>NW_024037051.1:3957083-4580176 GCF_015706575.1 Patiria miniata | reverse complement strand
AACTAATTGCATTAGGGAGTTGCATGAAAGGACCAAACACTTCCATTAAAGGGGGCAACCTTTATTAAAGGACTTTATAAAAGCATCGTGCATGCATCCCCGGTGACAGGAACAAAAAGAGACGGGATTAAAAATGTGGTCAACCTATACCCTATCGATTTGTACCTCGTTCAGTAGTTCAAGGTTGGACAAGGAGAGTCAGAATTTGTTGTGGATTAGCCTAGTAAGAGGAAGTAGGGGATGTTCCTTGTGTTAATTCTTGATAAAAAGACTTCCTGAGGTAAAAGTGCTCTGGGCCATCAGAGCCATGTCCTTGTCTATACCTATCAAACTGAACATGTGTACGTGGGCAAATTTGTAAGCCATATCAAAACTGTGAGATTGGACCCCCCAGCCATCTGCATTCATATGATAAACCTTACTGTTTGCTTTGTTGGAAAGGTTCGGGTCCTCTGTTGGTGCATAGAGGAATGTATTTTTTTAGTCCTCCATGGTCGGTGTCAGTTTAATAAGTGGCAGGCAAAATGTAACTAATTCGCAGCATCACATTGAGTTTTGTTGTCAAATCTTCACACAACATTAAAATAATTGTATCTTTGACAGTAGTTGAGGTATGTACATGTACATGTATATTTTAATCAAACAACTGCCTTTTGTTATTAATTCAGCCAATTTTAAAAACACACAGTGGCAGGTTGTCCACGCACACCTGCTGTCAGGATATTGATTTTTCTATTTGCTCTCCCGACAATCTTGGTCTAAATCACTGAGCAAACCTGCAATTGTGCACAATGCTATTAATTCCAATTATAATTTATACAGGGATGCAAGTCCTCCCGCAATTGCCGGAACTATAAATTATATTTCTCAACGTTAGTGGCTGTTGTTTTGTGTAATTCGTTTTGTATTTCTTTCTTATTATTATTAATTTTATTGATTTATTTTGGAACCACACAACCAGTAGTTGTTTCACCTTCAACTGCATGCCGGAATTAAGGTTGTATTGGTTCATTGACTCTGGAAGTACTTTGTGTATTTACATGTGCTGAGGTCAATGCAGATTTGACCCGTCAGAAGTTCAAGTTCAATCCTCGGCTACCATGGTAGTTCATTAACACTAAATGGTTGCCAAGTGCAAGGCCACAGAGGTCAGCAGGTGCGTTGAGCTGTAGTAACACTGTGAGGGCTCCATAGTACATGTAGGACTCATAAGATAGGTGTTGATGATGATTAGACAGGGCCATGCAGGAATAAGATAGGGCTAAGGTGGGGTCAAGCCTCAAGGGGTCAATTGTGAACTCTGACCCTAGTGTGACCTGCTAGCTGGGTGAAACACCTATGTGTGGTGTGGTGTCAGACTGCAACTTTCTGCTAGGCTGGGATCTGTCTGCCCCAGGAAGCTAATTGCCTGGTTTGCCAGACACACTGACAGAGCCTCAGGGGTCCAACGGCACAAGCGCCAACTTGCATGTCGGACACAATGGAGTCATGCAGTGGGGTGAATTGTCAGGTTAGTAGACCTCCTCCTGTGCACTGGCATTCTCTAGTTCTCATCACAGTGCCTGGCAACACCAGGGACTGTTCAAGCCAGTCCCCGCCAGACAATCAGAAAGCTCAGTTTTCGCTCACTCACTCTCTTTCATTCTTGTTCTCCCCTCTGTGTTAAGTCTGTCTTTTGCTCTCTCTCCGCACTGCACCAACTGTGGCAGCCATTTCCAGCCTAGCAGGACTACATGCATCATGGCCAAAGTCTAGAAAGAAGAGAGAGGGGAAAAAGAGAAGAGAGCCAGCGCGGATCATGTTGAGAAGACTACATGGGTTACTAGCGGGTTGTTTGCACTTTTTGTATGGGCCGGGCCTGGGGCAGCCGCACTTTTTACTGCAGGCACCGTACTTTGCCTGCCGTCACACAGGGACTAGCTGTACTTTCAGACAGTGATGAACTTTATCCTCGCACTTTCTTTGTTGCGTGCCAACCTGTCCATATAGGGACACGTCAGAATAGGCAGCCTGGGAGAAGTGGGCCGACACAGCATATCAAGCTTGTCTTTTGTCCTGGAATGACCTGGACATCCCCTTTTGTTGTGGCACTTCCTGTATGGTGGGGTTTGGGTGTGTGACAATACCCCACCGCCTGAAAGAGAAAGAAAAAAAAACTAGCATGCATATCTGCGTGCTGAATCTGTGCACACTACAGTTAGCCAGGCATGACTTAATACTCTTGTGAGTTTCCAGGAGAGTTGGTCTTTTCATGGACTGCGGGGGACCAAGCACCGGTACCGGGGCTGGACGTGAGCGAGCAATCAAGTTTATATTCCTCTTTCTATACTGGAGTATGTTACGCTCAACTGACTGTGTTTAACTTGTTTTGCCGACTGGAGTATTTGTCGTGGGCATGCTGAAATTGAATGCTACTAAAGCAAAAATGAGGGATGCGTGATGTTTCCAAATCTTATTGTATTTTTTCCCTTTTATTCTGCGCACACCTGGCATTTTAAAATCGGTTGGCACTGGCCTGGAACGGCATTTCACTTTTCAATCAAGCACATGGTGTTGTACTGGAGAAATTGGTGCAGGTAGCATGGTCGACAGCAAAGGTTTTTTTTACACACTTTTTTTTCCTTCAAATGTCAGCTGATGACTGCAAATGGTGCCCGACTAAATTTAGTGCAAAATGTATTGGAGCCCAGAGAGGCCACATAAAGCTTATACTCGATCGTAACCCAATCTAAAAACACATTAAAATTGTGCAGCAGCAGGATTCCAGTCAAACCAGTGAGTTTGGCAGTTTTGAGACATCATCTTACATTGAAATTTTCTTTTTTTTTATTTTGCCGACGCGCGCGCATACCAGAAACCAGAGACTTTTGGGGGGGGGGGCCTAAGGGCTCTAGTCAGCAATGCACTAAGAGTGCAGTTTCTTGTCTCACATTTTGGAAATAGCCTCTTAAACATTGGACTCTTTTTATCAAACTTTGTGAGACAAAGAAATTCCTTTTTTATTTTTATTACAGAAATAAATAAATAATTCAGCAAAGAAATCAATTTGTATCACAGTCACAATCCACAGTCCAGCAGTCAAACGGATCAACAGTCTGGTCCACTTGACCGGTGCCCTGACCACTTAATCACTGCTTCCCTTCTATGGATATTGCCACTTAACATGCTGCCATTGATTAAAAGAGAAGAAAAAAGGTTTGGTTATGAAGCCGCTAGGAATCCAACAAATGAAGCAGGCAGTGTCTATCTCATGGTATTTGGATTGACAAAGAAATAGCATCCTCTGGCAAAATGGAGAGCTGTTTTATTATCTATTATTTCTTTCTTTTGATTAATGAAACCAAAAGTGCTGTAGTATCACTTGCTTTTTACGCATTTCTTTTTAAAGCTAAAACAAGTCTTACAGAAGGTGCATAACAACTGACCTTCTGAAGTTGCAGCTCAGAAGATACTACACATTTTGAGAATACAGGAAAACAACCTATGCAAACTTTGTTTGGTCTCCTAATGTTTCTGTTCTGCATATTGAATTGTGCGCTCTCATGATACAGTTTCTAAATCAACAATTGGGACATGATTCTCATTCGGCCAGTAAAGATTCCGGTGATACTTGGCACCGACGTGGCAAGCATGGACACTTGCTTTCTCCCTTGGGTAGACTCACATCCATTTACAGATTTAACAAACTATGAACCAACATCAAGGTCTGACTAATGAGGGTTCATTTTGGTAATAGGTTTCCTGTTCAATTTTAACAATTACATGTATCACCCATAATTAGCTTTAAGTTTAAAGTCATTCACTCTTACAGCATGAATTTCCATGCAGTTTAAGATCATCATTCAATTAAAATAAAAAGGACATCAAATTCAGTGTTTCCAGGAAATTCCAGCACACAATCAGAAAATAGGGAAATTAAAATGAAAAGTATGCTCGTTAAAATTGAAGTAATCACCCAAGCTATGGGCCAAGAACATAATGGGCAAACATTTTTGACATTTGGCATTGGAATTCAATTACATCACTTACACCATTTTTTTTACAAGAACAATCATAGAAAAGTGAAAGAAAAAGACCAGAAGGTAAGAAAAGATGCCAAAGAAAATAAAAAAGAAACTAAAGATGAAAAGTGCAGCTGTCCTAATTAAGCCTTTTGTTTCAATGTTACTTTCGGTAGCTTTTCGTCCATTTGAAATGCATGTAATTATTTGAATGCTCAAAGTGCTAAATTGATTGTAATTAAATGGAAACTAAGGAAAATAACAATTGAAGGTGGAAACCTCATTAAATCAAGTTGTGCTAAATTGAATGACAATTAGGTGAATGACGCAAACAAATTTGAAAGTCTGTAGTATATATGAAATTGAATGCCATGAAAATGATCAAAAACGCTCGAGTATGTATGTTCATATACAAACTTGAATGTATTTCTCACGAATTTGAGCAGGAAATTTTTTTTTTTTTAAGGCACTCGTCCTATCTTCACTTTGAATCCTGTCCTCACATTGAGTAAGGTTTCTGTCATTAAATCGATAGGTATGTTTCCTAAAATGTCAAATGATCCTACGGTACATACCTTTATTAAGAGAGAAGATTTTTAAAGAAATGTTCAGTTTCAGAGGTAGGAGGAAAAGCCTCAGTTTGACCTTCCTTGGAAAACCACAGGCAGGGATTGAAAACTCAATGAACCATTCGGCCTGAGTAGGATGTGAATCTGATTCATACAGGTGGAAAGTGCGGGAAGTAGGCCTACTGCTGCACTCAAATAATGGTAATAATACATCATTTTTTAAGTTGAACAAAGAAAAAAACTGGAACAGGGTTTGAATGTGCGACCTCCGGATTGTCATTCCGGTGCTCTACCAACTGAGCTATCCAGCCCTATGTTGGCAGTTCCCCTTTGTCAGTGTCTTTGCTCAAGGGGCGCTAATCAAAGCCATAAACCTGTATATGCTATGTAGCCAGGGATCATGCCCCAAGTCACGATGCCAGCAGTATTAGCACTTAGCAATGCTGCAAACCTGGGAAATAGCAAACAGGAATCACTCATAGAGCATTTGTGGTTTATTTGAAAATAATATTTCATTGTGAGGCTCCGTTTTGGATTGTTTCAAAAAGCTGGTGTGCTGTGCGAAAATATGTCCAATGGAATGAATGGAAACCCGTTATTCTTAGGCTGCAATACCGGAGGTTCATTGTGTGACATTTACATTAGCACATCGTACATTGCGAAACAGTATTTAAAAAAAAAATGAACCAATACTACATGCTAGAGAAATATAGTCATTTTAATTACAAATTTGGTTGTTTTATACTCGGCTGTTTTGGCATTTTGGTACACAGTGAGAACAGGATATTATTACCAACAATCACTCTGGATGGAAAGCTGGGTTGGTTTTTCATTGCCATATGGAATTGTAATTCTGTGATGAAACCAGTGAGTGCATAGTGTTCTCATGCCTCTGATGCTAAAGTACTCCCAACTGTGGACATGTTTGTGTCTTTAAGTAACTCATTCGTGGTTTATGATTCCCCCGCCCCTAACCCCGCCCCTAACCCCGCCCCCTCATCAAGTCACCAGACAGATATGGACTCCACGTGCACTTTGCAGAGCAGGTGGATGGCTTTAAGTGGCTGCAATTTCCAACCTATCCAGCATCTCCATGGAGCAAGTTAGGATGGTGTACGCAAGGATGCAATCCACTCATTTGCTGTCTTGGTTCATTAACTTCTGACCTTGGCCTGCACAAAAGTCATCAGTAGATCGTGACAGCAGAACATCGCTTCAAGTTCAGTGCTCATTCAAATAGGAAAAAATAGAGAAAGAGGAAAGTAATTGATTTGAAATTATGAGCTTTTTTTTTTTTCTCCCTCGTCAACTCTGTCCAAATTTCATTTTGTAAATGAAGCAGCAAATGATTGAAAACAACACGGAACTTCGGCGTCATTCAGACTGAGAGTAGAGCAGGTACGGTTAAATTAAACACTGTACTTCGGCGCTTTATGGTTTCTCATCAGTTCCACTAGCTGGCTGGTTTTTTTTTCTCTGCATGCCATTTGCAGTCTCCCCCACACAGTAATTAATTGACTTGTCACTGCATGTAAACTCGTCACCTACAGTGCAGTGGAAGATTCCATTAGTTTGCAGGGACATTAAAGATAAGATCCGGCTGTACCAATGTTGTCACGGGGTGGCCAGCTCCCCGCATTGGGATTATTTCACGCAACACTTGATATCTTCCCCTTTTCAAAGTGGTTTCACCCATGGCCACAGTGGTGTTAGGTAAGGTTTATTTTACTCTAACAGGGGTGTGCAGGATGTGTAGGGGAAATCCCCTTGGTAGTCATGAATGATGACACACGCAGTAATAACCTGTCAAATCCTACCCATATTTTAAACCTCAAAGTGGCATCCAATTTACTTCAACAAATGTGCCTTCTAAGTTTGAGGTCGATCTGAGTTCAGAGTTGGTGAAAGGTTTCCAATAAAGCTGGTGGCATTTTATTGTCAATTTAGCAACTGCTAGTAGCTAAAAAAAAATTGAACAATATATCTGGCCTGTCTCCAAGACTATATCATGTTGTTATTTTCAAGCTTACTTGCATGCAAAAGAAGTCCCTCTTTGATTATGAAATATGTTTTCAAATATTCTTGGAACATATGTACTGTTTATGAAAACTGTACATCAGTGTTTATTTGTATATTATCAGAATTTTATCACGTGGATTTTCCTATGAATTTGATTAAGATTAATATTTTTTTTAATGAATGTACTGTCTTTAAAATGTTAAATTGTGACAGTCCACCACCTACAGTAAAGTTTCACATGTCCGTTTTACAGTACATTGTGAAATGCTAAAAATGATCAGTTATTTACAAAACCAGTCCGGCAATGATGAATAGTTTATAGTAATATTCATCAGCTTTGATAATTAAGTTTGATTGATCATTTCAAAAATGTTGAACCTAACTCAACACTCGAGCATAATTGAGTAATAGTTGATAAACTTTGAGAGTCCATTACTTCACAAAGGGTCATTGTGATGCAGTGAGTTTGGTATTACAGTGTTCTTGTTCAAAATGTGCATCAACATCAAAGAGTGAAACTATCAACTTTTAAGTCCATTGGTTGTGGATGATCTCATTCAATATGTGACTCTAGGCAGCCATTACTGGTACATGTGTAGTTGTCTGCATCTTTTTAAATGTTTCAAAGTGTTCTAGCCTTTTATTTTTATTGTATTGGTGAAAGCTTTCATTCCTTTTCTAGAAAAAATAATGCACCCAGCTGTGAGTCTTCAACTTTTTAAAAAACATCTGTACCACAACAGTAAATATACCAATGTCATCTGGGAGCAATTCTCATTCATACATGCATCATCATCTCAGGGCTTATGTGTTACATTTATTATCATCCTTTATGGAATTCCATTATAAAGCCATTCCAATTGATCTGTGCAATCAAGGCAATGAAGAGAGATGGTAGAGTCGATCCATTGCCTTCAGTCTGGGGCTGGAAATGTCATCATCACCGTCATCAACACTGACAGCCTTATCATATCAGTTTGTTATTAAAAAAAGGTGAAGGACTAGGGAAACTGTTTCTTCTGGCTGCAGCAGAAGACACCTCTCATTTCCTTCCCCAAAATCTTTGTGCCACATTAGGTGTATGAATTTAAAGCATAACGTGATGCAAGGATTCCTGCAAGAAACTCATGCTGAGTTCCCGAAGATTGGTACGTTCAAAACTGAGTTGTTGAAACCAGTCAGGAGGTAAACAACGGGGAGTACAGTCTGATGCCAAGCCCCTCCCATTGTAAAAATGGGGGAAGGATAGGAATGTGAAAAATGTGCTAGGGCTGTCCAGTTTCGAATAATTTAGTATTTGATTATTTGAAACTGCACTTGACCGCATATTTGAATATTTGAACCTTGCCAATCAAGTTTTACACATGCCAGCTGAAGCTGCCTTCCTCACTGGTCAAAAGTTGCATACAAACCACGCCGATTAAAAATTGTCTGCGGTAATGGATATTATGGAACACTGGATGTCCAGGGACTTTATCCAACTGGGGAGTAACCTGTGCGATGGACTAACATCCCATCCAGGGGAACAGAACTATTCTCAGTCGTTTCATGCTACTGAAACCAGAGATACATTTTTTTGTAAATGCTGGCCTGATGGGCCACATTGGCTCGTGACTGACTTGACTTGTTACTTTTCTTTATTAAAACCTTTTAGAGGAGTCCTCTTTACTATCATCAATTCCACATGGCAAGTTCTCAACCAAATGAAACACGGTTGTTGATAATCAGATAAATCATCAGCGCATGTATACAGGACCCTCCCCTACTCAAATGAAAAGTAAGCAGCGAAGAATAAACAGGGAAGTATGATAAAAAGAGAAGCGTAACTAAAAACGAAACCTTGGAAAACATGTACATCCTGGTTTGGCGGCATTGTTATTTGGGTCATCTAGATCTGGGTCTAGAGGTTGGCAGGAAATGCTTGTCACGTCTTCACAATCAGGCGGCCACACGAGTGAATGCTATCTCTTTTTACCACTGCGTCACCAGGGATTGATTAACTAGCTCGAAAGAGGTGGTCCACTTGAAAAATGGAATATAAGAACAACTAAAATACATGTATCTTGAAAACACCATTCCAAGTGACTCATATAAATTCAAAAGGATAGGCCTGGTGATTTCTTGTTAATATTGAGTTAAGGGTGATGAGGGACCAGTAGAAATTTTAAAATGCAAAAAGTAAGGGGGGAGAGGAGGGGTTGCTGGATGCTATCTGTTTCAAGGGGGTCCTGTTCAAAAAAGTACTTATGTACATGTACACATGGACATGTGCATGTACATATTATGTTTTTTGCCCATACCAAGCAGTTTAGTGTTGCATTTACTTGACATAGGAGGTGGGGGGAAAACTGTGCAGACAGACTCATGATCATAGCAAAAAGGAATCATTTGAACCCAAGTATCTACCAGTAAGCCTCATAGGTTATATCTCTATGATTATCAAGTTTACAGGCTTGTAGTTGCCTGATTTATAGCCTTTGATGATGTTCATCTTTGGAATCACCACTACCGCTTGCAAATGATAAACCAATCATGCATAAAGTATAGACACTGAGAGCTTTTCAATCGCAGCCCCTTAAATTCTTTTTTCCTTTAGAGAGAAAAAAAATATGATAATGCATGTATGATGCATATCCTCATAAATTTCAGGATTTTGACACACAAAAAATGAACATTAGTCAAAGGCGGGGAAGCCTGAGTTTCAACCTTGGACTAAGCTGTTTGCACTCCAAATGAACCAACAAAACAATAAACATTGCCTTTAGCTCACCCCAGCCCTGCTCACTTATGGCTTTGCACTGTGCTTGAACCCCCGGGCACTAATGTGCAGCAAAGCCCCACACAAGCATACATTTGCAGCTTTCATTTAGAGCCTTGCACTTGAACCAGAGTTCCCCGGCGCCTGAACCCCTAGTAGGAGTTAACGGGCGGTCACCGAAGGGGTGAATCCTAGGTCAGATGGTTGATGCCTCCTTGAACTTGCTCCAGTGCTAAAGCACACACTACGGCCCGCCTTTGGTCTGTACATGTACAATGTATACAGCCAAATGCACTCGCCCACACTATTATACTCTCCCCATATGATTTTTTTGTCCAGAGGCATATGCTGTTAGCTTTGTTTATGTACTCAGGCAGTAAATTATCCCTCGGTGAGTATGCGCAGGGAGGGCCAGGCTTTATAGCGCTTTGGCTTTGGACCATACTGCTTGGTTGGGTACATTAGCGTCATAATCAACCATGGCCTGTAATGGGACTGTATGGACTGATGGCAGTCAGTCTGCGGTCCTGTTAGTAGAGCACAAGGAAGATCAGAGCTTGACGGTGTGTCAGTGCACTATCTGCCACTGCCCATCCCAGGAGGATGTTGGGGGCATTTTTTTGCGAAATGGCGAAGCAGCGGGCAATCCCAGAGGCAAATAGGAAGCAACAGTGCGGTCATTGGCACTGGGATTATCATACACAATGAAAGTTGATTAGCTTCTCCGTATGGATTTTCGAATGGCGGTGCAGGGGGCGGGGAGGTTGGAGGGATTTTAAGATTTAATAGTCTATAATTTTCTTGTGTCAAGTTGTAAAAGAGCCTTTGAAGTAGTTAATCACACAAGTACATCATATGCTTCACAGTACTACGTAGTATCCTGAAAACGTTTGACGTTTTGACATCAAATTTAAGGTGTGTTTTGTTGAATTTTCTTGTCAAATTTGCATTCCTTTTGGTATTTTGATTTTTAGAATTAGAGTTTACAGTGAGTTAAATTACTCTTTCAGACTTTCTACCATAGTATAATAATACAATAGTGGCATATTGTGATGTGAGACATACTTTATTCCCTAAAAATGCATGGCACTCTCGGACTTGCATTGAACACAAGATACACAAGGTGCAAGGTTATTAATTAAGGAGTGCTTTTATAAAACAAGTTATACATATAATTGCACAAGTCAAATGGTGAGAAAATCAATCAAGTGACTGTTTTCAACAGTTAAGAGCTCCCAGTCTACATGAAGCAGGATTGACTGACTGTGACTGTTTATGTAACTTGATGCATCTATTCTTTGACTGTAGGTGATTGATAAGCCAGCTCTGACTACTGGTACCACTACATTTGACTAGTCACAGTGTTTGCTTGAAATATGATCTGACTGTTGGTTGCTAGCCTGTGTAAAAGGCATGACAGCTAGGGAAGAGAATTTATTGTTTGACTGTCTGTGACTATTCAGATAGCAGGAGGGTTATGAGATATTTTTTTTTACATGGATTCCATGCCAGCCAATATAGCCCCAAAAGCCAAAGATTCAATTCCCATCACCCATACCACCTCCATAGTGACAGACTGCCATTTCATAAAGACACTTGTGTGCTGTTGCCACTGTGTGTTCATCACTTTGATGTGCACAATTTTGTGTGATAGGCATAACCATAAGATTGGATAGATAGAAACCTACAGAGATGTAGGTTTGCGGGCCAGCATGACTCGGGTCTGTTGGTATAATCTATTAGTCCTCTGCATCCCTGAAACCCTGATTGTACCTGCAAAGATCGCACCAGGAGGCGTCTACATACTTGCTCCCATTTCTGACCGTTTGTGTTGCTGCATTCCCCCTCTTTCATCGCCCCCAGCTGAAATGAATTCAGCACATTAATAGGGATATGGCCCAAGTAATGACAAATGCAGGAGGCTGTGTCCTGTGCAGACTGTGCCCAGCAGGCCTGATTGGCTAATGTTTCTTCTCCCCCATTGCCCACCCCCCTTATTCTCTATTTTCGTTCTCTCTTTCTCTGTGTCTTCCCCTGCTTTGTTGCGGTCACTGGCCAGCTAGTCTCAGGATGACACCCCGGCCCGCTTCTTTCGTAACTGTGTCACAGCACAGGATAAAGGTGAAATGGTGTCAGTGGCTAAAAAAAAGTGCCGTAGCAGCAACCCGATCCAACCCGGTAAATGAGGCCAGGTAATCTCAAGTGTTCCTCCAGTATAGACTTTCTAACCCGCCTTCCAAGTGATCCCCCTGGGCTAGTGAAAGACGAGTGTCTCTGACCTACTTTGAGGTTGCCTATTTTTTTCCCTGTCTGTGCTGTTCCTCTCTCTCTCTCTCTCTTTTCTGTTTCACTGGCTCGTGCTTATTCTTACCTGTACTGCATACTGCCCTGTCCTCCAAACCTAGCCATATTTCTCTGGGGCTAGTGGTAGGAGGCCTGGGTCAAGGAGCTAAACCACCAGCGCAATGAGTTCAACAACTACCGGTTGGCCAGCGGGGGTGATGCACCGTTTACCCTGGTTAACTAGCAGGGGAGAGGTAGCATGGGGGTCTGAGGACATGTAGGAGGACACGACCCCATCTCACCTCAACTGACAGGTCAGGCAGGGTCATCATCATCACCGGCCCGCCATTGAACCCAAACCCATGTGAAAGGAAGACAGTTACCTCATCTGATATTGTTCTGTCTCAGTGCAGCTGAGGTGAATGCACGGATTGCCTGAGCCCTGTGTTTTGAGTTTGGGGGGGGGGATGTCAGAGGAGTAGTAGAGATGCTGATCTATCTGTCGTTTTTTTTGTCCCTTCGTAAGGGGATGAATGAACTTACAGCAGGATGTAGAGCAGAGTAGGCCCGGGGCTGTGCCCCTGTAACAACATGACCCAGCTTCTGGTTTTTTATTTTTTACTCTCTTTTTTGGGGGAGGAGAGTAATATTGTCTGCCATGTTCAGCTTTGGCCCGCTGACAATGGTTCCAGGTTAATGAGTGCCGGCTTTTAATAATAACACTGGCGAGGTGATGACAGGCAGATTTGGGAGCTGTATAGCAGGGGAGGCTTTATTGAAACTCCCAGGATGTTGACCCAGTCTGGTTTGAGGGCGATACTCGGTCTCGGCTACGCATATCATGCTGAACCAACCAGCAATATGGGTTATTGGTTCACTGTGAACAAGTAGGACACAACTGAAAAAAATCGAAGTTTTCTATATTAATTGTGGCAAATAAAAATTATTTCCGGAAAATTCACATACAAATATAAATGTGTAAGCATATTAAGGGATAGTGACCAATCTTTAATCTTGAATACATTTTTTTTTTTTTAAGATGTCACAAATTAGATAATTAATATTGCTTGTTTCAAGAATTACACATGCATGGTTGGTGATTTGGAGTATCAGGGAACAATCCTAATCAATTTGATCTAAATGTAACATGATTTTAAAATAGATATATATCTATATATATGTACATCCCAGTGTTTACAAGTGTCCAGCAACTCTCCAGGCTTTTGAATTGCCCGTACAAACGAGCTCCCAATCTTGACAAGAAATTGCTCAATCCCAAATTTTCCAATTTGGGCTTTAATATGAATACATGTAGTGATATCATGACACAGTAGCTTTGTATACATTTGTATTTTGTAGTGTTACTGCAAAAAAAGCAAATCTCCTGTAATTGAAATAAAACCAACTTGAGTAGAGTGGTGTGATTGTTACTTTGTGCAATGTGAGTTCAACAAGTCACATCCTGAAGTGTCGCATCAAAATATAGCTGACCTTTCCAAAACCGAAGGGTAAACAAACTATATGTCCATGGATTATGCCATACACGATGTCAACAGTAGGGGTGTGATTCCCACCGCAGTACTGCTGAAGGCAATTTTCGTACCCTGTCATCACATGTGAAATGAATTTCCCTGATCATTGTTGCGAAACGACCAATTGATAAGCCAGACAAAAGAATGGATTTCCAATTTTGCAATCCTTCAACTAGTTTATATTTCGAGACAGCCCCAACAATTGGACTGTACCATTTATTCTGTAGGCTGTCTATTGTGCGTACAGCAATCTTTGGCATGGTTATTTTTAAAACGCACGTCATGTTTGTTTATCAGTGTTTGGAACGAGTCAAGGAAATAGTTGCGTATTTTGCGGGTACGTGAAAATATTGTGAAAGATACATGTAGTTGTTTGTTGATTTTTGTCCATGTGTACACTGCCTACTGCCAGAATAATGGACTGGTCCAGGGGTATGAAATGTTGGCCGGGTCAGTGAGACAGGACAAACTTTTCTCAGTTATAGTTATGAATTGGTTTTGAAAAATTCTTGCGAAGTACCGGTAAACCGCTAGTAATTTTAAAACTCATGTTTGTTAATGAAAACACTAGATTGTGTGATGGATCAAAGGGCATGGTTCTCTTCCGAAAGGAAAAAACACTAGATCGTAGGGCTGTTAAACCAAGATGCTACTAGACCAGAAACAAATTCAAAAGTTGATCATGAAATATCTGCGTTGAGCATCCCTCACCAAAAAAAAAAATAATAATAGTGCCCTCAAATATTGGGGGAAAAAAAGATGGCACCAAAAAAAGAAAGAAAATAACCCCAGGCTAGTTCAAAATCATTATGTGCTACAGCATACTCATCGATCTGGTTAGAATATAACAAAGGGTACACCATAATAGACCAAAGTAATTGTTTTTAGTCATGTATCTCAAGGATTTCAGGAAATACATAGTTTCGCTGATGGTGTTCTTAACAAAATCAGACAATAAAATGTGCCGTGGTGTTATGTCAAAAGCTTTACTTTCACGGGTTCCCACCTTTTTTCAAATCAGTCTAAGGTGTGATCTCAGGACTGAAAAAAAACCCTATTGTGATTGTTATACCATGGTATAATATTGTGTAATTTTGTTAATTGTGGACTGGTTATGTGACGTATTTCAAAACTTCATGTATGGTGACCTAATGATATCTGCGGAGTCACTTTGCATGGAGGAATCACCTTAATAGCTTTCAAAGACTTGAGTATTTCGTTCCTGCTGCTTTGTACAGCACAACCATTCTAGACGCTGCATGGGCACTTGACAGCCAGGAAATGTACGTCAGGCCACAGGGTGTGCAGTGTCAACACACCTTAGCAAAAGGAAGATGTTTGCTTGGGCACTGGCACTGTACTCCACATGTCCTAGGTTCAAGTCCAGGTTTAGTTTTATTTATTTCTCCCCCTTCTTTTTGTTCTGCCAGGATGAGCTTCAGACGACAACCCGGAGCTATGAGAGTCAGCTGAGCATGATGAGTGAACATCTCTGCAGCATGAATGAGAAACTCACAGCTCAAAAAGACCAGATTGATGCGCTCAAACTCTCCGCCAAAGTAAGATTTCCTCTTTTTTCCCCCCCTTTTTTTAAGTGCTGGCTTAGACCTAATTTGTGTCTCAAGCATTAAAGGTTACAAATCAACCAGACCCGTCTTAAATTTTAAGTGACCCTCTTTTTTCTTCCAGAAATTGGCACTTTATTAGAACTCATTTTATTTCATACAGATTTTTTTACTTCATCTGCCCTTTCTATAGAGAGGGCGCAATTTGCAGAGTCAATATGGAGAAGTTGTTCATGACACAAGAGGGCAGCAGTCAGAATTATTAATCATGAAGACGTTACTTGTAGCCATCTACTGTTGCTGGATCTTGTGTCTTTGTCTTGAGTTTTAAAGTGGTGATCTTAACACCTTACTGTACCAGTTATCTTAATAAATGGACATTCCTAGAAATAGAATTGATTCACACATTTTTTTTTTTTCATTTTTTTTCTTTTTCTGGTTACAAGCAGAATAATAGGAAAATGAGTTGTTGGACGTATATATGACTGAACAGAAGTAAAATTGTTTTGGCACTTTTCAGTCAAATCTCAGTCCATCTACCGGTATAGCCAAAACATTGAAACTGTATGCTTGAAGAGTACCAAGGGAATGAATATGTGCTTGGCAGGTATTAAACAAGTACATTTAAAACCAGCTCAGGGCCTAGACGCGGATAATGACCCTCGCCGCCCAGGCCCTGAGCTGGTTTTAAACCTACTTGTTTAATTCCGGCCAAGCATAGATTTATTCCCATTCATAAATACATTTCGGTCAAAATGTCAAGACAAGTCAAAAATTATAAATTTCCAATGATTTTGTTTTCAACAATTTTACTTACTGTTTTGTGAAACACCCTTCTAGCTATGTTTATAGTATGTGCCTTGCGCGAGTAGTACTCAAAATCTCCTTACATGGAGATTTGCGCGTGCGTGGCATTTACGCACGATATGTTTTGGATTCCTGTGGTGGCTGATGCTAGGGACATAGACCCGGACTCAACTACAGCACTGCTACATGGATCTCATATAGATTACAGTTGTGTTCCCCATGCTCTTCAACAAATTCAATTTTTTTTTCTCTTAATCAATTTTCAACATGTATGTTTCATTCAAACCAAAAACATCTTTCTTTCTTTTTTGGAATCTGCAAAGGTTTTTTTTGGGGGGGGACAAACAGATCCGCTTTGCGAGCAGACTTCCTCCCGGTCCATACATTATCGATACCAATTTGCGGGGCAGGAACCAGCCTATCCTGCGAGAGTGGAATAATTGTAGGGCTAAAGTTATTCAAAATTTAATAACTAAACGTTTGCCAACTGTTTTTTGGTTGATGTCTCATTCAAAAGTGAATAACTTTTGTATTGCTAATAAAATAGCAACGTAGAAAAGGAATCTACTTTTTGGAATGAAACTCGAAAATAGCACAGGGAACGCAATTTTAAACAGATTTTCTCAAGGGTTTTGACCAAATCAGACAAAAGTTTGGAAGTACTGGAGCTACTTAAGTTTTATAACGCCCCTACATACATACATTGTTGAAAGATTTTGCCTATATTTTGTTCCTTTATGCTTTTTTCCCCATACAGCCGAACAAGAAAGGGAAAAGCAAGTAATTCTATGGTGCTTCTTACCAAGGGGAGCTTCAGTGTTGGACATCAGAGCCTTCTGCTGAGTGATCATGGTGATACTGTCAGACCGTGTTGAGAGGAACAGATAAGCCTCATGATGATATGTTCCTCTAGTACAATAGGAAAGTACAGTGGAACGTTGCTATACCGAACACCGCTATACCGAACATTCAGCTATACCGAACATCGTCCTTGGCTCCCAATTTTTGTGGACAAAACCAAACAAACATTGTTGTTGAAAAATGTCAACAGAAGAACGACAAGTGGCTATTATTTCCCCTAGGAATAGAAGGGGAAACCCACCCATCCATGTAGGTAGTAAGCTAAAAAATTGTGTAATTACATAATTCAATAGTCGGCAAGTGTTCAAAGTCGTCTTTCAGTAACTACCAGGGCGTGCAGGGTGAAGTTCTGAAGGGTGCTGTTTATTGAAAAGTGAGTACTGGAGCACAAGCAGCTTAAAATTGCTATGCTGAACGTTCACTATTCTGAACATTTTCTGTGGATCCCGCGATGTTCGTTATAGCGGCGTTCCACTTTACCTTGAGCTAGAATCATGGGGACTCACCATGGGCAAGTACCGAGTACTATATGCAGTTACTGTAGACTTGTACCATGGGGCTAGTACCATATGATAGTATTATGGACTAGCACTGTGGTCAATGGACCGATCCAGTAAGCTCTGCCCAATGCGCACGTGGGCAAATTAACACGTGCTCCTCTCCAATGCCACGCTGCATTTTCCTTCCGCGCGCATCATACGCACGTGCACGCATGTAGGACTTATGTTCGGACTTTAGTGCACGCACATCAGACATAAATCACGGCTGTGATTGGTCGGAACACCATGGGGCGGTGCTTACTGGATCAGTCCATTACTGTGGGCTAGTATTATGAGATTGCACTGTGGGGTTCTAGTACACTCATTTTCCTAGTTCCGGATAGCGGACATCATTGAGTCTGCTTTCAGCTCAACTAATCCACAAATTCAAGTGACATTGGCTTAATAGTTTGCCTTGAGTAAGGGAGATACTACAAAATTATTTTCCATATTTAAACTCTTTTAATTTTGAATATACGACGTCAAAAGTGCCGATGCCACGTTTCCTAGTTCCGGATTGGTTTAACCAGTTCTGGATCAGGCCCAAAAGTGCACTTTTTCATCCAGAACCACCCTGAATATTATTCTTGATAAAGTATTATTTCATTTTTTGAAATACAGTTCATTTAAGAGAATTCTGGTAAATTTTTTAAAAGAGAACTTGCGTAAATGTTTTTGAAACTTTTGCCTGTAACGCGATGGCACAAGCACACATCGATAAACCTTTGACCCATCACAGAACACGTCACATAAAATTTGTAATGTGCATGTTGTTGGATCCGTACGTACACGCATGATCCGGAACTAGGCAAAACATATGTTCAGTCGTTGGCGAATGATTTTCAAATTGGAGACTCTTCTATTTATATTGATTCAACAAACACTCGATGCAAGAGTTAATATGATTGTAGAATATGAAAAAAATATTTGAAATCAGATCAAATCTTAGTGATTCGCGACTCCCATGATTTTCAACAAACCGTCCAACATGTCAAAGGACTAGTAAAAAATCTGGCCAAAATTCCTTTTTTTTGATATTTATCAAAAAGATATTTGTGTATCAAGAAGATTACATTTAACTTTTAAAATGCACTTTTTAAAATGTCACAAAACATACTATTGGAGACCAATCCAAAAGAGGTAGGTTTTCATTTGAAACTATCCGGAATTTGGAAAAATCCACAACTAGGAAACAACCTAAAAAATGATAAAGTATCATCATTAGATAGAGCCATGGGGCTAGTGCCATGGGCTTGCATCAAAAGATAGTATCGAGGAAAGTCCTAAATTCTGTATGAAAAGTCCTAAATTCTGTATGACCTATGACTGTATACCGTTACGACTATTAATGTTTTGAAAGAAATGTATAAGTTCTACATGCTTTCGTGGATTTGGATGAAACTTTGATGCAGTGACTCTTGGGTGGAAAGACACAATTCTTCATTGGATTACAGAGGTCAAAGGTCATGAAGGGGTCAATAGAGGTCATTGTTCAAATATACTTCAAATGTTTCTTTGTCTACAGAATTTGATGGATTTTCATGTAACTTGCATGGAGTGATCCGTGGGTGTGGGTTCATGACAAGTCTTCCGAATTGGAGGTCAAAGGTCATCCAGGTGCACAATGCCTAATGTGAATTTGACTGCTTAAAGAATAAGGCTTAGATCATAAATTTGTCAGGTAAAGGTGTACATATACATGTAAGCAAACAGTCATTGGGACTTTCAAGTTACAACAAGATTGGAAGACATAGGACTGAGACAGAAAGTAGAGAATATTTGGAGGGGGTAGTTATTTTTGGGTTTTCCCCTCTAACCTATAGCCATTGTTATGTAATCATCAACGAAAACAAGCACAATGAAAACTGAAAACACGTAGGTGCACATTGACTCTAGCTTTAGATTGAATAAAAAAACTTGTCCAAAGTGGAATGTTAACCGATGACCCCTTATTTTTAGGTTTAAAATGATTTGAATGTTCCTGATGGAGTGAGGTATGGACTTTCATTGTTGATTTTCAAAACTATACATAACAGTTTATTGTCTTTTTCGTACTGAATTAAATAATCATTAAAAAATAACGAATTTATATATATATGGAATGCAATCCCAGAGTAACTATCAGATCAGATGTGATTATTGCAACAAAGCCTACTTACTTTTATTTTAAAGAATTTCTGATATATTAAATTATAACCCTTTCAGATCCTTACAATTCACCAGGAGGTTTTGTTTGGAGGATTTGAGCAAGGGGCAGCCCAGCCTCTTATATTTTGCTTTGGGATTGATAACCCAAGCCAAAGCTGATGCATGTTAAATTGGATTCCTGCTGAATGGTGGATGTTGGAGGATTCAGAAAGGTTTCTACCAAAAATATTTACTGGATTAGGGTTTTTAAAGAGTGTAAACAAAGTACAATCTCAACGTTGTTCTGCATCTTAAAAAACCTTTCCTTTGACGGCTGAATCATACAAACTAGGCTTGGAGAGTTTGGCTGAAAAGTCACAAACCTGTTATAAACAAGGATGCCAGTTTTCCGGCTATCCAGAATTTTGGCTTTTTCATGTTTTGGAAAAATTAATTGCGTTGCGTGCACAGAGAAACAACAAATAGCTTTATGCCGTCGTTCAGCTATAGCTGTCGTTCAGCCAATGGGAAAATCCATTGATTGTTACTCATGAGCCAATGAAAAGATTGGTTTTGCGCTAAGTGTTGTCAGCGTGCTAGACTCGTTTTGAGTGTGCTCGATCCAATGTAAGTTTTAGGCACAGACACATTGCATGGAGAGCAATAGTTTTAAAGCTAAGTGTTCTGTTGTGCCGGTGTGGGATCATTGTGTATGCGCTGCTCCGTGGTGATTGTCATGCCAGCGCAATGCACCAATGTGCGTATTTTACATTCACTTTCAACATACATAACGTGTGTGGTATTGCAATGTATGTATGGGGTATTGCGATCATGTCAGATTTTTCTGGCCCTGTAGCAAAAACCCACTGGCATCCCTGTATAAAGTAAAAACTTATGAATCAATTTCTTATGACTGTGACTTGCGATATCTAAATAAAGGTCTTTCACTCAGGTGTTGTCACCTTTCAGAGTATTTCAATTGGTTTGAGCTGCTTCAGAAATTGAAATCTTTTCTTTTCAAGAAATGCCTCCAAGATCATTATTACAGCCTTGTGTATCATCCTGATTCTTCCATCAGTTAACTTTGGTCAGTTTTGGAAGAGATTACCATTTCTGCTGGCACGTCCGATGATGTCTGTCTCGCCATTTCTTTAGAATGACTTTCATCCAGTAACTGACAGCTTGAGCAATTTGATTTTACACAACTAATTTGAATGTCATTGTTATATCGTGTCGATTCAGATCTTTACAGTTGCATTGTATTAGAGCACTTCAAATTTATGTACTTGACTTTTCTCACACAGAATATGCTACAGAATAGTTCACGCTACCTTATAGTACAATTGTCCATTTCTTTATAATGATCTTTTTTTTAAAACAAAACATCGAATATGTATTATGTATCTAAGGTGTAAATAAAATGTACAATTAATAAAAATATCATGTTGGAATTCATTTTGTGAAATGATTAGACTGAATTATCATTATTCTGTTGATGTTGCTTCATTCTCATTGACATCCCAGTGCTGTGAGGTGGAAGGTATATATTGCCATTGTGATGGTCTGAACTTCATTCCATGTGAATATTCCACGACTGACCACCAGGGCTGAAGCAAGTCCACCCTGACCGAGGCGGAGACAAAGACCGGGTCCCTGGCATCCGAAACTGAGACCAAGACCGAGTCCCTGGCATCCAAGACTGAGACCAAGACCGAGTCCCTGGCATCCGAGACTGAGACCAAGACCGAGTCCCTGGCATCCAAGACTGAGACCAAGACCGAGTCCCTGGCATCCAAGACTGAGACCAAGACCGAGTCCCTGGCATCTGAGACTGAGACCAAGACCGAGTCCCTGGCATCCAAGACTGAGACCAAGACCGAGTCCCTGGCATCCAAGACTGAGACCAAGACCGAGTCCCTGGCATCTGAGACTGAGACCAAGACCGAGTCCCTGGCATCCAAGACTGAGACCGAGACCGAGTCCCTGGCATCCGAGACTGAGACCAAGACCGAGTCCCTGGCATCCAAGACTGAGACCGAGACCGAGTCCCTGGCATCCGAGACTGAGACCAAGACCGAGTCCCTGGCATCCGAGACTGAGACCGAGACCGAGTCCCTGGCATCCGAGACTGAGACCAAGACCGAGTCCCTGGCATCCGAGACTGAGACCAAGACCGAGTCCCTGGCATCCGAGACTGAGACCAAGACCGAGTCCCTGGCATCCGAGACTGAGACCAAGACCGAGTCCCTGGCATCCGAGACTGAGACCAAGACCGAGTCCCTGGCATCTGAGACTGAGACCAAGACCAAGTCCCTGGCATCCGAGACTGAGACCAAGACCGAGTCCCTGGCATCCGAGACTGAGACCAAAACCGAGTCCCTGGCATCCGAGACTGAGACCAAGACCGAGTCCCTGGCATCCGAAACTGAGACCAAGACCGAGTCCCTGGCATCCGAGACTGAGACCAAGACCGAGTCCCTGGCATCCGAGACTGAGACCAAGACCGAGTCCCTGGCATCCGAGACTGAGACCAAGACCGAGTCCCTGGCATCCGACACTGAGACCAAGACCGAGTCCCTGGCATCCGAGACTGAGACTGAGTCCCAGTGTCAGTGTCTGAGTCCTGTCCAAAGCCAAGTCTGAGTCCAGTCCCATGCATTCAAGTACTGTTCTCATATACACCATTTTGGCATTACATTATTTTTGCTGCAGACACCTTGATATAACAACTGTGAAGAATAGCACAACTCTATGCCCATGTCAGCCAAATACAGACCTTTTATTGTGAAAATCAAATTAACTGTCAAGCAGCTAACATATCCTAAATGTTTTCTAATTTTAGTTCTAAAACTGATATTCCAGTATGAGAGAAATCTTTGAATTAACCAAACAAATAAAGGGTACAAACGTCAAGTCTTGCACCCATTCAAATAACGTATGCGCTACTTGTATCATGGGCTGATATTCGCAATGTACGGGGTGCACGGCACAATGCAAAGATAAATATATAGATGTATCCAATTTTGGGCCGTCTCATCCCGATCTCAAGTCCCGTCGAGTCCCATGGTCCAAGACCGCATCCTGACAGGCCGAGTCTGAGTCCGAGGCTGAGACCGAGGCTGAGACCATGAAAAATCAGTCTTGAGACCGGTCTCGAGACCGACAGAATCACTAATGAAGTGAAAACAAAAGCAACATTAGTTCATAAATGTATAGCTTTACTACTTGAGACTTCCATGCTGTTTTTGCAGTCGTGAACACATTGTTGGAAGGTTCTTCTGAAAAATTGGTGACCTACCAAACAAAATAATTCAGAAACATAAATTGTTCAAACCCAGGACTTTGAATTGACCTTCTTATAACTTCTTCGGTTTGTACTCTAACCACTCTGCAACTCGCCATAATTGAGTCTTACTCAGTTTCAGTTCAGGACAAGCTTTCATCTGAGGACTTTTTGTTCTCACGTACAATACTAACATTTAATGTGCGCAGTGTGCACAAAAAGCTTAAACTTTGCATGGTGGTAGTGTAAATTAGTGAGGGTTTGTGGTAACACCACGTGGAAGAATCTCTTTTGAGAAGATGTGTGGTTCTGAAAAGAACCGGTTGGTTGTGAAAATTGACCTTCCGATCAGTGTGCTCTGATCGTCTTCAGGAGAAAAACAACACTGATCGGAACGTCAAGTTTCACTATCAACTGGTTCTTTTCAGACCCACACATCTTGTCAAAAGAGATTCTTCCACATGGTGTTACTGCAAACCCTCACTGGTTTTTAAGGTATAGGTTCATGTCTTAACAGCAGTCTGCAATCTTCTTGTTTATTTGCTGCTCATGACTAGCCTGTTTGTGTAATTATTTTATTTGGATTATCAGTTCCATTCATGCAGATCCAACCGGTTGTAGTGACACCAGTTTGACCAATCCTGTAACCCAGTACCCGCTGCTATATATTAGATTCAAACTAGCCAGTGATCCTGGCAAGCTGGGTGGTCGAGTGGTAATATGTCTGCACCAGTAGGCAGGAGGTCATGGTTTCAAATACCACCCGAGTAGTTTGTGAATTTTTGCTCACAATCACTTGGGACAACACTTATTTATAAAATACGTCGATGAAAGGCAAAACCCTATTATTGAACCCAGCCCAATCCATGCACAGATTCACTGAACACTCATGGTAATGGCTGAAGCGTTGTGCCAGCTATGGTACAAAACAATTCTGAGCAATAAGCTAGCACAATGCTTCCATCATTACTGAGGATCACCGTGAGTGTCAGTGCCACTGTGCCTTGATTTGTCAAAACAGGGTAGCAGGATTCAAGAACTTTGGAAGTGTACCAACGATCAGTGTCAGTCGAAAGAAGGGGCTCAGAAGCTAGGGTGAGTCCAAGTCACTCGTGCATTCAGGTAGTCCTTCCAAACCCTTGACTTTGCCTCTACATATTTTCCATTTAACTCTTTCTCACTGTAGCGGCACATCCTAGTTGGGGCTCCAAGGACACAAGTCACAGCCCCACCCCCGGCCCCATGTTGCCTGTATTATTTTGCTTAAGTTTTGAAATTTGGGGGCACCAGGAAACACAGTTCTTAGGAATGATAGAATTTTGGAAAAGTGTTCACGCAGTACGCCAAAGACAATGAACAGTCCAACTTTCTTCTTTCTAATTAACCAGTGGGAAAAAAAGTATTTTGAGACAAATTCCAAACATCTTCCCCCCAACATGTCCTTGTGTGCCATTGCTTTATATGCATGTAGTCCACAATATTTTTGTTTGCTTCCAGAAATTACTTGCGATAAGATGAATCGTGTCAACAGCTTGTATCTGCTGATAGCAAGAGAAGGAAAACATCCAAACCCACGCAAGTTGGAAAAAAATTGTCGATAACTTACTAAATTTGCATCTGTCTCATTTCTCATGGCACGCGTGCCCTTGTTAGGTATATAGTGCGTTCTTAATGTAGAGAATTTCACAATCCATCAAGTGATTATAGTGTTGTGTACACACGTTTTCATCATGTTGCTCAAAGTTTGTGTGTTGGTGGTGGCGTTTGCCGTTGCCTGTAATGGTGAGTATAGTTTGTCAGGTTTTTGTTTTAACATGATTTGCTTTTCATGAGGCCTGTTTTATTAAAGCTATAGTCCATCAGTTGCAGCCATCCGAAAAGTAACTGGCATAATTATTGTTGAAAAACATACTTGGTTGAAAGATAGTAAGGGGACTAAAGTCCCTGTGAAATTATTCTTTCTGGCAAGCTGTCTTTTTGAAGTAATCTACGAAAAGAAGGCCTTTCCAACGGTGCGTATTAAGACGCACATAGGAAAATTTAAATTAGTAGTTCGTTTTGTTATTCGGCAAAGCGCGCGCAAGCATTGGCACGACGCACACACGCTCGCGGTTGCTATAATTCGTCGGATCAGTGCACGACATCGCGCATAGCTGCAATCGGCTCAGTGAGAACGCGTCTCGAACGCTAAATTCAGGCCCAATTCAAAACATGATTCAGCAACTTTTGATTTGAAATTGAGATCCTAGAATGCTGTTATTTTCTTGGAATATACAGCTGAAGCTGAGCTGAAACTTCATCAGGTTAGTTGTTCAGTATCCTTCATTAGATTTTGAACACTTTTGTTGCTTCAAACGAACAAAATGCACAAGTTACAAATGATGGACTATATCTTTAAGGCTGACAATTTTCTCCCTGTCCTAATATGCTGCTTGTTACTTTGTTAGATATGTCTCCATTATCACTGCCAATATACCCCAGTTTGTAGGTTGGGTGGGGTTATACATGTACCTTAGAAAATAACAGGAATTCATTTTTGAGCATTCATCAGCTGCTACATGTGTGTATGTGGTTGTGAGTTCATTGGAACTCACCTAGGGAAAATAAAGTTTTTTTCTTAATTATCCTGATGACAGTATGGTTTTAACCTCAATTTTTTATAACATCAAATAACAGAGTTTTATAATAAGTGAACTGGATGCCATGGTAACAATGGGCATCCTACGTAATTGTTTTTGTACCATATTGATCTCTGGTAGAAGGTAGGAAAGATCACCGAATTTCATACTGATCAGCCAAAGCGTTCAGGAGTAATTGCAATAAGTTTCATTTTGTGGGGGTTGCGGCCCCACTCCCTGATACCCATAGGGTTATAACATTAGAAGTGGTGTGGACATTCAAGGGGTGATAACCAATAATAAGCTACCCCATTGAATAGGCTATCATATCAAAATATAAACTAGAGATGTATAGCAATAAAAAAAATAGGAACTAGATTTTGCTACCTCGGGTGGTACCAATTGGTGAATTTTGGGGTCCTGGCCCATGGATTATACTGACATACATCCGTGCAATCATCTTGTCTCCCCTGCAGCTTGTGGCGACCCTGCCATCACTCCAAGCAAGCTCTCTGTGGTCGGTGGAACGGAGGCCGTCCCCCACTCCTGGCCCTGGCAAGTCAGCCTTCAGCTTAGGAAGATTTTCGGTGGTTATGCCCACCACTGCGGGGGATCACTCATCAACAATGAGTGGATTGTTACCGCAGCGCACTGTGTGGATGGGTGAGTGCAGAACTTGTGTGCATTGTGCTACAAAGAAGTATAAAGTAAAGTCTGTTACGAGCCAATATTACCCATTAGACCAGCGTTTATCTCCAGTTTCGTTGGCATTTGACAACTAAGACTATTTCTATTCTGCCTGGATGAGATGCCAGTCCATAGCAGGTTACTACTCAGCTAATGCCGGTACCCATTTATACTCATGGGTGGAGAGAGGCAAGTGGAGGTAAAGTAGCTTCCCAACATATGACCAGCAGATGCAGGTGTGGAACCCCTGACCCTCTGATCATGAGTCACAGTCCCTAAAAGTTAGGCCACACTCACCCATATTTACATTGTATTACAGTCTACTTCATTCATCTTACCCAAATAGCAACTACATTTGCATATTTCCCTTGTGCCGGCAGGCCAATACGCTAAGCGCTTAATCGCACAGTAATGCGCCTCTTGGCACCCACCTATGATGCCATGCGGCGCCACCACCATATTGAATCTGCCTTTTTTCTCTTAGCGACGCAGGCAAGTTAGACGCTCTATTTAGACTAGTTGTTGTGCTTGGCATATCGTGATTTAGTCCAGTCCTTAACGGGTGAAGAGTAGCCGGATAACCCAAGGACTTAGCCTCAGGACTAGCACGAGTAGTACGTGCCACCCATAGCGAGAAGCGACAGACTTCTTCTCGGGGCATGGTCATTCCCGCCATGGCAGGCTTGATCAATGGCAGATAGGAACAGAGTCAATCTTTCCGGGGGCCTTACGACCATGACGTGTAGTCCTGCCCGACGCGAGAAGAGACATGCAGACTTCTTTTTGGGGCACGGCCATTCCTGCCACAGCAGGGTTGGTCAATAGCGGATAGGAACAGAGTCAATCCTTCCAGGGGCTGTACGAACACCACGTGTAGTCCTGCCCGACGTGAGAAGAGACAAACTTCTTCCTGGGGCATGGTCATTCTTGGGCAACATCACTAGACCTCAAGGATGCATACCTACACGTCCCAATCTACAGGCATCATTGCAATTACCTATGATTCAGATACAGGAGGGACACATACAAGTTCGCCGCCTTCCCATTTGGTCTATCCACAGCCCCACAAGTTTTTACAAGGATGTCACAAGTAGTAAGCAGCAAGCTTACGAAAACGAAACATCCTAATCTTCACGTATCTGGACGATTGGATAGTAATAGGGCTTTATCATCGACGAAACAAAGTCACACCCAACTCCAACACAGCATCCAGTCTTTTAAGGTACAGACATAGACTTGTGCTAAGGCACAGCGACTCCATCCGAAGACTGCATCCTAAAATCTTTGATGTTGTGGTCTCACGTTTCTTTCAAAGAATGTGGCCCCAACAAGAGCATGGCCTCGTGCTGTTAGGATTGATGGCAAGCAAGATCGATCTTGTACCTTATTGCAGGCTCCGCATGCGCCCCCTCCAGCTCCACCTACTGGCCCATTACAGACCGAAAAGGGATCTAATCCATCTTCAAGTTCCGATCACCGTAGATCTTCTTCCTCATCTCCATTGGTGGTCAGTCGATGAGAACTTACAGACAGGTCTCACCTTCCCCTATCCTCAGGCTTCCATAACCATCACAACTGATGCATCAAATCTCTGATGGGGAGTAACCCTCTCCCCATGCCAGATAGGCGGAACCTGGGGACCAGATTTCAAGGACTGACACATAAACATTCTGGAACTACAAGCAGTAGTCTATGCCCTACAACATTTCCAGCTGATTATAAAGGGACACACAGTACTAATCCAAACGGATAACACTACCTTGGTGTCGTATATCAATCGTTCAGGGTGGCACCCAATCGCCCCAACTGTGTTACCTAACTTAGGAAATCTTCCATTGGTGCATCCCACATTCCAAGAGATCAGAACAGGATCCGGGATGCCCTATCCAGGGGTTTGATAATTCCAACACAATGGACACTCAACAGAGAGATCGGCCGTCTGCTTTTCACCAACATCGTCAGACCTCACATCGACCTCTTTGCAACAGCCATCAATGCTCAGCTCCCAGTATTCTGCTCACGGCGCCCAGACCCCAAAGCATGGGCAGTGGACGCACTAGCAATAAAATGGGATGGGATGTTTGTGTGCATTTATCCACCAATATCCCTGCTCCCAAAGGTCCTAAACAAGTTAGAAAAGAAGACGAGCAGAATGTTGTTAATTGCCCCATTTTGGCCATGCCAGCCCTTGTTTCTGAGGCTGATCAGACTGCTAGTTTGCACTCTGTAAATACTACCTCAGAGAGCAGACTTAATATTCCAACTACAGTCCCTTTATCTTCATCCAGCCCCTGGGGACCTCCATCTAACTTGTTGGCCTCTGTGCAACAGTCGTTCTGAGCAGCAGGCCTTTCTCAAGATGCTGCTACTGTTCCAGCACACAGCCACCGAGCCTCTACAAGAACAATTTACGACTCAAGACTTTGGCATTATTACAACTGATGTGGACGGCAATCGGTTGAACCAACCTCAGCTTCTCTGACATTGTTTGGTGACTTTTTACTTAACCTTTATAATCGGAGTCTGAATAACTTGACTGTAGCAACAGAAGATGGTTCTGTGATCTCAAACAACAAAGCAGTGACCTATCTCCTCAAAGGAATGTTTGTTGAGCGTCCCCCAATAAGAAATCTGATACCTTCCTGGGACCTGAACCAAGTCCTTCAGTCATTAATGAAGCCCCCTTTGAGACCCCATAGCCTGGGTTCATTGTACCATATGACTCTTAAACTAGTATTTCTCCTGGCTGTAGCTACCTCGCAGAAGGAGTGAACTCCACTCCCTTTCAGTTGAACCTGGACACATCCGTTGGGATTCAGCTGGCGTCCGACTCATTCCCTCGTCCGACTCTTCCTGACTAAAAACCAATCCAGCTGTTTTATACCGGATATTTTTATACCAGAAATAGGTTCAATATCAATTATTGCTGCTGACAAAGTCTGGTGCGGGGTGCGTGCTCCTAAATGGTACATCAGCCAGACCAAGGCACTACATGAGACGATCTTACGACCGTTTATAACAACAACACATCCTCACAGTGCGGCGTCAGTGATTAAATTGACAAACCCGCATTGGCCTTCCAACAGATAAGGGTTCATCTAAAAAGAAGCCCCATGCTCATGAAGTGCGAGCACTGTCAACATCATGGGCTTTCTTCAGGGGAGTTCCCCTTGAAGATATCACAAAGGCAGCATGTTGGAAATCCTCTTCCACGTTCACATCTGCTGCTTCAAAGAAGTGCTCCAAACTGAGGATGCACCAGGCCGGACATTTCTGTCAGCGGCCATGGCCTCATCAAAAGGGAGCATGACAAGAGAGGAAACCTCCTAGAACATTAGGCGTACCTCCCTGGTGAGTCGAAAGGCGTTCACAAGTCTATGAGAGAATACAATTCACCCATATGCGCCTCTCACCCTACTCCAGATGTCAGTGCTATTCTATGCAAATGTTTGCTATTTGGGTAAGATGAACGAAGTAGACTTGTCCCACACGACTGCAGGGGGTGGGGTGGATTTATTCCCTCATATATTTTTATGAAGTGGTATAGAGAGGAACACATGGGAGGCCACATTTTTTTGTTTTTTTTTGTTCCCCGAAAAAGTGCGTCCGAACATTTTCTGCCCCCATTTTTAATATGAAAAGCAAGGGGAGGGGCACTAGGACTCTTCATGGCGTTGCTGCATGGTGTTGGTGGTGTACGCAGTGGCTGTCTAAAGTTGCTGCACTTTATTGTCAGGTGCCACTTGTTGTTAAGAATGACTGCTTTTGTCAATACTGGTTCATTGTTCCCATCCTTTTACCAGGTTAAAGCCATTGACAGTTATGAAATTCTGCAAAAGTCAGAGAAAAAACTCCGGAATAAATGATAGTTTGACAACTGTGGTCAACTATTTGGAATTAAAACACCTCACCCACAGATTCTGGGTCTTGATTGGCCGAGAGCGAGTCACATGTTACTTTTTAATTTTGCTATCTTTCTGTGCACGGCCAAAAGAACTATGCGCATAGCAACCAAAGTACTATACCATTAGCAACCAAAGTACTATTTCCACGGCGCGGTATTTGTGTGCAAATGCATGCTGGTGTGCACGTTGCGCGTTGTGCGTAGCGTGTATTATTCCAAAGAGAGTGCGCCGCAGACTTGGGTTCAAACATTTCGTGAAGGGTTAGTTTTTAAGAGAGAAATACATTTGCCACCAATTTTGTATTGAAATTGAAGTTTATTTCAACTGTGTTCAGATTTAAATAATGTAAAATATTAAAATCAAGCAGAATCTGTGGGTGAAGTGTTATAACACAAATATTGAATGCTTTATCTCGTGGTGAAGTAAAACTAGCCTCCCTCGATGATCCATGGACCATTCGGGAGGCTAGTTTTACTACACAACTCGAAGCATTCAATATTTATATTTATACAACACCTGCATAAATCCCCGTCATCTGATTGGTGAATTGTAGATCACGTGACATATTATTATTCGGTATAAAGCACGGTGCGACCATGTGTTATACCCATGCGTTATACCGTTTCACTTTGCGCTTGTTCCATGACGCGGTATTTGCGTGCAAAATGCATGCTGGTGTGCGCGTTCAGCGTAGCGCGTATTGTTCCAAAGAGCCAGCGCTACAGCGTTGGGTTCAAACATTTTCGTGAAGGGGTAGTTCAACATCTTTAAAATCGAAATAAATTGTAGTTTATAATTTACCAATCAAATGACGAGAATTTATTCAGGTGTTGTATAAAACAAATAACGAATGTATTACGTTCGTGCGATGGAAAGAATAATTTCATTCGGTGACAGATTGAATGTTCTATTCCACTCGGCTTCGCCTCGTGGAATAGAACATTCAATCTGTCACCTCATGAAATTATTCTTACCATCGCACTCACAAACATTCGTTATTTGTATAACATAGACCTGTGGTAGGATTCCCTTATTTTGACTTGATGAACAGAAGGAACTATTTTCATGAAAAAAATCCAAATGGCAAGTAAGAGATGCTAGCAATGCAACCATTTTTCAAACTGTCAAAAATGGTTTGACCAGGGGGTCATCTAATAAGTAGGAGAGATTAATACCCAGTGGTTGAACCACATTTAACTCTTAAACTTGCCGTAACGGTATGTCATTCATTTAAGAAATGCTGATTTCCCCTCCACAAAAAGTACCCGAAAAATTCAAATGCATTTATCTTTCATTAACCATAAGTCCACGTTATTCTCCCTGTCCCATTCAGGAGAGAGGCTACCTACAATTGGAAGATCTGGCTCGGCGCCCACGATAACTACTATTTGGAGTCCGGCACGGTGGAGAAAACTGTTTCTAAGGTTGTCAGACATGCACAGTATAATGGCGCGATCATTACCAATGACATTGCCATGATGAAACTGTCTTCTCCTGTAACTCTCGGCAATACTATCAACACAGTGTGCCTACCATCGCGCACCTACACATCAGGCAATGCATACGTGACAGGATGGGGAGACACTCAGAGCCCTTGGCCAGGTGAGAGCACACATATGCATGGCAGCTTAAACTGAACAACTTGTCATTTCAGTTCATTAACAAGTTCAATGTCTGTTCAACTCCGATTCATAAAATGTCTTCTTTTTTTTCAAACATTATTGATAGTGGTTCCCCCATCCCAACATACTAAAACTTTCGATAAGGCCAAAAAAAATAATAAGTCGGTCTCTGGTCAGCGCGCGCGTCGATTTTAATCATGCACGTCAATCTTCTTTTTTCTAAAATGTTCTGCGGTAGCTCCAACAGCGCCCTCTTTTGCCGCACCTCAATTTTTTTTTACCAAAGAGCACCAAGGAATGGGAAATTGCACCAAGGCAAATGATCGAGAGCACCAAGGCAAATTATGGAGGACAACAATGTACATGAGGACACCAAAAAAGCAAAATAGTACTCCACCTTATCTGTACAATCCAAGCTTGAAGAAAAAGAAAAAAAAGGCCCCCCCCCCCAAAAAAAAAAGCCGCGTCAATTTCGGAACTTTGGTCTGACCAGAGACCGAATATATATTTTTTTTTGGCCTAAGGTGCAATTGCATTTTTGTGTTCTTGAAAATGAATGTACATGAAATGACGTGTGCAGTGGCATTTTCAAAGTGGGGGGTGGGCACTTTTTAAATTTGGACAGGGGCACCCTTTTCTATGTTTTTCTTATCATTCAATGTTACACCCTGCCTATTGTGGGTTTGTGAGTTTGTTTCTGCATTCAATAGGGGAAGTTGAACAATAGAAGGACAATAGGACAACAGTACAAACAAAGGAGGGACAATAGGGGTCCCCAATTGCAGGCAAATACACACTTACAAGGGTTTCAAACCGTTTGTAAGGGTTTTGTTTGATTTCTTCTTTTCATCTATTTTGCAAACAGATGATAACATTTGACATGACCTCTGGTTGTTGATCGTTTTCTAGGCTCTTACCCTGATAAGCTACAGCAAGTGATGACACCCATCATGAACCATGACCTCTGCGTCCAAAGGATGGCAGCTGCAGTGCCCGGAATCCCTGTAGACAATACAATGATCTGTGGTGGATTTGACAATGGGCAAAAGGGAGCATGCTTTGTGAGTACACAAATCAAAGAGCCCCTCTCTCTGCACAGCAAACATTTTTACACCCCCGCCCCTTCGATCATGTTTGAATACCACAGCTGTGACCCGATCGCGACTCGGTCGCTTTCAGATATTGACCTTGACATTTGATTCGATGTTACATACTAGAGAAAGAGAGAATATCCCAATCTGATTGAGCATACATTTGTGACAAGCTTGAAATAGAAATTCAACTGAAAAAATGACTCAGGATATTTTTCACTTGAATGTTTGATCAATATGCAGAGTTGTAACAAGTCGCTGATTTTTGTAACTCGAGTCGAGTCGAGTCATTTTAAAGAAGTGACTCGAGTCGAGCTGAGTCATTTTAAAGAAGTGACTTGAGTTGAGTCGAGTCATTATGTCAAGTAGGTCAAGTCGAGTCGAGTCAAATATTTAGCTCGAGTCAATTCGAGTCACGAATATTTTAACATTATTCAAAATGTATAAAAGGTGGGCATAAATTTAGCCGGCATTCGAATCCAAGGGGCTTTATAAGAAATCGCCCAAAGCCAATGACGAAACAACGAATTGGAAAATGTGTTTAAATTCCGGTTCCTGAATAGTATTTTAAGTTAATTAAAGAAATTAAGTGTCAAAGGTTCAGTCCATCAAAATGATTCTCAAAAGGATTTTTTGATAATATAGTTTTTGGATTAACAGCACCACCAAATGTCCACGTTGCCAAGTGTCCCCCTTCCCCCCACTGGTTTCAATTCTCCCCCTTCGCGAAAAATGTCCCCGAGTGAGACAAGCCTTTCACCATGTTGACGGCAGAAATATGACAGCCAGGATTTCCATATAAAGGGAAAAAGTGTGCAACCATTAGAAGTTGTGAAAACTTTCACTTGTTACTTTTTTTGTTATCAACTTGCAGGGTGACAGTGGGGGACCATTTGTAATCAAGAACAGCAGCGGCAAGTGGGAGTTAGCGGGCATTGTCAGCTGGGGAGACGACCCTTGTGCTCAGGTTGGCGTCCCATCCATTTACGCTGACCCCTTCTACTTCCAGAGTTGGATCCAGAACACAATGGCAACCAATTAGCGTGTTGAATCTGTTTAATATTAAAACAACAATAACAGCAGAACACAAATGCCCAATATCCAAGCATGACTCAAGCAGGCAGTCACATATGAAAGTGTTTTGATTGCTTAAACAATTATTAAAAGACAATATTTACCCTTATAGAGGATGTGATATAACCTGAATTTCATCTTATGTTTGACCTTTGTCCTATTTCCACATTTGAAAATGGCAGACTTTTGGCAAAAAGTTTCACCAAGTGGTCATTGACTAGTCTATGGAATATCCCCATGGAGTATCCCTTTGCACAACAAGGGTCTATGGTATGTGAGCAAATTTGACGATTAATGATGGAACTGGAATGGGTCTTGACCTAGAGATTCTGACCAATCAGCGAATGATCATCACATAATGCTTGTAATGCGAACGCTGCTTGCGCCTCATGCCCGCGATGAGCATTCGCGTGTCCTATATGCGCAACCTTTTGCTAACAGTTTTGAAAGCCAATGTCATGTCTAGTTTTTATTAGATCTCTACTCCAAATTGACCTATCAACAGCCTAGTCAAATTTTGGAATGAAACGACGTCACCGCCAACTCTGATTGGCTGGCATATATAGTACAGGGTTGCATACATTTCCATGCTTAGGTATATCAGACATTAATAACACATAGGACCTGACACAGAGGGCTCCATTGGACAATGGGTGATACTCACTAGTCTTTGACTACAAGAACTGGAGATTTATTTTAGGGGTTAGACCACAATCGATGGGGAAAGCTTCATGGAAAGATATTTGAAATGTTAAATCGAATAAATTCACTGATTATATTCACAACACTCAAAAATTCACTTAAATCTGAAGGAAATGGCGGTTAAGTGGAGCAATTGTGAAAGGGAACTATTTCCTATAGATTGTTTACACTGCAGCCATCATGGAGGTGTGTGCTTTTCCAGAATAATTGCGATCCGTATCTTGCGCCAGACCCAAGGTGTACGGGTCGGTCTGGTCAAGCTAAGGATCCAACTGAATTGCTTAAGTTTCAATAAAGATGCCCCGTTCATGTATACAACTTATATCTTGAAATATTGTCCTTTTGTTTTCACACCAGCATATTGACTTTCAAAAAGTAATTCACAAAACATCCACCCAACATTAATACCCCCCCCCCCCCGAAAAAGGAAACACAGCTGGTTCTTGTCAGTGAACCTGAATTACATATACCAATACTGAAGAACAAAATTGGTTTTAAACAACTGTTAATCATACTTTGTGCCAAATGTATGTAGCATTACCCAACATAAAACAAAAGTGACAAAATGTTACTCCTTTGTCTTAGAACTCCCTTGTCAATATTAGGTTTTACCCTTCACGGACATGTACACTGTATACTCAGTGTGTTAATCCCTTGAGTGAAAGTGAGAACAAAATAACCCGGGTGGGACTTGAACCCACGACCTGCTATCCACTGTCCAGTACAGACATCATACCACTCGACCACCAAGCTTGTGGGATTGGTTGGCTGGTTGAATGTAGCAGCGTGTGCCTGCTTCCATTTAGAAATTCCTCTTCATTGTCATCGTGTTACGTTTACTTATTGACTTAACAGAGTTTTTTTTTTCAGAGTACTTTTGCTTGAAAATCTTTTGAATTTTAAGGCACTATGCACGGTGTCCTTCAATTGCATTTTTGTTCCATGGGGATGAGGGAGTAAGCAATGGAGCTTTCAGTTTAAAAGGAGCCCTATAAAAATCACAATTTCAAGTCTAAAAGATACATGATCATTATTCAATGAAATCAAACTGACAAAAGGATGCATGTACGAGGGAAAGACATGCTGCCAACGAATGCACCACTCGTGTTTTATCTGATATAAGTTAATACTCGTTTATGTTCTTTATTTACATAGTTTTTCAAGCTCTACACAATCAGCACATACACAAAATCAGCACATGAAAAAGGGGTAAGATTTTGACATATTAGTTGCAAATAAATGTTCACTGAGTCAAACTGATATGTGCATGTAAATGTTACAGAATAAAACTTGAGGTTCTTGTTTGTTGAGTTACAAACGCAGAGTGGTCGGGCTGGCATCTATTTCATATGTCATAAACTTTGCCACAATAATCAACTGAAAATTGTTGAAACATTTGTCAGCCTACTGCTAGAGGGCGCTTTAGCATTTAATGACGTCACCGGTAATTTTTTTCTAAAGTGCAACGGTAGCCAGAGACTACATCTTTTTCCACTTTCTAATTATAAGGCACTTCCGGTTTGGACCAGAAGTAAGGGTCACGTGCGGATTAGGTGACACACAATAAAATGAAGATCCTGGGTTATCCTGCAAAAATCAAGTTCAGGTCTCTCACGGATAATTTTATATTGATTTTCAAAGATTAAATCTAGAAATCTTTTATCACTTGTAATTTGTCTCCCGATCGATGATGTCATCATGACGTCAGAGTAATATGCACCACTCGGGATGAGTGTCAATATGATGTTGCAAGTTGCAAGTTCATACCAACCCGTTTAGGAGAAAACCTTGGAGAAGTATTGTCCGGAAACTAAGAAAGAAAGAAAGAAACAACATTTAACAGAACAATTCTAAACAGTGGTCGGATTGTGCCCGACCAGTCAATAAGTCTTCCCCGACAGCGTCAATACAATCTCAATCAATTAATCAATCTTGCACCATGTCACGAAGGACGTTGGCTCCCCAAATTTTCACTCTCCGCTCCTGTCTATCTTGCGCTCTACGTTGTTCCAGGTAGAAGGTGCTGTTAACCATGATGTCATTTTCCCATCTCTTCCTTGGCCTACCCCGTCTATTTTTCCACAGTGACTGTTTCTAACAGGATGCGTTTTGTATTAAACTCTGCTGTTTTCCATTCTCACTATGTGGCCAAACAAGGCAAGTTAGGATTTGTAGAGGTGTAAGGTGCCTCTAGTGAATTACCATCAGCCGAAATTCTCCTCCACGCCTTTTCATTTCGCACCTTGTCTTGCCAAGAGATGTTCAGAGTTTTATTTTAACAGCGCATCTGGAAGGCTTTCTTGTGTTCATGGACCCTGTCGAGCAGATCGAATCTGAAGGTCGGCTTCTGTCTCAGCTAACAGAGCGAAGTCATCTGCGAATCGCAGGTCCCGCAGTCTGTACGCACATGCATTTATCCCAAGCTGGTCGCATTCAGCCAAAGCTTCGACAGGATATTTTCCCGGACAGACACTGAACAGATCAGGAGACAAGAGGCACCCATTATGCAGCTCTTGGCCTTGTACTTTTGTATGGAGCCAAGTCGTGGACGCTGACAGCCAAGCTCGACAGATCACTGGACGGCGTCTACACACGAATGCTTTGGATGGCACTCGACATCAGTTGGGAAGACCACGTGCCAAACACCCAGCTCTATGGCACCTTGCCCAGAGTGTCTGCCAAGGTCAGGGAACGGAGGATGAGGCTGGCGGGCCACTGTGTGCATCACCCAGAGCTAGCTACGAGCCCACTAGTAATATGGGAACCCATTGATGGAGCTAGGAGCATGGGCAGGAAGAGACTCTCGCACGTCGACCAACTGAAGAGGGACGCAGCGCAACAAGATTCCATTGAGCTGAGGAAGCTGATGCTAGACCGGGATGCGTGGAAGGTGACCATCAGAGGTTCCCGAGAAGGCGTCAGCTGAAGACGACCTCTCGCATCATCATTGGCCTTGTTGTACCGATCCTTGATGCTGACCAGTTTGCCAGGGATACAAACCATAATGCCACACACGGTCCAATGCCTTTTTATAATTATAGTCAATCAACACAGCATACACCTGTCCACCTTGGTTCTCCAGTTGATGTAAACCTGTTTCACTGTGCTGTGCACGGCTCGAAAACCTGCCTCTTCTTCATTTCACTTCACGTCATGCGCCTTCTAATACATCTTGAAGAAGTTTGCTACCTTGGTTTGCTACCAAGGCTGATTGTTCTCCTAACAGCTGGTATCTTCCTTCTTTGGTAATTTTACAATGATGGTTTTGCCTACTCGTCGGGTATCCTTTAGGATGTCCAAATATCATTACATATTCAACCAAAACTCGTGGTTATACAAGACCAAATTGAATTTGGTCTTGTATGACTATAACTTTTGGTTGAATTTAACAGATATTTTAACCCAAATAATTGATTATAGAACAACCCAATTTTGGGTAGTTGCACTTTTAACCCTTTCTTGGGTAAAATTAACCCAGGCTATTGTTTAGTGCTGCATGGAACCCAACAGCTGCACCTTACTGCTGACCCATGAAACTTGGTCACGTACCAAATAAACTATCCCACAAACACAAAGTGTTTAAACCCAGGACTTTCAATTGACGTTCTTATAACTTCTTCTGTTTGTCCTGATATTGTACAGCTCTGTAACTTGTCTCGGTGGAATCTTGCACATTTTTCAAATAAATTCAATAGGCTTTGAAAGACCGCAGGCCTATCCCCACATGCACACAATACTAACATTATTACGTGCTAAGTCATTTTGTACATAAAAACGTGCAAAAAGCCAATTACAAGGTATTAGTTGATTGCCTGTTTGTATGATGTTTTTATTTGGGTTATCAAACTTTTGTCTCTGCTCAGTGATACCTCAATTTTTAGAGATGCTATACTGCATCTCTGCAGCTGTGTGCTTCATGTTGCGATATCTTGTAGATATTGGGTGGACCAAATATAACCTAATTCAACTCATTTTTTTTTTTTTTTTTCAAGTAGATAAGACAAACACGCAAGGGTGTGCCAAGTCCACATGTTCTGATATGATTACAGCTTGCAATGTGAACTCAACTCTGCCCATTTTTGTGGTGTCCACTATATGAGGGCAGCATACTGCTGTAGATTCACTCACCATTTAGTTGGATATGGACACACTGTTCAGGTATGGCCCCAAACTTTGGAATACAATCAGCGACATAGGGAAACTAGTTCATTCGTATCGCATAACAGTTGCCCTGTCTGTGTATTGCTAATTTCTTTTACTTAACAAAATTGAAGGCATGAAAATTGAGTATTTGTCAAAAAGAGGCCATAATGATGAGAAATACTACTGCAGATGAGGAGTTGTCCTCGATCAGTTCCATTCATAGGACACGAGCCACACCCCGACCCATATTTGGTGTATTATTTTGTTTTTGTTTTGACATTTTTGGAGCACTAGTTAGCAACAATCCAAAATGATAGAAGCTTTCGTACATTACGCCAAAGACAAGTAACAGTCCAACTTTCCCCCTTTTTTAATTAACCAGTGGGAAAAAAAGGTATATTGAGACAGTTAAACTCCAAACACCTCCCCAAACATATCCTAGTGTGCCTATTGTTTAATAATATTTCACAATATTTTTGTTTGCTTGCAGAAATTACTTGTGATAAGAAGAATCATGTCAACAGCTTGTATCCGATGATAGCAAGAAAGAAAAAACATCCAAACCCACGCAAGTTGGAAAAAAATTGTTGATAACTTACCAAGTTTGCATCTGTCTCATTTCTCATGGCACGAGTGCCCTTTTAGGTATATAGTGCGTTCTTAATGTAGAGAATTTCACAATCCATCAAGTGATTATAGTGTTGTTCACACACGTTTTCATCATGTTGCTCAAAGTTTGTGTGTTGGTGGTGGCGTTTGCCGTTGCCTGTAACGGTGAGTATATAGTTTGTCAGGTTTTTGTTTTAACATGATTTGCTTTTCATGAGGCCTGTTTTGTTTAGGCTGATGGTTTTCTTGCTGTCGTCATATGCTGCTTGTTACTTTATTAGTTAAGTTTGCTGATTTTGACATCTTCCTGACCATGGATGTAGATGAGTCCTTTAAAAGTCCCTGCAAGTCCATGCATCACAAGTCCTTCAGTCCCAGTTCACATCACAAGCTATTTAAATGAGCTTTGACAAAGGCAAATTCCTTATATTGTTCATCTACTGTTTTCTGTGGTTGGACTTGTGATGATTTGTGATGGACTCGACTACATCCCTGCTCTGACCCCAAGTAAAGGTAGGTAGTCTAAATATAACACTTCAGGGGGAGTACATTCTCACTAATTCTCCTCAATTAGTGTATACATCCACATTGACATACATGTACATCCGTGCAATCATCTTGTCTCCCCTGCAGCTTGTGGCGACCCTGCCATCACTCCAAGCAAGCTCTCTGTGGTCGGTGGAACGGAGGCCGTCCCCCACTCCTGGCCCTGGCAAGTCAGCCTTCAGCTCAGGAAGACTTTTGGTGGTTTTTCTCACTGGTGCGGGGGATCACTTATCAACAATGAGTGGATTGTTACCGCAGCGCACTGTGTGGATGGGTGAGTGCAGAACTTGTGTAACATTGTGCTTAATGTAAGTAATGAAGTATGTCATAAGGGCGTCAATCACTTTTCAGAAGTGTTGGGGGGGGGGGAACAAACCTTGCTCAGAACTAATGCGAGTTTAGATTTTATAACACCTCGCCCACAAATTCTGTGTTTTGATAGGCCGAGAGCGAGTCACATGATACTTTCTATTTTTGCTATCTTTCTGTGCATGGCCAAAAGTACTATACCCGTAGCAACCAAAGTACTATACCATTAGCAACCAAAGTACTATATCCACGGCGCAGTAATTGTGTGTAAATGCTTGCTGGTGTGCGCATTGCGCGTAGCGCGTTTTGTTCCAAAGAGAGCGCGCAACGCGCAATGTACCCCTATGCATTTTGCACACAGTGCATTTTACACATAGTACTTTGGTTGCTACGGCTATAGTACTTTGGTTGCTATGGGTATAGTACTTTTGGCTGTGCACTGAAAGAAAGCAAAAATAGAAAGTACCATGTGACTTGCTCTCGGCCAATCAAGACACAGAATCTGTGGGTAAGGTGTTATAAAATCAGATGTAGGCTATAATTTTGGGGTGACAAACGATATCATATCCCCCACTTTCTAACCCCCCCCCCCCTCCAGGTTTGGGATACAAGGGCTAATGGCATGTAAAAGTCAGTACCCCACGCAGTCGCGAATTGGGAAGTGGCTTTGAAATCATGAATTGTTGCAGTGATGTCACAAATTTACATTAAGATAATATTTATGTGGATCCGTGCTATATCGATCGCAGTTGTATTAATACAGGTTCAGAAATTTGCTTGGGAAATGACTGTATTGATGCAGAAGGCTAGAAGAAGAAATTCAGATGTGCTCTTTGTGATTGTCAAGGTTGCCACTGCCTTTTAAATTTACTTTCAAGTAAATTAAAGCATATTACATGATAGTTCGACAAATGTGGTTAACTAGTTGGAACTAGACCTGTGGTATTATTCCCTTACTTTCTCTCGAAGAACAGAAGGGACCATATTGTCATGAAAAAAAAAAATCAAATGACAAAAAAGAGATGCTAGCTATGCAACCACTTTTCAAACTATCAAATAAATGGTTTGACTAGGGTAATCTATGCATGTTACGGTGTTAGTAAGGAAAGACGATCCATGGTTGAACCAGAGTTAGCTCTCAAACTTTCTGTATTATTAAGAAATGCACCTTTCCCCTCCTTAATTGAAATGCCATATATCTGTCATTAACCTTAAGTCAACGTTATTCTCCCTGTCCCATTCAGGAAAGAGGGTACGTACAATTGGAAGATCTGGCTCGGCGCCCATGATAACTACTATTTGGAGTCCGGCACGGTGGAGAAAACTGTTTCTAAGGTTGTCAGACACGCACAGTACGATAGCGTGAGAATTTCCAACGATATTGCCATGATGAAACTGTCTTCTCCTGTAACTCTCAGCAATACTATCAACACAGTGTGCCTACCATCGCGCACCTGGACATCAGGCAATGCATACGTGACGGGATGGGGAGACACTCAGCAGTGGGGTCAAGGTGAAAGCATGCATACCCTTGTCATTTCAGTTCATTAACAAGCTTATATAACACCCAAGTAAATCCTCGTTATTTGATTGGAGGATTGTAAGTCACGCTGCATTTGTTAATCGAACCATTGTACGACCTACATCATAACCGTGTATTTTTGGTGCACATTTTCGTCCCATCCCTCTTTGCTTTTGATCCAGTGCATGCCACGTGCACGCTAACAAGACGCGCAGGGGCCAGCACAATGCGATCTTTGCACTATATACATCATATCATGCGTTATCAAGTATAAAACTTGCCGGTATAGTCCATCATTTGTAATTTGTGCATTTTGTTTTCGAAGCAACAAAAGTGCTCAAAATCTAAAAAGGGTGCTGAACAACTAACCTGATTAAGTTTCAGAGCAGCTTCAGCTGTATATTTTGAGAAAAACAACATTCTAAGATCTCGACTCAAATCAAAACTTGCTGAATCCTGTTTTGAAGTGGGCCTGAATTCAGGGTCCAAGACACGTTCTCGCTTGCCTACTGCAGCTATGCGATTTCGCACACCGATCCGACGAATTATAGCAGCCACGCGAGCGTGTACGTCGTGTCAAGGCTTGCGCGCGCTTCGCCGAATAAAATAAACGAACTAGTAAACAGACATTTCCAACAGTGCTTCTTAAGACGCACTGTTGGAAAAGGCCTTTTTTCGTTGATTTCTTCAAAATGACAGCTTGCCAGAAAGAGTAATTACACAGGCCGTTTAGTTCCCTTACTATCTTTCAACCAATATGTTTTCAACAATAATTACGCCAGCTTTTTGGATAGGTGCAAATGATGGACTCTGGCTTTAATGCAGTTGTCATGATGTAGGTTTTTTTGGCATTATATTAAGAGCTTATGTTTAGTTTAATTAGAGTCCGATGATTTGACTTGTAAACTTTTGTTATCCTTGAACAAGCTGAAAAAAGTAATGGATATGACACAATTTTGTGAGTTTTTATTTTGTTCTTAAAAGTTTTATCCTCCAATCGAATGACAAAAATCTACTCGGATGTTAAATAAAACATATTCTCACCACTGCACTCATAAACATTCATTATTTGTATACAATATGTCTGATCCAATCTGACAAAATGTGTGAGTATGTTATTTGTAATTGGATAGAAGTAATTGGTCATCATTTTTCCCCAAACATCATTGACAGTGGATCCCCCAGCCCATCATCAATCAAGAAGCATGAAACAAATTTTATATTCATAAAATGAGTAAATTATACAACGTACGTCATGCAGTGACTTTCTTTAGGACTTTCTGATGACAAAAGTATCTTGATGACATACCTGTGAAATGGAGAGGTCTGTTATCCTGGAACTGTTCTTGAAGTGGATAAAAGAAAACTTTGGGAATATAAATAGTCAAAGCATAAAAAAGGTGTATATACAAAGCCTGTTTTGTTCATGGTTTTGTGTTTGTTTTCTTTTCATCTATTTTGCAAACGGATGGTAACATTTGACATGACTCCTGGTTGTTGATCCTTTTCTAGGCTCTTACCCTGATAAGCTACAGCAAGTGATGACACCCATCATGAACCATGATGTCTGCGCCCAAAAGTTGTCTATAGACAATACAATGGTTTGTGGGGGATTTGCCAATGAGGAGAAGGGGGCATGCAGCGTGAGTATACAATCCCCTCCCTCAATATAGCAAACCTTTTGAAAAATTACGAATTGCACCCCTCCCCCTTCGCCCATCATCATGTTTGAATACCCTAATCTGATTTAGCATAAGGGCCTACATGTGAGACAAGCGTGAAATGAGAATGCGACTTAAAAAATGACACGAGGGATATTTTTTTCCACGTTTCTTTCAAGTTTTTGATCAATATGTGACATTAACCGTCAAAGGTTCAGCCATTATGGTGATTCTAAACAGGATTTTTTGGATGATAGTTTTTTGATTAACAGCACCTCTAAATGTCCAATGGGGGTCAAGTGTCTCCCAAACTGGTGTCAAGTGACCCCCTTCGCCAAAAAAATATCCCTGAGGGAGAATTAAGGTTGGGGTTGACAATCTGTAAGCCTCTACTTTGGGACATGTCTTTCACCATTTTAACAGAAGCAATAAGTGACAGCCAGGATTTCTTTCATCAAGGGAAAAGTGTGCAATCGTTATAGCTGTGACAAATTTCACTTGTGACATTTTTTTGGTTTGGCAATGGTCGTGTAACTTTCCAAGTTTTCTTCAATTTAACAGATGATGAAAACAAGATACCCAGTGTCACATACTATAGACATAATGTTTATTAATGGCATGGTGTTCCAGCTACTTCCTTGGACTCCCTTTATAGCCATACTTATTTTAATTTGTCTCCAAGTTGAATAGTGTATTCACAAAAAGGCGAAACTAAGATAAATATTTCCAGACCCCAAAAAACTGCTTCAGGATAATGGGAAAAACCAGAGATACTGGTAGTCTTATTACGTCCTTTGTTTTGTTATCAACTTGCAGGGTGACAGTGGGGGACCATTTGTAATCAAGAACAGCAGCGGCAAGTGGGAGTTAGCGGGCATTGTCAGCTGGGGAATTATACCTTGCGCTCAGCCTGGCATCCCATCCGTTTATGCTGACCCCTTCTACTTCCAGAGTTGGATCCAGAACACAATGGCAACCAATTAGCGTGTTGAATCCGTATTATATTAAACCAATAACAACAGAACACAAAATTCAAGCATGACTCAAGCAGGCAGTCATATATGAAAGTGTTTTGATTGCTTAAAACCATTATTGGGTGGGGAGCTAAAACAACAACAATACTTTCCCTTATTATGATATAAATTGAATTTTATCTTTAGTTTGACCTATCACTGGTTGAGTGCATGTAGCTGTCAACTGTAAAAGATCCATAATAGTCAATAACATGTGTGAAATAAAAACATTCTCCCAGAATAATAGCGATCCATACCTCGTGCCAGGCCCAAGGTGTACCAGTCACAGTGCAATTCTGGTTAAGCTAAGGATCCAACAGAATTGCTTGAATTTGAATAAAAAATGCCCCGTTCCTGGATACAGTTTCTCTGTTAAAATTGTGTTTTTTTTAACAGTTTTGTTTACTTTCACAAAAGTAATTCCCAAAAATGTTATTTAGATCCACCCAACATTAATGAACCCCCCCCCCAAACACACACAGCTGGTACTTATGAACCTGAATTAAATATACCAATACTGCAGAACAAAATTGGTTTAAAACAACTGTTATTCATACTTTGTGCCAAAATTATGTAGCATTACCCAACATAAAACAAAAGTGACCTAATGTTACTTCCATGGCTCAGAACTTCTCTTCAATACTTAGGTTTTTCCCTTCACCGACGTATAAACACTGTACACTCAGTGTGTTACCAACTGAGTGAAAGTGAAAAAAATCACTCAAGTGGGACTTGAACCCACGACCTGCTTTCCAGTGCGCTGATGTCTTACCACTCGACCACCGAGCTTGTAGGATTGCTTGGTTGGTTGAATCTGAGCAGCGGGTTCCTCCTTTCTCTTAGAAATTCCTCATTTTCATTATTTGCAGTATACTTATTGACTTTACAAAGTTTTTTTGAGACTAATTTTGTTTGAAAAACTTTTGAATTTGTAGGCACATTGCACGGTGTCTTTCAATTTGCTTTTTTTTTCATGGTGGAGGGGGAATAAGCAATGGAGCTTTCAAATTAGAAGAATCAGTTGTTTTTTTTATTAAGGAGCTCTATAAATATGCCAATTTCAAAATACATTGTACAGTGTACATTATCATTATTCAATGTGATAAAACTGACAAAGGTATGCATGTACATGTACGAGGGAGAGGAATAGCCGTACTGCCAAAGAATGCACAACTCGTGTTTTATCTGACTTAAGTTACTCTTTATGTTCTTCTTTATTTACATAGTTTTTCAAGCCATACACATTTAGCACATACTTTACATGCCTTATAGGCACCTGTTTTGTTTACAAGAAATGAAAAAGGTGTAACATCTTGATGTATTAGTGACAACAAATCTTTACTATACTGATGTGCATGTAAAAGTTGCAGAATGAAATTGATTTCCCGGACAATTGCAACGTAGGAAGTTCAATCTCATACACATGTACAACAAAAGGAAAACGCAGGAAATTTGTCGTCTGATTCCCAAATTTATGAGAATCATAATACATTGATCATATTTTTAAATTATACACTTTGTTGCAAAACTAGCTCTTCTTATGCTCAAAGCTGATTATTTTAAATAATTATAATTTAGTTCACATTTTTTTTATCAAGTTCAAAACATGACAAAGGTACTCCTTTGGGCTTAATAAAGTCACTTTCAAGCACCAAAACTAAGCAGCCTGCAATGGTACGTGGTAAGAGCACCAAGGCTAAAAAGTACACACAAAATGGCAGAATTGCCTTTAGAATTCTGAACCTTTTTGGAGCAAAATGATTTCCATCCTACCTAGGAAAAAATGGATATATAAATTATAACTTTACTCTGATTAATCAATTTATAAACCAATATGGGATATAGACAAATAGAAGCAAATATTAGCCTGGAAATACTTCAGCTATTTCCCCCCCCCCAGAATAAAAGAGAGAAAGAAAGAAAGAAAGGAACAACAAACAAAACAAACATAATTTCAAAAACAAAAATCAAGAACTCACTTTTTTTGAAGAACATGTAACACATTCTTCTCATCAACAGAGCACACTGTTTTAAGAATGTCCAGTTAACTGGGCCTTTCCTGAATCCTGTACACACAATATTGCTTCTGCAATATTCCTCAACTCCAAGACCAAGTCGGCATTTACGGTCCCGTTAAAATTCATGACATGGTTTGTTTACTTTGGAAAGTCTTTGCTTGGAAAAAATCTCAATGGTGAACTGACGGTTACCAGCCCTATGATACTCAAAAGATACCATCAAAGGAATACTTAAGGTTGGGATCATTAATCCCAAAAATGAAATATTTCTATTTCCCAAAACAATCTAATCAAATTTGTTGAGGGCCCTGAATTAAAATAAGTCAAACAAAATTCCTTTTCTCTTTTATGTACAGAACAAATTCACATATACACCTCTTAGATAAGTAACTTCAATGCTGTCGATAATTTGTTTTGATTACAAATCTAACAGAGTGCATGCTTTCCTAAAAGCAGATTTCATGGTCAAGCTACATGGACACTTGCACACATAAACATTTCTACTACAGCATCATGACTTCTACCAATTTCTTCATTGAAGTTACCAACTTAACAGCGCTGCTTTGAAGGGCACAATTTTCTGCCGTCGTGAACTTCGTCCAGTTCATAGGGACTGTAAGAAAAACGCACAGCACTGGGCATTCTCTCTTCAAGCAACAGCATTTTAGAGACCTAACAGAACTCTGCATGCCGCTATATGTTTAATAAACCTAAGGTGAGCACAATTCTCCTTGTAACCATTTAATCAGTGGCAGACATTGAACTCTAATATTGAGATGATTTTTAAAAATATTTTTCCCCGTTTTCATGATTGATGCGGGACGGTATATACAAGATGAAGCACCTTTGTAAATCACACAGCTCATTACGAAAGATGTGAAGCTTGAAGGCAAACTTGCACTTCCAATGTTCTTTTTAACTTAGTGTTGATCCTCATTCTCTATCTCATAATTTGTTACAGTAAAAAAAAAAAGCGATTCAGCAACACAATATTCCTGTCCTCAAATCATCCCAAAATGACACGAAATTTTTTTTTTTGCCAAATGGCTGTTTTCACTTCAATATTACTTAACATATCATTCAATATTGGTTTATACTTTGAGTAAAGTAACCAAAACTTACAAGAAAATACAAACACAAACCAAAAGTATAAGATTCAAGGCAAGGAGTTGTCCAAGTTTGTAAATACGTTTGTTTGAAGAAATACACCCAGAACCCTCTTTAAACAAAACAATATTACCATGGAATGGAGGTTTGACAACAAACAAATAAGCCCTAAATTGCACAATGGATTCCAAACTGGGGGTGGAGTTATTAGAGTCAGTACGGTAGGGGGCTTGTTTGTTGACGACAAGAATATACCGACTACCAGTTTGCATCTCCAGTGGCCTTGAAGAATACGTAATCTCGGCCTTTCAGATTCATAATCCCATTCTTGAGATGAAACTTCCATCTGTTTCGACTTCTGCTGATCTGTAGTACATAACAGTCATTTTATTTTCAACTTAAAAATTGAACAATCAAACTGCATCACAATTGTTAACTTAAAATCGGAGACTTACAGGTGGTATATCAACTAAGTTGCAAGAATATTTTTTTTAATAAGAAAAAAGGGTTTATGTTATAAAACCAACTCATTTACCAGAATAAACAAGAATGCGCTTGTAAAAAGTGATATAAATCAGTGATTTTTTTAAAAATTGTTTGATTTAAATCACGATTTAAATCAACCTGATTTAAATAAAACAATCTTGCAGTGTTGTACAGCTCTTGTTTCTTGAGATATTATTTTTTTTTTGACAAAAAGGTTCAATTTTTTTTATTGGTCTGACCAATAAACAAATTGAAACTTTCTGTCAATCATCATGATGCATGATACCGAAATTTTTCATAATTTCTCAAATGCCAATTGAGGCAATTTGTCCGACATAGGCATGGCTCAGAATACCAAGCTCATGAAAGAATTGTGTAGAAATATCTGATGTAGCTAACATCCTTTCCAAATGATACTCAAAAAGTTAGCGTTTTAGGCCTACCTTATCGTACTGGCAGACTACGACATTATCTGTCTCAAACAGCTCCTCTGGATCCTCATCACTGACGTCATCATCGCTGTTCAGGGATTCCTAAGAAAGAGAAATTTTGTTTAAGCTCACTTAAAGATACATATCATAAATACGGTGCATAACAACTGACCTGCCAAAATGTCAGCTTAGTGGATACTATACATGTTGAGATAACAGAAAACGCATGCATATCTTTTTGGGTCTCGTAACTGGGCTCCATTGATCAGGCACATACAAATGTGGAAACCACCTTCAATGTTAGATTTCTCCCAAACAATACCATTTATGGAGTAAGAGCAATAATTCAAGCGGAATAATTTCACAGGGTATTTGATACCAGTCCTACCTTCACTTTGAGCAAGGTTTCTGTTGTTAAATCAGCAGGTACTTTCCAAGGTAATTGCAGATGATCCTACATGGCTTTAAGATTCAGTCCACACTTTTATTGATATATAGCAAATCCCCATTCTGCTGCAGAACAGATTTATGCCACCTCACTGACTGATTCTCGTGATTGGCTGAGAACACAACACGTCATATATACTCATTTTCATTTTCCATGAAACCTCTTTAACATTTTTGTCTCGCCTGAACAAGTTCAGGAAAGAGACTATGCAATCACTATGTCTGTACGTATGTCTGTATGTATGTGGTATTTTGGTTAAAGTTTTGTAAAATTGGTCTCATTTCAAAAGATGACGTCCAATTGGAACCAAAGTTGAATCATAGATGCAACATGGGAACCTTCATATGATAGTGATGTCAAAGGTCACATACCAAGGTCAAAAGGTCATCTCAGGTCAAGTTGTAAAAATAGGCTTAACATGTAAAACTGGTCTCATTTCAAAAGTTCAAGTCCAATTGGAACCAAACTTGGGTCATAGATGCAACATGGGAACCTTCACATGATAATGATGTCAAAGGTCACACATCAAGGTCAAACATCACTCATTAAAGATAATCGCGAAAGCAGGCGAGACGCGCTGTACGAGAACCGCCTTGTTCATATTTATTTTTCATATTTCATAACCAGATCTATGTCAATAGCAATGCATTATTTATATTCACTAAACTCTTCCACATCGATGGCATAATCAAAATCTTCTACCTCATTAGCATATTTACTATTCCTATTCCCTAACCTCTTCCACTTTATTTGCATATTCATTATTTGTATTCACTTACCTCTTCCACATCATTTGCATATTCATTATTTATATTCACTTACCTCTTCTACATCATTAGCATCTTCGTTATCCTCATTTTCATCATCTTCATCCCCATGGTCATCTTCTTCCTCCTCATCATCCTCCTCGTCTGAGGTGTCATTGGCTCCATCCACCTGCAGAACACGCGCCTGTAGGGCACACATTGTTACATAGGATTTTGGATTGCATCAGACAGATAGAGATTATATAATTGGTTTTGCCCTTCAAATAGTCAGATACAATGTTCAAACAAAATCTGTGGTTGATGTTATCATGTTGACCTATGGTAACGGAAGAATGCAACATTTAACCAGCAGTAACTTTAGGTTTAACCCCGAGTTACCATTTACCACAATTTACCTTTCCCATCATCCCGGTTTAATTTGGCAATAATCCACCACTTCCAGGCGGAGTGTACAAGAGGCCCACTCAGAAGGGTGCCCTCTCTGGCTCCAATATAAAACATTTAAATTGGGACCCCCACATTACAGATTCACAGATTTATTGTGATTTCCACAAGATAAATTGAAATTTACTCTACTGTTTATGTTGTTACGTGATACCAATGATACATGGCGACTTGATTGAAGTAATGCGAGTAACAGGATATGTATCACATAGTTTAAGCAACTGGCACAGCAAAGATGCAGTCAAGTCTATCACAAGTCAGTCACAGGACAAATTTTGAAGTCAAGTTACTAGTCCAATAGAGAAATGACTTTGACACAGTTCATTTGAATTGTTTGGGATTCTTCTTCTGACCAGACCACTTTTGATTGACTGGTGATATTTGATTTCAACTCTGTTGCACGGACCCAGGGACTTTTCATTTTCCTACCCCAAAAAGACCAGAACTCACCTGCACTGTGGTCAAGTTGATGGAGCCTCCTGCCTGCTGGGACTGCTGCTGCTGCTGCTGTTGCTGTTGTGTCTGAGTTGTCTGGGGAGATGGGTGGATCATGACAGTCTGGCCAGTGGGCAAGACAGCCTGGTAAGCTCCAGCCTGTAAGGTGCCGTGGGGCTGGCTTATTGCGTAGGCTGGGAAGGTCTGAGTCCCTACAAGGCAGAAATTGCAATGAGAATTGTTATACTGTACCACGGTGTTACATTGTGTAATTCTATTGAGAACTGTTCATGTGATGTTAAGACGACCTGACAGACTCTGGGTACATCAATTTCATCATTCTCAAACACTTTTGAATATGTTCATCCCTGCTGCTTTGCCCACATAGACCCTGAGCACAAGGAAGGCGTTGTACCCTGGACGTACGCGTGTCAACAAAGACCCTTGTATGGATGCGCTTACAAATGACCAAAAACAGTGGACTTCAGAATAAGGATTGCGTAGGGGCGTCAAAACAAAAAATGTTGGTTCTTTTCTCCGAGTAATGACTCATTTGTTTATGCTATCATTACTTCTTAAAAGGTGCCATGATATGAGGTTTACACTGGAACTTTTTTGTGCAAATATCCATTCCTCCGAAATGTATGAAACATCCTTTTTTGGTTAAAATCTTTTTGAAAGTCCACTTTTTTAAACATTTATAATATTCCACACTTCATTCAACAAATCAGGGCGCTGTTGCTGTGGTGTCACTTTAGGTCCCCACTCTTCATTTGAGAGATGTTCTGTTCAAATTTTAAATCTGAATTTGTGGTGACTGAAAAGCGTCTGTGCATTAAAACACCAGGGCCTTCATCTCAGAGGACAACTGTATCATGGTGTCAGGTCCCATTAGCAAGTATAGTCATGCTTTACATATCAAAAGCAACAGACTCCAAATGCACATCCTCAGCACTGACAGAGACTGAGGTAAACTCTCTTCAATGCATAGCCACTGTAAATTTGTATACAAGTAACAAGTATTGCGTGTTGGAGTGACCAAAGTTTGTTAATGCCTAGTGCCTACCTCCTTGTGGTTGTGCTAAGGTCAAGCCAGCGGGAATGGAAGTCAACTGGTGGGGTAACTGCATCATGCCTTGCTGAAAGGCTAACGTAGCTGCAGCAGCTGGTGAACTCTGCAATCATATCCAACAAATTCCTATTAAGAATCTCATAAACCACAACAGGAAACAAACTTGGGTCACTTTCAATTAATATTAGGTTATTTAAAACAAAGCAAGTTGACTGGAATGGACCTTGACCCCCAGAAATACCTACAAGTATTTTACGAACTGAGCTACCTAGTGCTGTGTTCGTGATATTTGCATGTTAAAAAACTGTACCAGTCAAACCAAATTTTTTTCTAATGATACCACCTTCTTTTTTCAAAACAACAATCTAGCTGCAAGTAATTATTACAATAAAACTTTGCCAGGTTTTTCTCCAGGCCACGGGAACCCTGTGTGAAAAGTGGTTTTCCACTTGTGAAGTAAATGATACGTTTCAGGTGAGGAATTACTTAAAAAAATAATTCCAGAGACATTGTTGGGAAATAATCCTTTATAGGCCAACTGTATTTTGATAAGTGACATCTAGACAATCAGTTTTATGAACACTCCTGCCCTGTCAAGCAATGGAAGTTCTCCATAAGAATCCCATGAGTAACGCACAATTATTTTCAGACAAAATGAACCCTATCTGAGAAATGATTTTTCTGTGACTTTTCTACAATTTTTATCAAGATGACCCTCATGGCGTTACAGATGGAATGAGCAATAGTAACTAAAATGCAAAGACTGGCTTTATTCAAGAATGTTTTTCCCCTTTGTTTTTTTTTAATATACACATAGTTGACACCTGCTTCTCTGACATGTCTTTACCTGACATTATACATTTGATCATAATAAAAGGAAAGGTGTAAGGAAAGATAAGGCAATACTTACAAGTTGTGTGGTAGCGCCGGATATTTGGAATGCTTGGGTACCTGTGTAAAAAAATTACATCAATTAAGAATAAATCAAAGCTCTTCTAAGTTACAAGAAAAACGGATATATTTTTAATCCAACAAAGTGTTCGTAAACAAACTTGATCAATCCATGAAACCCCAATCCCCCTCAACACAGTAACACTATTATCCCTATGTTTCAAAAGACACTTTTTGGGGGGTTATTTTTCATAAAGATTGGTTAAACATGCGCAACCGCATTTTCAGCAACATGAAAATGTGTCAGTATTATTTGACACGTGACGTAGGGGTAAAGGTGTCACAAAAACACACGAAAGTGTATCTTTGACAAAGAGTAGCATGCAATCATTGACTGCATGAAGCCAGGTAATATGCTGCAGTATGGAATCTGTGCAGAATATATTTATTATGTGCTGCCTTCTTACTACAGCCACCAAAGAAGGTACATGCATACACTAGTATGAATGCAGAAAACGCAAAATATGTACAATTGTTGTACTGAAAGTGGCAATGTGCACAAGCCCACAGCATCCCGACATAAGCACTCTAAACACAGCAGGAATAGTGTTCAAGTGTCACACCTCTCTTGTTATCCCATTGAGGGGATGAATGCACAAGGAGTCCATATTTGTCCAGATTTGTCACTGCAGGGGCCTCCCTAGTCATTTCTGCAACTGGTCAAGGCCAATGCGAAAAATAAGGGAGGGGACTGAACCTCATCTAACTCTAGGGAACATTGTAACATGTTCTGTGTTTTAGCGCCCCTATTTCCTGAGTTTTCAATTGTGCATTTTTTTCTCCTTCCCCCTCCCATTTTTTTTTTTGGGGGGGGGGGTGGGCAGTCTGAGTATCAACCGTTCTCCACAGAGCCTATCTCCGGGAGAACGTCTGATATATCTAAGCATGTGTAACGTCATTTCATTTCGAGATCTGGACTAAGAGTTTGATTGGTCAATTTTGATGCCAGGTTTTTGTAATACAACAGCTTGTACAAAAATGCCACTCATCGTGGGCGTGATGTTTACACACGCTGGGAGCTTGCATTACGCGCTTGTAGAAGGCGCCCGCTGATTGGTCAGTTTTTCAAGGTCATATGCAGTCTAGTTGCATAATTAATCACCGAATCTGCTTACATATCATAGACCATGGCCGGCTTCGCCAGGGCCAGGGTCTATTACATATAGACCAGGGGAGGGGAAACTCAAGCCCCTCAAAGCTCCCCCCCCCCCCCTCTCTTGAGTGCAACACTGTCTATGACAAGTACTAGCCTTGCTGCTGAGGGATACTGCGGCCCACTTCTGCTGCTGTTCTCTGCTGGGTCTGCAGCTGTAGCTCATTCCCGGATGTTGTGGCTCCACCATGGGATTTTCCGTGGTGTCTGTTACCGGTCACGGACTGGGGGAGGGGCTGGGGGGTCAGATCGACGGCTCTTGTCATCATCAATTTACTCTCCCAGATCTATTGTTGAAAACAAACAATTGGTTGACGATGATTCACTTGTCACTTATGAATAGTCTCTGAAGAGTGGGTAATGTGAAAAATAAAAGGTAAATGGCAAAAAAACAGCCAAAAGGCACAAAAGTTAAACTCAAAAAAATATCATACACTTCAATATCAGTTTCTGGCAAATCTTCATCAAAATTCAAATTTACACCCACTTCTAAAAGGGTAACAAAAGCACTCTACATGTAATACAGTAAGGCTACGACCAGCAGTAACACACAAATCAATGGGAAATGGCTTCAGCCACTACCATGATAGACGCATGTATAATTGCAAGCTGTAGCCTAGCCCGAGTTCAGAGGCAGCCCAAGTTTCACATACAGGCCAAGAAAGTGGAATGAACCATTCTGTTCCAGGGGTTCCTGTGTTCAATTTTATCTATGAACTCTGACAGTAACCACATATCAAACCAATATTTTTGTTCACTTCTGTGACGAGTACCAGCTGATAGTGGCACCATAGTTGATTCAGAGAATTCCTAAAGATGAACACATATGTAGTAAATTGAGAACAGAAATTTTAATATCAACACACCAACCCCAGCAATCATCAATAGGTTCACCGTATAGATGGTGATGTGCATGTACAATATATTGTACATTGTACAATGTACATGTACATTGTACAATGTACATGTACATGTAACTGTTACATGCACACAATAATCAATCATCCTGCGACCACCACATGACATGATCCATGACAGCTCAAAAAAATGTACTGAGATTTTGATGGCTTAAGTCACACTCCAATTTCCATGGTACCATTTGTGAAAGATTTTGTTCATCTCCCCCCAAAAATCAACACCACAAACTAGTATACCGCATTCCCCCTCCAATTTGGCTTCACTATACACTACAGGTCTGCTTAATATTCATAAGTAGTGGCAGTCCCCGCATAATGTTCAACAACTGAGCAGGTGATTGGCTGTCAGTGACGAGATAGTCAAATGAGGGTTGAACTATAAATACACTAACATATGCAAATATCTGGGTTTCAAGAGTGCGGTGCAATGGAGGAGCAATGGCAGACGGTGAGCTGCCGTCAGCACAAAACCTGGTCAGTAAAACCTCGCAAAACTTGCTGCCGATTTCATGTTTTCTGCAACGTTTTATGAGGCGTAACCTTCACCAATCGGAGCCCGAACTAATTCTTCACAATTGGTGGAACAGAATGAACGGTAACATTTGGAATATTGAGTGAAATAATGGGTAAAAGAATGCACGATTTGACGACAACGGGGAGGAATCGACAATGGACAACACAACGATCAGGATATGCACGGCGCGGTTCGTGTTGAACGTAGGAGCTCGCGCGCCGTGTACAGTACGACGATTGACCAGTACCCCAAGCGCGCTCAGCCTGCGCTGAAACAACTGAGTATAAAATCGGACTTCTCACCTGTTTAAGTTCCTGAAGAACTTGTTCGTCTACTCCTTCATCCAGAAAGGCCTCTCGGACGTTGGTAATGACATCATCTATCACGGATTTGTATAATTTGAACTGGAAAAAGGTGTGGAAATCGTCGAAGTTTTAGAAATAATGTGAAAACCGTTCGCTTTTCACATTGACTTGAAATGGTCAATATGTTATTTTTAGGAGGCATTCTCATACAAATTTACGATGTGTTGTGACAAGTTATTTGTAATTTGAGGTAAGGAAAGGATGATACATTACCACTGCTTGGGAATTCGCCATTTTTCTGCCGAAAGTGGCAAAATTCGATGAAAAATCGCGTTGGTTTTATTCCAACAATACAGGATCCGCGAGGTGTGTAGGCTTCTCCGAAGCCGAGTCCGCCACTGTTGCTCTCGGCTTTTATACTTGTCATCAAGTCTCGATCGCCAGAGAGGGGGTGGCGCTATTCATGAATATGGCATACCCCTAAACTAAATCGTGTTTCTGTTTGATGAAAATATAAATTAACACAAGTGACTCAAATGCTCAAATTGTTGAATAACAGAATATATTTTGCTTACAGTTATCGTTTTAATTTGGGTCAGTAACAGTGTTATCTGTAAATTCATCATCTTGAAACGTTTGCTTTGTGATAAATGCAGTCATAAAATGTGTTTTGCGAGGTAAAAAAAGGCAAATGAGAAACAAGTTTTCCATGTTTGAGGCTGGTGGTTCATGAGCAAAGTGATAAAAAAGCCTTTCGCATAAGTAAAAAGTATCCTCTTCATCATAATTTTTTTCCACTAAGTGAGCACTGAATACAATACAATGTATATCTTAGATTGATATACTACTAAATAGAGAGGATGCAATGGAGTTATATTATTAGGCCTAGTACTGGCATATATCTTTCGGGCTTGTTTCTTTCTCCTTTTATAGTTTTAACATTTAAGAAATAAAACAATATTGATACATTTCGAAAAACGCATTTGCCAAGAATTATTTCGTTTTGTTGTCTTTCATGATTATAGTATTTCAGGCATGCAACTTTTCCTTGGATCAGCTGATTTCCTCTTTTTTTACTTCCCATGTGTGCCATTGAAAATAGAAAAACACTGTACAAAGTCTGGGAAAAATTTGAATTTCCTCTTTTTTTTGTGATTTCCCAGTTGCATGCATGGTATTTATTTTGTATGTTTATTTTATTTGTGCACAGTTGAATTTACCCCAAATCCAACGCACCCCGGATGCTGACCACTGATCTCTATATAAAGACTGGATAGCGGATATGCATACAACATTCACACAGTAGACTTTGCATATTGACCAATTCGCCCCCGGTCTCACAAAGATGGCCGCGTATAATACGAACGTTCTACGCGTAAATACGCGCGCGTTGTATCAACAGTTGACGCGCATTTTGGTCACGTACACATATTATGATGTTCTAAAAGGGACACATTTCCGTAGTGATTATTATTTCAAAACGCCGAAAAAGTTATATTTGCGGCATTTTAGTAACCACGACGTTAGAAAAATTGTAGTTAACCTTGGTCAGTGGTGGTGGTCAAAATATAAGTCAAGTGAACCGCGACGTTACAAAAGAAATCATGCTGTCTATAAAAACGGCAACTTGTCCTTTGTAGATCACCAGCCGGTCTCACCAATATGGCGTCAAATTCGTACATTGTGCGGCTCTGTATTAGCTATCCAGTCTTTATATAGAGATCAGTGATGCTGACACGTAAAAAGACTAGCACGAGCGGCGAAGCCGCGAGGGCCTTTACCATCTCGTGAAGAACGCTTATGTTTTCTTTACATTAATTTGTCTACCGATTTGGTATACATGCATAATGCATTACCCGTTGTGAATTGAACAATGAAAATGCAGAATTACTAATGTAAATCAGCCGTCGTCTGGCGCCAGACAGCACGCGCGCCATGGCGCAAACCACCGTTAGATGATTGGTTTATATTGCTTGATTTATATTACGTGAATAAATGAATAAGTGATTAGTTCCACGAGATTGGCCCTCGCGGCTTCGCCGCTCGTGATAGTCTTTTTACGTGCCAGCATCCGGAGTGCGTTACGCCGTCCGGATGGTCAGGGTATCCCATAGACATAAAGAACTTTATGTCTATGTTATATCCTGAACACTGTTTACCCAAATCTCATTTTTGATTAGGCTTGCATTAAAAAGTTGTAAAGAGATGTGGTCCCGAACCGATAAAACAAATGCGACATTTCATAGTTCATTTTAAAGCTAAAGATATTGTGCTCGGCGTTAACATGGTTATGTAGTTATCACTTATCTGAATTCATTAATAAAGGCCAAAAACAGAGGATCATGAATATTCAAAATATAATTAGCTGGCTTGACAGACTTCGATACCAGATCGGGCATCTGATGTAGCCACCGCGTCGGCAGTGAAGCGGTTAAGCTGTCTGGGTCAGGCGCGGTTCTACGGGGGGCTGGGGGGGCTGTAGCCCCCCCCCCCCAAAAAAAAAATTTGGTCTAGCCCCCCAAAAATAAATTCCGTAAAAAAAATTGCATTAGCAAAAAGAAGGATTGTGATGTACATGCGAACGGTCTCCCCCTAAAGAAGAAATAGCCGTGACGAGGGTGCATTAGTTAATATAGTGTGAATGATTTTAGGATTTTATTGGCGCTCCCCATTGAAAATATGGCATGAGCCCCCCCCCCCCCCCCACGACCTATTGATTTTCGGACGCCTACATGTAAGTGTCTGGAAAAATAACCGGTCAACATTTCAGCACGCCTCCCTGAAAAAATTCTGGATCCACCGTGCTAGCCCCCCAAAAATATTGGTTCTAGAACCGCGCCTGGTCTGGGTCTTCGTCACTGTTAGTATTCATGGTGATTGCCAACCTGGAGTTTCAGTCGTTAATCCATTGTGTGTAGCAGATCCTTGGTGTAATATTGGTGTTCTCTGGTTGACTTATGGCTAATTTTTTGCTCCACACTTGATTTGTCGGGGGGGGGGGCAATGGAGTGTTAGAAATCCACGTTTTTTGTTTAGGGGCGTTGGGGTTTTAAGGGAAACCATTAGGGACTAAAGCAAAGGTCTTACGAAGTGCGATTTGCATTTTTTTTCTTCAGAAACTTAAATTTGAGGTTTTATTTCAAAGAAATTGTTTTAAGAATAACATTGGTTAGATGGGAGGGGGACTTGCATAGGGGTGGGCGAATAGAGAATAAATCAACATTCCAGCACTAAGAGAAGACCTTGAGCAGCAATCTGTGATGGAACAGGTTGGTAGGTTGCAGTGGCGTAGCCACCAGGGGGGGGGGGGGGGGGCGTGGGGGTGCCCCCCATGAAACCTTGTCGCCCCCCCAGTCGCCCCCCCCCTGAGATTTTGAGTTTCAAAAAAATTATCATTGATCTAAATCTAAATAGTCGCGAATGATCCACATGATGACCACTGAGAAACGACCCTTCGACCGGCGACCGCTGACCAGTAAGCTGACAACCGGCGTGACATAGCGCATAATGATAATCTAAAATGCGTATTAACACCCACTGCAATGCTCGCTCACACCACGGAACACGTATTATAGACAGGTGGTCCGTGGGTCACACAGTTTCAGTCAGCGATATCACGCGAATCGGCCACGCACAAACTTTTTCCTCCATTCATATAAGCTAAATAATAATAATAGACCAATTAAAATTCCTTGAAATCAGTGCCCCCCCCCCCCCCCCACTGAGATTTTGAGTTTCTAAAAAAATTATCATTGATCTACATGACGCCATGGGCGTCAATCCTGGGTGGACAGGGGGACTGGTCCCCCCCCCCCCACTTTTTGAAGGGTGGGGACACAATATCAAATGTCCCCCCCCCCCCAGATGTTTGAACTCGTGTCTCATTTACAGGGCCCTATTATGTACTACAACGTATCTTTTGCTTAGAAAATATTGGTTAAAGTGGTCAGAAATTGCCTCAGATAGCACCACAGAGCATTTAGAATCCAAAATTTTTCGGGGCCCTTAAGCGGGCCCCGAACCCCACGCCTATAGCTCAGAATTCTGGTAGCTGATTCAATTACTCCAACCTCGAAAACAATGTTCAAAAAAATTTCTTATGCCTTTAGTTGAGAAAACCTCGAAAATTATGTTTAAATTATTATCTTTTGTGCTAAGATAATTATTGGTTAAAGTGGTAAGAAATTGCCTCAGATCACACCACATGCACAGAGCATCGAGAATCCAATTTTTCGGGGCCCTTAAGCGGGCCCCGAACCCCACGCCTATAGCTCAGAATACCGATAGCTGATTCAATGACTCCAACCTCGAAAACGATGTTCAAATAATTATCTTTTGCTAAGAAAATATTAGTTAAAGCATGGAGGAAAGCGGTAAGAAATTGCTTCAGATCACACCACAGAACATCTAGAATCCTTTTTTTTGGGGGCCCTCAAGCGGGCCCCGAACCCCCACGCCGTAAGGGCTTCGCGCTCGCATCAGTTCTGATCAAGGTATGTCCCCCCCCCCCACTTTTGAGAAGCGATTGACGCCCCTACATGACGCCCCCCCCCCCATGAAATGTTCCAGCCCCCCCCCCCCCCCCCCCCCCCCCCCCCACTGAAAAATTCCTGGCTACGCCACTGGTAGGTTGGGCAAAACCTAACATTGATTTGCACCGATCCCCCGACGCGAGTTCATCTTATTGCCACCTAACTTCCGTCTTGCGACTGTCAGTTATCCTCCATACACTGCAGGAGCATGGGTGTCCTGCGGTGAGGCCCCGTTTCCCTTTAATTTCTCCCGTCTTCCGTGTTCCAGGATCTTGCAAAGTACAATGATTGAACACTATAGTCTGTCTACAATTAAAATTAATGTTAGAGAGACAAAAGGTTAGACCCGAAACAATGAATGAGCGGGATTCCAGAAGATTCTTTTTGAAGATGGTAAGGAAAATTAAGTTGGTCAGATTAGACGGAATTTGGATATCCCTCCCGGCCCAACCACCCGTCGATTCCCCATTGACCCTATAAACATCCGACACACTGGCCCCTAAACTCCGCTACCCCTAAACTACCGTCCTTGTCACCCGTACCCGCCCCCAGAATTCGCCGGTCTATGGAGCTAGCCCTGGCCCTAGCCCCCCATGGACCCGTCCCCAAATAATCGCCCACACACCACCCTTGACAATTGAGCACCCATTCCTTCCTCCCGAGAAAAGATCGTTAGCGATATTTAACCGGAAACACATTGAGCATTACACAGTCTTAAAGTTCGCTCGTACCCCCCGCGCCCTGTTTGCAGGGCGGGGGTACGAGCGAAAGTCTTAAAGCTGAAATCTATCCCCGGCCCCCCCCCCCCCCCCAGCCCTCCGCACGCTCCCCGTGCTGGTTCTTATTCCTTCATTGTGCATGTGTGCTGCGAGGTAGTCCGGTATCGATTAACAGCTGCATGCAGCTATTTTTCGGTTAAGCCTCGTCGATTCTGTGCTCAACAACTTTGATCACTTCATTCAGTCTGTGCTCAGATCATCGAAAGGTTGAAAATAAAGCCTTATTATTTTAAAGGAGATACGGTCAGGCTTGTTGACAGGAGTAAGACTATGTCCCAAAAGATAACTACTTCAAATTACAGGTCTTGAAGACTGATTTGATACCGTGAACTCAAGACAAAATGTCGCTCAAGGAATTCGAGGTAAGGTTCACGTTGTTTTTATATTGCACCTATTTCGTGAAAAGCAATTTAGGCCCATCCTCCTTTGCAGCGGCGTGCTTCAGTCGTTTTCCTAGTTCCGGATTTTTCCTTGTTCCGGATCGCTTCATGAAATGTTCACATACTGTACATGTTATGTTTCTGAAGGTACGGACATGATGGAGAGAATAACTACCTTGGTAAAGTTGGTTTGGTAAAAACTAGCCCGACTGCGTCTGGCTGTACAGTTATCGCCAGCTCTACAGAGCTTGCGATAGTACTGTACGGCCAGACGCAGTCGGGCTAGGTAAAAACGTGAGTAGTTCAGTTGAAATCAGCGGGGATTCCCTTCCAAATTGGATGACTGTAAAATCCCTCAATCGGCCTAGCTGGAGTTACCCAGTTCCCAGCCCTGAGTTTTATCATTGGGTTGTCTATTAGGGCTGGAGCGCATTTTTCTCGAAACTTGTAGTATTTGCAAAAAAAATTTGGAAAATGTTCAATTTTGTCCCCGTTACACACTAATTGCAACTGCAACTCACCCCAAACTTGCCTGGAATAACCATTACACAGGTCCTTGAAGTAAAAAACGATCCACGATGAATATTCAGCCTACAATTGCAGTGAAAACAGGAGAAATAACCGCTAACTTGACAACCTTGCTGGATTGGCCAGGACCGCTATTGGTTTGTGCACAAAAAAAATTGTGTACAATGAATGGCGGTCGATTAACAGGCACAGAGAGCGATCGCTGTCAACTACTCGTTTTGCCGGCTGCGCTGGCTGTTGGCGCGTGACGTCACGCGGAAGCGTAACACCCGATGACTGTTTCATGCACTATTGGTTGCGGTTCCAGTACCAAAGCTGTGATGCGAGTGGTAAACCTTATACTAGTGCATGAAACAGTCATCGGGTGTTACGCTTCCGCGTGGCGTCATGCGCCAACAGCCAGCGCAGCCGGCAAAACGAGTAGTTGACAGCGATCGCTCTCTGTGCCTGTTAATCGACCGCCATTCATTGTACACAATTTTTTTTGTGCACAAACCAATAGCGGTCCTGGCCAATCCAGCAAGGTTGTCAAGTTAGCGGTTATTCCTCCTGTTTTCACTGCAATTGTAGGCTGAATCTTCATCGTGGATCGTTTTTTACTTCAAGGACCTGTGTAATGGTTATTCCAGGCAAGTTTGGGGTGAGTTGCAGTTGCAATTAGTGTGTAACGGGGACAAAATTGAACATTTTCCAAATTTTTTTTGCAAATACTACAAGTTACGAGAAAAATGCGCTCCAGCCCTAATAGACAACCCAATGATAAAACTCAGGGCTGGGTAACTCCAGCTACAATCGGCCGTGCGTGTGGCCGGCCGTGCACAGCTAGCCACGGCGCATGCAAGATCTACACACGGTGAACCTTCATTGGAGATTTTTCGATACGAAAACCAGGCACGTAACTTTTCCTCGGATTTCCTTGTTTTTTACCTCTCAGTCAGGGATGCCATTAAATTGAAAAACACTGTCTGACTGTACAAAATCTTTTGTCAATTTAGTTTCCTCGTTTTTTTTCCTAAATTCACAGTTGCAAACTTGCATACCTGGAAAACAATGAAGGGTGGAAAATAGAAAACAAGATTTCCCATGATATTAATTTGATCCTGAAAAGAAGTTGGATGACAAACATGACAAATATCAGTTGAATGTTGATGTCCATGGTTGATTTGTTCCTCTATCTGTACTACCAGATGTTCCTTACAGCTACCCAAGGACTTTTTTAAAGTTTCTTTACGGACTTTATACGGCAAAGTTACATGTATTTTTTAAATATAAAAGGCCCATATTTAGCTTTTTTTCCTGAACTGTTTTTGTTCATAGGTTTTCATTTTTTCATCATTTCGATGTTTTGTCTGGAATGTACATAATTATGTCCTGTTGGGAGATACTTATAAAATATCATGTCAGTCATTTTTAACTAACATTTTCTTTTTAGGACCCAACTAGGCCTACATGTATGCGCGTTAACCGATTTTATGCGATGTATTATGTGATGTTGATAGTGCCGCATTGTCGCGCTGCAGACAAAAGTTTCAAAATCTTTTACATTAATTCTCTTTTTAAATTTGCTGGAATTCTCTTGAATGAACTGTTTTTCAAAAAAATTAAGTAATTATCAGGAAATGTGCTTGATTCTTGGTGACTCTGTCTGAAAAATTGATTTTCTCGTGTGATTTCTTTTTTGCGCGCAAAGCCGTTTTTGATCGATTCCGAACTGATTAAACTGATCCAGAACTAGGAAAAGTGGCATGGGTACTTTTGACGTCGCAAAGTTAAATTAAAAGAGCTTAAATTTGGAAAATTATTTTGTAGTATCTCCACCACTCAAGGTAAAGTTTTTAACCAATATCACTTGAATTCGTAAAGAAGTTGAGCCGAAAGCAACCTGAATGATGTTTGCTATCCGGAACTAAGAAAACGACTGTACAAGCCGGGTTCTCAAAAACTTATCATCCTAGGGAAGCCCCACTTACGGAGCATTAGAAGTGCCATCCGACTTGTTGAGGTCCTAAAATGTTTTATCTCTGGATGACGACATATTACAGGCAAGATGACAACATCCTGAGATAATTTATCATGGGATGACGAATTTATCATGGGATGACGACATCCTGCAAGTAAGATGACGACATCCACCTTCAAAATGCATTCTGAGATGAAGTATCTCAGGATGTCAACATCGTAGTCTAAGGATGCCGTCATCTTGTGATAAATCATCTCAGGATGCCGCCATCCTACTCTCAGGATGTCGTCATCTTGCCTGTAATAATGTTGTTATCCTGAGATAAAATATGTCAGAATCTCAACAAGACGGGTGGCACTTCCAGAGCTCCGTACCCACTAGTGTGGCCCCGGTGTTGCTGCGCTGTACCTCTGGCTACATGTTTGGTTCTCCAAACTACTGAGGAGTTTGTCTGAAAAAAAATCGCAAATTTGTTTACATAGGGCCTACGGTTGTATTCTATGATGTCTCAGCTTCTTTCCTCCAGATTGACTAGCTGTCCTGTCCTTATATCCAATTGTTCGAGAAACTTAGGCATCTTTCTGTAGTCCGTATGGATCGTGTGATCCCTGGTTCGAATCCACTAACACCCATTTTTCATCTACTATTTTTCTTCTTTATCTACTGACATGGATTCTTAGAGTGCACTCGTGGCAAATTAACATTAGGAAGTATAATGCCGGTCATGGCAAAATATCCACTGCCTAAAAAGTTGGCCTAAGATTTGATTACAAAACAAAAGTTAAGAAAACTATTTCTAACTTTCAGCCTAAAAGAATGAAAAAGAAAAAAAGAAAAATTGATCTTGGGACCTCCACCTCGGTATGGTAATGTTATAACGTTAGTCCTAGACCCAGTAACTGGGGCGCTAAAACTCCTTTTTTTTCAAATTGTGTCTTTGGTTGGTTGTACTAGCGCTCCAAAGACTTGGCAAGAATACCTTATAAGGCACCTACTTGCTTCTTAACATGTCAAAAGACGAACTACTGGGGCTTCCATGATAGTCATCATTTTTGGAGCTGCAAATTGATGGAATTGGGCCAGTTTCAATCATCATCGTGTACACTTTCTGCCTCCATGCAAAAAAATGTTCATGTGTGGCTCTGACCGAAATAATGGCAGTGGCTGCAGCCACTTTCCATTGACCTGTGTGTTATTTCCAGCCGTAGCAAGATGATTCAGCTGTGGTTATTCACACACACAGAGGTGGCGATCACGTGACCTGTAGAAAAACAACTAACCCTAACCCTCCTCAATCCTCCACAATCCTCCTTGTGGTTTTGGAGGATTTTGGAGGATTGAGGCTGAATGGTATTTGTTCAGAAAAGGATTTTGGGGGATTGAGGCTGAATGGTATTTTTCAGAAAAGGATTTTTGAGGATTGAGGCTGAATGGTATTTTGAGGCAGGACTGTCTGACGATTTTGAAGGATTGAGGGGCTGGGTACCCTTCATTTGAACATAAGTGCAACATTTTTGGATGAGGAGGATTTTGGAGGATTGAGGATGAATGCATTTTGAGGCAGGACTGTCTGAAAATTTTGAAGAATTTAGGCGCTGTTGTAAGATTTTGGAGGATTGAGGATGGTTCCTAGCAAACAGGCCAAGGGGGTTAGGGCTAATATGCATGTCGGGATGTATTCAACAACTATTTTGTGAAATGGTACAAGACCCACTGCGGCTACAGGCGCTAGCGCACACAGACGGGCAGGCCAAATATTCAAGAGGCCATTTCAACAAATAACGAAGAGTTCAGACCTGCTGTTTGAAGTTTGTTGTTTTGGCTAATACAGGAATCAATCACATACTTGATTTGTAAGCAAATCTGAGACAAAGGCCGGCCCTCCTTTTCAGAAATTTTGTTTGTGAGTAAAATCCACTTGGATGATTATTACTGCTGAAAAAAGAAAGAAATGTCTATAGCATATACAAATTGGCCAGTTTAATGCAAAACATGTATGTTCTTTTTCAATCTTCCACAGAGTGCTACCTTTGACCCAGAGCAGTACATTGAACAGCTGGCATGGCGCACCCAAGGCGGCGACTCCAAGGAAGGCCCACAAGACTTTGATGCCAAGACGATGCTGAGGGCGTTTGAGAACACCATAGAGGAACTCAAGCTGTTGAGTATGAGGATGGAGGAACGCACTGGGAAACTAGACGCAAGCATCCGTGCCGAGACCAAGAATCACGCCAAGAGAGTGGCTCAACTGCAAGAAAACAACAAGGTGAAAATGGGATGAAATTTTGATGTTGCAGGTACATGTAGATGTAACACTTCTCTGTGTTTGTCAGTAGGTGAATATGCATCCAAACCAGAAATACATTCAAAGACCATTACTTTGCATGGATCTTGCTTTTGCTCTAGAACAGTTTTGTTTAAGAACAAGGAACATCCTATCTTGATACTATTAGGACTTGATGACTCAGAAACCTCAGTGTTGTAAGACTCGAGTCCAGGACTCGGACTCGAGTCACATTTTTCGTGACTTGGACTCGACTCGAGTCACATTGGAAAATGACTCGAACTCGGACTCAAGCTTGGTATTTTCATCAAAAGTAAAAAACATAATGTTACGTATTTGTGCAACGAATGCAGCATTCTTTTTTACTCCATAGACAAAACACGGCGCCGCGGAAAATCATATCCAGGGCCCGCGCACGCACGCCTTGCGCCAGCACGAAGAGCACCAGGCCCTGGTGACATGCCCAAAAGTGTCTGCTTACAGCGCACACCAGACGCACGCTATAGTCAGGAGTGCAATATTCTCGACAATGCTAATGCTAGGCGGACATTACTTTGCATTTCACTTGTGACTCACACTCGGACTCGAGGCTTGTGACTCGAGACTCGGACTTGGACTCGAGGCTTGTGACTCGGACTCGGACTCGACGTTGGTGACTCGACTACAACACTGGGAAACCTTCCCAGCAAAAAAGCCCATGAGCTTTAAGATTAGCAATCTTTGCCCCTTCCCTTCTGTGGTGTAATAAGCATTGTATACCCTTATAAAAAAAGTCCATGCTAAGTCACCAATGGAAGTACTGGCAGCTGTATACAGGATTCAAACCAATCAGCCAGCCCTGACAAGCTTGGTGGTCTAATGGCTCTATGTTCCCACTATTAAACAATACTTGTGCTTGAGTACCCACCAAGCAAGCTATCACTAGTGCAGATGCCTCAAGTACTTGTCCACATTAATTTTTAGCTGTTTGTTACACTCTGTTATTGACATTCCCTTGAAATCAACAGATGGCCTTCTTGCATTTCCAAGAGCTGGATGAACACATCAACAAAGTGGCCACTAATGTGGTGCATCTAGGTGACCAGCTGGAGGGAGTCAACACCCCTAGGGCTAGGGCAGAGGAGGCCAAGAAACTCATTGAGTACTTCTCAGAGTTCCTGGATGACTTTGGGCCCAAGGCTGAGGTATTCAATGATCCATTCCAGGTATGTACAATGTAACATTCTTAGGACGATCCGCAGATAACTTTAAAAACCTTTTTTACCTTTTGAGTTGTCATGCAAGGTTCCAAAAATTCATGATTAGGCTAACAAAAAAATAGTTCTGCTTCCGGTCTCCCTACCTGCCCTATTCTGACAGCCCCTACCCTAATTTTTTTAATGTAAAAAATGAGAAAAAACACCCCAAACCATCAATTTCTACCTTTTATTTTGACTACACGTAGATGCCTCCATATGATCGTACACAAATGCCATGTAATCGGAAGCAGAACTATTTTTTTTTTTGGCCTTAGATGAGAACGAGATTTCACCTCACCTGCTATGCGAGGTTGGTGGCTTCACCACCACCTGCCACTCGCTGCTCTCTTTGCAGTTGATGCACTTGTGAACAATCAACTTGTGAACATCCCCACACATACACATGCACCCCCTTAGTGCTTAGTATAGGGGTGATATGACCAAGCAGTTTTGGGGGTATTTTGGGATTTTAAGTTTGTTAAACCAGGTCAGATTTTCAAGGAGTATTTGAAATCAACTTTTTTGTCTGGTAAACTTTTTCAGCTTTGGAAGAGTTAAAAACCCCTTAAAGCAGAGCTTTGGTTATCAACCATGATTTTGTCATGAAATGAAGGACACGCTGATGCCTGGTGTCTCTGAAACGCTTAGCAATTAATCCTTCTTGGATGTTTTACATTGAAAAGGTGATTTACTTTTTCAAACCAATTTCTGATTTTGATGGAGCTTGTCAATCAATTCATTAAAATAGAAAAAATTATGATGTATTGCAACATACATTCATGACAAATAGTGCATTGATGTATCAAATCTTTCATTTTTTTGGGGTGTACATGCCACTGCGTTTATTTATCTTCATTTAAATAGGATAAGCTACACTGAATACTGTTTCAATTATTGAAAAGGGTCCTTTTGTTGGTTTGCCTCATTCTTACAGCTTCAGGAAGCAGCAGATATCATTCAGAAGTTGCAGCTTATATCACAAGAGCTTCCACAAGAGCAGTGAGTACATGTAATAGGAAGACTGTATTTCAGTGGCATCGTGTACAATATAGTACCCCTCTTTTTACCCACACCTCTGCCTCCTTCAACCACATCCCTCCATTTTGCTCTTACCCATGCCCTGTAGGGCTCTCTCATGACCACACAGTAGGTACTGCGCACAGTAGGTACTAGGCAAGCCTTAAAAAATGTGATGGATGGCAAAAAGTGTGAGCAAAATGCAGGGCCAACCCCCAGTGCTGGATTGGCACTCGGCACAATTGCATGTATGACAAGTAGTGACCATTATGCAATTTAATTGGCAGTTATTTTGCATGTAAATAAGCCCTACTGTGTAGTATACAGTTATAATTAAAAAGAAGTGACCCAGCTCTTGACCACTTGTGCAATTTTGAGATTACACATTTTTTAAATTGTGCAATTTTTGTGACTCTAACCAAGTGTTGACAAATATCAAGTCAAATTGAACCATGCTTATGTTTTATTATTTATGTTTAATTAGGTTTGAGAAGCCAAAGAGAAGAATACAGGGTAGGTACACGTTTCATGATAATGCCATTAAACTGCGAAGAAGTCAGTACATTGTATATCAAAATCACGAGAAAAAAAGTAACAAGTTGGCGTTTGAAAATAATTTGCATTTTTGGTTCATTTTTCACTAAGGTAATTAAGGAAGCTTTGAGCTGAATTTGCTGATTGCTTACTTTCACATTTTCTTGCACATTTTTTTATTTCAAATACCCACAGTACGAAACAAATAGAATTTGAGCTAAGGGATCCATCAATAAATTAAGGAAAAAGATCTATAATAATCAGTGCAAAAGAATGATGACTTGTTTATCAATTTATCCTTATTTATATGTTATGTATTAATAAAATTCAGTTCATTTTAGCCCTTTTGAACTTTCGAATGACACATGTAAAAACCAGTTGCAATTCACTTGCACGTAGAAGACTAAAAGTTATACATAGAAATTTTCAAGAAGGTTACGTTGTTATTTATCTCTGCAGATAAGTACAATCAGATTGAGGAAGACCTGATCACTGAATTCAGGTCAGCATTCCACGAGGGCGCTGTTGACAGGATGAAAGAACTAGCAGGGATACTGACGCACTTCAAGGTAAAGCCATTACCGCATTTGGCAATGACTAAGCCTAGCTGCACATCACTGGGACAAAAGGCTGCAGGCTTAGCCCGAAAATACCTGAGTTGAACGTTATGAAGTCGATCATTTACTCTCATGCTGTAGGATTGACCTTTGGTCAAGTTGCTGGTATCCAGCTTGAATTTGGTACTAAACCATGCACAGGACTTGGAGCCAGCTATGATTTGTCCTACATAAGTGAGGCGTTCTGGCAAAATGAGACAGAACTTGGCAGAGGTGGAAATGAGGGTTTGCCGGTATTAGGAAGGAGAATATAATTCTCCTTGAAATACTGTTTGTTGAACTTCAATGGGACATTCCATTGACAAGTTATGGCTGTTTAAAGTTCGCATTTATTGACATGTCAAAAAACCGTACTGAGAAAAAGGCCTTAAAAGTTTTGACTGATCTGTAGTCGTGAAAATGAAAGATGCCAACTGTTTTTCCTTAAAAACACTTTTATTCCACGATTTGTGTACTATTATATAATAAAAATGTGTAGTTGACAAATAAAAGATTACAAATCTCAATAAATCGCAAAATCAAAGAAAAAAAATCACCCCCATTCGTTTTTTTTTTTTTGCATTATTTTCCACTATGGCCTGTGCCCAGATCGTCTCAATTTGCCCGAATGCCTCATATTTTTCTGTGCACATGTTATGGCAATGGTCCTCTCTGATGTTTTGCATGTTTACCAGGCAGAGGGCATTGTAATGTTCTCTTCTCAAAATCTGGCTTTTTAGTTTTTAGCTCATTAGCCTCGTGTTCAAAATCACTTACCATTCATTTTTGGTAAAAGGAAAATCAGTCGGAAAAACTTGCTATGTTCAATTGAAAAAAAGATTTATTTCAATTGAATGCTCATTTCCACTGCAGGGGTTTCACCGATGCATCGATGCCTTCATTGAAGAAAGCCAAGCGGTAAGGAGAATCAATTCGTAAAGTAAAAATAAAGACTAGTGTAGTTTTTTTTGTCTTCAAATCAAGCTCTGGAGCTCAGTCAAGCAGATGGAATAAAGCCGTCCGTGGACAAACAGGTTTGGCCCTTGAAATGTTTAAACTACCATATCTCAGAGACAGAATATGCATATAAATTTCCGTATATATTTCCGTGGTGTTGAACCGAGTCTCAAACTATATGGACTCTCAAAAATCCAATACTGCAAAAGTCTATATAGAGCTACAGAAATCTAATTAATGTGACGGACATTTTTGATATTTGTTTTTGCAGAATACGTATATTTTCTACGATGTATATGAAGACTTGATCCCACTCTGTAAGAAGGTAATAAATGATATTTCCATTGATGGTGCCTTTGTGGTTTTATTAAATATAAGATGTCCGTGTGGAATCATCTTGTTTGATTTAAATGATTTAAAACAGTATCCAGTGATGAATATCTAGGGTTTTTTTTTTACAATTTATTTTGTTGCAAATGTGCGCTGTTCATTCATAGGTACATTTTTATGAACTTGGCAACATAAAAAATTAGTAGCAGTTTTGAAACATAGCTGTTGCATATGCTCAAAGAAATCAGTTACATTTGTGGGCTTAAAATGTGCTCCTTTGTTGGTTTATCTTTGACTCGAATCTAACAGAAATTGACAAACTCACAAATATGAAGAACTGTTTTAGGATTACCCTAAGGGCCCGTCACAATTCATATCCGAGACGAGTTCCGGACAAGTTGCAGGTAGAATCATTCACTTTGTCCGGAAGAAGCTCTGCATTTGTCCCGGACATGTTCTGGGGGGATTTTCATTAGCAACTGCTTGCCTCACCAATACCCATAACTTCATTGCGTAAAGATTGCAGGAAAGTTGTTCAGAATCCTGTAACTTATACCAGATACAATGTCCAGAACTCGTCCCGGATACAAAATTGATACGGGTCCTAAATCAAGCCAAACACATGAGGTGTAATTTTTTGGCAGAATGTTGGATGGATTCAGGATTGTACAGCCAAGCTACTCTGTCTTTACAAGAGGGCTAAATGGCCTGTCTCTGTTTGAGTTCAAAAACATGCCATTCATTTTTTTGCATACTGATGAATTGTGGACAATGAGGGGAGCGCAGATTCCCATGAGATGAAGGGTTGCAGTAAACAGCTAACATTTTAATCAACGTGTTACTTTCTGCAGGTGAATAACATAGTCCATCAAGTCTTCAGCAGTCCAGAGAGTGTCATGGGAAAGTTTGTGCTCAATCTCTATGAGGTCAAGCTGCAGGTAAGTTAAACAAATCACAGTCCTTTTCTGATTTTCAAAATATAAGCAGCCACATTAGAATTTAAACCTGTTTAACTAGAGAGAGTGGTCCAAGTAAACAAATGGGTAGAAATTCTGAGTATTTTGACATAAATGTACAGTGGATCATTGATATACCAAACAACGCTATACTGAACATTAGCTTTGGCTCCTGATTTTTGTGTTAAGTTAAAAAGTACTGAAAAATGGAAAATGTCAACAGAAGAGCGACATGTGACTATTACTTCCCCAAGGAATAGAAGGGAAAAGACAACCATGTAAGCTTAAAAACTGTGTAATTACATGAGTCAATAGTTGCAAGTGTTCAAAGTCGTCTTTCAGTAATATAAGTGCCAGGGCATATACAGGGTGAAATTCTGCTTACGGAATTGAAAAGATGAATGGACACATTTGGCAACTCTGCGCGTGGTGTGTTAATGCAACTACACTATAACAGTGGTCAAAAGAGGGCGCCACTGATCTGTGAAAATTGCTATACCGAACGAATGCTATTACGAACAATTTCTTTGAATCCCACGCGATGTTCGTTATAGTGAAGTTCCGCTGTATGTGAAGTATGTTTGCATTTGATCTCAAGAGTCGGAGTCTCTCTGCAATATTTCTTGCATCTTTGTGTCAGCTGTTCAAAAACTCATATTCCCACTCATTTGAAGTGCTCAGTCAGCACAGCCGTAGTATTCAGTAGGAGCAGGTATGTTATTCTGTTGTGCACATGTAAGGCCAAAAAAAATAATACTTCTGCTTCCGGTTACCCGACCGACCCTATTTTGAGGATGCGACCCTAAACATTTTATCGCCAATTCCAAAAAAAATAAAAAATAATGATTGAATATATAAAAATAAAAGCTTGTTGTCTTTTCTGTCTTCACAAAATACCTCTCAACAACCCATTTGCGTCAAAAAATGCTTGTATTTATTTGTTTTCTTACTTACATTGGCTATTTTTTTTCAAAAGAAACCAAATTCGCTTTGCGATCTGTCATCATACCTCGCAATTCGATGTCACGGTGACTATAATCACGTGCATAAACCTTGCTCAATGCAGTGATGACTGGTTCACGCCGCGCAGGGGCCAAATTAGAAGACATGATGAAAGTGCGGTAGCCAGTCTGTCATGGCTATGCGATAGCGCTAGCATGGCTATGCATTAAGCACGTGTACTGTCAGTGTCAACTGGTTGGATTCGACATCGTAAAAATGCCAAGAAAACACTGATGGAGAAAGAACATTTTTGCAAGTTAATTCTCAGAATTGATCTATCTTGTCTGTGCATGTATTTTCCGTGTTCAAGAGTTCATTTTGAGATCGCACTACTCGTATTTGGAGTGATACATGCAGCGTGTTTCCCGGAATTTTTCGACCGTAAAACGAGGTCTGTCGGCCGCAGGCCACACATGCACAGTGCATCACACACTTCGGAGTTTTGGCCAGCTTCCCGTCTTGACTAGCGTTGTGCATATGATGCCAACGGCCTGAATTTTCCATTATTTTTGAAGAATTATCGAATGTAAATATATTGACAATAATTAAGGTAGGTTTTATTCACTTTTCGTGGCCATTTTGTGTATAGCTTTTGTAGTGCAATGGAAATAGTTCAGGCTAAAACTTCGCATATAATTGAATACCCCATTCAATCTGCATCAAAAAATTGGCAAAAAAAAAAATTCCGACCGACCGACCCTATTTTTGAAAGGCATGTAATCGGAAGCAGAACTATTTTTTTTTCGGCCTAAATGTTTGATCACAGTAGACAGTGTATGTTGCAGCTTCGAGTATGTTTAGTTCTTGCACACGCTACCAGTTTTTGGAGACTTTGATTCAATTAGTAACTAGTTCAAAGTTTAGTTCACGAAAGGGGCACATGGTCCCGAAATTGCCGAAATTTTTATGTTTAAGATTGTAAACTTATCATATTTCAAAGGTCTGGTTGAAAGGAAACTAACCTAATGTCGCACTGTTCCTAAGAAAAGACAAAAAAGGCTGGTTGTTTACTTCTGACGTGGCACACATTTTGTGGCAAATGCATACGTATTTCCAGCTGTAAATATATGTCTCTTTCTTAGACGAGGAGGTTTGCCCCAGTTTCTGTGTCCATAATGTCAGATGAATCAACGTGGGGTACACCTCGTGTGTGTGTGTCTACATATGTACACATAATGTACGAAACCCACAGCAACGATACACACATATGTTGTTTCCTGCAGTGTGACAGGAATCATGACTAGCACCAAAACAACTTGATTTTTGAGAGTCAAAACGTTAACCCCCATATTCGTTCTGGCAAGAATAACACAAAAGCGTCCAATTTTTAAAGGATGGTTGTGTGGACACTTACATTCTACTTTTAAATGCTCTTTATATCATTTTGTTAAAAAGGTGTTTTGTAGCCCAAATGGGTGTTTTCCATGGCGTCGTGTCCCTGGTTAGGAGAGTCAGGTTTGTGCAGTGGTATTTCCTCGTCTTCCACCTCTGTGACCCAGGTTCCAATCCCTCCCAGTCTGAATTCTGGATTGTGTTCCAGTTCTGGAGTTTTTCTCCTGACTCTAAGACTGAATATTTCCTCGCCATCTTCTCCCTGCTGCATTTCAAGTTAAAAAAAATCTACTTTGTTCATTCCAGGAACACGTGAAACAGAAACTGGCCAATCATGAGGACATGGAGCACTACCTGAAGGATCTCCACGAGCTGTACGCCCGGACTGGCCGGCTGACCACGGCTCTGTCTGATTACCGGCTAGGCTCAGACGCTCACCTACTTAGCCGACTGACCAAGCATATCTTTGGCAGCTACCTGCAGAGCTACATCGCCAGGGAAGAGATGCACCTGAGGGACAGGATGTCAGAGAATCTAGACAACTACTACAAGGGGATGAACCACCAGAAGAAACAAATACAACACACTGGAGGGTAAGTAGTGTTCAGTGATTTTGTTGATTTTATTGTGCTGGTCCTGAAAATCAAGGTTCCTCAAATATCACAGGAGGTGCCGTAGCTCAGAAGAGAGGGAAGACTGCAAAGACCTTTTTTTTCCATTATTAGAACTTGGAGGGACGCCCAATCCGTAGGTCAGCTTGGGTGAGATTGGGTCACAAGTACGAGACCACCAATCGACTCCTTACTTGAATATTTGTGATATTAGGGATTCTGTGAATGAATGGATTTGAACTCTGGATCTATCAATCACAAGTTTCAAATACAGTCCTGTTAGGTTCCATTTAGTCCAAAAATTTGGGACTCTCAGTGCTGTATATGAGAGGCCCAAAACTTACAAAATGTCAAACATGCAAAACAAGAATATAGACTGGCGCATGCAACTACCAGACCACGGCTTCTTTAGTCAGGCATGGCTAAAGTATTGCAAAAAGGAATACGTGGTGCCCAGTCTCTATTTATATACATTTTATTCTTCATTACACCGGCCCTCTCAATGGTCCAATCATGTGGCTTCACTCTCTGATGTACAGATTGAGTGAAACCTTCTTTTATAATTTGCATATTGACATCAATCTTGGCTGGTGGTATACTGAAGAATTCATGTTTGCCGTGTGGGAATTTTTTTTTTGAGAATTTAGTTTGCTACAGTGTAAACAAATTTGGCCAGATTATATTTTGTGGTTTTTTTTACACTTGAGGTCCCATTCTGGCTTCCCTCCTTTTTTTTTGGAATTAACACATAAAACATGACAAAGTTACTGTCTTCATTTTGCAGGCTGCAAGATCTGCAGCACAAGCTGCGCACTAAGACAACGCTGAATATCGGCTCCTCAGGACCCCAAGTTGACTTCAAGGGGGAAACCTTCCTGTCACAGGAGATTGCTCTGAATCTACTCAACGAATCCAAGCAGGCATTCAACAGATGCCAACTGGTCAGTTCAGTCTGTCATGATCCCTCTAGGAAAACCTCCTCTTGACTTTCCGTTATTTTTTGGCACGAAACCAACATGGAGGTTCGAGGGTAGATTCAGTTTTTGCGAGCTACCAGAAATGTTTAATTTTGGAAAGTTCTTGAGGATTCCCCATTAGAGCTGACAAGTGCAAACACTTCTTTTATTTGAAAAAAACTACAAAACCTACAAAAAGAATCTAAATGTTAATACATTTATCATATCCATATGAAACACAACATGGTGGATGATTACTTTATTTTGAATTTATGAAGGATGTGACTTTGCGTTTAATTTTGTAAACGTTTAGCAAATATTTTAAGAACCATTTAAACATTTAAAGCCATTAACAAAGGCTTACGCCTGCCCATTATGTCTGCAGGCCAGCGTGATTGACATGATAAATCAACAGTGATTGACATACTGAATAGCAGGCAGTCATTGAAGAAGTATTAACAACTTAACTACGTGTACCCCAAATGTAATCAAGTACTGCAGTACTCTAAGGCTTTGTAAATTAAATAGGTTTGAAACATTGTTAAATATATGTTTAACTCAAAGGAAGATCGCGTTAACGTAGGTCCCGTTTTTATAATTTCGGTTTAGTTGAAACATTTTGGAAAATTAGTAAACGCATTTAAAATTTATTTTGTTTAAACATTTAAACATGTGTTTTTCCATGTCAACCAGCTTATATTGTTCCTTTGCCTGAGTTAACCTGAATAAACTCTATCGATGGTTTGTTATTTTGTCAGCTGTCCAACCAGTCAGATCTGTCCCCTCATGCCATCATCATCTTTGACATCCTGATAGAGTATCTGTGCATTGATCACATTGATTACGCCCTGGAGATTGGTCTTCAGGGAATTCCCTCCTCTGAGCCCAAGAACCTTCCCCAGACCTACTTCTTCAACATCGCCGGCGAGGCCAATGCCATCTTCCATCTGCTGGAGAAGCAATTCAGCGATGTGCTAGTGCCATTAATAAGGTACTTTTAATTGATTTTGTTTTTAAATGCTTTAATGAATGCATGCCTGAATTTAAATTGGGGTGTTGATTTCTGTTTGCAACTCGTTAGACTGTTATACTAGCATGGGATAGTCTATGAATCCTTAATTAGCTTAGATTACCTTAATTACCTTACATGCTTGCACACATTCATCAGATGCCTCAGTATCAGTGTCAAAGTGAACAGTAGCTTTTTATATTGGGTTTTTGCCCTTTGTTCAATGTATAAACACTGTATTTGTATATTCAGTATGTGTGCACTATAAAGCAGGAGGTCATGAATTCGAATCTTAACCGAGGAAGCTTGTGAATGCGTTCTTACAAGCCTTCGGACAACACGGAGTAAACAGTGTTTATAAATACGTAAGCAAAGGGTAAAAAACCCAGTGTAAAATTTACATCTCCCCTACGCAAATTCCGTCTCTTGAAAATGAACAATAGCTGCCACAATCCTGTAGTGTCTCGTGAGTGACTTATGACAGGGCACATGGACTGGGATAAGGACTTTTCCACAAATATAACCTTCTGTTACTCAGTTATTCAAAAAGTCACCAAGTGTTTTTTGGAGGATGGCTCATGGAGCAATTTTTTTCGAATGGTGGTTCATCCCCCTTCATGTAAGTAAGGGAAGATTTAATCTTGGGCAGGACATTTTAATGGATATTAAAGTTGCATACCTCGTGCTCTTCAAAAAATGATTCTCAATTTGTATGTTTTGATTTAACAAAAAAACTTATTTATTCCTATTTGGGCATCTGCAACCCTCTGAAAATGGCTTTCATTTTGTGCGCAAATGAACCCACCCCATGAGAGCCCAATTAATTGTCTGGCAGCCCACAATTCAAGTACTGTGAAGAAATAATTCAATAGCTAAAAATTGATGGATTTATTTCATTCGATGTCTCATTCAAAGATGAATAACTTTCATATTGCTTAGGAAAATGGCAATCAAAAAGACTAAGATATTTTTCGAGGTGAAACTTGAAAATGGCATGGGTACACATTTTAAAATGACAGGCGAAGCCGTGACTGTATTTGCAAATGGAATTGTCAAAGCTTGCTCTCCGTGCTCATTCGTTATTTCCAGTGTTTTTTTTTAAGCTTTCTTGTTTCACCTTCCTAAGAATAACCCCTTCCACAAATATAAACCCTTCAAATTACCATTTTAAAACCCTTTCACCATCCTAAAATCCTCTTTATTGATCAAACTGTTATTTACTCGCACTGATTTTTCCGCCATGTTTTTTTTAATGTTACACATTTTTCAGAGGCCACACCCCTGAATCAGTTGGAATGTGCTTTGTAAGGTGGGATGAATATTTAGTTTTCGGCACTTGTGTGGAATGCTTTGACGCTTAGCTTAGAATCCACCCCAAGCAGCCAAGTAGAATGCAGTTTATCGCACATAGTTTGGAAATCCTGCCTGTTTAATCTTGATCTGTAATCTTCTTCTCTTACCCATCAATCAAGCACAATGTATCCATACTGCACCCATGATCAATCGTTTTATCTGCCATAACAATACAAAGTTTTGCATCAAATTGTTTTTTCGGCCCCCCAAACCAAAAATACTAATAATTTTTTTAAAAGGCTTGTCGCTGTTTAAATGGCGCGTGTTATTTGAAAATTTATACTTCTTTAAATTTTGGAATCAGCTTCACTGCATTCTATAGCATGTGCTTAATGCTAGCTTGTTCATTAATTTTTTTTAAATGTTTTTAAAAATCTTGAGGAAACAAAAACTTGTGGGGATGTTGTAAGAGTTGCTTCTGTTGTGGAGTCATCTTTCAGTGTTTATTTTGATCAGGAAATTGCAGTATTCTTATCATATGTTGCCTTTCAAATGATGAAAGATCTTAAAATGCAGACTGTAAACAATTCTCTTTTTCCTCTAAAGATTTACGTTTTCATTATTTGCCGATAATTTACTTTCGTACCCGCACAAAGCACCATTGTGTATCACAGCACAGTTTATATAATATAAAATGTAAACCATTCAGTGAATAATGAGTCAAAAATCATCAAAACAACCTTATGTCAGTAATCAACTAATTATACATGTAATCCTAAAACTTACTATACTCATTAGACAATATTCCCATAAAAACTCTATCACTGTTAGAAAGCTTTGATTTTTACCCTTTGTTGCCAAAAATTCCATTTATTTTATCAGAAACATTTATTTTACAGGCTCTGCCACACTGTGTACTTCACGTACATGTAACTGCTACTTTCTAGCAGAAGTTCTGTGCTGATTGAAATTTCAATGGAACCAAGAGCTCATGTTACTCTTCTGCTGCTTACTTTCCCTCCTCTCCAGCTTAAACCAAACTCAAAATTATGAAGAAAAGTATACCACAAATCTTAAATCCGCTTTATCAGTCGTTTGCAAACAGTGCCATTTTCTGTTTCCTGGCGGGTAATTTTCCTTTTTATTTTCCGACTTCATGAATATCCCCTTCTTAAGGGCTGTGCATCAGAACCGGGTACCTGAGTACCCGACCGTTGATGTCAGGAACCGTTTCCTGATTATGATATCGGGTACCCGCAAGTTGACGCCACTAGTTTCTTCTGTGTACAAAGTCAACGGGGTACCACAAAATCCAAGATGGCAGCACCCATAGAACACAAGGGTGACAAAAGTTAATGTTGGGTAAAAACTCTCCCAGCGTTTATTACAGCTTGGCACCGCCGGCTCATTGACATCAACAGATTGGCAAGGATCTGATGATCCAGACCATACCAAATCCACTGAAGAATTTGGAACAACTCCGCTTGATTCTGTAGCCAAACTTGGCGATGGAGTTGCCTTTTCAGCTCGTTCCAAAAATTCTCCAGCGGATTGGCAGGTCGGGGCTTGGAGCTGGCCATTCAATGACCTGGAAACTCCAAACTGCCCCCCATTTCTCCTATAAAATCTGGGGTTCAGTCGGCTAGATATTCCTCTGTATTAAAAACAAAGCGATATGCTAGAAATTCCGGGCCAATCAAACCATGATCAAACGATGGGCAGAAGAGATTAGCAAAATGTTCGCCGACAATGTCAACGAAACCATTCCATCATGCCTCGCTCGACCAGCATGCTGCAGCAGGTCACCAACGATGCCTGCTAATGATATCTCGGGGCTTTCAGAAAACATTCACATGCAAATTAACCATCCCTTATAAGGCCCGTTGATTCTAGTTCAATATTTATGAATAGTCACAACGATTTCATTAAATGGCCCGGAAAAACAGCGCGCCTTTTCCCTCCTGTCCCCATTGGTTTTAATGCCAGTGTAATGTATTCATGAGCTCAGGAAAACGTAGTCTAGGCCAAAGACGATGATGTTTAGTGTTGGAAAGTTGAATATTACTGACTAAAATAATGAAACAAACTGATTGACCATCCATGATATTTTGAAGTCACATTTCAAGTTGAAAATTGTACAGCTGGTGCGTAAATACTTTTGCATGCCAGTGTACACACTGTGCGGACCTTTGTGAAAACTCAAAACAACAACTTCCGAGATTTGAATTTTGGGGTTGGGTTTCTTTAATGGGTACTTGAGTACCCGTATTTTTTTCTACCTGGTTCATGTGCTACCCGCAAATGCACAGGCCTACCCTTCTTCACTTGGTACAAATTATATATTTTCCCTGTTTGACACCATAGTTAGTTGAAGTGAAATCTGTAATGTTATCACAGTCATCCTTTTGAGTAGTATGTTTAGAATCCACGAGGATCATGCTACCGGTACTTTACTGTAGACATGTATGTCGCAGAAATAATTGCCTGTTTCGCAAATGTAAGAGAAGGTCCAATGGTCATGAAACTCCGATGGTCATGAAATATAAGATATACACTGTAGTCAAGAGGACATGATCAGTTAATTCAATGTTTTTTCAATTTTTCAACTTTTTTTCTATGGCCGGGTTCGGTCCATTAACAGCGGCCATCCCCAAACCCGGTCATTATCACACAGTGAAGACCGGGTCCTCACACTGTTATTCCCTAATTATCAGCTACTTTTCTGGGCGGACCATTATGTCATCAAAGTATATGTGGTGATAGGAAATACTACAAACAGGCAGCATGGGCAGAACTTCAAAGGCCCTGCTGGATGACTAGTTAGCGCAGTTTTCACCTTGTCTAGATACAGTGACCACAAAAACTTGTAACAATGATCCAAATAGTTCAGATCTGGCCAGCTTGTTTCTGTCACCTTTTTAAGGGCTTTTGCGCACATCTGGCCACATTTAAGAGGAAAAATCACAGTAATGAAATTCCACACAGAGGGCATAGGTATTTTGGTATTTTGACAACACCGTTTGGTATTGCTCGGTATCAAAATAAATATTGTCACCAAACAATACAATTATTGAAATATAGTCCAAGCCAAGTGCATTGATGACACAACTTCTTGTACCCGGTACATTATAATTATAATTGTGTGCCATATTCTTGCAAGAGAACCTCAAGGAATGTACCCAGTGTGGTTCATGGCTGATAGCTAGGCTTGAGCAACTCAAACATTTCTACAAGCGATTGTTATTTCTTTCAGTAGTTATCATTCATTCATTTTTTTGCATTTTCATCACTTGGGACTAGTGTATGCTGAAACGATATTGCTCATACTTGTACATTGTTCTGATTGCAGTGAAAGTTTTTACTGCCCCAAAGTCAAGTTTAAACTTGCAAATAATGACAGTCTGGTCTTATTTGGGGGAAGTACATTTTGCTCATAAATACATTTGTCCTTATCCACCCAGATTTCCTTGAGGGGGATTTTGCAGGATGTAGTAAGGTATAGCCTAGCAGCGTTAACCTTACATGGGACTCGGTGCCCTTTGAATGTTGACTTTGTATGGCATAAAACAAGGGAAATGTTCCATTAATTCCCACACAGTGGTTGATTTTGGAGGATTAGGAAAAGTTAAAAATGCTTAAAGTGGGTTAAGAGTCTTTGCTAATAGGTGCCGTGTATTTTTCCTTGTCAAAGGTCAAAAGGTCAAACGTCAAAGTGTTCCTTTGCCAATTCACAATCGAAGTATTACGTTATAGTGTGGGAGATCACTGGACTTATCCTAGTGATGGATCAATCCGCACACTTGGCAACTGATCCAGCCTTTGGTTCTGCACGTGTATTGGAAACAAAGTGAAATCGTTCGGAAAATTGGCCAATAAATGCCACCTCACGTGGTCAACTGTTTCGTTGCATACTGTACTCATACAAATAACAGTCACAACAGTAGAGTTTTCTCCAATTTCCTAACAAAACAACACAAAAATGCTCAGAAAATACACAAGTCCGTAGTGAGTGGTGGGTATGTTTGCAACAGCGTGATCCGGTTGCTGTGCCAGCGACCAGTTTTGGCAGATCTCACATAATCTTTTCGATAGTGAATTACAGCAGCATTTTTGCAGGATTCCCATGAATGAGTTCCGTTTTTCTAATCCTTGAAATTCCCTCTGGCTGGCAGGTTTTGGCAGATCTTACGTAGTCACTTTTGAATGTCTGAAAAATGTAAAGGAAGGCTGTCTACCGCCAAGAGTTTCACTAATAGAGACTATTGACAGCTTGTTAAATCTTCCCATATGGCTGCCAAATCTTTAAAAAAAGTGTTTTCTTTGGAATTTCTGGCTTGCATCTTTAGACAGGAGCATCTTTCTGGAAGCAAAGTAATTGTAGTGTAGCATTTTTCTAGTTAAGAGTGTCTGAGATGATAAAAGCAATCATCTGGACAAGTTTCACTTTAACATAATCTTGCCAACATTTGCAAGCAGATCCTCATTTGACCTGCACAAAATGATTACAAATATTGGCAACATTGGCAAAATTTACACACACTCCTACACTGCACAAAATAAGGTAACTGTAAAAATGACTTTTTCTTTGTTTCCTAGTTCTTCGCCCGCACATAGTGACTGTGTGCAGAAGAAGAAGCAGACCATGGAGCAGATGGAATCCAAGATAGAGACTGGACTGGACAGGTTTGTTTATCTGTTCGTCTTCTTTCACTCAAAGACTAGGAAATCAGTAGTCTGTTAACCCTCCTTTTGTTGGATCAGTCACAGACAGTCAAACATTCAATCCTGTTCCCCTGCCATGCGTTTTGCACAGGCTAGTCACCAACAGTCAGATCATATTTCTTGTAGGTACTGTGACAGTCAAATTCCATGAACAGACAAAAGCAGGTGACTGGTAGGCACAGCTGGCTTATCAATCTCCTATAGTCAAAGCATAGCTATATCAGGTTTCGTAACAATCATAGCCAGTCAATCCTGCCTTATGAAGGTAGGGAGCACTCAAACAGTCACTTGGGTTTATTTTGACTGCTGGGCTGGCCTTTTTGAAATTGCCAGCCAGAGAGGTAGGGTTAAATTAATGTGGAGTCTGAATAGCTCAGTCAGTAGATTGCTGATGCCATGTTCACAGGACTCTGCTCAAATCCCTAAAAAAGAATTACAATAAAGAGTGGGAAGATTTTTTTCTAACATTGCAACTCACGCAGATGTAAAGGTCAAGAACAAACAGATCTGAGAAACAAGTATCCAATCTTGTTCAGAATTTTATGAATGTATGGCAAACTTGTTTCAAGAAATGTCATGAAAGTTCTGTGTAAAAATGGGCAAGAAGAATGTGTGTAAGATGTCCTCCATAATAAACAAAGTGTACAGTCACGCATAATGAACACATACAAGCCAATTTCTGACTCATTTTCATTAACTTACGTATGTAAATCTTGAAGTAAGAGGTCGTACCATGTGTTCAACAAGAGTTGGTTATTTCCCAGATATTCTGTTCCCGACCATTCATGTTGGGGGTATGATAGTAAAATCTTTCTTAGAGAACATATCTATTGTTTTTCTTTTCAATTTGCAGTGTTTGGGTCAGACATTAACTTTTAGATAATGTTGATATGTACATGTATGTTACATGGACTCCTTGGACAAGAACCCCATCAATGCTACAAAAGGGAGAGTTGGGGGGGACCACTTGGAGAGACATTCTAACGCATTGCCGACGATGCAAAGATGCTATGGCATTGTGTAAATTCAGAATAGAATTGGTCATGCGTACTTCGCGCCGTACATGCCTGAACCAGTACACGCACGCGATGTGTTCCCCCACTGGAACTCTCAAAAGTGGTTAAAAAACGCCCTCTCTTGTTCTTGCGTGGAACCCATAATCAACCACTACCATCATCATCATCATCATCATCACCATCAGCCATTATATGCTTAACCAATCTTCATCATGACAGGACATTAGCCACAGTGTGCGGTTGGATGAAGTACCTCTTGGATAAGGAGCAGAAGAAGACAGATTTCAGGCCAGAATCAGAGGAAGGACCCATGCGGATGTATTCCAATGTGAGTAGTCATCATCCAAGGTTCTCAGGGTTCACCTCTCATTCATCGACGGAATACTTGTGAGAAAGTCACTGTTGGTATCCTTGGCAGTAAAAACGCTTAACATAGGGGATAGTGGGGATATCCACTAAGGTTTGTTCCTCTCGCACAAAGAAGCTGAAATTGATGATTCTGGTGTCAAAATTGAAACGCTTGAGGGCGCCAAGCTATTAGTTCAGTGCAGTCCACCCAGCTGGTCAAGTCCATAGAAGTACACGTAAATATAAGATATTTTGATCTAATATCTTGACATAATCTGGCTTATAGTACATAAACCAACTTTCTGGTAGCCAGTCAGAAGGGACGCTCAGGAGGAAGCTATGCTGTCTGCAAATGCTCCAATAACAGCAGAGGGGTTCAAATTTGGAAGAAAACTTGGTGCAAAATCTACATGCCTTTGAAACATTGCACACAAAAATACACAGTAGTCATGATTCCATGGCCAAAGTAATACAGTAATCGCTTGCTGGATATGTCTGTAGGTTTGTGCACGTTTGGTTGTATAAGACAGAGTACATGCCACTTCATGGAATTGACACTAGAAAAGTATATGTTACCGTAGCTAACAATTGTTTAATAACTGAAATTGCCAAATTTGACTATTATATTCCTGTTTTCCTCATTCAAAGCAGGTTTGGCATATCATTTTGATGTCATTAAACAGCTTTGCTTTTCATCTCTGTTTTTGAGTGATATTAATGTAAAGTACTGACCGAACCAGGGTTTTGTTTGAATGTCACAGGCATGTGCCAAGGTGATCCCTTTCATTGAGAAGCAAGTTGAGACCATCAAGCGATGCTTGGATGGTAAGAACATCACAGCGGTCCTGATGGAGTTTGGCATCAGATTCCACCGCGTCATCTATGACCATCTGCAGCAGTTTACCTATAACTCACTGGGTAGGTAGCTGCTTTATCTATTGGACTGGTTCATACTCATGGCCAAAGCAAATGTCACGACAAGTACGTGTGGTACAAATTAGCACAAGTTGAGCCCGACATAAGTCAGGAAGTTTCGTCGCAATTTTTTTTTTCAAATTCAAATTGCTTCTGTTTCAAGTTGCCCTAGAGATGGGCTGAACCCAACATTTGCGTTGTAACAGGAATAATGAAAATTCTTCAAACTGCTCCAAACTGCTTACCGACTGGATTGACCTAAAATATATACGAAACAAATATACCTTTAGACCATGGCAGGATCTTTTACAAAGCAGGGAACAGAAACTGATGTTTCTGTTCAATGAATGCACAATTAACATTTTCAAAAATTCATATTGAACAGGGATAGGCAGAGCAGCTTAATTTAACTTAAACATTTTGTTGTTCTTCAAACAAACCACATAGGGAAACTGACTAGGTACATTATAATTGTTTTAAGGTTGAACAAAGAAATTGGCTGAAGTGGGGTTTGAACCTGCGACCTCCGGATTACCATTCCAGTGCTCTACCGACTGAGCTATCCAGCCCTATATTGGGGGTTCCCCATTTTTAGTCAATGTCTTTGTTCATGAGGCGCTAGTCAGAAGCCATAAATCAATATATGCCATGTAGCCAACATTGCTAATGTGTGCTTGCATCGTGACCTTGGGCGTGGTCCCTGGCTACATGGCTTATCAGGAGGTCGCAGGTTCAATCCCCGCTCCAGTCAATTATTTTTTCGTGTCTAAAGTTCCCTGTGTCTATTTTTTTAAACATTATTGTAGATTGTTTGGAATAGATATATCCTTCATTAGTTAAAAGCTCCCAACGTTACAGGGACTGAACTTTAGAAAAACAAAAGCAATGAAAGTCCTTAAGAGCTATGTTTCATCTGGCATTAAATAAAATCCACGTCATGACGGTAAAAACCAAAGTCTTGTGATTTTTCTCATGCTTTCAGGTGCCATGTTGGTGATCTGTGACGTGAATGAGTATCGTCGTCTAGTGAAATCCTTCAAAGTTCCCATGGTCAACTCTCTGTTTGAGAAGCTGCATGCCCTGTGCAATCTGCTCGTAGTGGTCCCTGAGAACATCAAGTCTGTCATTACTGGAGAGCAGTTGGTAGGTTGAAATCTGCCAAGGTGCTGTGCAAATGCTGTACAGTTTTTAATCAAACAAGAAACCTTGTAGATTTAAAGGCAGAGTATATCATTTGCAACTATCCAGAAAGTAATTGATGAAATAATGGTTGAAAAGCGTACTTGGCTTAAAGATGGGGATGGCAATAAACTCCCTGTGAAATGATTCTTTCTGGCATGCTGTCATTTTGAAGAAAACAATAAAACAGTGCCATTTCCAAAGATGCATCAAGTGACAATTTTTTGGAAATTTCCATTAGTTGTTGATTTGTAATTCGGCGAATCCGTGAATGGGTGTATGTGTTCTACATAACCCCCGAGGACCGACACACAAAGGGAGAACAACAGATCCTCTCAGTCCCCGGGAGTTGGGTCTTTTGTTGGAAACGGTCCTCTGTAGTAGGTTTGTGTGCTTAGTCTATGGGAGAGTGTTGTGTTAGGGAAACACAAAGGGAAACACAAAGCATTGTCCTCTGGAGTATAGTAAAACAAGAGTGCATGCCCGTGCAAGCATTGACACGATGCACACACCTGGGCGGTTGCTATTATTCGTCGGTTCAGTGCGTGACATCGCATAGCTGCAATTGGCTGAATGAGAACATGTTCCAGATGCTGATTTCAGGCACAGTTCAAAAACATGACTCGGCAACTTTTGAATTGAAATTGAGATCCAAGAATATTGTTTTCTTGGAATATACAGCATTCACTAAGCTAAACCTTCATCGGGTTAGTTGTGAAGCGCCCTTCTTTAGATTTTGAGAACTTTTGTTCACCCCAGAGTATCGAAACATATGAGGTTTCGGCAAGAAATATTGTACAATACTGTTGAAATTACTCTTGCGAATCAGTATTTGTGGCGTTTGGCTGTATATCAAAAGTTGGCTGGAAAATTTTGCATTTTGCTAAGAACTGTGAATTGAATGCATGCTTGGTGGTAGTGGTTTATTAGCCTCATAAATGTGTCTCAAATATGTCTCAAATATGTGTCTCAAATATGGTTAGATTCGACCAAGTTGACCATATGGGACAGTCCCATTCATTGACATATCCCATGGGGGCCATGCCCCACTCTATATGAAAACAAAAGTCATTGTTTTGTAATTAGTAAATCATGGAAGGATCCATGATAACTTGTTTTCATCGATGCTGTTGTCTACTTATTCCCACTCCCTCCACAGATTTGTCATAATTAGAAATAATTGAATTGTCTACATTTCTATTTCTGTATTTTTCAGAGTGGCTTAGAGAAGAACACCATGATGTCGTTTGTACAGCTGAGGGCAGACTTCAAGACAGCCAAGATAGCTCAGCAACTAAGGTAGCCAGGAGTGGATAAGGTAGACAACATTGACCATCAGATTTGCATGGCTAGTCTAGTAATGGAGTGACACCCTGTGCCAGTGAATCTCTTTTGGGGTCATGTGTCGTTCTGAGAGGAATCATGTAAACCTAATATTTCAACCTGTGTTCCGTGTCGGGAAAGGATTGGATTTGATGAAGTGAAGCGTTGGTCTCTAGCTGTCCAGCACCCACACATCCAGGCTGCACTGCTTCCAGATCCAACTCACATATAGACCTCACTTGTCTAAATCCCAGGCGAGCACAAAACATTGAGACTCATTGTCACTTCGTGTCATCTCAAATTGTCACTTACTGTGGAAAAGAACTTCTTTACAGTTGTCGAACCTCTGCAAGAAGCGCTCATGAATCCTGATATCACTGTAATTTTCTTAGCTATTGCAGAGTGAACCTCAAATTAAGTCAGCAAAGCTCTCCAGACTGTATGTTTGTTCAAATATTTGAATGAGTTATGATGAACCGAGTACAACAAGTGTGAAGATACTGCTATTTGAAACTGAAACTTAAAACAGTTTTGTGGGGGGTTGATGATAGTTAATGACAAATTTTCAGTAGCAATGGATTCATGGGTTGTATGAACATTCACACTGTAGATGATTTTCTTATTTTTTCAATTTTCAATGCTTGTTTATTTCTCTAAGTGGCGTTCACACATTCCAATTTTACAGTTTGAAATGGCTTTCCTCTTGTAGAGAGTCCGGCGAATTTTATTTTTTAAAGAAAGAAATCTCAAGTTTTGTATCACTGAAAGCAAATTACACAACAAAATCAATGGCGTTTGAATCAGGCTCATAGGTGTTTGCCCTTTGGAGATACAACAATTTAAATGGCCAAATTTTGAGTTTCTATTCTGTAAGATTTACATCATTTACTTTTAGCATGTTTTATAAATCTTATTTTCAAAACCTATCAAAATGCTTAATATCATAGGAATCCCCATTAAATAAACAACAACTTGATTTTTGAATCAGATTTTTACCACTCATAACCAAAAAGTTACGACCACGAACCCCGACCTTCGCACTGTCCAGGCGCGCGCCGAGCAGACACCGCGATGCGACCAGACAATGCCAGACGGCCCGCCGTTACGCACGGGCAAAGCATAGTTCCAATCCCGCTCCACACAACGGGATAAGTGTCCACGCATTATCACTGTTAATACCGCGGTACCAGACAAAGTCTGGCAATGGCCAATCCCGCTCCAAACAACACGGCAACACGGAACATGCGTGCATGATATCACTCAGTTCATCAAAATGACCATGAATTCTCGGATCATCCGATTTGAATCCAATGGCTTCGAAGAATGTTAAGATCATGGCAAGAGGTAGGGAGTCCACAGGTTTTGGCCGTATATCTGTAACCACGCAAAATTAGTCAATTTCAAACCGTGCTTATACATGTAATAAGTATCAACATGGCTCTAAAATACAAAAAGTATCCTGGTACCACGAGGAATACTGACTCGTATTATTAAAACATTCATTCAGAACTTTGCATTCATTTGGATGGAAAAACGAATTCTGAAATCGCGCTTTCCATATCGACCATTTGCGCCAAACATTACCGTGTGAGCCGGAACTTTCATTTAAATTACCGTGTAAAAATAAAATCCACTTGATAAATCGTAATTGTTTTTATCATATCTTTATGAAAACAAGTGGTACGGACTAGTACACTCGATCGTACCCAGAAAGTTCAGACTTTTACTGAAACAGTGGCCTATAAAAAGAAATGATCAAGCTTGCCGCACCTTGCCGCAATTCATTTTTAAAGGTCGGGGTACAGAGGCGAAACGAGAAAATTTTGTACAACACTGCAACCAGACTAGTCTACTACCAAATGTTATTGTACGCAAATGGGATTGGTGCCAGACTTATGTAGTCTGGCACGCGGTAACAGTTATAACGCTTGCACGCACGTGGAAAGCTGAATCGCAGGCTAGGCGAAGATGCTACGTACGTGGGTACGTTCAATGCAACCATTTCCAGTTCATTTGTGCGTACATTGTATATGCGTTCGTTTCACGGAACCCACTTTGGCAGAATCTCGAGGGTTTGATACGGTAAAAAATTAAAATTAATTAGAATAGAAAACACATCAAAATGGGCGGCCTCGAGCCGGCCTCGACCGATTCGCCGAGGCCGGAAGGCTCCGAGGCCGAGGCCAAGGCCGAGGCCTTGCACCTCCGAGGCAAAGGCCGAGGCCGAGGCCATGAAAATCGGCCTCGAGGCCGAGGCCGGCCTCGAGACCTCCAACACTGGTTATTATCCTCGTCCAAGATGTTTAGATCGTGTAATCAATTGTAAGTTTATTGCGCAGCTGCGCAATAAATTTGTTGCGTAAGTCTTACACATGGCGTAAGTTACGTACTGTGTCATGAAATCTTCTGCAGAGCTACTGCTGTGTCTACGTCTACATTAGCCCAAGACAAGACATTTAGATGTAGCCTTGCTCTTGATCCGTGTGCATGGAAACTGCAAAAGATTTTTTTAGTTTGTAAAGCTGAGAGACAAGTCTTCAAAGATGTAAATTGTACAAACACGAACCAAAATATTCAATGAATCTTATATTTGTTTCCAAAGCTGTATTAACAGGCATGAGATTTTTCAGACGTTAGTCAGAAATCTGACCCTTTGAATGTAAGAAAAAGGCTTTAAAAAAGTAATGAAAAGCATCTTTCAGAAATTACATCCAGTTTTCAGCATTGTTTTTTTTTAAATTCATATACTCATCCTTTAAAAAAAAAAAAAACGGCTTATGTTGCAAACAATAATGTATGTGCAGGTTATTTACAAAATCAAAACGTAAAACACAATCACTGTATGTTTTGTAAAGTAATTTGTCAATCGAATGTAAATTTTTGGTCCGAGTTTGCAATTTTGACAACATGGCAAGTTTTGAGCGGAAAATGAGAAAAAAACTTTTTGGATTATGTCACAGTTGTCTGAATTTACTTTCCAATGAATTTGTGGGTAAAAGAAGTGATAGTCTGGTACCTCTATTGGCAGTACATGCTGTACTAGTGGACTGCTCACAAGGAACCAGGCACATCTGATTGCACGCTATGAAAGTTTTACTACCATTCACGCTTTGTACAAAATGTATTTTATTTCTGTGAATGTTCAATATTGGAAGAGTAGGGAAAAAAAAAAGTTAAGCAGATATTTATGCGGAGTACTTAGATAAGATTTGTCAAGAAAGTTTAGAACTTGCTGCATTTTTCTTGCCCAAGTAATGATTTGTGTAAAATTCAGTTGTAGAACAAATATATAATATATGAAGTAATCTGTACAAAGTAGGAATGTCACCAGTTGTATAATAAAATGTATAAGCGAAATTGTAGAATTTTTGTGTTTACTTTTTACCCATTTTTATTTTGAACTTTTTACGATTTGAGGGTGTAGTTATAACACAAATTTAGTTCAGGTGGCTATTACAGGTTTTTGAAAACTTTTGAAAAATTTTGATGTTTAAAGTACATAAATCATTGGGTTTTTTTTGCATTTTAATTTTGTTTGAAGCAACAAAATTGCTCAAAATCTTAAGAAGGGCGCAAAACAACTAACCTGTTGAAGTTTCAGCTCAGTGGATGCTTTACATTTTGAGAAAACAGAAGAAAAAAACTTAAGCACAAGTTTTCGGTCTTGGAAGTGGATTCTGTAGGTGGCGCTTCCAATTCAAAAGATGCCGTTTCATATTTAAATTGCACCCTCTCATGTACAATCACCAAGTCGGTACATGATGATGATTCGAGGTCCCAGTGGTTGGGTTCTCCTCACAGTTTTTAACAAATATCGTCAATTCTTAAAAAGTGTACACACTGTCACACTTAAAAAAACACCACTTTTAACAATTGCGTTCTTACAATGATATTTCAGACAGAACAATTTTACAAGATATTTGGCCAGCCCTATCTTCACTTTGTGCAAGGTTTTTAATCGCATTAAATCAGGACCAATGCTCCTCCAATGTACATACCTTTAAAGTCCACTTTTGGCAGCATTAATATGGTTTTATGCCTTTCAAATGTTACCAATCATCTTTAAAATTAAATATTAGAAAGTTTACACATAACAAAGACAACATTTGTATCAGCGAAAAAGAAGACAAGACACTGATAAGTTAGATTCACAAGTTACTGCGTGATTTTAATCTCAACACTGGTAACGTACAACTGAGTTTCATATAAATGTTGGACCAAATATACACAAAAGTATTCTCCAATATACATACATTGAAAGCACATTTTAAAATACAGAACAGTTCAAGCTTTTATAGATCTTATCCATGTCAGCCATGTATGAGGCCTTTGATTTAGACCCAAAAAATGAACAATGCCCATCCTTGTTGAACACGAGCACTGCCATCCATATATAAGATGGCTGTTACGCATACGATCATTTTTTTTAAACTGTATTTTAGTGATGAACTACACATTGTTGCTCAACTTTAACTCTCGCTTACAAGAAAAGACATCTGGAAAAGCAATCCGCCAAACATGTTTAGCTTGTCACATTCTGCCCCGGGGCGGAATCACTTAAGAGAAGGGATCAGGGAGGCACTTCTATTCTTGAGATGAGGGGCTTAAGGGGTGCCATGCCCTACACCAAGCAGTAATTGCACAGAGCTGTGGCGACTGTAAACAGGGATTAGGGAGAAATTGTTAGACCATAGCGTCATCTGGTTGCACAATTCCCATGCAGTGTGGGGGCTACATCACCCACAATGTTGCATTCCTAACCTAAGCCCACTAACCCCCCCCCCCCCAACCCTAGGGCATTGATAAGGGTTCTTACCGAGTTCCCAAATAACTTTGAAACTTTGATGGAGCTGTTTAGATCTCTGGGAAAACTGCCTGGTAGGCCAAAGATCGACCAAAATGAAGTAAAAGGCAATTCCAATCCGACTTGACAGGTGGATTGCTAAAAGGTCTGAAAGAAGCATTTTCTCACTAAGTAGCAGTTACTTGTGTTTATCACCCAACAGTGTGAATTCTTCAAGATTTGTGCACTCCAAATTGCTCAGGAGTAAGTGTGATTTCTATAACTACACTCCAAAAAAAATCACAATGCAAGCCAGGACAACCTGCGGTGTATTCTTGCGAAATGCTGACAACGTGGGCCAATTTCACAGAGCTCATAACAGACGGCATATAAAGGTTTATGCTAACTGTAGCAGTCCAGCAGAACAGTTGTGCTATGCTTAATTACTGATAACAGTCAGCGTCTCAGTGAAATGGACAGAAAATTGCATACTCAATAGTACCATGTAATTGGAAACCGATCAATGTACTTAAGATGTGATTTGTGGAGGATAGATGTAATGGTTTTGCAGACTTGATGATAAATTACATTCTTCTAATTCCCATCTGTGTTGAATACAAGGGTACATATGACATCGAGAGTTTTGCTGCTTTTTTACTCATTCATTCTGATTCAAAAAGTGTAAAATTTCTCATTTTCTCAATCATCCCTTTCTGTTGTATTTTTGGAAGATGTTCAAGATTTTTTTTAGATGTTCTTTGTACAGGCTTTGAATATCAAAGCTGATTATAATTTCAACTTTCAAAGACATTTTCAGGAATGGCTATTATATTCAAACAATACTAACCAAACAATGATCTCAAGTTTCATAGCGATCGTTACATGATTGCTCCATTCACAACACTTAAAACACGTCATTTGAATACAAAAATGCTTGAAAATGTAATTAAGTAAATACAGTAACTTTATAGTGCTAAAAAAGCACAAAAACACAGGGTGGGAAAATATGCAGAAATTCTTTTGGAAAGCAAATAGCAACAACAGAGCAACTTCAGCACTTTTCTTTAAAGCCTTAGGAAGCCTCAGCTAAGACTTGGCACACTAAATGAAAAGTTACATTTTCCTGTTACAGTAACATATTATTTTATTGATTTAAATGCATTTAAAATAAAAGAAAACAATAGGCTTCCCTTTGCTATTCATTCATGCTGTGTCTGATTGCTTAAAGCTAAACCCACAAAAAGTGTTCAACAGCAACAGGTTCTCAGCCAAAATGACATTTTGAGCCAATGAGCTCTGTGCACGAACAGAGAGGGCGCTTGTTTAAACACTTTCGAGAGCCCCATGGACAGGACACACAGCATGCACGTACAGGTTCCCGCGCGTATAGCACATGTTGCACTAAGCACACACGACTAATGTTATTACTGTGCAAAGAAAGCCATAGGGTCTTCACGTGAGCATTGGCAATGCGTTCAAATGTCTCTCCCAGTGGTCTCCCCCAGCTCTCCCTTTCTTGCCGTTGAGGGGGTACTTGTGCACGGAGCCCATACCATCCCAATGGATCGTCTTTGATTCATAAATCAATTTGCTCAGCAGCCATTACGCAATTCACAACAAGAGTTTGATATCTGTACAGAAATAGTTCCACTTTTCAAATGGTAGATAAGCACATCATATATAGTTATACAACAGACACACTGCTTAACTGACATAAAGTATGTTTAACAGCTTCACGAAAGAAACTCCTAATTAAAAAAAAAAAATATTGCTTCATAACGGCAGAGTAAAAGTTACATAACTTTGAACAGTAAGGCAATAAAACATGCCAACATCAATATGAATACATACAAAATAGTGTAATAGAGGTAAGAACTTAACTTTCATGTGGAAGCAACACACATTACATGAAACTTTGGTAAAGTGGATGGTTGGAAACTTATTTTAAAAGTCATTAAAAAAAAACAAGACAAGCTTAAAAAATGCAATCGCTTCCACATGTACTGTGAGGTTGTTTTGTTGAAAACTTGTTTTAAAAGTCAGTAAAAAAAACAAGACAAGCTTAAAAAATGCAATCGCATCCACATGTACTGTGAGGTTGTTTTGTTTTTTCAACCCCCCCCCCCCAACAGGGTAAAAAGTCAATTTTGATGGCAACAAATTCTTTCAAATGACCAAAACAACAATGACCAAAAAAGTGGGGGGAAAACGAGAAAAAAATTCCAATGCAGCACTAATCTCTAGTGATTTGAGACCAGGAGACACTGATGACCTTGATTGACCCCTCCTGTCATCGCTAGACTGATGGCACCTATTAAGGGTTGTGCTGGGGGGGTGTGCTGGGTGTGAGGTTTCCAGCAGGTTTGTGGGTTTGAGGGAAAGAAGCGTGTAATTGGACCAGAGATTTTGGGGATGGAATTACAAAACTAGAAGCTAGCAGTTTCTCATGAATAGTTAACGCTTGACATCATGAGGCATGTCAAAGTTTTAATGAAGAAAATAATTCACATTGTTGGAAAGGGAATCAAACTTAGCGTACATGCTCTTTCTTAAAAGAAATGGTGCCAACAATTTAATGTTCACAAAAATTAACATTACTGTTATTGCTTGAACATCAAATAAAAACCCTTTAATTATTTTACATGGGTGACCAAGTAGATAAACTTCTCACCCATTTTTGTAATGCTGAAGAAGGTAATTAATCACACATAGCTAAAAAAGGAAACAAACAATTAGTGTATGTTTTCCCCCTTAACAGGAAAGTATATACCTTGGTTTTGGTCAAGTTCTGTTAAAAGCATCACCATTCAACATCCATATTTCAGGTTACACAGGACAGATGTCTGGAGCATACACCCTGAGGCATCTTGACAAAATCTCCCAAGAGTTACACGCTAATGGGGTGCAACTCTTGCCAATCAATCAAGGCTACCGAGCCTTGAGGGGGGTGGGGGCTGGAAAGAAGAGAGTGGGGGGAGGTCAGACACGGTCAAGACCAGACTTGAGGCCTTTTGGCTCGGCGACCTTGGAAAACATGTCAATGTTGATGTCTTTCAAGTCGTTAGCTTCCTGGCCACCACTGGCTAGGCTGCCGTTGTCATTGGGCACTGAGTTGTACAGGTCGTTGTGATGTCGCGTGTGGTTGGTGTTGTTCATAGGATGCTGCGAGGATAAAGGATATGTGGCTTTCAATTAAGATGCAGTGACCTGTGTTGTAATTGCTGACATTTTGGTGAAGTTCAAGTATTTGGGGGGGGGGGGGAGGGAGTTCGGTGTGGCTTGTCTCAATGATCATGCTGGATACGCCGGTGCTACCAAATGGAATATCATCCCACATTCTTCAACTGTGAATCAGACTTCAACAATTAGGTGTGCCAGTTGATAAAAGGGAAACACTTAACAGTGTATGCACTGTTTTTTAAAGCCTTTTTTTGTTGCAATAAAGGTTCAAAGAATCACTGGAGTAAAATACTTCATTTATATAGCCACTCCCGGCAGCCCCAATGAACTTTGTGCATTCACAACAACTTTTCATCCACAGTTAAAAAGTCTACCATTTTCGAAGTGGACAAAATATATTTGATTTCCAATTTACTATATGCGCACAAGAGGACATTAACACACAAGAGTGGCAGCATCCACAATCGTGTTGCTACATCATTTCTCTTCAGTTTATTTTTTAACATGGTAACAATTCGTTCTCCTTTATATTTGATAAAATTGGACAGTGCAAGAATGCAAAAGATAAGTACCTCTTCTCCTGTCTCTCGTCCCCCGAATTGCCCTGTGGTTGTCTTCTCTGAGCGTCTACGATGAACCTGCAATACACCAAGCAGTCAGAATTACTTCAACATGTCATAACAGATGTCATGAGATACTGAGAATATGACGTGTAAATCTTCATAAACACCTGAGACAGTTTACCCATTTGTATTGGTCAAGGGCCCGTCATGTGGGTGGTCTTAACTGCCTTTTAAACACCAGTCAGTGATGCTGCACTTCACGCCACATGCGCTCAGTATGTGCCACAAGTGCCTAATTCAACCAGGTGCATGAGAATCAAAGTATATGATCTCCATATCAGGAAAATGAGATGTTGAGCAAACCAAAATGCATGTGACGTGCAGTACAGAAGTATGGAATGCCAAAGCCGCCTTCTATAGTTCGATTTCATTCCATAATCAATTTCATCATTCCATTCGGCGATTCCATCATTTCATTCGGCGATTCCCTCATTCCATTCGGCGATTTCATCATTCCATTCGGCGAGTCCATCATTCCAATAATCAATTTCATCATTCCATTCGGCGATTCCATGATTCCATTCGGCGATGTCATCATTCCATTCGGCGAGTCCATCATTCCATTTGGCGTTCATCCTTTCATTCGTCTATTTCGCATTTGATTTAGCCATTCTACATTTCATTCAGCAATTTCGCCCCGTTTGCACTTCACGCTATTCTGCATTTCGCATTTCATGCAGCTATTTCGCATTTTATGCAGCTATTTCACATTTCATTCGGTCCGGCAGCGTCCATCCGTACGGAAGCGTTAAAGGGATATAACACAAAGTAAAACCCCAAAAAAGTCATAATTAGGACTTATTATTAAGTCATTGTTATGACATATCTTATAATAATGACTTATTATTAAGTCATGACTTATATCTTATAATTAAGACTTAGTATTAAGTCATTATTATAACATATAAGTCATAAATAAGACTTAATAATAAGTCATAATTATGAGATATAAGTCATAATTATGATTTAACAATTACTAAGTCGTAATTATGACATATATCATAATTATGACTTAATAGTCATTATTATAACATATGTCATAACAACGACTTAATAATAAGTCATAATTAAGCCTTTTTTTACTTTGTCTTATATCCCTTTAACGCTTCCGTACGGATGGACGCTGCCAGACCGAATGAAATACGGAATAGCTGCATGAAATGCGAAATGGCTGCATGAAAAGCGAAATGCAGAATAGCATGAAGTGCAAAAGGGGCGAAATTGCTGAATGAAATGTGGAATGGCTAAATCAAATGCGAAATAGACGAATGAAAGGATGAACACCGAATGGAATGATGGAATCGCCGAATGGAATGATGAAATCGCCGAATGGAATGATCGAATTGCCGAATGGAATGATGAAATCGCCGAATGGAATAATGAAATTGATTATGGAATGAAATTGAACTATAGAAGGCGGCTTTGGCGTTCCATACAGAAGTAGCTTGAAAATTGAATTTTATTGTTGAACAAGACATTGTCAGATAAGTTTTCGACCATTTTTGTTATTGGCGACTGGGCCCTTAACCGGTTTGAAGCCAGATGTAATAGTGAACTATCACACTATTATTCCCTTATTTATAATATTATTTTGCTTAAAATTGGTTAAAAAGTTTTGAAGACATCAAAACTTACAGGTAACAGGTTCATCAATGACAAATTTTTTGTTAACAGTAAGACTATATATCTAAACTCTAAACTTCTGACAATAAACCAATGCTTAACAACATACATCTTGTCACCCAATCCACATTAGAATGTCCTTAAAAACGACAATTAAGTAAATTGCAGTTTTCAGTTTGGGAGGAAATATCCCCAGCAACTTCATTCGGAGGAAACCCAAGGAATAGCAAGCAAATTCACGCAATACACCAATACATCAAACGGGTACCCATATGTGGAATGACATAGAAAGGACCACCGGTGCCATTCCACCTTAACAGTTTCATTAATATCATATGAAAAAAATTTAACAACAGAAATCATCGAAGTTCAAGGGCTTTCCACCAACTATTCCCGGCAGCAATTTCTTTCCTTAGGTGCCTGCTGCAACTCGGCAGCTGCAACCCATCAGCTGCTCACTGTCAAAATCTCTCCAAAATCAAGAATCTCACAGAACCAGTTTTTATACAAAGGCAAGCAAAAATGCCATCCCAAAATAGGTCACTTAGGCTGTGAACTAGACTGGAAGCCCTGAGGCAAGGTTACTTGGGGCCTAACCCAGGAGAAAATAGAATCTGACACTAAGCCTTTTAAGTTTCGGTGTTGGATTTCAAGTTGAGAAACTGGATCTACTAGTCTCCGTAAGGACATTGATTCCATTGTAGTTGAGGGACCATCCAGGCCCTGGCGGAACAAACTAATCTCGACAACATTTGCAAAAATGTTTTCAGGTGGCAATGACAGAACGCAGAACCGCAGATTTATCTGACAAAATTAGAATAACTTTCCCAGAAATTGGATCTGACATCAAATACATTGCAAAGTGTAAATACAATGACATTGGCTGAACGGAATGTTGACAGCTGCAAACATGAAATATGCTCATGTACTTGTTGACATCTCTGTTCTTTCAACACCGTCAAGGGAAGGAATCTACATTTCAGGTATTTTAATCTGGCTGAAGTCGTATTTCCAAAATTGCAAACATGTTGCGTTGTCAAATCTAACCCACACTTTACATTTGAATGATTTAGAAAATCCTTTTGACCAAATTTATGACCAAACAACCAAACCAAGCAAAGTCTTCTCTTTTAGATATACTAGAGTATGAACTTTACATATTGGGATATTGATTTTATAAACACTGTATACTCAGTGCTGTCTGGAGACTTGCAAGACAAATTCGTAAGTTTAACTCAACAAGATTCGAACCCACGACCTCCTGCTTACTAGTGCAGATGTCTTACCAATTGACCACCGAGCTTACCGGGGTCGGCTGGCTGGTTCAAATCTGATATAGTAGCGGGTACCGCAATCAACAATTATAATAATAATACTAACTTGGGAGGCTAATCATCCTTACTCGCAGCTGAGAGCTGAATTGTGAAGGACGCAGCTACAACATAGTCGAACCGAAGGCATGTAAAGGCACCTTAAGCAGCCAGCCATATGACCCATGTATGACCACGGAGCACAGCCAGAGATCGAAAGTGTTTGAATTTTGCGGAGGGAGGAAAACCGGAGGGCCCGGAGAAAAAGCCCGTGGTGAGAGGCGAACACTCTACGGACTAGCCACCCATGCCAGAACAATTCTGTATGATGGAATTTTACATTGAGTTTGAACTTGGAAAATTTACCTTTTTGAAGCCAGAGAAAGTGACTGAACCCCTAGCATCTGAATGAACTAAATCTCACTTACTATAATGACGACGGTTCCGATGATAACAGCGATAATTAAGAACAGGCTTACGAGGACACACACAACCACCAGCACCACGTTGCTGATGACAGGAGCTCCGGGGCCTTCAGTTGGGGCTTCCACCTTCTCAAATTTGACAGATGATTGGTCAACAAAAAGAGCAGTCTCCTCAAAACGGAAGTAGTACGTCCCAGAATCCAGCTGCCCAATATAAAATTTACAGCAATTGAATATTTTTCATCGGTAGTAAAATGATTTTAAAGAGATGTTCTCTTCTTTAAAATGAAAAAGAATGTATATGTTTAGTTTTCACAAACACATTTTGCTGTTTGCTGGAAGCAGGAGTTCCCAATAGGTTACTTGTATTTCATTTCATTCTTGCAAATCTTTGTTTGAAAACCTGTTCAAGTGGTTGTGTTACTTTTTGCACAGGATCAAATACATTCAGTCTTCCATAAAATCTGGGAATTTTCTGGAATTTTCAATAGAATAAAATTCAGGTTTGAAAAATTTACATCGACTTGTCTGAGTCTGTACATGTATTCCTTTTAAATGACAGCACATGCAGAACTACCAATTATAAAATTGCGAGTGAAAAAAACACAATGGCAGTCAATCGTAGGAAAATACAACTGAATTATTACATAAGCTAATAAATTGGTTACTCCCAAAGGGAAAACAGGACACATGAACACAAAAAAATGAAGACACTGATTCAGGGTTTTGTTCAATAAGCCATTTTCGAGTTAAATTTAAATAAAATCTGGAATGCTGACTTAATGCAATGCTTTGTACGTTTTAACTTTGCATTCTCGTGACCAAAGAGACTGTTATACTATATCACGTGATTTGGGGCAAGCCTTATGCTAGCAACCCCCAGCTCCGGCATGGTCTGGTGTCTTTGTGACATTCTCACCCATTGTGAACAATGTATTGGTGCTGAGCGTCTCTTATTTAACTATGCAAGAGCTTGCCCCGAATCGTGTGATTAGCAACAGTGTCTTTGGTCTGGAGAATTCAAAGTTAAAATGTGCCAAGCATTCTGAGTAAGTCAGTGTGCCAGATGTTGTTTAAATGTATATCCCAAAGGGTAAGGGTGCAGGTTAATCGCAAATGGCTTATTCAATATTTACTTGCGAATAGGATTTGAATGTAGCATGTATGTTTAATTAATTATAAAATACGATGTTGTTGCCACTGTTAAATACAAACTGTCGATGAGCAAAATCACCTGCTGTATTGATTAAACACCTTGAGGCAATGACTAAGATGAATATTACATTAAGAAGATGTTATGTGAGCAATGGTTGTCATGGCGATATATTAATATTATAATTAACTTGTATAACTGTGTATGAATTGCTCACAGGAAGTAAAATGCACTCAGGTTACGAGTCTGTCCTTGGTCGGAGCGATAATATAAAGGATGTTGGTTTTTGGTATGAAATAAAGTTTTTGCTTTCACTGTGTTTATAACCAAGTAGAAAGGTATATTAAGTAAAGTAAAGCATGTCTGTTTAGCCTTGTTTTTTTTTTACATCAAAATGTCATAAATGTTGAATTCAAATATATTTTTAAAATTGTAAGCATCCAAAATTGTGGTTAATTGTTGACTGACATAAACCGTCCTCTTACCTTTGCTAACATTTGTGCTGCAACATCTTCAATGTTGAGATGTGACTCAAGGAGGGCAACCAGCTCAAACTCAACATGAATACTACCTGCCGATACCTGCACACAATTTGATAATTTAAATCATTTTTTTTTTTTTTTACTTGAGGGGTAAATCTTGATTTCTTGTTAAATGCCAACCAGAGATCTTCAAAGTTTCTCCACACATATATCATGTGTGGCCCAAGTAAATAAACCTGCTGCATAACCTTAGTTCAGAGACACAGTGCTTTTGAGACAGATAGAATGTCACAAAGACAATTAGTTATTGCATTTCCCAGATGTGTCCTTTGATTTTCTTCAATCATTTGAACTTAAATTGAGTCAGAAAAGTGTTAGATGCAAAGAGTCCAGCCAATATTCTAATTATAATCTTAAAACGAGCCGTTTCCCCAAAATGCAGTCAATTTTCACCAATGGGAAATTATAGCATTGTCTTTTCATTTCTTTCCTTTTGAACGATTAACACTGATTTAACGTTCCATAATACAACATGCGGTATTTTTTTATGTGAAGGAATTAAAAAAAAAAAAAAAAAATACTGGAGAAAGAACATACCATAAGGTTTGCGATCATGCTTTCTTCGATTGAAAATTCTGTTGCCAAGGCAGTTGTCAATGATCTGGAAAGTGAAAACATCAGAATTTAATTTGTTTAATAATAAATATTTTGAATAATACATTTTTTCTTCAATGTTTTCTTCCTTGGATGGTGATCATTTGGTTATATTTATAGATAACTTAATTTCAATCAATACTTTCATATCTTTTACCATGTCTTTTCATGGTTGTTTTTTTCAACAGTTCTGAATAAAAACCTCTGTCATTCATGCATATGATGCGTGTATTGTGTAAAGCCATTTTAATGAAAACATTTTCTATTTCATTTTCTAAATTCACAGTTTACATTTCATTTACCTTTTAAAGTTGTCTTCCTTGCCGCGCACAATTCCGTTGAAATCGGCAACAAAGTCAAACACTACTTGAATGGATCTGAGAATGAAAAAAAAAAAACCCATTGAAATGCCTAATTGAGGTTAAACAGTTTTATTTCCCTTTCTTCTTTTTGAAAGATGGGCTCTCTCAACAGAAAAATTGCCTTATTTGAAAATTTTTTGGTCACTGCGGAGGGGGGAGGGAGGGGCACCTCCGCACCCCCCTGGATCTTCCACTGACAACCTTTCAAATGATATGCTTATGATAGCAACATCTATGCATTACAAATGAACATGATTTTAGTGTGTAATTAATTCTCAAATTTGTTTTTGTCCATTCCTACCAAGACTACTTGAGTTACTTACCCACAGAATTTCTTTGTGCACAGCCACTCTCCCCCACGGCAATGACTGAAAGAAAATGATAAATTACCATGCGAATGATATAGCAATTGTGTTCTGTGCGCCAACATCTTCAGATTATGCATGAATACAGGACATCAGGTTTGAGGCAGTGTTTTTCCCCTCACTTTCCACCTCTCACTAAAAGAAATATGTGATTCAATGAAGACTGTTAGTTGCTTTCCCTGTGCTCTTCAACAAATTAATTATTTTGTCTTGATAACTTTTCAACTTGTATGTCTTATTCCAACGCCTGCAACACTCTGAAAAAGGGTTTTTTATTTTGACACAGAAAGACTCTGTGAGCAGACTGGCTCCAGTCCGTACATTATCGATACTGATTGTGGGGTGGGAACCAGTTAACCCCACAAGAATGGACTTGACCGCAAGCAATTCAAAATTTGTAACATATTAACTCAATATTTAAATGTGTCAATTTGGTGGAAGTCTCATTCAAAAGTGAATCACTTTTGTACTGCTTGAAAAAAAGCAATTTAGAAAAGGAAATGTTTTCAGGATGAAAGTCGAAAGTAGCACGGGGAATTCCGTAGTTGGTACAAATAGCCACATGTTTGTTTAGTTCTTTTTCAAACATGATGAAGCGCAACCAAAGGTCACCATTGTTACTATGTTCCTCTTTAAAATTGCAAAAAAGGTGAAACTATACATGTAGCTGTAAAAATCAGAGATGAAGCATTTGACCTTTCCATAAAGTCAATAATACTTCTGTACTAAGAAAAATAGCAATTACGTGTATGAAGTGCAATTTTCATACTAGGCAGGTTGACTCCAAACCAATCAATACAGAACAATCTGGGCACGCAATCAATTCTATCACGAAGGCCCCCTTCAATGGCGAAAGTAAGGTGCTAGCTATGGTTGAGATAATCCATGACAGGGCAGTGAGTGAATGTGCAGGGATCATGTGCCCGGATTTGTTTGATGTGTTTTGATCCTGTTTTATCTGCCTTATTATGGTAAACCAAAAATCATTTTTCATAGCAACAACTAATTTGATAACTAGTCTTGTAACACAAGCCTTAAAGGGAAAATACATCATTTGCAAACATCAAAAAATAAAACTACCAAATCATTTTGAAATACCTTGCTGGACTGTAAGTGAATGACAGTGTAAAGCATCCTGTAAAATCATGGCACCTGGTGTACTGTCATTTTCAAGAAAAGTGGTATTTTTGTATCAATTTCCAACGCTGATCGGCCGATCAGCGTTGGAAAAAAACTGGCTTTTTTTCAAATACTGGCCCCAGTTGACCATCGCACTTGTTTGCAATCGATTATACACCTATGAACGGGTACAAGCCAGCTAGACTGATTCCCTGACCTTACAATTCCCCAATATATGTAAACTGCTCTGTTTCTTCTTAAATGGAGTCAGGGAACCAGACTACAGGAAAATGATTGTTTTTCTTGGTTTTTATAGCATTTTCGAACCCAAAACCTCAAAAAAGTCAGTCTAACTATATTTGATATATATTTCCAACCCCCCAATTCCATCCATTTCTGAAAATTACAGCAAAAGCAAATGATGTATATTCCCTTTAACAGTTTGAGTCAAGGTGACAGATGATATAATGATTGTCTTGCTAATGTTAAATACGAAAGCATGATTTTTTCAGAAGTGTGGATCTTACCATCGGTTGCACTCGACATCTCTAACCTCACCATCATAGAATGTGTCACCATTATGAGAGCAGGCAGCTGTATTTGCAATGAGGATAGTTCCAAGGTTAATTTTAGCCATGTGTACTTCACAAATTTGAAAATCCAACAATTGCTGGAGCATGTGTTAGAGCTAAAATAAATGTTGATAGTATCCAAAAATGTGAATAGTATTCACTTCAGTCTGGCCAAAAGTGCTGATGATATGCAACCTAAAGAGCCACATTTTTCCAATGATGTCTTGCACTGCTTTTTAATCCAGTCACTTTATGGTATTCAGACATACTGTGCTTGTAAAATGTGAAATTTTTGAAGGCAGGGCTGCCTTAAATGCTCATTTTTTTCATTAACAATGCTCATTGACTGCTTATTCATAGGTCATCCTGTACATTATTAATAATAATAATATTTGAAAAGAGCTTTGCACTATTGCACTACAACTTTAACAACAGCTGTAGTAAGCACTAATGTCCGCTGGGCGAGTAACTCAATTACTCGAGTACTTTGTTCTACTTGTGGTTTTTCATCTACTCGAGTACTCATCCTAGCGCGAGTAGAAGCAGGCACTCGAGAGTAGCAATTTAGAGTTTAGGGTTCACATTCGTCCACAAAAATATTAAAAATTCAAGTAAATGACCCAAAATGTCGAACAGTAAGGATATCTCAGCGCTGAAGATTGTGGTGTGACTTGCACGCTATTTGCTTGTAAGTTACTTCCCGTCATACTAACGTATATCTCATTTTCTGCTTTTATGGGAATTTGGTTAACTACTCGCGAGCACTCGACTACTTGTGAGTAATATCTTTGAGAGTACTCAAGTAGAAATATCCACTACTCGCCCAGGCCTAGCACTAATGTCTTTGGAAGTATACCACTTGAAGATAAAATTTCAATGAGAGGAAATTAAAAGGTTCATATTGCAGCCATGATTATGGTGGGGGAACCTACTCGCCTTTGGCTGTGACCGAGCAAAAAAAGTGGCTCTTTTAGGTTTAAGATTTGTGTTTTGTTAATATTTAGAACTAATAACCAAGAGATACATGAAGTTTCTGCTAGTTACAATGACTTAATCAGTAACTTATGAAAGTTCATGGTTAATAGTGATTACAATTAACACTGGTTAGAAGAGAAGACAGTGCTAGTGCAAAGAAACAAAAGGGGCTTGGCCCCGTAAATGTCCACATAATTTTCTCACAAATTCGCGAACAATCAAATGGCTTTTTTTAATCCTCTGGGAAGCATTAAATCTGAAGTGTCATATCAGTTTACCCTATATGCTTTCTTGATTTGTAGTCCCAATACACTGTTTAAAAGCATTTTTTTTATATTTAAAGGTAGAGTACATATGTATATCATTTGCAGCTATCTAAAAAGTAACTGACAAAATTATTGTTGAAAAGCATACTTGGTTTAAAGATAGTAATGGCACTAAACTCCCTGTGAAATTATTCTTTCTGGCATGCTGTCATTTTGAAGAAAACAATGAAAGAAGGTTATTTCCAAAGATGTGTCTAAAGATGCATTTTTGGAAATTTCTGTTAGTAGTTTGTTTTTAATTCAGCAAAGCTGTGAATGGGTACGTGCAAGCGTTGACATGACGTACACGTGTGCCCGGTTGCTATAATTCATCAGTTCAGTGCGTAGCTGCAATCGGCTGAATAAGAACGTGTCCTGGACGCTAATTTGGGCGCAATTCAAAACATGACTCTGCAGCTTTTGAATTGAAATTGAGATCCTAGAATATTGTTTTCTTGAAATACACAGCATTTACTGAGCTTAAACTTTATCAGGTTAGTTGTTAGGCACCCTTCTTAAGATTTTGAGAACTTTTGTTGCTTCAAACGAAAATAAATGCACAAATGACAATACTCTAACTTTAATTTTTATTTTTTTGTTCAAAAAATTTGCTCTTTTTGTAGTGAACTTGACAACTTATTAATATAGTACATATACAACAAGACTTTCTTACACACCATGTAATTGTTGATCACATAATCTGGCCGTATACCCTGCATGGCAACGGCACATGTAGCCATTGGGGTCCTCGTCCGACGGTATGCAGTCACCATTCTTGCATGGATTAGGACTACAGAGATCTGAACAAACAAGACCAGGCAGAGAAGATTTACCATCTGGGGGATAAAATCTGGCATGGGAGTGCATTTGGTTCGAAAGGAAACTGCATCATTGTTGGTGTGCCTGCTGATCTCTCAGGGAAAGTCTTTGTCCCCTAGCAGCATACTTTACTGCAATAGTTTCCCCACACCAACTATAATTGTGTTAATTATAACTACTGTGTTGTTGCTGTTGTGATAAGCTGCTAACGAGCTACATGTACATATTCCCCTCAAGAAATTAAAAGGATCATGTCAAGCAGCTTACAGTGCATTGATGCTACAATGCAGGCACTACATACACTACCAGGCATCACCAGACCAATTTGTACGAGGTATGTTTTGCCAGTAGGTATAAGAATGATAGTTGTCGAAAAAATTATGGAGCTAGGGAAGGGGTTGCAGTGGCGGATCTAGGGGGGAGGTTGACTAAACCCCCTTCTTAAAGGGCCGTAGAAAAATAGGAAACCTATCTTGCAGTCATTTCAGGGATCAAAATTCCATGACTAATGACTAATTAAAGGACTCATTAATTACATTTCGCTGAAAATGTCCTTAGTGAATAAAATAAATTAAATTGTTTCATGTTGTGATTAAATTGTTTCATGTTGTGTTTTAAAATCCTGACAAAAATATAACCATGCCTTTGGTCTTGAAAAAAATATTCACACTATCACTTCAACTCACAAATAAGAAAAAGGATCATTCAAGCAAAGATTAAGATGCTTTAAAATACACTACAGCAAGCTCACCAGTGCACACACAGCAAAATGGGGTCAGCTTTGCATTAAAAAACATTCACCATCACTAAATCTTGGAATTTAAGATTGACTACATTTTATTGCTGACATTGCTCAGATTTGCAATGTCCATATTCAGACAGAAAAAAAAATTGAAAAGAATTCCTGATCATAAAACCACAAAATGAATGTGTGTGTCAAAGACTTTGTGATGACATCATTACCAAACCATTCAATTGTCAATATTACAAATACAACCCCTCATGTTGAATTCAGCTATGTTTTGTTTGGTCTGTTCAGGCCTATTTTTAGCCATTGTTATATCCAGGAACTTTAACATATCCACAACACACTGGTGTTTTGAAACCTTTCACAAATATGAAAGCAAGCAAAGTGAATACAAAATGTCTCACAAATGAATGAAGTTAAGAATCAATTCTAAACATCTGACTATTTAGTAAAGCCAGACTGTGTGAGATCCACTGGTCTTCAAATGATATACATGTATGATAACAGCTCAGATCAATCATCAAGGAAGTATTTCCCCTATGGGAGGGCAAATAAATCTGCAGTGTACATTTGTATTTCTCATTTCATTTCTCATTACTTTCAGAAGGTACTTCAATACTCAAAATCAACATCTGTTTCTTTCATTTCAATGTAGTCAATCATTTCCCAAAGTCATATTTGTCAGGCGTTCTGGCAAAATGAAATGGGTAGTGGAGAAATATTAAGAAAAAAACCCCGAATGGGGTTATTTTATTTTATTTTCAGATGTTTATTTTCAGATGTCTACTAGACAATACTTTAAAGAAGAAGGATAAAAATTGTGGAATAAAAGGGGTTGGTTGAAAGGACTTTCATTTTCACAACAGCAAACAGTATTGGAAGGAGAATTTAATTTTACTTCTTAATACAATTAATGTACTCGCAAAAAAATAGATGTTTCTGATATGTATGAATCGCCGACTGTAAAAAGCATGCTACAAAACTATTCTATTCATCTTCATTGCGTCTTACTCTATAAATTAACATGTCTTTCTTTTATCACACAGAAATCATTGACTAATTCTTTTCTCCTGTACTAAATATTTTAATGAAGAAGCACAATTAACAAACGATGAGGGATGTATAATTGGAAACATACCTCTGTCTTGACAAGTTTCTCCACTGAACCCAACGGGGCATATACAGACTTGCTGTTCATTCAGTGTGATGCAGGTACCATTGTTGTTGCATACATTAGTCATACATTTCACATCTGAGGAAGAGGTAAACATTAATGACTCTTAAAAGATAAAATAAACAGGCATGCAAATGACAAAAAGAGGAAATTCCATACCACACACTGCACTTTGTAGAATGTTTTTCAATTTGTAATGGCATTCATGAGAAGTAAAAAACCGGGAAAATCAGTGGATCTGAGGAAAAGTTGCATGCCCGAATAAAATGTTCAGTGCTGGGATGTAGTGGTAATAGGCAACCACATACATGTTCCCTTGAAGGTCCATTCAAATGGATCAGTTGTGGAATTTGTGAACTCTGCTTTCACAATCAGTCAATTTGTTGTAAATAACTTGAAATTGCTCACTTCGTAATGGGTACTGTCAAATAAGGCCAAAAAATGTAAAAATAGATTTAAAACACCCCCCCCATTTTTTTTTTAATTCAAGAAAATGTATGTTTCCAAAAATGGCTCTCTCGAGAATTCTATTTTGTCTAAAACTTGGAACCTTCAAGAAATCAAATTAACCAATTCTAGGAATAGATTGCACAATAATTTGTAAAGAAACTACAAATTTTTGTTGTGCAATAATCATTTTGGATTCTGACAATTGTCAGGTCATTTGTAACCTCACCTATCTGTATTTTAATATATTTGATATTCCCCCATGAATTTTCTCCAAAAAAATTTAAGACATAAAGGTTAAGACTGTCCCTGAAGCGAATTAACTGAAGCGAATTAACTGAACAAAATAAACATGTTTAATTTTGATTAACAATTCGAAATGAATCTCGGACTTGCTTGAAATTGATTTGTATTATACCTTCTTCACAGTTTTTGCCAGCGTATCCTATGGGGCAGACACAGCTGTAATTTCCGGGAGTGTTCTGGCACGAGGCGCTGTTGCGGCATGGATTACTCGTACATTCATCTAAATCAATTTCGCAGGTACTTCCACGCCACTGGGTCGGGCACATGCATGTGAACTGCTGCAGCCCTGTACTGACACAATCACCGCCATTACGGCAGGGATTGCTGAAACACGCTGTCTCCGGGACTGCAAACGAAAAGATAATTCTTGGAGTTTAGCTGGGGATGAGGAAGGGCTTATAAGTTATATCAAGCATTTCTATCTAATTTCCCCAAATTTGTCCCATCACTAAACTGTAAGTAGCTTTCACTCACAAACAAAGTTGAAAATGGGCGTTCTTTCCTTATACATGTAAATGCTACAAAATATAACATAAAATAGTGAGTTATGGTGATTCCTTTCCCTCCCCAAAAGAAGACCGCTTCTCAACCCCAACCCCACTCCCCTCAGCAAAAAACTATATGAAACACTAAATAGTGATATCATTTTGAAAATTAGAAACTCCAATTTGATATATAAATTGTTGCAACGACACAAAATAAGTGTAGGGGGAGATATTATTTTCTTCATGTGAAAACAGAAAATGTTGAGGAAATAAATCATTTTGGGGTAAAACCAACTAAATTAAATTTGGTATGGTGCTTAAATATACCTATAAGGTTTCAAAGCACTTTACTATTATAACAAGTATCCCAAGCACATATATTTACCAATACAGTTAACAAATTTATTATTTCACGCTTAAATCAATTCAGACTGAAATCAAATAAAGAACAAGTAAAACCCTCAACCTGAAGAATAATTTGGGTTAAAGTACCACATATAAGTGACATACTACATAGCACTACAAAATTATGTATGCAGGTACCAAATTATACCAAAAGTGATGTGCCCACTTATATGCTGAAGTTGTGAGGTTAGGTTGACTTTTCATATACCCAAAATGTATACCTGCTTTTAGTAGAGGCATTTTTCTGGAATCCGTGACCATGTTGCGGATACCTTTTTTTCTTGATGGTTTTGACAAATAAGACGAATTTAAAAAAAAAATAGCTCCTATACACCTCCCAAAAGTGACGGCAAACTTTTTTATAGCACTTTTTTTCAAAATGGCCGCCGACGCCATATTGAAATACATAAGTGGTATCTCGGGAACCAGATGAGCCATAACGCAACGATAAATGAGAAGTCGATTCCCACTTTTTCTGGCATGACAAATCTGCTAATATGGTATTCATTACGTTTCAGACCATCCTGACCTCAAAATTCAAAATGGCGGCTGGTAGCCATCTTGGAAAACAGCATCTATTATATCTCTGGAACCAAAGGAGCAAAATAGACATATAAGATGTTATTTTCAATTAATTCTGGCATTACAATCCATTAGAATGGTTCAGGGACTACTATGAGTATGACCTGCTATTTGAAGATGACTGCTGTCCGCCATCTTTCAAAACGTCAATCTGCAATTTTATCTCTTGCGCCAGAGGCTCTTGGTATGAGAAGCCATCCCATTTACATCCGCCACTACCTAACTTATTTGAGTGGTTATTTTGAGTTTTATCTTGATACCTATTTCTTTGTGTTATAACTTCTAACAATTCATTTTAAATTAATTTGTTTTACTGGCTTAAGTAAATTTGTTCTCCATTGCATGGTTTATTATTTACACATGTTCTGCCTTACACATAGTTGCCAAGGCCATTGCCAGGATTTTTTCCCCCAAAATCCCTATATTTTGTTGCATTTTCCCGACTGAACATTTTTCGAGGGTGGGCAGGGACATTTTCCCCCGCCCCCCCCCCACCCCTTAAAATTAACAACAATATGATTTTGCCCCTCTTTTTTCCCCCGCCCCTTTTTTTCCCCTTCTTTTTCCCCCCTTTTTTTGCTTGCCCCCCCCCAGTTGCAATTTGATTATTTTGATTGTTTATTTCGCATGCGATTGTAATGAATCTGTTGCTTATCATTCATCTGGTTAACAATTCGTTCATGTTCACTTCCTTGTGCTTAATTTTTTTTATTTATTTAATCAGCTGATTCATCTGTTTATTTATATTTTTGTTTCGATATCGTTTTTACTTCAATATTGATGCTTGGCTTTGATTTATGACTAGTTGCATGATTATTCATTTATGACATTTTCTATTTTCTCTAACCCTGACATCTACATTCATCCCATGTTCTCCGTTTGTGTTTGTACAATTGTTAGTCTGTTTCTGTAACTGTTGAGTTGACATTTTGGTTTTGTTTTGTCAAGGCATCTCCATATAAGCACCCGGCTTCGAAAGATGCCTGTATAATTGCCTACATAGCTACATGTTTGATCTTGTTTATAATATTATTTATTAAATGGCATTGTTTCATTGTACATGTATTATAAAACTTGTGGCATTGTGGGAATAAATGTTGATTGAATTGAAATTACATAACATTTTGAAGTCTTTGTCATGTGGGCCTTTGTAATTCATAAACATATAATGTAAAACCTAGATAAGAATTATGAAACAATAGTCACACACTCTGTAAAAACGAATTGCATTTTGAGTTGAAACGACAAAAGGATAATGTTTTTTTAGGTCACGATGGTCCGAAACGTAATGAATACCATTTTAGCAGATTTGTCCTGCCAGAAATAGTGGGAATCGACACCTCATTTATCATTATGGCTCATCTCAGTCATCTGGTCCCCGAGATATCACTTGTTACGTATTTCAATATGGCGTCGGCGGCCATTTTGAAAAAAAAGTGCTATAAAAAAGTTTGCCGTCACTTTTGGGAGGTGTATAGGTGCTATTTTTTCTTAAAATTGGTCCAATTTGTCAAATCCATCAAGAAAAAAAGGTATCCGCAACATGGTCACGGATTTCAGGAAAATGACTCTACTATTTTGAGTATGTCCCCAAATTTCGTTAAAAAGTGCCAACTTTTTTCAGAGGAAAATGCCTACCATGTTCAGAGGAATGTGTTTCACATCTTACACCACTATAATCCTCAGGACATCTACAGATGAAGGCATTTGGTAATGAAGTGCACATGCCTCCATTTTCACATGGATGACTGGCGCAAAAATCAGCCGGAGTGGGTTGCTGAACTACAGAAATGGAAAACACAACAGACTTCTTAAAATATTTGTAAATTGTCCATAACTTTTTGTTGGTTACATCTCATTTACATGATACAACTTAAATAACTTCTGTAAAAAAAATCCAGAATGATGTACATGTACATAAAGTTCAATTGAATTTAATTAATGTCTATTTCTGTAACATTCAAATAATTTACTGCAACATACTTTGAATTCATAACATGAGGGAATTTTATGATGCAACACTCATTACCTAATTCTCTCAATTATAAAAATATAAACAACTTAAAAATATTGTGCAAATGTCTTTCGTGCATATTATGTACACTGTTGACATTCATTGTCCGTGAACATAAATTTTTTATAAAAACTTTTGAAAACATTAGCCTACCTGTTGTCACGATTGACAGGCAAGAAAGCAGGCAAAACTCAATCACAAGCCGCTGTAATCTGACTTCCATCGTTTCGAATGTCTGGAAAATTACACCAAATCCAAAAAAATAAATTTGTAAAATATACAATCAGGACTTCTATATCAGTACACACGGTGTGTTATCTTTTTATCAGCATTCGTCATCGTTGTCTATCAATGCATGAATCATATGGCCCACTCGTAGCCAAAACATTACCACCAGATGTACCGTTGGAATTCCCAACAACTATTGTTCAAATTTGATCAACAGTTCATTGAACGGGTCGCTTTTTGTGGGATATTACAATTGAAGCGCCCACCATCACACACACAACCTCTCCCATTGTCAAGTTTTCAGGAAATGCGCCGAATAAATAATAGGCCTACTCCAAATATTCCAATCGAACTATGATCATGTTGACTGCCGGTTCGGCTCAGTCACATAAAAGTGTTTTGTAAAATGTGATAAGGAAGCTGAAATATGATTAAAGTTGATGAGGGTTTTACCCCCTGGTTTCAACCACGAAACTCGAAACCGTGCTTCATTTCCGTTTGACAATAAACTCCTAAAGTTTAATCACCGTCGTGACTTATACATCATCAAAGGGATCGGTGAAATGATGATTGATTTTGTACTGTATTTAATGTTATCGTAACCTAATACTACATTAACCCACAAACACAATTGCATGATTTCGTAATCGTTTTGAATGAGCACAAATACAACGGTCTTTTTTGGCAGATTAAACAAAATACAATTCCTTCCTCCATGATTTATATGGCAATCGCGAAAAATCAAACGCGGTTGAACAGACCCCGAAGATATTTTAAGTATAAAACACGCAAAAGAAACCTTGATATTAAGTGAAAACGTCCAGTTAATTTGTGTGAAACAACCTTTGTACAACAATCTTAACCAAAATTCCTGATAGGTTTTTTTTCGGTGGTTGAGTCCACAATTCACGCACATCAATTTCCGTTACAAAAAAATAACAGTACTTGCGAAAATGGCCTGGAAAATCGGGAACAACTAAACCACCAAGAAATAAAGTCCTGCGAGTTAACTTTGGCTGCGGGCACTTTTGGCACTCTTTCCGGCCGCGTGGGTAGTGATGAAAAACATGACTTTGACAATGACCGATGAAGGAGTCTACAGAGAGCGGGATTTTCCTGGGATTTCACCCGGGCATGAGCCCGCAGATTCCACCCGATACGGCCCCGGCTATGGTAGCTCCTGTGCATGCTGTGGTTTCTCTTCAACTCATTTCACGAGCACTTAAATCTATCAATCAGCAACTACCGCATTCCCTGGGTACGCATGTTTTCGGCGCTCAGACAAATTTTTATTACCTCACTACAGCGCTTTTCGTCGTAAATAACCTGGGTTTTGTTTCAACTCAGTGGAACTCCGTGTGTGTGTGTGTACACGACAATTACCTGTCACATACATTGCGTTGCGATACAAGAATGAAGCTCCATGATACCAGTTTGGGGTGTAGGCCCCACTCCTTTTATAAACTCGAACTTTATTTCAAAAAAATGCTTGACGATGCGTGTTGAGCAACAACACCCCACCCAAACACGAGGTTTAAGAGATATCAAAATCAAACATCCTTCTCGAACGATTGAAATTTTAATGCACTTGGTATAAAATTTTATCGTATGGACTGAAATCCCGTTTTTGGATATTCCACAAATATCTGACTATATATGGTAACCTCGCCATTCCTGTATTAATTTGTCTCGTACCCTCAATATGTAAGACGTACCAGCTAAAACCATTAGCATACCATGGAGATTTTTTTGGGGGGAAGACTTTCAATTAATGCATTACCAACATGATGTAGATGGTGAGGGTTTTAAAAAGAACTATTTTGAGCATTTGAATGCTGCAATGACTGCTAAAGTACTTCCGACACGTCTGCTATTAATGAGCATAACAGGCAATTTTATGCCGAAGTGTAGCCATTCCACAAACACTTCGCGTTTATTGTTAAAACATCTGATGGAAGCAGGTCATTCATTTGAAACCCGGAAGGTCTTCAAAACGTGAATACATGTACTTCGTTTGCACCATTTTAGCTCCAAAAGGTTGAAAGTCCCTGGATGATTTTCACCACAAACAACTTAGGGAAGTGTGGCTCGATAGTTTGGCCGATAATTTGGTACAGTTCATCATTGATAAATGATGGATTTTTATTTACCCAAAAGGGTTGTCAGGATGTCATTAGTTCCACATCGTTGTATTTCCCGACACACAAACAGAAAGAGGCAGACGATCCACGACAACGCCAGACAGCCCAAGGTCCTTCATCACAATAAGTGTCGTCATAAAAATGGGTTGAAGCCTCATAAAAACGGGTCAAAATGCAGTTATTGTCAAGTGATAAGATTCGAAGATTTGCGTGGTGAAGTCAGCAGTAAGAGTAAGAATTTCTTATTTTCATGAAGCGATTTCATCTGGTCTAAATCCCACGTCGATTGCACATCAGCTCAACAAAGATTCGATAATTTGGCAGATAACGGGCGGCGGCAACCCCGAATGTTCTTGTCGAAATGTCCACTTTTATAGTGCAGTGGAAACTTGATAGGGGAGGGGCTTTGGAGCTGGACTATGACAGGTGAATTGTGGCCGGTCTCTGTTTAATGATCTGATTTCACATTTTGTCTGACTTTTAGAAAGCCCAGGCCTACTTGATTTTGACCTTGCATGCAGTGCAGGGAACTAGCCTAATGATACTCGCTGATTTCGCAAACCGATTTAGCTTTGCCATTGTCAGACGTCAACGCCAGATAGTTACGTGTACGGAAGGCCATCATTGACCGTGACCGAAAAAAAGTGGGAAGATCCCGTAGAGCTATATTAAATTATCCTCGTACATGTAACCATGGGTATTTCCGGATCTAATGGTGTCCTTTGGCGAACTTTTCATAAGGCTGCCGTCAGGCCTGGGCTAAAAATACAGGACTTGATGTTTTAACGCATTGCAATAATCCACGAATGATCGTCGTCATCATTACTATAACTAGAAGGTAATTAGCTCCATGCTTTCGCGTGCAATTCTGCTGTTTCGCATTTTACAATGCGCATCATAAAACTTGTCAACACCGCAGGCGGGGCCTCGATGTAATGTTATGTGTCATACTCAAACATAAAGCTGCCTTTCGAATATTATTTACAAGTGCCTCACATCACAGTTTTTATTATAAACATCCAGGCCGAACGTTTCCGTAACTCACATTACTGATACTATAGAAACGTTGTCAATAATGACGCCCTAGGAATTGGAACTTTCATTTGGTTATGACTTGCCTTAAAATACAAACGGGAACTATAAAACCACAAGTCATGATGGAAATCCGACGCCTTCTTCCTCAATTGGCCACACGACTATTAATAGTTTACGTAAGAATTAAACCACCAAGCACGCCACACCAATTCATGTTTCCCTTTCCGAAACCTAACCAAAATATTGAGCAATCAACAAAATGGTCGATGGGCAATCAGGAACGAACTTTGCCTTTACCAAACTCTAGAATGTTGCATTTTAAGGGAAGTAAATCGAGGAAAGAAATAACAATTCTTATCAAATCGTTAACTTGTACCATTGAGGAAGGAATTCGATAACGACTGATTCGGTAGGCCTATTTCCCTTTTCCCGTTTTTTTTCTGTTCATCTACATTATCTCAGATGCATCTCTTGAAGCAGCTGCAGTTTTACAAATTAATATTAGCAAACATACCGTGCAAGATGCTTTCACAGAATATTTAAATCCTTCGGAGAAGGCTTGAGCATACATCATTACTGGCCTATGTCCTTGACTTGCCCGATAATACGTGCTATGAACACACCCTCCCTTTCAATTTTGAAAGAAAAAGCCAATGAAAAGACAACACAGCTTGAGACATCTCTTCATCACGAAAATGATTAAGGAGCATCGCGTATTGACTCCAGATTGATGTCTCCATTACAGCAGGGTACAGTGTATTCCTAATTTAGCCGATGGCACACACGACCACATCACCATGTTGACACAAATGACGATACCGGACTAATATAGCGATACCATAAATAAGGCTCGTATATCTGTACGTGCCGATAAACTCACCTGTCGTTAATTCACAGTGCTTTGTCACTGCATCCGCAGGATCGTCTTCAGTTGATGCAGATTATTTCTCAAACGCAGGGCTTCCCTTGAGTAGAATTATGTGATGAGTGGGATGCGAGCAGGTATCCCGAATGAGGCATAAATTCTCCAGAGTTTCCCGGTGTAGACCGCGGATGGATGACCGTGTAAATATCAGAGTGCACTCCTCGTCTGTGCCTTACGAGGAAAAGTTCAATCGATTCGGCAGACTAGCCTGCGTTTTATTATGACCCATCGTGTGGTAGGCCTACTCGAGAAATTCTGGTAGGTTTTCCGGCAATCATTGACTTGCTGGCCCTCAGTGAACTTGTACTTTGGCCAGCCGCATGTGATTACATTTAGTCACTTAGTAAACAGGTGATTTCAGGAATAATGAATGTCATGACTCGTACGGTCGTACCTTGCATACCAATTCACATCCCGGACTTTCGTCAGGACAAAACCACTGACCCGAATGCAGTATACGCCGACGTGCATCGCCCATGGGATTACGCTTAAATATTGGCTTTACGGCTGGACTACTAGTCTCCGTACAGCCGTGTGTGAGTCATTCACCAACAAAAGGAGTATTTTCCTCACTGACTAAACACAGAAGGCGGTAGAGGCGGCGACCTTTGTGATGTAAATTAGGACCGGCTCTATCTGTGACGTCGGTCTGTGAGAGGGCGTGGCTATGAAAAATATCACTGGCAGATCCTGCAGTGTCACAAATCATGGAGCTCCATGTTCACATTGGAACTCGTTTGTTGTTTCTCTCATTTGTGTAAAATAATTCCAATTGCTGCAATATGCATTTAACAAATACAAATACAACAGACCTGCAGTAGACGAAGTTCACAATCAACTCATTTATATGGTAGATGGCAAAATCATGCCATTTAATAAATAAACAATGAATTGCATGAAATATCCTACAGTTTTTAATATAAACACTTTCCATAGTCTCCCATGTTACAATATTCACAAACAATTACATTCCACACGAACTACAGATTTCCGACCTCTCTTCATCACCTATACAAATTTACCAGAACTACAAGATTCTCTCATGATCACACCAAAATAAGCATTCAACAGAAACCCACATTTCTAATGTAAATAACAACCTAGAAATACTCATTTGAGCAAGAAAATATTAACCAACATCTGAACAAGTTAATTTTTTCAAAATTGGTATAACGAAACATGTTTGCCATTTCCTCCTCAATTTGATAGGCAACTTGCATATTTTAAGGAGGCTCAGCATTACTTAATCAACATGGCTTTCCAAATATTGATCCATTTCTTCAGTGTTTCTTACCAAGTGAACTGCTAGCCACTGCATGTATTTCACTACTTAGCAGCTATTGGATAAGATTATGCATCCTTTAATTCTATTGGTTTACAATGATGTAATGGGTTATTGAGGAACACTCATTGAGTTCAGTAAATGTCTTATGAACAGTTAGACATAATCGCTTCATATGATTTGCAAAATCAAACACTTGCAGCATTTGTGAGATGTTTTACATCCAAAATCAACTAAATTCAAGACACTGTTTTAAAAAAGTGAGAGAAATGTAATCACAGGTGGATGCAGCGCTTGAAATAATTATTTTGTGCTGTATAATGGCCTTATTTCTGCATTTACAAATACATTATGATTTGAGCATTAACATAAAAACCTGAATAGCAGTTTTTCTGGACAATATCTTTCTTCCCTTCCAGCTTTAGCACATTCTTCATGCTGTTTTGCTGTTCCAAATAAAAACTAGCACCTGTGACCTCTTTTTGTTTTTGCTTTTTCTGTCACCCAAGGAAGTTTGTACTTTTATAAAATTAATCACATGTGAAACAGATGGAGTTCATCTCACATTCCGTTCTTGTGTGGATTCATGCATGGTGACAACAACCAGTTATATTACCAAAATCAAGGAAACTGGTCTGAAGGGCCTTATCAAATTCATAATAACTAAACCTTACCTTTAAATCAACATCTATATGACCAAAATACTGTTTTACTGAATACATGTTATGACAAGTTTTAACCAACTTGTGCTTGCCTCCATCTTTCCCAAAGAGAGAAAAAGTATAAAGTAGGGGGGAAAAGTGTGGCGCGAGATTTTTCGTTAAAGCAAACTTGGCACCCCTTGCAAAGGTTAGGTAAGTACTTATTAGTCTACAAATTAAAGAACCAACTTTGGTGGCACGTTTACTAGACGAATAACTGTCCCAGATTATAAGAAATAAAACAATAGCGGAAGAGGACATCATTATTGAAAAGATGTGCAAACACAAATCATGGAACGTAGGTGACAGCATATCATTAAAAAAAAGAGGGGGATCTTGGACGGTTTTGGCAGATTATCACATTACATGTATATACATAACAGGCCTAAAAAAAGAAAATATTTTAAAAATGTTTGTGCGTTCTCGCTGCAACAACACCACTTTTAAAAACTCACGAAACAGCTAAAGAAGTTCTAATACTTTAAAAGAACCTTGAAAGTACTGCACGTAAAGGACACTGTAGAAATGGAAATTATTAGTACAAAAAGTTGGCAATTAAAAATATGAGGACACTGTATAAGCTTCAGTAAAAGAAATATCTGTTGAAGGTTCACAATAGCAGACAATTATTTTGATAAAAAAAGGAGAGAAATGCTGTTTTACAAAGAATTTACATTTGAAATGTCTAAAATATCCAAATGTTGATAAACTCATTCAACTGAAAGGCTGAAGTGGTGCCAAAACAAACGGTAAAGTATTGAAAAAGCCAAATGCAGTGACCAACAAACTAATTGAATTGAAAAACAATCAAATCACTCCAGTAACTTTATTTTATGCATGGAATCTCTAATAAATTATGTCTCTTCAACCAATTTCAGCTTTGTTTTACTTAAAAGTTGATGGGTGTTACGGTGAATACTTTTACAATTTATAATTGTTCATTTGTCTTAAATTAGACAAAGTATAACCAAGTCCCACTTTTTGTCATGGAATTGTGTATGTATGCAACCAAGTCATAATAAAACATCACAAGTCAATCACAAGTAATCCAGTCTGAAGTCAAACCAAAAGTTATTCAAATAAACTGTTACAGAGGCATTCCTTTCTTAATATTCATCTCCACGTTCTTGCTACCTGACTTGTGACTTGCCTTATAATTGACTTGATTAAAGTGTCCTTCCCTTTTTGTTTATACACAGTGGACTGCCAGATTCCACATAGAATGAGTGCATATCCACAACCTCTGAGATATTCTACTGATACCTATATGGGACTCTTAAATATCAAACATAACCCAGCCAATGTATGATATACTCAAAGAAATATTGCACATTTTAATGAGGGCATAATACCATGCTACAAATGTGATGCGATCAAGCTGCATGAGTCGTTTGTCAACCCTGGTTAAAAAAAAAAATATTACAGATTTCAAAAGAGCACAATCTCAGCATAACTGCTGTGAAAACTGCATGCTGATACCATCTTTAGTTCAAAAATTATGGAAGTCGGAACACCAAGAAATGTGATGAAGTGGCCCTATTTTGGCCTGTATCTCCACATAAAAAATCCTGACAAATGACTCATTTAGCTTGATCCCGTCACTAATGTTATGCATTACTCACAAGTTGGGTAGATGACTATCTCTTGACTATGAGTTGACTGCCTTGTTATAATGGATAACAAATTTGGATTCTTTGAGCACGTTTATGTGTGTGTGGATAATATCAAGTGATTCTGGGCAAGCTCTTGCATAGTTACAACAGAGACAACCAGCACCAATACATTTTTCATGGGTGAGAATGGCACAAAAAGACCCGACCATTCCAGACCCAACAATACTTGAGGTTGACACTACACAATAGGAACTTTTTAACAAAACCTCACTCAAGATATTTCTGTTTCGGGAAAAGCCCAGTACTGTGTAATTCATCAAAGTCGGTACAACTGCAAAGTGACCACACTGACTCATGAAAATGGCACTTTGAAGTTTGCGCATATTTATCCAGATCAAACATTTCCGGAAAACCACAATCCCAATCACTGTTATCACCCCTTCCCACCACCCCTTCCCACCGATATGATTGTTTCTTAAATTTGACTTCAAACAGAAAAAACTTATACACAAATTCAGACTTCAGACCAGAGTTTGAATGCCTTTAGTTCACAGCTTGTCTGGAAGTTTCATTTGAATTCCAGAATTTCAATTGTGGCTTCTTGTTTTATGACAGGTCAAAAGTCCTCGTCACGATATGGCACCACACCGACCATGACACCATCACAGTAAGCTTTTCAGCTTGACACTGCCTGAACAATACAAGCTACTACCAAGAATGTAATGGAGCCGATTAGTTAAGCAAAAAATAGAATTTACCCTGCAGTAACCAAAAAAACCTTATTGCCATGTTTATTCATTGGGAAAAAGAACTGCTAAGAAAAGTGTGCTATGGTACTCGTAGCTCCAATACATCCACCAACTGAACAATGTGTACCCAAGAGTTTATAGTCCCTTCCCCGAACAAGAAAGATCTCTGTCACTGTTTTACATACACACTTTGGACAGAGAGCACACATCTGACCTTGTGGCCTTTACAACCGAGCTGTTACAGTGAACATAATCAGGACGCTTAATTTGGTCCTTAGGTTGTGGAACTGAAAAGAGTTTACAGGAAAAAGACGAGTTGCAATATCTGTCCACTGGTAACTATTATTTTCAGTGTTTAATAGTTTTCTTTTTTTTTCATAATATTTTACTTTCATGTAAAATTTCAAATATCCATGCAATTGTGAAAACGCTGTTGTGAATTTCTGACTTTGGGATTTGTTTCAATTTTGGTAAGAAACAGTTCTCAATAAAAACTTTGTCACATGGAAGATCTTAAGTTTCTGGATTCCAAAGTATGACTTAAGTTTTTCTTAAATGTAGTAACCTGTTAGGAAACTTGCAAGAACGTTTTGGCTGTCATCTCCGGACAGTCCATATGGATCAACAGAGGGCGCTATAACCATTGTCAGTGGACCACTCTGCTCCTCCTCAAGGGCCCCCATACAAAAGTGATTGTGAAAACTCGGCAACAAACTTCAGTCAGATTTTTTTTCAAAAAAGGTGATTTGAAGGTCAATGTTGATATCATGAGACTTATTAAGTAGCTAGATTTCTGATTCAATGTACGAGAAAATCACAGGAAAAGCAGTATTTAGCAGATATACTCAAAGGTCTCAAATGAAGAAAACCAATCTCTGTTTATCAGAAGTTCAGGGCATCTAAACATTCCGTTAACCCTAACCTTACCAACTCCATCAAAATCCATACCCCATTTGGGAGGATTTTTTGCAGATAAGCCATGTGTACCAATTCCATCAAAATCCACCAGCACCAGTGGTGGATTTCAAGGGATTTGGTCCTGAAGCATTAAGTGAAGCGGAGTGAGTGATGGATTTTGATGGACATGGTCTTCTACTTAGTAAAACCATAGAGACTTTCTCTATGGTAAAATTAAGTAGGGAGAGAGTGTCAAACTGTTGACTTAAATAAAATGCGACTACTTGCCCAAGGCCACAAACATAATAATCGTTGACTTGTTACTATTAATTGACTTGAGCTTTTTAACCCAAACTCACACAGGAACTTCCTGAATCCTCCAATATCCTCCAATGTTCAAGATACCAATAAGCACATTCTATCTAAATTAGACACATCATCACATCTGTTGCATCACATATGTTGCTACCTGAATGTACATGTACCCTTAGTCTCCAAAGGGTACCTCAACACTTCTCTGTACTGTACACATTTAAACAACTCCAATGATACAAAGTGCATTTAGATATGTAGTAGATAGCAGGCTTTCACCGTTTCATAATCATAAACCCAATCTATCCATCTCCAAGAAAACCTGTACAAGACAGCAAACAGTCTAGCCCAAGACTCAAGTTTGTGCCGGCAATTCTGGCAAGCTACGTTTTCCTCTCCTGTGTAACTCTGTGTTTAGCTGAGAACTAAACTATGTACAAACTAGGCATGACCTGATAAATAAAACTTTCTTTTTACAAAGGACTTGCAACGAATCTCTAGTTTTTTTCTTCTTTTTTATTTTTAATGGAAAGGTTTCCCATTTGTCCAAATCTTCAGGGTTTTTAAATTTTTACAATACAAATATATCGACAATACAAAACAACGAAACTGAGAGTTAAATGCAGCAGTTAGAGGAGGAGCTCTCATCAGCTAACCTTGATCCATCCACTTTTGGTTAGATAGTTGGTGATGCGTTTCCGGTGTGACTTGTCTAGGTTGCTAGGGTAACGGGTCTTACATGGTAGACCTTGGCGTCGCATGAGATGGTCCTAAAATAAAAACAAAACCAAAAAGTGTGACTGGTGTATCGCATAACACTAGGAACAAGAAATGTATGAACAGCTTTTGTTCAGGCGATTATACTTCAGACGTTGGACACCCTTTCAGACATTTTAAGTAAACCTGTCACACCCATTTATGTTTGAAATATTCTGTTAACCTCAAAATGTCTAAAACGAAGCCTATCAAGTAACCAGCCTGTCAGTCACCTGAGAATAATAATAATAATAATAATAATAATAATAACTGGATTTATAGAGCGCCAAATTGCCAAAGGATACAAGGCGCTGAAACTTACCATAGCCAGTTTCTTGAAAGGCTTACGTTTTGGATATTTTGAGGTTAACAGAATGTTTGAAATGTAAGTGTTTTTTAACAGGTTTATGTTTCAGACATAAAATGTCAGAAACAGTGACCAAATGTCTGAAATATAATCACCATTGTTCATGTTTCGGACATTTTGTCCAGAACAAAAGCATTTCCGACATTTCTGGTACATTATGAAAATGGCCATCGTTTGTGGCAACATCTTTAACACCCAATGTCAATACCATGCTTTTCCTCATCACAGTTTTATAAAGATTTTTCTATACTCTACCCATTGCTATGAAGGTTTTAGAATGAGTATGACGAAAACATACATGTATAAATAGATAAAGACCAAAATCTGAAAACATTCTGACATTGCGTCAGAGTACTTTAAAAAATGTTTGTGTAAGTTGAATGCCTTTGACCAGTCTGCATTTGCTCAAGGGCATCACATTTATGAAAGCTAAAAATATAAGAAGACAAGAAAATATAGAAATAAAAACAGTTACATTGTTATGGCCCTGTATCAAGGTGATGCTATATTTATATATGCCTTTATACCTATATTTACTTCACCATACAACCACTATGAGATTATTGTTTGAAAGGTGTATATACTTTTGCAAATATCCCATGAGTTAAGACCTTCATACATTTAAGAAAACAAATTCTTCCAGAGTCTGTTTCTTTTATAATCCTCGTTATGAAAGAGCAAACCGAGAAGGTTGTTTTTCTGATACTTTGCAATGTGTTTATTGAAACATAGTATAAAGTAGATGTATAAGTATGATTCCCGCTATACTGGTCAGATACTTACCCTGATAATGACTGTTTTGAGGGTTATATACCGAGCTGGTTTCATTTTCATGGAGCTACAAAGCTGCAAAATGAAATCAAAATACCAAAACTGATTAATACAAGAGATGTTCTCAAATTTTCCCTGTCCCCTTTCAAATAAAATATATAATAATAAATTTATCTACTCACTGGTCCAAACCTTAAACTTTTTAAAACTAATTGTAATAAAGTTGTAAACAAGGTGATCCGTGGATCGCACAAGTCACCTTCTATATTTTGTGTTCTTATTCTTGTAGTAGCTGTTCATTTTCAGTAGAAGAAATGATTGGCATCTGGTATGTATTACTTTCTATGAAACAATAGCATTTTCAATTTTTTTCCATTATGAGTTATGACCTCAATTGACCCCTGGATGACCTTTGACATTACATCGTCAAAATAACACATCAGCAGCCCCAAACCTTTATTCTCAGCAATGTTAGTGAATACCCATTCATTTCTGTCGAAAAAAGTCAGATTTTGTGCATTTTTAAACAATGACCTCAAATGACCCCTAGATGACCTGTAACCTCCAATGTCTGAAGACTTGTCATACACCCCCACCCAAGGATCACTCCATCCAAGTGACATTAAAATTCAACAAATTCTGTAGACAAAGAAACATTTAAAGCATATTTGAACAATGACCTCTAATGACCCCTACATGACTTTTGACCTCAGTAATCCAATGAAGAATTGTGTCTTCCCACGCAAGGGTCAGTTTTATCAAAATCCATAAAAGCATGTAGAAGTAAACAACTTAACCTGAACTTTAATATACATATGGTCATACGGACTTACATAATTTAAAGTGTCCCCCAAAACTTCGTTTAGGCGACACAAAAATAATAGGTTGGCAGCATTTAGGCCTGTAGGCACTAACACTTCCAGCAAGAGGCTACTAGCTCAGGTAGCATCATGCATAAAAACCAGGTACATTCTCAGTGGTTCATGGAAGAATTGTTCTGGGCCATACCAGCCCATACGATGACCTAAATCCCTCAACCTAGCCTAAAGTGCGGCGTGCCATCTGCCAAGGCCTTGTATAACCCAAAACCTTTTTATCAGAAGCCATCAGACTTAGTTGCATTTGCAGACTAAATTTCTGCAATCTTATAATGTTAACATTTTCAATGGCATCTTGTAGTGATGAAGTGCAGTCATTCACGTCATTCTGCCTCAAGTCAAGTGATAAGCTTTTCAATTTAATAATAACTGTGCATTATCACTTGGTCATTCCTTTGCCACTGTTCATTCCCGGTTGTTTGTGTTTCACTCGTGATTTTAATAGGGACAGATTTGACAACACTTACTTCTACTTCTTAAAAAAAGAATTATGGCATGACATAAAAAAAACATGGATGAGCCCTCTGTGACTGGCACAGGGGTTACTGAAGGCATTTGGGTCAGTGCATCATGACCAGATTTTGGGGAATTAATGTTCTCACCCTCTTCTCTCTGTCTGACAGATAGTTGAAGCCGGGAGATGCTTTTATTGCCTGGAATTCATCTTCTACGATCTCTGCAAAGGGCAATATAAGAAGAGAAGGAAGTGGGGATAAATAGGACGAATGGACAACAAATGGAAATGATGATTGTTACACTTGGAAAAGTTTAACAATAAGCAAATAACGACTCTCTCACAATGAAAGACTTAAAAACCTTGACAAATGAAGTTTATAAAATTTGTCTGAAACTGGAGAGAGAAATTCAACAATTCTAAATTTTAAATTCTGACTTTTTTCTTTTCCTACATTTCCCCCCAAATTTTGTTTTTGAGTTTCTGGTCAAGTGTAAATAGATAAATCCTTTAAAGTCTTTGTTACATTTTAACTGAATGGAGAAAAAAGGAATTTTCAAATGTTTACTCACCACGATCATCTTTCTTGGGTTCTTCTTTAGGTCTGTTAAAAAAGTCACAATAAGTTCACATTTGATAGAATGGATAAATAGCATGTTCTCAAATTTGTCCGTTTGAAACATTGGCTGCAACCATGCTCTGTAAATTTGATTGCCTTAGATGCGGTCAACATTTAGGCATATTTCAGAAAATAATCTCCATACAAAAATTACTGAGAAACATCTAAGTTTTAAGGGAAAAAACACTGATCCCCGAAGACCTATACATGGATTCTACTGCACTGATAGAAAATGGAGAAGTGTTGGATATACTTACTTCCATTGTTCTGATTTCTTTACATGGCTCTTTTTAAAAAGTGCATGGATAGTCAGGCATTTTTGAGCCATGTCCGCAAAAATGAAGGGCATGAGGTATGGTGATGTGGAATGGTACGCAAAACTCAGTTGGTCAATCCTCCAATAATCGTGTAATCGTGTAATAACCGATTCACTTCTTGAAAGTAATGAAGCTTTTCACTTTAAGGAAGACATCACTAGAAAGAATTGAAGGATGCCAAAATCTCTCTTGTGTATGTTTTTGATGACGTCTCATTTGGCAGAAGTAGGTCACATTTTGAAAAACAATAATTGTGAACTATCAACTCACTCAGTCTTCTTGGCGGATATGACTGCACTTCGTTTACTCTTGTCAACAATCTTTTTCTTGCCTTCCTTCCTCTTATCCCGCTTGCTCTTGGCCTCATCATACTCCGATATTTCTGCAAAGAAAGGGGCCATCAAGTCTTGAATCTTAACCCTAAAAGGGCCGGGTTATTTTGAAACTCGGTACATGCGTAGAGCAACTCATCATGAACATACCCAAGCAATTTCATGACTATAGGACAAAGGGTTTTGGAACTATGGCAAATTAATTTATGGACGAATGGTAATTCTGCTCTGTGTACACGACGTATACGGGAAAGTTCTGTTTTCACGGCGCGTAGCGCCAAACATTTTTATGGTCCGATTTTTATGTTTTTGGTATCAAAAGATGCGCAAGGCTCGAGGCTAAAAAGTCATAACAGCTCCGGTCGAGGAAAAAAACAATTTCAAGGCTATCGCGGAAAAAGTTGAGGGGCCCCCCCCCCCCCCGGCCCTTTTAGGGTTAAGAGCTATTTTACATTTCACATGGTTACATGATTGCCCATGGGCATAGCAATTAGAAAGTGCACATTTCATAGCAATTAGAAAGTGCACATTTCAATAGTACGCAAACATACCGTAAGGTAGGAGTGATAAACTGCTAGGCTTAGAAACTGGAATGATTTCTCCTATGTATCCTGTGTTAAATCTGCATTGTGACCGATCAATGCATTGGCGATTATGAAATTATGGAGCTTGTCTATGACATCGCCATTTAAAGTTTCCATTATTTTATTCCAGGCAGTTGAACGACAGTGCGTAGACCTTGTTACATTCGTTTACAAATTGGATGTTGAGGTCACGTGATGCCAACTTTCAGCAAACTGTTCCCTTCTGCACTGCATGGGTATCTCTTGAAATGTGATTGGTGTCACAGTGGTGACATAATGTGGGCAAAATAACATGCAAAAGATGCTCAAATGTTTGGGTTCAATGGGTTGCACATTGGTATGATGTCACAGGTAACATGGTCTCTGCTCTCTCTGTTACTGCACTACTGTGTAAATCGACCTTAACCCTAACTCCCCAGGCCATTTTGCTAGGATGTAGCCTCAATCCTGCAAAATCCTCCAATTGGCCTCAAGGAAAAATAGCATATAGCCTCAATCCTGAAAATTCCTCCATTATTTCTTGAATATGGTCTGTGGATGGGTGACCACTGCCTGAATCCTGCAAAATCCTGCGGCAGTGACTGTCAATATGTGAGGCTTGGCCATTGACATCCTGGAGCAGAATGGAGGATTTCAAGCATAATCCAGGCCTATATTTATGCATGGCTGAGCAAAAACAACACAAGGTCTGGCCCAAGACCTTGACAAAGTGCATCCTTCAAAATCAGTAACACACTTTTGCCATGTAACCTCAATCCTCCAAATTCCTCCACTTTGGCAAAGAGGATTTTGAAGGATTCAGGGCGGTTAGGGTTAATGCCTTCTTAGTTTTGCCATAAAGGCTCTTGTATCCTCCAAAATTCCGCAGGAACCCAATGACGACATTACCTTTGTACTATAAAAAACACTATCCCCAAAAATAAGACACAAACCTGGGGAAAATCTTTTGCAGTATATCAACAAGTTTCTGCTCTCACAAAGGTTTAGTGTCATTACACTATTTTCATTTTCCTAACTTATGCAAGAGTTTGACCCAAAATAAGTTAAGGCCGGTTCATGCTTCATGCAAATTGCAATGCGAATTTGACGCCATGAAGCATTTGCTGCGAAATTCGGCGTAGTTGAAATGTGTTCAACTTTTGTGAATATGCAGTTTTTGTGAAAACTTGCCCTGACGTCACAAATTTGCTTTCAAGTTCCCTTTTGCGCCAAATATGAACCGGCCAACATTGTCAACATTGTGTATCTAGATATGATTTACATTCATATCACACAGAGTTTAGATCATTAGCAATTTCTTTTGCTAAACAAAAACTTGAGGCATACAATCTCTTTATAGTCTTCTTCCAATAGGCTCACCTTCTATTTTCGTGATGCCATTTCTTCTGTACTTGATCAGCTCTTTTATTCTTGCCCTGATCTCTTTCTCCTCTGGAATGAAAAAATAAATACATACAATTTCAATACCAATATCCACATTATTGAGGGCAATTCATCAAAGACAATGTGAAGATGAGCACATTTTTGGAGTGATGATGAATGTGGTGATGAAATTATCCTCCTGGGCATCTTGAATGAACTTCCCTTGGCTTTTTGTTTCACTTTCCCAGGCTGTACGAAACAGGTGCTTTAGAGTTAAGGAGGATACCAGGTTCCTGGGGTTATCTTTCACTTTTTATTACCCAAAACCCTCTTTGCAGTTCCTGAAAGAGCAAAACAAGATTTGTGTAGTTCCAGACCATTTCCGACAATCAGATTATGGTTGATCCCAGGATCCTTTCAGGGCCAATGATATCAATGGCTAGCGGGAGGTCTTTATTCCTTCATCTTGGACTTACTCTGTAGGTTCTCAAAGAACTCTTCCTGTTCTTTGCCTGTCTGGAATTGGGCCAAAGCTTTCATCTTCTCCTTCAGCTCTGTCTCTTCCTTGCTTGGTTTCTTCTTAGGTACTGCTGCAGAAGTAATGAATTAAAGAAATTTGAATAATAAACAAAAACTTGGCAAACTGAACTCATCCCAAATCCCTCACAAATGTTGTAGATCTTTTAAAGGATGCAAAACACATATCAGTAAACTTGAGTACCGGTCATATTCAGTACAACTACGTTCTCAGCCAATGGAATGCAACAAAAAATGGTCCTCTACCTAGTTTTTCATTGTGCAATCACACTGGATGTGCCCCAGTCACATTAAGTATGCTGCAGGCTCTTGCTCATTCAACTGAAGATCGGTCACACACGTCCTGCATGTACCCCAGACAAACCTTAACCCGGTTTGTTCTCATACCTGGAAATAGCTTTGCAACCAAATTGTACCAGGCCAGATGCCTATCAAACACCAAGGCTTTGGAACAGAAAGGCAATGCCTTGTATTGATGTAGATTGTAGGCTGGCCTCAGGTTGACCTGTATAAACTCCCACGTGGAGTATTTAGGAGAAGAACCAACCAAGAACCAAGAAAACTAGCCACGTGCTATGCACTGTGCAAGAACGAACGTTCATTCTTCGCCAACTGATTTGCATTATTGTAGCTGCGTTAGGTTGTTGTTCGCAGTTCGTACAATGCAAAGCGTGCGGCTAATGTTTATGTTTTGAGCGGCCAGATACCATCACAGATACTATCAACGAATGTCTGGTGTCTGGACCCAGGCTAGTTCCATCGTGGCACAAGCAAATCGCAGGTCGACCTGAGACCAGCCATAGGTCCTTCTGTTCTTTAACTTCACAGTCCATCAAGGATAAAGCTGCAAAGACTTTATTATTAATTTTTATATTCTTACAAAACAAAATCTCAGGCAGTAAAGTTCCAGGTTGGAACCAAAACTACTATAGGCCAACCCTTGGCAACACTAAGGTCATTTCTTCAGTTGATGTACGTTTTGTCTTCCCTGTCCTTAGTTTCAACGGCCATGGCTCGAATATTTTGTTTGGAATTTCCAATCCCAATAAATCTCAGGCAGCTAAGTTCCAGGAACTGGCTCAGCCTTTAAGAGTTAATACCTGGTGTTGCTGTAGATTTTTGGTCCTTCTGATCTTTAGTTTTACTGGCCGTTGAGGACAACGCTGCCGTGATGATGCCAAAATCTCGGGATATCTTCTTCCGTCTCTGTCGCTCCTTGAGCCGACTTGTGTACACATCAACATGAATAAGTTTTAAAGCTGTAAAAACAACACACATAATATGGTGAAAATAACTATATTAACAAGAACTTAATTCAGTTCTTTCAAATTGTATGTGTACACAGAATGTGTATTTGCCTTTAAAAATGATTTATTTGGAAATGTAACATATTAAACATTAAGAATGCCATACTTACTGATATCTAGGTCATCATCTTCATTCGTTACTGCTAAATTGCTAACTAGAGTTTCTGCTTCATTGTCATGCTCCTGAAAAGAAATGAAGGAATAAAAAAGGTCGGCATTTTAAAACAAGAATGACATTTGTCACAAAGAGCATCCAATGTCATTAAAGAATATCAAAGGACGGTGTTAAAATAATGTCAAAACAGCTGATTTCTACAGAACCCAACAACAAAGTATGAAGTCTGCTGATTCCAAAAGAATCCTTCAACAGCAAAATGTGAAGACTATTGAATCCAACAGAATCAAACAGCAGAGTTTGAAGTCTGCTGATTCCAACAGAATCAAACAGCTAAGTTTGAAGCTGCTGATTGCAACAAAATCCGACAACAGCAAATTGTGAAGTCTGCTGATTCCATCTGAATCCACCAACAGCAAAGTATGAAGACTACTGAATCAAACAGAATCCACTAAAAACAAGGTATGAAGTCTGCCGATTCCAACTGAATCCACCAACAGCAAAGTATGAAGACTACTGAATCCAACAGAATCCATCAACAGCAAATTGTAAAGTCTGCTGATTCCAACAGAATCCACCAACAGCATGAAGACTACTGAATCCAACAGAATCCATCAACAGCAAAGTACGAAGACTACTGAATCCAACAGAATCCATGAACGGCAAATTGTGAAGTCTGCTGATTCCAACAGAATCCACCAACAGCAAAGTGGGAAGACTATTGAATCCACAGAATCAAACAAGAAAGTCTGACGTCTGCTGATTCCTCATTCCAACGGAATCCACCAACAGCAATGTGTGAAGCCTGTTCGTTTCAACAAAACCTACCTGCTTTTGGATTTCCTTAAGATTTTTGGTTGTTAAGCTTAAACTAAATTCAGATTAGGTGAAGCTCCATTCCCTAGTCCCTACAATACAATACAATGCTTGACATAAAACCTCTTTAGTGACTGGATGATGTACAAGTTTACTCACCCTTTCGAAGTCATCTCTGAGAGGCATATAACCCAACTCCTGCTGGTCAGCTAATGACATTTCTACTGGTGTAAATGTGGCTCTAAGACTAGGTGAGAGAGGACCTATTGAGAGAAAAGAAAAAAAATTCTTCTGTTTTTAAAGAGATAATGGATCTAGGGGACTCTCTCATATTAGCATAAACCCACTGGTTTGCTAAAGCAGAACAATTCACTACATAAACACAACAAAATATATTAACATATGAAAATTAGTAGTGACACTACACTTCTCAGATGTTCTGGAAAAACTATACAATATGCCAGTATCCTACCTAACACACTGTTAGGAAGACTTTACATTCGAGATGATTTTAAAACCTCTAATACTTATTGCAAAACTGGAAAACCTTGTCTTTCAGTTTGTGACAGCATAACGCATACTTTTTCTGCGCAGATTTTCACTTACAAGTGTTAACATAAGTATCTTTTGAACATTACGTTTGGCATCATTACAAGAATCCGCTGCTGTATTAATTTCTAAGAAAATCCAGGTTAACCTTGCCTAGTTGAGCTGGAGCCAAAAGTCTTAATTTAAGTTATTGTTTTTACTCAGTGACTCGGGGAGTCGGGGAGTCAGTCAGTCAGTCAGTCAGTGACTATAAAGTCATTTAAATGACGATAGGCTGGCCCCTCGGATCCATCAAACACATGACAGTTTTTGTTCAATCTGGAAAGTGGAAAATCTGCACTCTCTATACAGGGTGTCCCCATAAAAGTTGTGCAAGCAGATATATCCTTTAATTTCTTATACCTATTTAACATGAGAATTTCATCTTGATGGAGCATATTAATTATACTTGTGTGTATAATCAGTGAAAATGCCATGGAAATCCGTTCATGCAAACCAGAGATCTAACAGATTGTTAAAGGCTGTGGGATTTTTAGCCATTCCAATGGGATTTACACAGTTAGTGATCAGTGCATCAGATTGTCATGGAACTTTTCACTGTGATGTAAATAAAGTTAACTGTGTAAATCCCATCCCATTGGAATGGTTCAAAAACCCATAGCCTTTTATAATCCGTCAGATTTCTGGTTTGCATGAATGGATTTCAATGGCATTTTTACTGTATATACACAAGAGTATAATTAATATGCTCCATCAAGATGAAATACGCATGTTAAGTAGTTTTGAGAAATTAAAGATATCTGCGTGCACAACTTATTTTGGGACACCCAGTATAATGCTTCATGCTCCGATCAAGTTTCCAAGATTTCTCCAGCTGTCTTTTACCCACTAAAAATGTACCCAATGGATGGATATCAGGTTCTCTGAAGACAAGGGAACAGCAAAACAGACCAATAAGTCCTTACCATCTTCTGGCCCCGTGTGGTCTTGAACTTTGAAGGAAGGCTTTTCTGGAACAGCAGCTGTAAAAAGATTTAAAAATAAACCTATAGTAAAGTTCATGTCAAAAATCTGAAACTATACCTCAAATAGACAAAGAATATCAGTTGTGGGTTGGACAAAACTAAAACGGGTTCTGATCAAGTCAAAATGATTAATTTTTTATCCGGAAACACATTGTTGCTCAGTAGTTACTTGATCTCTCTAAGTCGCTACCAGAGTGTGACATCGCCTCCTCCCCAGGTCAGGCTTACTTCCTCGACAGCAGTTCACACGCATCCCATATGGACAAATTTCACGTACGTTTAACACACAATATCACAGACAACAATTTTACATCCTATTTTTATAGATCTTTTTCACAAATTAGTACCTGAAACGGGTCAAGTGTTTTGCATAAGATTGTCACCACACCAGTTAAAACCACAGTTGTGCTTTTGTTTGCTTTCCAGAACAGATTCAAGCCAATTACAAACTTGGGTTTACAATTGCCACAGCAAAACACTCTGTTCACGTTGCAGTGCACGTGAACCAGTAACCATGGTAGCACTGAGATAGCCTCAGAGTGACATCACGACTTCGGCAATGAATAACATTACAAACCTAAGTCAACGGTTGTAATCGAAATAAATACATGGTTAACTCCAACTCCATCAGTTTGGGCTTGGAACTTTCCTGAGTCCTCCAACATTGACCACTGTGAAGGAACCTAGAGGTAATTCTTTGTGCTTCAACTTCTAAGGAGCCTCAAGCCTGAGCAAAGTGACTGGGCTGTTACTTCTTAAATCCTACAAAATCCTCCAACACCTCCAGCTGGGTTTTGTAGGATCTACATGTAGGAGGGTTAACCCTAACCTCCTTATTCCTCCAAAATCAACCAGGCATTTTTGGAGGATTTTGTATGCCTGTTAAGTGCCCACTGATTCTGGAGGATGCGTTGTCAAGGTCTTAAGCTGTACCATGAGTTGTCAGCAGGGATGTTGTCAACACCATCACAAGTCCAGTCACAAGTAAATCACAAGTCCTTTCACAAGTCCAGTCACTTGTGATTTACTTGTGACTGGACTTGTGATGGACTTGACAACAACCCTGGTTGTCAATGCTTTCCCATGCATACATTTAGGCCTAGATTATACTGTATATCATCCACACTACTTTTGAGTATCATTGGCACTGCCTCAACGTATTAGCAGTGATTGTTGGAGAATTTTGCTGGACTGAGGCAGTGATCACCCCTCTACTGAACACATGCAAAAGAGAATGGATAATTTTAGAGGAGTGAGGCTGTACATGGAGGGAATTGAAGGATTTTGAAGGATTAAAGTTGCATACCAGCAAAAAGGCCTGTGAGGTTAGGGTTAAGGTTATCGAGTAAATTGATTGGGATGTTACGCCCAACTATGGCATGGTCCCAACTATAGTTGGGCAATACCAACTACAGCTAGGATCATCCTAACTATAGGTGGGTCATGCCATCGGGTTGGGACAAAATGTGTGACATATGACCATATTATGAAAAGTATGAATGCCTTGCTTGTAGTTGCTCTACACAATATTGGTTGATGGGTGTTCCACTACTGCAGAAAGTTTTAAATCATTTTAATGTATTTTGCCAAAAATATGAGCACAAATGTCATTCAGACGTAACATTGACACTGTGTCAATGTTACGTCCAAATATTTTATTTGTACCAATTTTTTTAAATTTCTGTAAAACTTTACACACTAAGAAAAGCTTTTGTTATGGCAGTCACGTATCAAATGGAGCAGAAATGATAGCTTGGTTGTGGACGTAACATGGACACCGTGTCAACCCCAAATGTCACACTTCCATTGAGTGATTTGGACACCGTTACGTCCACATTAAGGTATCTTTCTGTTATATTTGAACCCTGACTATACCAAAACAAAAGTTTTTCTTGGTGCATTAGGTGTCCTGTTATACAAGTTGTATATATGCAATGTCAGTTTGGGTAATATTTTACATATGTGTAAAAAACGGCAAAAAAATGACACGGTGCCAATGTTACGTCCAAATAATACATTTTTGCTCATATTTTTTTCAAAGTACATTCAAATGATTTCAAACTTTCTGAAGTATTGAAACACCCTAAGACAAATATTATGTTGAGCAATTGCTTAGAATGCAAAGATACTTTTAATAATATGACCAAATTTATGGATGTAACATGCACTGTGTCCCAACCCGGTGGAATGATCCAGTTAGGAATGGGACTGTCCAAACAATAATTGGGACTGTCCTGACTTTAGTTAGGACCATTGCCATAGTTGGAAATACAACAGAGATGCTGCTCACCTTTGCCCAGGTTACCGTGTATATAATTGCTGTCATAATGCTCCCTGGCTTCCGTTGGGGATTTGGAACCTATGTGACTTGCAACATCCGCCCTAGGTAAAAGATAATGGAGATCAAGTCAATATGGAATGTATTCTGAAATAAGAGCTTTCAAAAACCTTGGCTTAGTGTCGGCTCTGTACGTAAACAAGAGAGGGCGCTTTTTGACTTCTTTCCAGAGCCCTGTGGATGGGACACACCGCATGTGCTACTGGTTCACAACCGTGTAGCGCGAAGTACGCACGGCTAATTTAATTCTGAATGTGCACAATGCCCTAGCATCTTCAGGGAGTAAGGTGCAGGTGTCATTGGCAATGCGTTCAAATGTCTCTCCCAGTGGTCTCCCCCAACTCTGCCTTTCTTACCATTGGTGGTGCACCTGTGCAAGGAGACCGTGAGGCTTGGGCTTTATTCCTGGGTTTAGAATCATTACAAAGCCTTTAACATCCAAATATTTGATGCTGCTGGGGCAGAACAAAGACCGATGTTCTGTCAGAGTCCTCCGATTCAGGTGCCTTGAATATCCTCCAGCCAAAGCCATTGGGGCAATTCCAGTGTTATGAAAGGAAGTGTAATGTTTGTGACAGGGACAATTAACCATGATATCTAATTAATGATTTAGAGAAATGAACCAAAACGCCTAGTCTGTAATCTCCTTGACCATAGATGTATAAGATTTGAAAAATAAATTTTCAGGTTTATTCACTGAGCTCTTAAAAGATCTGTAACGGACATTACATAACGCTGGAATTGACCATAAACAACACAAAGGTTTACGGAAACCCTCATGAGAAGCTACATTATGCAGCGGAATGTGTGCTGTCTGCTTGTTGCTGAGCATGGCCTGTCAGTCAAGCTTCCAAATGCTAGTTCCATCCACCCTCATAAAATGACATGTGACAAATGACGTTTGCAGTACCTGCAGCCGATTTCACAAAACTTTACGCAATGGCATAAGGCCAAATAAAAAAAAAACATGTTTAGCGTCCAGCCTTTTTGAAAAAAAGGAAGGAGGCCCTTCTCCCCCCCCCCCTCCAAGAAAATGACTGGCTGGGCTGTTTTTCAAGATGGCCATCAGCTTTTTTTTTTTAAATGGCCGCCACTTGAACTCAGGAAATGACATATCAGCTTTATATGGGCTAGATGCAACAGACAAAGAGGCCAAAATGATGTCACTGTTTAAAATTTATCATTTTTTCGGTTTTTTTTTCAAAAAAGAAAAGAAAAAAAGAAGGCAGCCTCCAAAAGGAAGCGGGCTGGGACGCTAAACATGTTTTATGGTTTTATTTGGCATAACTCCCCTTGCACCACAATTTATTGGGTAAGTTGTGCAACACTTCACGCTGCACAACATTTCAGTTATGACACATTTCGCAAAAGTTTCAGTGTGTAAATTCGCAACAAATTATGGCGTAACTTGCACAATCATTTAGGTGGCGTAAGTTGTGGCGTAGCAACTGAAAATGAACTATTTTACTAGCAAATCGTTATCGTCGCGGAGCCTGTCATTGCACAACTTATCAAGGTTGATACAAGACACTCACAGCTTTGTGTTTGAAGTAAATAATTGCTATTTTACTCGTAACCCAATTTTTAGAGTTGCCGCATGATTCCGAAGAAACTTGGGCAAACTATTTTTAAACTGGTGGGCGAAGGTAATTTAATGACTGTTTCGTGACTGAACAAAATCACACAAACAGCCGTCGTAAATGCTGTTATTATCCTCGTCCAAGTTGTTTTGATTATTTAAAACATTGTGCAGCTTCGCCAAGTTTCTTGAAAGCGATCATACGTTTATTGTGCAGCTGTGCAACAAATTTGTTGTGTAAGTCCTAGGCATGGTGTAAGTTACGCACTGTTTTGTGACTTCGGCTGCTGATGCGATGAATTTTAGTTGTACATGTGAGGTCACCAACTTATTTCATGAGCAAAAACGATTTTCACCTCCACTCCATAAAACTACAACAAATAATTTTTTTCTTCTTCGGATTTGCATGCAGGTTGATTGTATTCAGTTCGGGGCCACTTTTCACTTACCAATTTCCAAAGCCGAATGTTTCTATTGCATCTAGTAATAAATACTCCTCGCTCATACTCCATTCTTTGTCACCACAGGCTAGAAGTGCATTGTCCTAATATATCAAAAAAGAAACATTGGATGGTAGTTACCGTAACTGGAATATCAGACTCTCATTATGCACAGCTTACTTTGGTTCAATGGGCAGTAAATGCTTTCACAGTCTACTGGCAAGCAAGTGTCAAACTTAACCCTAACTGCCCTGGCCCTCTTGGCTAGGAACCATCCGCAATCCTGCAAGATCCTCCAATGGCCACCATGTAAAAATTGAACTCAGCCTCAATCCTAAAAAAATCACGTGTTATTTCTTGTAATTGTTCAGTGGAGGAGTGACCACTGCCCCAGTCCTTCACAATCCTCCAACAATCACGGTTAATGGGTTGAAGCAGTGCTGATGACATTCAGAAGCAGTGCGGATGATATTGAGCATAATGCTGGTCTCAATTATGCACGGCTGAACATAAATGTTGGGAACAGCCTACGAACTCGACACAATGCATTCTCCAAAACCGCCTGGAGGATTTTGGAGGATTGAGGAGGGTTAGGGTTAAGCTCATGAAGTAAAATGTGGAAGGCTTTGCAAATGCACATTTATACATAAAATGCATGTACATGTACACGTATCCAATAGCTGTTCCCCACGTGCTGTAGGCCTATCTCTTTGGAATTCCTTGCCTGGAATTATCTTTGGAATTATCTCTCCTGTTTCAAGAGGAATGTTAATTCCTTCCTTCAGTTTTCCTGAGTACCTACTCTTCTTAAATCTCTTGTAGCCCTGCACCTTGAGTGGCTTTTAGCCTTGTTCAGGGCGAATATGCATCAAAACGAAATCTCTTTTGATATGTAAAAACATGGCTCTGAGGAAGACCAGTGGGTTAACCCTTGGAATGTTGCAATCCATACGCTATGAGCTTTACCCAATCCCGAGTTCAGCATTTTAATTAGAGCATTCTGATTGAAACTCAGGAGTATCCAGAGTGCAGAAAAAATGCAAAACAAAGTCAGTCCAACTGCTAATCAAACTAAAAACATCCAAATCCATGTTAAAAATGAGGTTGTAAGTATTTCACCAGCCAAGTTGGAGGTTTCAATTCAAATATCAAAATGGATTTTTGTCAATTCTTTTCACCACAGACAGAAGCAAAGTGAGCATCACACTAAACTGGCACACATTCTTTAAATGCATGGAAAAAGATTTGGTACTACATTTACACGTAGATGCTTTTTTGACATACATGTACTTTACTTACAAAGTGCAGTATAAATGAAAGATTGGTAAAGTTGTTCATTGGCCATTTTTTTCCCACTGCGGTAAAACACGCTGTGGGCTTGAGCTGCTTATATGTATGTTGGTTGGTGGGTGGGTTGGTTGGTGGGTTGATGGGTGGGTTGGTGGGTTGGTTGGTGGACACTTTACTCGGCCATATATTGTATTCATACAACTCAAATATTACAGCTTTGCATTTGAAGACCAGTTTTGCAAACACTGTTGCGCATGCGTCTAATTTGCATACTTTTTGCATATTAGATCACGCCCCATTCCTTTTTGTTTTCAGTACTCGCGAGGTACCGGTACGGCCCGGGTGGGGGGACGGTGCTGTATAGCTGTCTTCACATGTTATACCCTCGCTGCAACCCAGCTGCCGTGGGTTGTACCACTTGGTACTTGTTTTGTTTTGTATTGCATGTTTTTACTAGCTTCAGTTTTTGGGCTCTCAATAAACAGCATGAGGAGTCTCACAGTTTTAGACTAGTGTTTTGACACAGGTTCTTCTGACTTTGCCCTTAGTCTCTTCTCAATACCACCTTTTTACCTCTTACAAGGGATAACTTTCACAGTGCACCCAAAACCCTGCACAGTGTACCAACAACATGAGAGACCCCATCTTATATTTTCTCATACATTCCCAAATTAAAATCTGTAACAATTAAAATATTCAACAACAAAAAATAATCCTAACCTTCCCAAATCCTGCAAAATCCTCTTTGCAAAATGGAGGATTTTGCAGGATTGAGGCTATGTGGCAAAAATGTGAAACTGATTTCGGAGGATGCACTGTGTCTTAGGCCGGACCTTGTGTTGTTAATGCTCAGTTGCGCATAAATTTGGGCCTATATTATACTTGAAATCCTCCGCACTGCTCCAGGATGTCACTGGCTCTGCCTCAACAGATTGACACTGATTGCCGAAAGATTTGGTAGGATTGAGACAGTGGTCACCCTTCCAAAGCCCACATTCCAGAAATAACGGAGGATTTTGGAGGATTGAGGCTGTATGCTATTTTTACATGGAGTCAGTTGGAGGATATTGCAGGATTGAGGTTACGTCCTAGCACAAATGCCTAGGGAGTAAAGGTTAAAATGAACAAAATTGGTCACTTAAAAGCCTTGTCTGCTCAATCAACCAAAAAGCTTTTACACTGTATATCTGATTAAATCTTATGAGATTCCACAGGGGTATGAGTAAGAAGATGCCCCAAAACGTTACTTCAAGTTTCCAGCATCCTTTGCATGGACGGTTTACTTCAGTGTTGTAGTCGAGACCGGATAGTCCGAGACCGAGACCAAGACCGAGACCTGAATTTGCGAGACCGAGACCGAGACCGAGACCAGCCCCTTCAAGGCGGACCGAGACCGAGACCGAAATGGTCCGAGACCGAGACCGAGACCGCGGATAATAAATAACAATAATCTAAATAAACATCAAGACACTAATTACAGCTGAACAGTCTGTCCTTGAGATGTTGATGTTCATGGGGATGTGAAGGAAGTGATTGAAAGTTAGGAATCACTTGTACCTGCTTAAGTGTGTCATGCGAGTGCTCTTCGTGTTTGCTTCATGCCATAAATTACAGCATGGCAACAGAATTTGTTATTGTCCCAATCATTAAAAAAATTGGAAGCAACCTAATTTAAAGAAGGGGAAAACCTTATTTGATGAACTCCATATATTTTTGCCACTTAAATTTTTTTTTTTTTTTTACAAATATTGTTTAACTACTATAAAGTGTAAATCTGATGAAGAAACTTTAACTTAGGAGTACGACAATTTGTACTAGTTTTTGCAAAACTTGAACATGTTGAAACTTGACATAAGTAAAAAAATTAAAGGTGGATGTTTCATCTGTTATAGGAACTCGGACCCTAAACTCCACAGCCACCCCTTGGTTTCAGCAATGACCACTAACGGATATTTAAATGCAACTTTAATTTTACATTGGACCTCCTTGTAAACCTGATTCGAAAAAAATTTGGAGCAAGAAAATATTGATTTATTTCAGTCATGGAATATAGATTTGTACAAAAAAAATTGAGAGATGGTGGCCGGATATGGATTGATCTGCCCCCCCCCCCCACACATCCCTCTTTGTGATTCTCCTTCCAACCCTGCATGTTTGTGTGTCCCCTACATGTTTGTTTCTTGTTTATCTGTCATTTACCTCTGAAGAAGGCCTGGCTAAGGCTGAAATGTAATGCCACTTTATTTTTGTTTAATGTCAATAACGTTACATATACTATAGAAGATTGATGAACCATATTTGCCTGATCTATCTTCTGTTATTCAGCCCGCCGTCATCATCGTCATTAGCCTATTTGAGAATATGGCCGACACAATAGAGATGTACTTTTGGGATTCATGGCTCAGTGCGCACGCCTCTCTGTGTTTTGTACCGTGCCAGCGTATCGCCTGCATCGGCTACTTTGCCGGGCGATTTACTTGAATATTTTAGTGATTAACAAGTACGACATATTGCCAATATATTAATAGTTTATTGTGATGGCCGTAAACAGCATATAGCGATTAATGGAACACAATTCTTCCCGACTCATGCAAATGCAATCGACATTTAGGAAGGAGACGAGGCAGGCAATTAGACTCTATTTTTGTGTGACTATGGCAGTAGCTCAATTTGTGTTTATCACAGATGAAAAGATGAATACATGGCGAGTCAAAAAGAAAGTGACAGTATGAAAAAAAATAAAATGGCACGCTCCATTTTGTAAAAAAATACAATTGGGATAAAGAACATGTTATTGAGTAGTAACTGTGAACATTTCACGTAATTTGCATACTCTATTCCCAAGTCGTGTCTATTTTAATAAAGAGATCACAAAATTCAGCTGTCCACCACTAATACCAATTTAACGGTCTACAAATTGATGAATATCCATTAATAAATATAATGAAAAAAAAACCTTTTCCCGCCTCCACGAATAAAGGAAAAATTGAAAAGGAAAATAGAAAAAAATCACCAATATTTCTAGGGAAAAAGTGTTGAATTGTTCCCAATATTCAAAATACAAAATCTGACCGTAAAAATAATGTTTCAGTCTTGATTCATAAGATTTAAATCTCAGTTGTATTTGGAATCAATGAGGATGGCTATAAAGTGCTTGTTTCAACAGATCGTCCCACAATAAAAACGAGAAATAAGAAGAGGAGCAATGGTTATTGGACTATGCCACACTCACTAGAAAGTGAAGAGAGACATGTCCATTAGCATCACACTGCAGTCACATTTGCCCTAAACTGATTCTTTACTTAACCCTATGGGCTGGGGGCGGAATCCGCCCCCTCACTTTTTGGCTGGTCTCGACTCGAGACCAGCCAAAATATCGAGACCAAAGAGGACCGAGACCGAGACCAAGACCGAGACCACAGCTCCCAAGACCAAGACCAAGACCGAGACCGGCAAAAAGTGGTCTCAAGACCGAGACCGAGACCGGTCTCGAGACCTACAACACTGGTTTACTTACAATAATTTGATAGTCATGGGTTCTTTGATGGGATCCTAGCTCAGCACCAGCTGAAAAACACTGCAATAAAACAACAACAATACATATATATTAACAACAGTAAACAACATCACAAAGCTGTACTAAATTCACCAATGCTGTTAACAACTTCTGGATTGAATTGGTTGGTTTTGGGTTGAGATTAAATTGCAATTGGGACTGTTTAAATCCTTCGCATGGAATACCACCATTGATATGCAGTTAATACTGGATATGTTACACCCCAACTATATCATTGGCCCCAACTAAGACAGTATTCAAATATAACTTGGTTTGAGGGTGGACAGTCAATATTAGCTCCCCTTGGTATTGGAAGTTGACAAACTAGTTCCCTCGACGAAACTAGTTCCCTCGACGAAACTAGTTTGTCAACTTCCAATACCAAGGGGAGCTAATATTGACTATTCACCTAAACCAAGTTATATTTGTTTTACTAAACCTCATACGTATTCAGTTGCTGAATTTTCCTGTTGCAGTATGCACTGCACGGGCATAAATATTCAGAGAAACTTGTACAGCTCACCAGAAGTATATTACCGTAATTTTCGGAATATAAGCCGCGCGGAGTATAAGCCGCAGCACGCAAAAATCTGCAAATTAAGATTTGAAGTCGGCATATAAGCCGCACCGGCGTATACATAAGCTGCACCGTCTACCGACCTACCGGTAGTGGTTTCAATTTTGTAAGGCCTCCAAATTCTAGTCAAAATGCTCTGAACCAGTTACATTTACACTACTATACAGAAGCTATAAAAAGGGCCATAAAAGTTATATCAAATCATTTACAATCGATACTCTTACAAACAAACATGGAAATTGATGATGAGAAATAAACACCGGGAATTGCTGCCGGTTGCCCCATCTGGTCCCCGGCCTTAAAAGTCAGTGCATGGCCCGGCAGCCTGCGCCGCGCCGGTGAATGACAACATTTTCCCGCAGCACTGAGCTAAGAGAGTATGCAACCCACCGTGTTTCGTCCGACTGGAGCGCTACAAATCTGGATTTGTGGCAACAGATGCCGATTGGTTTAGTCCTAAGAATAAACAGGTCCGTTTTTACCTCAAAACTTATCAAATTTTTGTGATTACTAACGAGTAGTAGAAACTTCAAGTTTCGATCGTAACTTTCTTCGGAAATAGTCAAAACGATGCTGACATTTTTACGGACGAATCCATTAATTTCGAAAGGGGTAATTTAGCCCCTGTTTTTGAGTTTTACATCATTTCTTGAATATATTGCAAGAAAAAAAATTATATTGTGACGTTGAATAACTGATTATAGAATAAGGAAATGTTTTGAACACCATTAAAAGTATTAGTCGTCTTTTTTTCTTGTTTTAAGCAGCGGAAATATTGGTAATTATTGTTACCAAGAAAGTACACCCCTTTATTACCACAAATGGTGTGGTCCGCTAGCGCATATGGGGAAAGGAAAGCATGTTGCACTAGTATCACGTACAGCTGGTCGCGAGCATTGAAGACTGGTTTCACCGTACTTTTTACCGCTCGGTACCTTTACGTGGGACGTGGTTTCGGTTTGTTAATGACTTTCTTAATTGATAATTCATTTCAGCAACAGATCTTTTCTTATACCAGTACATTAAATACACATTTGAATTCATTTTTATTCTTCAAGGCTCGGCGTATAAGCCGCCCTGCGTATAAGCCGCAGTAAACATTTTCATGGGCAAAATCAACGTATAAGCCGTGGCTTATATTCCAAAAATTATGGTATTACTCAACCTCAGAAAACTTCAGTTGGTATGTATTTACAGTAGCTCCTCAGAGTCTACACTGCATTGTGAAAAACTTTTTTAGTAGAGGGGACATCTTTATTGTCCACAATATTCTCAAGTTCGGGGAAACGCTAATTAGCATTTAAGTGTGACGCTATACCGCCATCTTTCCATGTGTAACTAGTTAGGGCGATGTTCGCCCTGCGCACTACACCCATGCGACAGTTCCATGATTGCTGCATAAAGCGCATGTGTAGTAGACTGTCACACGGGTAACCTGTGCGACAGTCTACTACGCATGCATATTTACCCTGTGCGTGAATACTCACGCGTGCTTGGTAAACAGCAAAAATAGCATCTGACACGTGATGGTGAATGGACCAGTGAGAATTCGGCTCTCAATCATGAGTATGTATGAGGTATACCCATCCAGTTGGAATGATGATTTGTTCTGCCATAACAGCACATTATAGTTACGAGACACATCTGGGTCATTCTACAAATTTGGGGTCCACTTTTTTTTCCTGTCCCTGTTACATCTGACATCTATGATTGTATAATTCTGATGCACTCCTTAATGCAGTCATCCTCCAAGAGTGATTATGAATAGCAAACTACCTACCCAACAAATAAACAATCATTTGAAGTCATTCTTAACCCTAACCGCCCTGAATCCTCCAAAATCCTTTTTGCAAATTGGAGGAATTTGCAGGATTGAGGATACATGGCAAAAGTGCGGTACTGATTTCGGAGTATGCACTGTGTCAAGGTCTTGGGCCAGACCTTGTGTTGTTTATGGTCAGCCGTGCATAAATTTAGTCCTTGATTTTACTTGAAATCCTCCGCACTGCTCCAAGATGTCACTGCCTCTGCCTCAACCTATTGACAGTCATAGCCGGAGGATTTTGCAGGATTCAGGCAGTGGTCACCCCTCCATGGACCATATTCAAGAAATAACGGAGGAATTTGCAGGATTGAGGCTATATGCTATTTTTCCATGAGGCCAATTGGAGGATTTTGCAGGATTGAGGCTACATCCTAGCAAAAAGGCCTAGGGAGTTAGGGTTAATGATACTTGAATGGCAAATTACAAAGTACCAAGGTAACAGGGACAGGGAAAATGTCACACTTTGTACCCCAAATTTATAGAATGACCCATCTAGATTGTTTGCACTGCAACAACCTTGTAGATGGTTCAATGGGGCTACGCATGAGTAGGCTTCTTGTGCATTCACTGTTAATGAATTAACAAATTATTTATCAAATTGGTGACCAATAACAATGCCCAATGTAACTTGTCCTATCTGTAAGTGTAAGAATAGAAAATAAATGCTGTTTATAATCTGTGATCGAAAGAGTAAGCTTAGTCTAAAATTTGGGGTCCGTCAATACTGTGTATGAGAGTCCCAAAATGTAAGGTATTGGAAACATGCAATGCAAGAAAATAGACTGGCACCTGAAACAACCAGTCTAACAACCCTTCAGTACTGCATCAATCAACTCAGACTGGGACCTGGAGCGCTCTGAAACGTGCAAAACTAAATCAGGCCAACTTTACTTACTCTTTAGCCAGCAAATTTCTCCAAAAATTCCATTGGGCAAGGAAAAGGTCCTCAGTATTTCACTAACCAAGTTTGCAGACTCAATTCAATTTTTATAGGAGACTTTTCTTCAATATTTTACACATGAGAGGGAAGTCAAGTGATTTCAAAATGAGGCTAAAGACTAGACTGGTACATGTCCAACAATGGTCAAACTATTTGAAAAGACTGACCTCTTCATTCAGTGTCATTTAGTCTGGTGGCTGACTATGGAGAAATGTGTAGTAAATAGACACTAGGTCCCGGTTCATGCTACTAGTTTCTTTTGGCGCAGTTGATTGATTGTCTGTCTGTCCATAGGCTGGGGAACAAAAGCTTATGCTTCACCCCGGACCTAGATGCTGCCATTTAGTTAATGCTCACTATTGTAAATATATGTACATGAATTGCCAATTTGAATATACAACATTATGTATCGTTCTTTATGCAGCATCAAAATAAATGTATGTATCAGTACTGAAGCGGTGTTGGACTGGATGTTTCAGGTGCCAGTCTATTTTTCTTGTTTTGCATGTTTTCAATACCTGAAGTTTTGGGACTCTCATACACAGTATTGAGAGTCCCAAATGTTCAGACTACAATCAACTGTGCCAAAATAACATGCACCCTGTTTGGACATGTACCAGTCTAGTCTTTGGCCTCAAATTGATATCACTTGACTTCCCTCTCAGGTGCAAAATATTGAAGAAAAGTCTCCTTTAAAATTTAATTGAGTCTGCAAACTTGGTTGGTGAAATACTGAGGACCTTGTCTTTGCCTCATGAAAATTTGAAGAATTTTGTTAGCCAAAGAGTGAGTAAAGTTGGCCTGATTTCATTTTGCATGTTTTTCAACTCTCAAAGTCCCAGTCTTGAGTAGGCTAAGCTTAGCATGCTGATTGGCTAAGCTCACCTACATCAAAAAAGGAGGCGTGGCCAAGTAAAGTAATGGTATAAAATAGAATAGCCACACGCAAGTGTAAAATGCAAGTCCCAATGCAACAGAATTTAGTGCTAGCTGCCTGGCGACGCCTCCTTTTTAACACCTGAAGCTCAGGCAGCTTGCAAACTGTAGCAAAAGTTTGATTTTTTTTTTCATATTGAATGCATTCGTTTTGAGAAGTGTTTACGAAGGGTACTGAAAGAGAAAAGCAAGAAAGTCTTTAAGATTCAGATAGAACACCAAGTGAAATGACGTTCAGTAGAAAAAGAACAAGCCCTTCTTTTCTTGAAAGAGACAAATATTTTTCTCACAACAAAAACTACAAGTGCCGGATGATCAGAAAACAATGTGATGAGATTCTTTCCATGCAAATAAATTAAGGAGTATGTGTTGATACACTCAAAAGTTCACAAGTGGATACAAGAAAATACCCATGATACATAAATAATAGGAAGATGCAACGAAGTTCCAGGTAATTTGGTAGAAAAATGGAATCACAGGAATTCTTCCCAAAGTACTACAACTGCAAAAGCGATTAAAAAAATGCACATGTACAAAAATTCACAAAAAGTAGCACTGCATGTTCTAGTATGATGGTGTTTTACAATGCAAACAGACGCTGTGGGGCCATAGCACAGTGTATGCACCATACATTAATGCAGGCAGGAAATAGTGCTTCAATGCACAAACACACTGCCTGCACACAGTCCCCATAGTCTGTATTGTGCGTACGCTATACCATTACCTGTAAACAAAGGTCGAAGTCCGTGCACTCGCAACATCGCACGCTGAACGCCTTTAGCTCGTCCTGGCAGTAGTTGCAGTAGAACCGCGTAGGCGTTTCTGAAACAAAAAAGAACATCGAGAGGGATGCATAAGGCTAGGGCACGTAAATACCCCAGAAATATCCAAGGAATGTCTAAGAAAGAGGAGGCAACTTACCGGCCATCTTCTGCTTCCTCACTCGGAATCGCCCCATGACCGCTGCACTAATGACGTCAGATGACCTTGGCCTGGGGCTATGCAACGTAACGTCTGGTTATACTGACGGTTACCAGCGTAGTATCCCATCTGATTGTACATAAAATATTTGCTGGCACTGGTGATCTGAAACCGAGAACTCTTTCACATATATTTATAGCATTAATAGCTGGGCACCATGCTATTCAATGAACATGACATCGGATATCAGCGTTGGCTATTTTTAATATGAAAACATAGGGAATTCCTTGATCAATCTATCTTTATTTAGGGCTCCAGCAGGAAGGATTGTGGCTACCGAAGTTGTGAAGATGGATTCTGTAACCGTTTCTATCGAATCGCTGCAGGAGTTTCAAGTACAAGAGGTGTCTCTCGATGGACAGGAGACATATACTAAGTATGTTTCAAAATTGGTCTGAATCAGATGGAAACTTAGACCAGAAATCTTCAAACTTGTTTGTCATGTTTGTAAACAAGTTGAACATCATGTTGAATATAAATCTAACGCAGTGGCTATTGTTACGGCAGCCGTAACGCATTTCCCATTTTCTATCGTTACGGTAGACTGCAACTTTTATAAAAACATGACAAGAAAATATAAAATTAGAAGGAAAAAAGTGAATTTGAACGTTATGAAATTCGGACTTTATTTCCCTTTTAAAAAAAATCCTCCAAAGCCTCAGGTTAGAAAAGGAAAAAAATTCTAGTGCAAAACTGAGATTCGAACCCGCAACCTCGCAGTGCGAAATCCTACCCTCAATCGACTGAGCTGTCGCACTGCTCGCTAAAACGTGTGGAAACAAATAATTATATACCTGCATGCGTATCAAAAAAGTATCGTAGAGGGCGCTAAACAACGACTGCCGTAACGATAGCCACTTCGTAAATCTAAATGTTGAAATCTGCATTTTCAGGTTATGCATCAGGTTATTAACTAATATCTGTAAAATGTAGTGAAGGCACAGCTTGTTATGAATACCTTAGGTTAGTAAATAAAGAAAACAAAGCGTTAACCTGTTAACCGTGAACTGGTCCCGCATTTTTTTCGAATATCTGTTATTTTAAGCCCGGTTCGTATTACTTCATGCGAATGCGAAGTGAAATTTGTGACGTCAACAATACGTTCGAAGCGCGTCCACCATTGTTGACGACATGAATTTCGCTTCGCACTTGTTTTCGCGTGAAGTATGAACCGGGCTTAAAGAGATTGCCCCTGAAAAAAAGTTGCGTGTTATTTATGCCAACACTAATTGTTGTGTTTATTGTAACATTGACAAAAAAGGAAGGGCCGGTACTCGGTAGGTAAGGAAGCTTTATATTTTTTTTAATTTTTGGCTATTCCGAAACTTTTGCAGAAAAAAAACTTGTTATTCATCTGTTTGCTACTTCTGCTTTTTCTTCCTTGTTATTCTATCCCAAATTCCATAAACTTTATACATGTTTATTTTGGGGGTCACTTTTGAGAGTAAACAAACTTCAATCTTGATGAAACATAGACTAACACCCCATAGTAAAGTCGTGCATGGACAAGTGATGACATCACATGTCATGTGACGTCATCTTAAAGGTGCAATTTCCAGTGGCCTATATCTGGAGAACTACATGTACAAGGACGATTGGATTAAAAGTTTGTATGTACACATACAGGGATATGTTATAGATGAAAATTGAAGTGACGTCATGATGACGTCATCATGTGAATATTTATTGCATTTTCTTTTGGTCATCTGTCTGATCTGCATATCCCAGGAACATGTACATTCCAAATTATTTTTGAACGGGCTTAAATATTAGGTTTTGTATGTCATAGATTTGTTTGAAACACATATGTTCGATAGTGATTAAACTTGGTGGGTAGGTAGGTAGATAGTGAAAATAGTATTCAAAATCTGAAATGACATCATGATGACATTATCAACAGATTGTTTAATTAATTTTAAAAATGTTGACATATTTTTCTAATTGCAACAATTTGAAATGAAGTGCAATCACATTGACTTCAAATAGGCACAGACTAAGATCATAAGCTAAAGTTGGTTTTAGAAGCAAGTGACATCATGATGACGTCATCATTGGTCATGTAACATCATCTTGAAGGTGCATAATTTAAAGTTCTAAATATCCAGAGATTTTCAAGGCCAATTTGGGTTGAAACTTTATACATAGTCAAGTATGTGTTTTATAGATGAAAATTTAAATGACATCATGATGACATCATCATGTGATTTTTAATTGATTTTTATTTTTTTCATCTTATCTACATATCTTACGAACGAAAGATGCTTATATTCTAAATTCTTTTTGTAAGAGTTTTGGAAGGTCAAAGATATATGCCCACAAATTTGGAGAAATGTGTGAGAAATATTGTAACATGGCCCATAGGGTTGAGGAATAAAGATTGATACTAGATGCTTTTGCATTCCTATAACATTATATTTTTATGTACATGTACATCCTTACTTTTTTCCGACAGACCTCTGTCCATGTCGGAGAGCCTTGCCAAGCTTGCCCATAAGATTGATTTTACCAAACCGGAGGGTGAGGAGATAGACGGCGCTCTTGCTGATGAGGATAAAGACACAAAGAAGGCTGACGTCAAGGAGGAATCGCCAGCAGTGCAAGCCGTACAGTGGCCCTGGGAATCGGTGCACAGTAAACTCAGGTCAGAATAAAATCCAGTTTCGATTGATATCAGCCCGACGCAAAATTCCATCTTATAAATAGTTTATGCGGTACCTGCTGCTATGCACATCAGATTCGAACCAGCCAACCGACCCCGTTAGCTCGGTGGTCGAGTGGTAAGACGTCTGCACTAGAAAGCAGGAGTTCGTGGGTTCGAGTCCCACCCGAGTGATTTTTTGGAACTTTCACTCGGGAGGTATACAGTTTTTAAATGTCGGTGAAGGGCAAAAACCTAATTTGATACAGTTTCATGGTTCGCCCATGAGGCATTTTCTGATATTTACCTTGTAAAATTTCCAAACAAAAACTGCTCATTTCAATTTTGAACTGTGCATTCTCAGTTGATGAAGGAATTTGACACACATGTGACAGTTCGACATTGAATGTATAGGGCCAAGTTAAATTATAAACTAGTTTCTTGTCTCCGCCGCTTCCTTTTTCCCAAGCGCCTCCTTTTTTTTAATTTTTTTTTATTTTTAAATTCCTACGTTAGCAATATGTTTTGCACATGTATTTTCAATATATTTTCTTTTTATTTGTTTCCAACAAATTGTAGCAGTGTGGAAAGGGTTGGGGGTCCTTTGGACTCAATTTATCAGTAAAAGAGTCAAGACAATGGTAGCCATCTTGGAAATCTGCCATCTTTGGGAAAAAGAAGAGAAAAGCTCCGACAAGAAACTATTTGTTTTTAATTTTTGTTTTAATCTGAGCCGGTTTTGTGTCCAATTTCACCCTCTGGAAAAGTATGTTAGCCGTATGCTGATCAGAACAAGACTGGGCAAGTCTAATAAAGCTGGTCCCAAAGTGCACACAATTTTATTTAATTTATCTAGTAGAATAGGTAACCATTCTAATTCCCAATTGACAGTCAGTCAGATAGAGACCTACTTAAGCAAGTCTAATTTATTACTATGCAGGTTTTTTTTTTTTAACTTTGTAAATATGCCCCCTGAAATGCAAACGTTGGAATGATTGATCATTTTTTTGGGGTTCATTTGCATGCTTCCAAATCTGTCGTGCAGTCATTTTTGATTTATAGCAATATTAGTAAAATATTAGACCTTGGTCTTTCAAACGCCGCTTTGCTTTTTTGAAATTGGATATTCCGAAGCGAAGTTATTGAATTTTGAAATCGGACAATTGTCAGAAATGTCAAAAATGAGAAATAACCATTTAAAGTTTGAGTTTAGTGAAAAAAAATCATTTGTTGATGAAATTTCAGTTTGAAATTTTAACATAACATTTGTAACATTAAGAGTGTCACAAATTTCAAAAAATTCAGAAAATCTTAAAAAATCATTGAAAATCACCCCAAGTCATTTTGAAGCTGTTTCTCCATTTGTAGCTCTGCCTGGTTTTGTCACGCCACTTATCAAGATAATTACAAAATAAATCACCAAAGTGATGTTTTTCAGTGTGAACCCAATCGCCAAAATAATTTTTTTTTTAAATATCAATATTGTGCCTTGTACTTCTAGGTGTGCCCTGACTGAAATCAGCGTGTTGTCAGACATCTTGCACATTTGCCGATGGGCTAAGGATCCTCGTTACATGGTGCTAGATCCTGTCTCCCAAGAACCAACACAATCCAAGCAAATCATTCAGCTCTTGGACAAGAAAAAGGTAAATAAGGACTTTTAATTGAAATTTAACTGCAAAAAATCACCAAAATGCATTGAACCTGAAACATTTCAACAATTTACAATTTGAATTTGTAGTTCTGTTTTTCCCCCTCCAAGTACGTTTAACAAACATGGACATAAGTTGAACCCAAGCTCCACAACAGCAAAGAATTTATTTTTCCCTTTCTTTGATTTTATGTCATTATTGAAAAGGTTAAACATCAATTCTGAGAATGGAATTAAATTTATAAGTTCTTTTTAACAGAGAAAAACAATTTCAGCCAATGATTCATGAATACAATTTTTAAAAATGGCTACATGTTGATCACCATTGACTTTGTAGATCTCAATTTTACTTTAAAGGGTGCATGCGATGAATTTTTCTTAGGTTTTTTTCGTGCAACTTTCTACTCTTAAATGTATGAAAACCATTTGACACCCTTTTCAATAATTTTATTAAAAAGTGACTTCTTTAGACATTTTGATAAAAATTCCAGGCTTTACAAGACAACTGAGGGCGCTGTTGCTGTGATGTCATTTCAAGAAGACACTATTCAGTTTAGGGGTTTTCTGTTCAAATTGTGAACCCAAAATGTTCTCATTGAAAACATTTGTGAGAAAAGTTTGTTCATTGGCTTACTGCCATGTACTAACACAAAAACGAATCACCAAGGAAAAATAAATTTACGGAACAGCAAAATATCCAAAATTCTAGCAAATTTTGTGCTGAAATAGCTGTAACATTGAGGTTTCTGCCTGGAATGACATCACAGTTTTGCTCATGAGTATGGACATTTGTATTAGCATAAGGGCAATTCCACACCAAAGTGGACATGACACCAAAAAATTCAAATACATTTGACTTAAACAAATTTGGCATCAAATGAAAGCTAAAAGTCTATATTTTCAAGATTTGAAGTCGGAATTTTATTTTTTATACATTTCGGTACCAAAAACTAGGATTATGTAATAATCCTGTTTTAATCCTAAAAATGTGATTAATAGTGATATGAAAGTATTCTACCAATAGACACACAAAAATATGTACTAATGCCATCAGTTTCTGTCATGAGAAAGTATTGGTCTTGAAAAACCGACTAAAACTTGTTTTTAACATTTTGCGTAATTTGTTTCGCTTCAGTGACTTCTAATATTTCAGCCTTCGAAAATGTCCTTCCGTTACCGAAAAAATACATATTTTTAATTTATTTTTAAAACTTGCAGTATGAATGCATTGAAAGTTATTGTGCAAAGCAAGTTTAGGTAGGCCTTCAATATGACATTATAACTGACACTGCTGTACTTCTCGTTTTTTAATTACAATTAATTAAATCACGTCCTTCCGTTACCAAATTGGTAACGGAAGGACGGTAACGGAAGGACAAATCGTATTTTTATCAAATGTTACGACATTTGCGCTCATGTTTGAAAAATGAAAATCACTGCAAATACATGCATGTATAATGAGCATTGAAAGGACATTCATGTGACCCACCTTCACAAAAGCGGGATAAGCAGGGCAAGGTGTTTATTACAAAGGAAGGCACAGGCATGTACAACATGTACAATGTACATGTACATATATGCCGATGTACCAGTACTTGTACATGTATGGAGTTGTTGCAGAAAATCAAATCATAAAGTTGCTGCCATCAGCATTCATGGACAATAGAGAAAGATACGAATTCTGTGAAGCCATTCTAGAAGCAAATTAAGTCAAAAATGAGATGGCAGAAAGTACCGGTACTTTGGGGCACTTTCATTCAATTTACATGTGTAAGACATGTGAGGTGCAGTCTTTGACAAATTATGCCCAAGTTAACAACTTCAGTTTGGATGTTTATAAATTAATTGTTACTACTCTAAATCATTGTAATTTGATTTCAAGCATTGATTTTAGAGTTCAATTAAAAGCAACACCTAACTGAAGCCATCAGTTCTATCGGTAGATGTTTTTACCTTAAATGTACATGTAGGCTGGTCGCCCCCCCCCCCCCCCCACCCTTTAGGTAAACCTTTGAACCTACCGGTTGTTGGTGAACATGTAACCAATATACTCAAGTGTTCAAATACTGTGTATTTAAACTTTTAAGGATTGAGGTGATGGGTTTGAAGTCTATTTCTGTAGTAGTCCTGTGTTCGTGAATTATGTGTTTTGGGTTGTTTTCGTTTTTCTTTTGTTATCATTAATTAGCAGGCTTCTATCTTTATCTCAATAGTTTCTTGGGTATAATTATTTATGCCAGGTCTGCATATTGTTGATTTCACATTCAGTTACACATTTAAACAATTTTTTTCACTTGTATAATTAGTGTAAATTCACATTTTGTTCATGCTATAATTGAGTAAACCTTTTGTCCTTCCGTTACCGTCCTTCCGTTACCAAATTATAATCTGCTTAAAACGTTGTAATTATATAACCGAAACACTTAAAGTCAAATGAAAGGTGGTATAGTATAGATAAAGCTTCAGGGATTCCATTTCCTACCTTTAAAATATAATTGCCCCATAAAATTCACAGAGTTTTTGCAAAACGCGAGTAAGTTGGAAAACCCTTGTCCGTTTTACCGTCCTTCCGTTACCGACCTCATTAACATTCATAATTCATAAACGGGAGGCATTCATGCCCCCCAAAAGTGTGGAAAATGAAAGTAGCATTATAGCAATACAATTGTGACATTTGTTTGCTGTAACTATGAACAGTGTCTGTGATACACACATTTGAAATTTTGTTTAATGAGTGAAAACGTCCTTCCGTTACCGTGGAATTGCCCATAACACAAAAAAAGAACCAAAATATCCTTCAAAATTGCAAAACGAAAATTGAAATGAAGGTTTAATGGGACACAAAGGTGCATTTTCAAGGACTGCATTAAACAAATTACATTGCATGAGCCCTTTCATAATTGCCTGAGAAGTTTACAGAGAACAGACTGCATATTAGGATGATTGCGTCCCTTACTTTCACTTATCACAGCGTACCTCTCCTGTCTTACATGTAATATTTCTTCACGACAGAGTCTGGGAGTTGCAGCATCCGTCCTCAAGAGCGGAGCAAATCGTATGATGCGACAACCCCTGAATGCCACCACTGCCAGCCCACAGAAGTCCCAGCATCAGAATGACTTCCATGCAGACCTGCTGAGGTTGAGGCAACACTGGCGCCTCAAGAAAGTGGGCAGTAATATCCTGGGCGATCTCAGCTTCAGAACAGGTACTGTAAGGCGCTGCACAATGGGTTCTGTGCATGAACAAGAGAGGGCGCTTTAGACCGCTTTTAATGGAGAAAACATTATAGGTGGACAGGACACATCGTGTCCGTGTACTAGTTCGCGCACAAAGTACGCACGACTGATTTTATTCTGAATGTGCACAAAGCCATAGTTTCTTCGTGTGAGCATCAGGCGTCGTTGGCAATGCTTTCAAATGTCTCTCCTGGTGGTCTCCTCCAACTCTCCCTTACTTACCATTGAGGGGGTACTTGTGCTCGGAGCCCATAACATATACATGTAGTACCCCTTTCGTTTGTAAAATATGTTGGGTGTTTTAAAATCCAGAGTTATTTCCAACTCTTGCACGAAGTAAAATACATGGATCAGCCTAACATTATCTCCAGGAACTAATGAACTGACATTTGACCTTCAAGGAATAAATTTGATTTGAAGCATTACAGGATGGAAGGGCGTGATACTAAGGTTCGTTTCGGGGGGTACATCATAGGAATTAATCTCTTCTTTGGGAAAGTGTGGTTCGGTCAAGAACTGATAGTGCAAATTGATCTCAATTTGTCAGTGTGCTCTGTCCGTCTTCAAGAGAAGGACATTTCTTAACTTTGGTACTTTTCCGAACCAAACTTCTTCACAGAGGTGATTGTTTCCCACGGTGTACCTGCAAACAACCCTCAAGTCATGATAGCTCCAGCTTCAAAACCTTTTAAATTCATTATCATTATGGTTCACAACCATACAACTTTAATGTGCATGTGGAGGTACTATAGTGCTGTAATTTTATTTGTAGCTGGATCCCGCTTTTGGCACAATGGAACCTTTGAGGTGACCAAGATAACCGACGTGGATTGTGATGCAACCGAAAAGAAGAATGTGACTCCACTGAAGGTGACCATCCCATCAGACATAGAGGGCACCAGTCACATCCAAGTACTCATACAAGAAGGTCTGTTTTCATGCACATTACACTCATTATCGTTAAACTTTATAGGGATGTAAGTCCTGATATTACAATCAAGATGTCAGTGCCCACTGTATCTGTGATTTTAGTGAATAACCCAATATTGAATGAAACAAAGCAAGACAAAGATCAACAGACCTTACAAGATCAATTTAAATGGAGGCATGCCGACAGAATTACACAATTGGCAGAAATTACAAAATTGACCACTCTTGGCAGAAATATAGCCGAACAAATTTTGCGGCAAATTGCATACTTGAAAATTTTTACCTCTCACAACATCAGTTACAAGAGTCTGATCAATGTCCCCATAATAGTAGATGAGTCATAAGATAGACCAGCCCCTGTGGTTGTCTTGGTGGCATCCTGGCTATGTCCTCACTTTTTCAAGCTTTCTTTCTCCAAGGAGAAGCAGAGATTGCCACAGCGTCCTTGTCACAGCCCAGTAGGAGCCGTGTTTCAGCTGATGCTCACTGGCAAGAGAGGCTCGAGGCGGCACAGACTGTGCTCTTCTGCAAGGAGGTCTTTGCTCAGGTAGGGTTGCAATATAGCTTGACTGTGTTCTGACAACCAATCACAGACATGACAGGTGGTATGGCAACCAATCACAGACATGACAGGTGGTATGGCAAACAATCACAGACATGGCAGGTGGTATGGCAACCAATCACAGAAATGACTGCTGGAATGGCAACCAATCACAGACATGACTGGTGGTATGGCAACCAATCACAGACATGACAGGTGGTATGGCAACAACCAATCACAGAAATGACTGCTGGAATGGCAACCAATCACAGACATGACAGGTGGTATAGCAACCAATCACAGACATGGCAGGTGGTATGGCAAACAATCACAGACATGGCAGGTGGTATGGCAACCAATCACAGAAATGACTGGTGGAATGGCAACCAATCACAGACATGACAGGTGGTATGGCAACCAATCACAGACATGACAGGTGGTATGGCAAACAATCACAGACATGGCAGGTGGTATGGCAACCAATCACAGACATGACTGGTGGTATGGCAACCAATCACAGACATGACTGGTGGTATGGCAACCAATCACAGACATGACTGGTGGTATGGCAAACAATCACAGACATGACAGGTGGTATGGCAACCAATCACAGAAATGACTGGTGGTATGGCAAACAATCACAGACATGGCAGGTGGTATGGCAACCAATCACAGAAATGACTGGTGGAATGGCAACCAATCACAGACATGACAGGTGGTATGGCAACCAATCACAGACATGACAGGTGGTATGGCAAACAATCACAGACATGGCAGGTGGTATGGCAACCAATCACAGACATGACTGGTGGTATGGCAACCAATCACAGACATGACTGGTGGTATGGCAACCAATCACAGACATGACTGGTGGTATGGCAACCAATCACAGACATGACAGGTGGTATGGCAACCAATCACAGAAATGACTGGTGGTATGGCAAACAATCACAGAAATGACAGGTGGAATGGCAACCAATCACAGACATGACTGGTGGTATAGCAACCAATCACAGACATGACTGGTGGTATGGCAACCAATCACAGACATGACAGGTGGTATGGCAACCAATGACAGACATGACAGGTAATTTAACAGCCTATCACATAAGGGACATTGGGACTCTTGGGAGTGGTCATGAAGTGACATATACTATTCATATAGAGAGTCGATGTTAATTTGTCGAAAGATGAAAGGAATATGTTTAATCTCGCAAATGATTACAGTTCTCAAAATAATTAAAGCCTCAACTTAAATTCTGAACTTAATAGGAAAATATGATACCAGAAGTACAGTGTCTAACTTACTTGTTCCTCCTTCCTGGATCATGCTTTAGATTGCGCGAGAGGCAGTACAACTAAGATCACCGGTGCCCCACATCGTAGTTGGCAATCAGATCTTCTGCACACTTTTCCCCGGTGTCCGGCTCTGCCTTGCGTTATGCCACAATACCAGTATGGATTCACAGGTAGGCACTCAGTCATACAGAACCGGACTGAAGTGTAGATATCACTTAGGATACCAGGTATGGAGACCTTTGGAGTTTTCCCAAACCATGGTCTAGTCTCCAGCTTTGGCTACAGGAGATATTAGGCCCTTGGCTTGGGGGACTTTGAATCAGTATGGGTCAATGTTCTGGTTCATTAAATACTGTAAGTATTTCTATTTGGTTTGTGCAATACAAGTCTTCTAGATGATTCTAGAACAAAAATGAAGCCAGAGCTAGAGACGGCTCCAAGGTTTGGAAAATGTCCCTAACTTAATGTGACCCTTCTCAAAACCCCTCTCAAGTGTAAAACCCCTCTTATGTGTAAGCAATCAGGGTTGTGTAATATCCCACACATACCTCAAACACAAAGGAAGCAATATTCGTACAGAGTACTGCAGTCGATTTCACAAAACTTTACACAATGGCATAAGTCCATTTGCATTTACAAGCAGTCATCATAAATGCTGTTATTATCCGCATCCAAGATGTTAAGATTTTTTAAAATGTTGTGCAGCTACGCCAAGTTTTGTGAAAACGATCGTAAGTTTATTGCGCAGCTGCGCAATAAATTTGTTGTGCAAGTCCTACGCATGGCGTAAGTTACGCACTGTTTCATGAAATCGGCTGCAAGGCTGATTTCGCGCTGACTGTACTTGTTGCATAACGTATTGCATTTACAAGAGGTAAGCACTGTTTCAATGAGAAGTCACATACACAGCCTTAGTTGGGAGTGAGCCTCATGTTGCAAAAGAGCCTGGGGCTACACAAATGCATGAGGGGTGAATTTCCCAACGATGTCACTAGCATAATGTACACTTCACAAAGGCCTTTGATTGGTTTTTCCTTTAAAAAAAATGGAACCATTACATTCAACTCATTGTGTTTCACCAAAATGATCTGTTAATTGTGTTGCAACGTTTCTTTGATTTGTTCCAGTCAACCTCCAGTTTTGATTTTCGACTCGGGGTGAGTGGAGACAATATAACTCAATCACTCCGATCAAAGAAACATTTTCATATTCACTTCTGTTCAGATATCCTCATTTTTCTCCCTTCAAAAGATGGCTAATGAGTAGGCTTGGACTATATTTCAATAATACCGTGTAGTAACATTATTGTTTTGATACCGAACAATACCGAATGCCGAATGATGCTGTCAAAATACGGAAATACCGACGACCTTGGTTTGGAGTGCCATTACCGTGATTTCCCTTCTTAAATGTGGCCAGTTGTGTGCAAAAGCCCTTTTAAGAAGGTGACAGAAACAAGTTGGTCAGATCTGCGGTATATGGATAATTGTTTAACCTTTTAGTCACTCTAGCGCCCCAAACCGCCCTGCCTATACCCACTGTAGCGCTCAAAACCTCACCCGAGCACTCTATGGTGTTATTGATTATTCAGTGAGTAAACACAATGTAATACAATGTAGTACAGATGCTAATGGGTTAAATTCCTTGTGGTCAAGGTATCTAGATAAGGTCTTTTGACGTTCTGTCCATAATAATAACAGGTTCTTATATAGCGCTTTTAACTAAGATCAAAGCGCTTTACATTATTATTATTATTCCCCCTGATCATTGGGCCAATTTACATTACAAATACTATCTCAGCTCCCTGGGGAGTATACAGCTCGATGCTGCCTGTTAGGCGCATGGAAGCTAATACAATCACAGTAACCATTTCTACCCTCACAGGTACCCCTTTACTCCTGGGTGGAGAGAAGCAATGCGTGACAAAGTGCCTTGCCCAAGGGCACACACACCATGACCCCAGGCTGGACTCGAACCCACAACCTGCAGTTTTACCCGCAGACTACGATCCAATGCCCTTAACCAGGAGGCCACAGCGCTCCATGCTGCCTGTTGGCAGTTACCCTATCACCATGTGTCTTATAGTACTTTGATGACGTAATAGTCGGCCCAAAAAAGTACCTGATAATACCGGAAACTGCAATATTTTTGTGACGATATACCGTAGACTCATAAAATCCAATACCGCACAAGCCTAATAATGAGCAGAGTGTAGGCTATTACCCAGATTAGGGTTGTTCTTAATAACACCCCAACCATCTCTATCCTGCATGGATTTAGAATTCATATCAGTCAAATTCTGCCCTCATCTGGCACACCAGACCACCACCACCAACAGAATTCCAAATCCTACCAAATGAATGTCAAGGACATTTTTCTTTTCTACTGTTCATTTCATTTTTATACACCATAGAAATACAGCACTCAGTCCTTCATTGTGATATCACACGCAGACATTCTGATGAAAATGAACGTTGTGTGGATGAAAAGTTGACAGTTCCCATTCATTCCCATTAATTCCCATTACGCAAGATTTGTTTGAGGGCGTGTCACTCCAAAGAAGGCATAATTGACGTCCACCTCATGTCATTTGGTTGGATCACAGAGTCAGTGTCATGTTACATAAGATGAAGAATTGTGAGAGGGTTGGCTATTGAGAGCTTGCGATCTGAGATCTTAGGGGCATGGCTATTGAGGACTGCAGAAGTCCCTTAACGTCGTCTGGCTGTTTTTTAAATGACCGTTTAATTTTTGTCTTCCAGTTATCGCGTAGTTTTTGTTCTGAGATGCCTGGGGTGAGTTGTCCACAAATCCTCCATACATTGTGGCTTCTGGCTTGAACTAAAATGCCATTCATTGCTTGACGTGTGTTTTCACAGACTGTAGAGCATTGGAAAAAAATTGTGAGGAAGAAAATGAATTTTTAAAGACAGTGTGTCTGGTTTGCTCTCTTTCATTAATTTCAGTTTAATAATCGTAAGATTATCTGAAGCATTCAGGTAAATTTTTCCACTTGCTCAAATTCCTTCCAAAATCAAAAGTTCAAACACCAGACCACTCTGTTTCTCGTCTTTAATTCCTACTGTACAGATATTTCAGTATACCTGTCTGGCTGAGAAAAGGACTCGACGATTACAATGATTTCAAGTTGGCCCATATTAGCTTTATATCTCTTGTCGATCACAATTCATTCATGAATAATTTCAATCTAATTCACGTGGGCTAGGTTAGGGTCAAGCTTTACAGGGGCCCTGAGATGTCAAGCTGCACTTACCACTATCATGGTATCAGTCCACCACACAAACAACTGCTTCAACTTGCAGTTTTTTACATAATTTTTTTTCCTACAGGTTATGCAGGTATTTCCTGACAGTTTGTAAAACTAATAGAATGGAGTTAATAATGACAAATATTGGATATTTACGCTGATTCTAATTACCATCCCCTTGACTACCAACAAGTAAAGTGTCTCTTCATATGGAAGAGTATCTATATGGTTGAATTTTTTGTTTGCACCAAGAGAGGTCGAACTTTAGTCAGAAGTTTACAGTGATCAAATTATGAACTAAAATATCTTTTGATGATCAAGCTAAGCATACTTAAAACACTATCTGATTTTAAAAATAAAAAAAATAAAAAAGTAGGGAGTAAAGACAACTCTTATATTCCCATCAGTCCCTCCTCCTAATCACCCCGCGTCGACAAAAATGTTATGTTTTTCAGGTTTTGCAGGATGTTTGTGTCTCTGTAAAGTTGTTTTCTTAAAACCTGGTGGGAGTCAAATCCCCCACTAGCTCAAAGTCCTTGTATTTCCAAGCAGTGGCTTGAGATATAAAACCTTCCACAATTTCAAATTTCATTGTCTCAAGAATCCACGTCAACTCATCTTTGTAAATGTTTCAGCCATGAAGCTTGCAAACACAACACATGATACTCTTATGCTCCCATCGTTAAATCAAGCTGCCAGAAAAACTAACAAGCTTTCTACACAGATTTTGTAACAAATCTTTCTTTAAATGAGGAATACTGTACCTCTCAATGGCAATGTGGTAATGGGCGGCATGGGTTGCTAGTGCTCGCCACTTGCCAATGTGGCTCGGGTTCAATTCCTAGCTTGGACCATATGTGAGTGGAGTTGTTCGTTGATTCTCTCCTGTGCCACAAGGGTTTTTATCCGGGCCCTCCGGTTTTCCTCCCTCCGCTAAAATCAACACTTTCGATCTCTGGCTGTGCTCCACGGTCAGACATGGGTTGTACCTAGGGCGGCAGCCTAAGGCGCCTTTACGTGCCAGTGGCTCGACCACGTTGTAGCCGCGTCCATTGCAATACAGCTTCTCAGATAAGTAACGATGATTAGCCCTTTCATAAAAGCTATCATGCCATAACACATGAAAAATTGTACATTTGAAAGTGAAAACTAATGTCATGACCCACATTAACACATTGCCTTGAAAAATAGTCACTCATATGCTTCCTTGTGGCTTTTCAGTAAGTTTTGATGATTCAAATTTGAATTGTAAGCAATTTTGAATCGCACAAATCAAATTGCATCACTTTTGACAGCAACAGACATGTTGTGTACTTTAAGGTATGTGTGTGTTTGAAATGATGGTGTCAGCGTATTGTTAACTCAAGGTAAATTATGTACATAGCATGGGCTGATCCATTTGCATGGTTGGGGGAGTCGTTTTTAGCTCCAGCTGTGCCTAAGGTTTATGAATTTCTCCCAATTGGAGGATAGCCATGGCTGTTTAGAATTAGGTCCAAAGCGCCCTCTAGTGAAGAAATAACTTCATGATTGAATTGGGATATATCTTCAAATTCATGCATGGTTTTGGGAATTGTTACCCCCAGTGTCCTTGGTAAATATGTCAAATATAAAATGGTAACTATCAGTCTGATTTGGGGCTTATGTTCGCCACCAGGCACTGCTAGCATTTATCTTAGGATTTGTCAATTGTGTCAGGGATTTTGCATATTTTGTCAAACTGCATCAGAAGAAGCTGTTAGCTAACTAATTAACGGAAAAATGTTTATTTTCCAGATCAGACAAGCGTACATGTAAATAGAATGAAGGATGTGCCCGTCCCAGTGTTATTTTATTTGAGATAATTGATGAGATTTGGTATTATTTATTTTTTTTAGTCTATGAGGAATTTAGGCTTCTGCGCATGAGTACATCCTGTAACTGAGGATTCTGTGCTTACAGGGTTAGCTCTGAATTATTTGCTAGCACGGTTAGCACAAATGGTGATCGTAAGCACGGAATTCTGTGGTTAGCAGAGCCATGAAATTGGGCCCAGTGCATTCCTAACAGTGTCTGGCACTCATGTGAAGATGCTACGCGTTGTGCACATTTGGAATAAATTAATTGTGCTTACTCTGTACCATACGTGTGCAAACTAGTGCACACACGTGGTGCGTCCCTCCCACTGAAGCTCTGGAGGTGGTAATAAAATTTGTGAAAGAAGTCCATAGAAATTTGGTGTCGATATTCAGAGGACAGGAAACAAGTCAATCACAAGTCATTGCAAGTAAGGTTGGAGCTTAACTCCGAATAACAGGGCATGTATGATAGGGACTTGACACTGCCGGGCTTGTGATAATTGTGATGACTTGAGATGACTTGGTCGTAGCTCTGAGCCTAGTGATTCAAGTCAACTTTGCTGCATGCCAAATAGTCTACGATTCTTCATTCCCTGTTGACCAGATTGAACCCTTGAGGCAGCCCAATCACAGCCACGCCTTGGAGCACTCCCTGCATCAGCTCCTGAGAGAGCTTCACCGCAGCAACTTGAGCGGAACCACGCCCCGGCCCATCACAGCATCGTTGACGGTCAGCAAGAAGCGACGATTGGCTGGACCTCAGGCCATCAGCCGGAAAGAACTGACCGACAGCCAACAAGGGTAAATATGAAAAGTCGGGGCCTGGCTTGGGCTTAGGCAATTTGAGTTATTCAACTTTTCCAATAAATCATTATTCACCGGGGCCTCCATGGAGAACAGATTTTCCACGACTGATGGGGCTACCCTAGTAAAATAAATACTGTAAATTAAAAAAAAAGTCATTTTTGTGAAACTGCAAGTTTTGAAGGTCAACAGAAGTAGGATTTGTGGTCAACAAATTCATAACGTTTACACTTATAATAGTAATTTCACTATTGATAATTAAGAGATATTCGGAGGGGGGGGGGATTTCCAATTTTTTTTTACTAAAACAGCCCCTCCTCCTTGCTAGTCTGTAGCATGAAGAGGGTGGTGGTTGCATGGTAAATTTTTATTGACAACATTTTATAAAAATACTAATTCTTTTGTCTTGCTTTACCAGGGAGTGCTTGTTGGAGAAGGTCTTGAAACAAGCTAAGCACATTGTTTTGAGGAAAAGGTAGGTCATAGTATATCATAAGTAGGAAAATAAATTCACTATCGCGCTCGCGCTCGTGGAACACGTGGAACACATGGAACACGCAAAATGTAATGCGTCTGTGTACCACATATCACTCGGCCTTCGGCCTCGTAGTATGTGGGACACAGACGCACTACATTATTACGTGTTCCACTCGCGCTGTATTATATACATAGTAACACAGAGAACTGGCTTCATATTACATCGTACCGATGAAAAGGGAATCAGTGACATACCCAACACCTTGGTCAATATAACAACGTTATTAGCATTTCTGCCCATAAAGCATCAGTAACTCAAATATTGCCAAACTAAAATCTTATTTTTTAATGTGCAACCATTTCAGGGTAGCCGACGTGATCAACCAGCTATCCAGTGACCTACAAGATCCTGTCATTCTAGTGCATTGGAGTGCACACACTCAACCGCTGGTGTCTACAGCAAAGATCCACATCTCAACTAGCGGCTATGAGCAGATGGCCATGTAATTACACTCAGTGTGTTTGACTATTGTGCATTTTATGACCTGTTCCCATCAAAAGAGCTTTACCCTTTCATCACCAAATCGTTGATTGACTTGGCTCTCCCCAGAATCAAATTGTTTGCTAGAGCATAACAATTGACCACAAGTTGAACACTCAGTTTCTTCAAACTACATTTTTTCAGCTACGGATAGCAGCTCAACAAATGGTCGTGTCTCTCTGTGAGTTGGTTCGTTGGTTAGTTAGTAACAAACGTCAGCAACAGCCTTGCATGGCTATAAATCACCTCGTCATTCAGGCCCAGGTATACATCAACTCCTGGCCCTCTGTCGTTCACTTTAATGGGTCTCCACTGACCGCCTTTCAATTTATGCAGTCCTAGAAAATTGGGTCACTAGGGTCAAAAACCTGATGTTTGTACTGAAAACACTACTCCTTCCAGAAATTAAATGGCACAATTACGTCACACATGTATGAACACAAATGCGTTTACCTGCAGCTTCTGAGATCATTTCAAGCTCGTTCTGCCAAGAATTAAAATCAATGCCTATGATAAGCAGCAGGGAGTAGTTCCTTGTTGATAATAGTCACCCATGGTGAAGAAAGGGTTAAAATGGGAGTTTTAGGAATTCTGAAGGACAAGAGCTCTTTGATTATGCATATAAAACAGAGATTTGGACAGGCATTTTGAGGGTTGCAAAGTGTGGTATATCTGGAGGCTGTGAGTCTTTGTTTTTCTGCAAATCGTTGTTGACAGGAGAAAAGCAACTACATGTAATGAAATAGGTTTATAGATACTGGGGCACTAAAGAAATGGTAGATGGGTAGAGGACTTGAGGTTCACTTAAACAATAGACCATTCCTTCTGGATTGGATTCATCTTGTTGATAGCACCCTCTATCGCTGATGGGGACTGACTGCGCTTGCCAGGGATCGAGACTAGCTATGTTATGGGAACAAAATGCAAATCTTGAGCCAAGACTACAAAATTTGATTTATAAATGCATCCACCAATAATAATAATAATAATGGTGTCTTGTATAGCGCTCATGTCCGTCACAAAGTGACGCTCCTGGCACTCCATTATTACCCTGGCTTTAGCACGGCTGCCATTACGGCGCTCCAGCATTGAAGGAATTTCTTCCTACCAGGTACCCATTTACCACACCTGGGTGGAGAGAGGCAGTTGTAGTAAAGTGTCTTGCCCAAGCGCACAAGCACCATATTCCCCGTCAGGATTCGAACCCACGTACCACGGCATACGAGTCAAACACCGTAACCACTAGACCAAAGCACCCCAATACACCTGGCACAAAAAGAAACTAAGCAGTTTTTATAATCATCCTAGTTTGGACATTTGTTGATGAATAAAAAATCTGAAATGTACGTTTTGTCACGGAAACTGTCCAGTTCAATTTGATACCTCACTTTGTGAACACTGTGTAAGAAATAACCAGAGCGCAAGCGCTGAAGCTCCTGAAATCCAAAAACTTAAAGTTGCACTTAGCGAAATTTTGAACGGGCACTGCAACACACAATTGAATGCGGGGCCTGCATCATCATTATATAGGTTCGTAGGTATTTCACATGAATGTCCTCATGTTTTTCGTCGTCATGTTACTGTGATGCTGTTTAGTGTAACTTTTCATTGTAATTGTAAGGTAAATATCAGTATTGCAGCAGTAACATAACTTTTCTTGTTGTAAAACACATTCATTGAAATGCTAATGTAATGGGCTCTATAAGTGTAATTTATTATTATTAGGTTTTTTTTATTTGGCCAAAGGATATTGCTTCAACTTACTGTGGAAGTAGACCAGATTCGAGTGCTGTGTAAGGACGGTCGTGTCATCCATGCCAATTATGAGCAGCAACAGTTGAAGGACTTGCTTCGATGCCAGGTAACGTTAGCTGTTTCACACTTAAAACGATCGCTCATAATGGACTGTTCTTTTGGTTTAATGGGTTTAAAGGGATCCTCTATTTTTTGTGAAATGCATACCTCACTTTTTATAATGAGGGTTTCATATAAACGTTTTGGAATATTTGTAATTAGATTTAGAATTGTTATCGTTTAATTGTGTAAATGTCACATCATTGTTGGCATTGAAAGTCCGGGTTGTACATTGTAAAGAATTCAAACTTGAAAGCTTCAACCCTTGTCAACCTCCAGAATTTTTTAAAAACCTGACTTTCACTCATACCTGCTCAGGGGTTGGGGTGAAATTTTTATGACACATATTATTTTTTTTGATGTTTCATCCAAGGCCAAAGACTAATGTGATAAAGTGAACAAGGCTAAAGTTAACCTGGGAGATGTGAATTGACCTCGGTAATCCATTGAACCTGTTGGAATGGCACTGTGCTATATTTGTTGTCTTGATCCCTTTCATGATTACGATATTGTTTTGTATGGACTCGTTGCACCCCTATACCGCCTCAATATTGACAAAAAGAGAGAGAGGCAGACTGTTGAATGCACACATGTATGCAAAGACGCAACAGCGTTATGTGGTGTTTTGTTGGCATTCAAACTAAAAATAATTGGGCGCACTTTGTTTGCAAATTAGTGTAGCATGTAGTGTGTTCTAGTTTTCATGAATGGTAACGGAGCACAATCTACTGTTCTCTTGCAGAGTAGATACTGGGTTTTTTTGTTCATTATTTTACAGAAATGAAACTGTTCCGAATTTAATGGAAAAACCGACTTCGTGACTTTCTATGAAAATTTCTACGATTTTTCCCACAAAATTTGATTTTTGTAACAATTTTTTCACATATGTGACTTTATTTAAATTACAATTTTGACGAAAAGTTGATGAAAAAGTCGATGAAAGCGGCACGTAAAAATTATCGCAAGTGAAGTTTTAATCTCTTTCACCAGTCCTGAATGGAGTGTTTCTACAGTACTTGTAGAAACACCTAGGCCAACACTGATCGAAGCCTTTTTCCGGCAGGATAGAAGGTTAAATATTGATTTTAAAATATTTTCGGAGGCTTCAGATTTAGTTGTACAAAATGCAATGCCTTAACAATCAGGATGAGTACCGATGGTGAAGAGAGCATGAGGATGGCGAAGAGAGCATAAGTGATACATTTCACTGGCAGTTGTTGGAAGAAAAAGACGATAATGCCCGTTAGTGGCGTTTGGTTGAATAGTGCTCTTGTCTTTCGGACTTTTTCCTCGACTTTCTCAAGTAAGAAGTGAATTTCTTTGAGTCGGGTACTCTAACTGTAATTCAGGCTTTCTAATTATATGAAAACACTCAACATTTTTCAGGAGCCAGTGTCCGGAAATTTGGCATGAAGTGTATTGTACATACAGTCGAGTCTCGTTAATACAAACTCGTTCGGACCTAGCCAAATTGTTTGTTATATCAGAATTTTGTATTAAGATGAACATCAGTCCCATATTCAATGTGCACATAAATGCACAGTCGGGACTAAGGCTTTATGTTTGGTATGACCAGAATTTTGTATTAACAGAGTTTGTACTAACGAGATTGGACTGTATATGTATATGTGTGTACATGTATATGCGTAACTGTAGCGTGGCCCAAATTTCAGACACATGTTTTTGTTCGGCCTATTTTTCGATTTTGTTTCCCCCACATGCCAGTTTCATCTCTGATTTTGATATAAAACATGGTGCAATCTCCAAATTCCACTAGTGTGACAGCTGTATTTTGTGTCTGTCCTGCAGATATCCCAGCATCAGATTGCCTGCGTGTTTTCCCTGTCCAAATCAATGAATATGCATGTCCTACATTATAACCTCCATCTTGGCGTTGGTTCTGCCTCCAAGCTTGGCAACGCTTCATCGGTGCTCATCTCCACCCACCATGGCCAGAGGTGAGGTTTGCAACTAATTCTACAGTAAATTTGTTCTTTGAACTAAATACTTCAGCTTTGTTCTAGAACCACACACTTGGGAGTAAGCCTTGAACAAGCTGGAAAAAAGAAGTGGATATGATACAATTTTGTGACTTTTGTTTGTTCTTAAAAGTTTAATTCTCCAATCGAATGACAAAGATATACTTGGATGTTATATAAAACAAATAATGAATGTTTTGCATTCGTGCAATGGTGGGAATATTTTCATTTGTTGAAAGATGGAATGTTCCATTCAACTCAGCTTTGCCTCATTGTGTGGAACATTCAATGTTTCAACTCATGAAAATATTCTCACCATTGAACTCATAAACATTCATTATTTGTATACTATTTTAACCCATATTATAACATGTACTGCAAACGGAAGTACCGTTCTGTAACCATGCATGGAAATGCCGCCTACTAGCTAGGCGAGGGTTACGGACTTGTGGGGACTAGATGACATCTTTTGTATACCCCTTGCTAGAAATTGTAAACATGCTTTTAAAAATATAAGCATTGTTGACATCTCCTTTTCTGCCTCGTTGTTATTAAGGACGCTGGCTGTACGGAGCGACCCCCTAAATGGCATACGAGTCCAGGTGAAGGGATGCAAGAACCCTCATGATACCGAACAGAAGAGCAACGTGGTGACAGATCCAAAGTGGGAGACCATCATGACGGACTACCGGGAGGTAGACATGGACCGGATACCGGGCAGAACCTTTGTCAACAAGATGGAGTTACTGATGGCTGTGCTTGCGTCATGAGGGGGAACTGTTAAAAAACATTGCACACCGCTTTGAAGACTGGCTCTCCAAAGTTGCTCTGAACCAAGTAGCAGTTGGAGCAACTTGGGTCAAACCAACCAGAGTATGGTTTCAAACATAATATGTACAGTGGAACGCCGCTATAACGAACATTGTGGGATCCACAGAAAATGTTCAGAATAGTGATCGTTCGGTATGGGCTCCGTGCACAAGTACCCCATCAATGGCCTGAAAAGGAGAGTTGGGGGTGACCTAGACTGGTTCCTGATCCATCCACTGCGTATTTCAAATGATATCCAAAGTTATTGGGATCGGGGATTAGTCTGGGAGACCATTAGATTAAATTTGAACGTATTTGAATGTATTCGCGCGCCGACGACACCTGACACTCACGCACGAAGACGCTATGGCTTGGCTTTGTGCACATTCAGGAAATAAATAAGTCGTGCCTACTTCGGGCGCGAACTACAGTGTGCACACGCGGTGTCCTGTCCAAGGGGCACTCAGAATTGGTAAAAGCACGCCCTCTTTTGTTGGCGCACGGAGCCCATAGCAATTGTAAGCTGCCAGTGCTCCGGTACTTCAATATATAGCGCCCTTCAGAACTTCACCCTTCACGCCCTGGTTGTTACTGAAAGACGACTTGAATTATGTAATTACAAAGTTTTTGAGCTTACTACCTACAGCAATGGGTGGCTTTCCCCTTTTATCACTTGTCGCTCTTCTGCTGACATTTTTTGGAACAACAATGTTCAGTAGGTTTTGTACACATCATCGTCATCAAATAGTCTACATTTTATACTCTGAAACTGTTACCTGATAAAGAATGGTGCCAATGTACACTTTCGTTTATCTGCTAGACTTTGTGTAAAGTAAACGAATATGGTCACAATTAAATTGAATTTATCTCAATTCATTGTATTACAAACGGAAATGCTTAATGGGGGTGACATGAAGTTTGCACTGGAACTTATGCAAATATTTTTCCTCTGAAATGTATGAAAACTACGAGAGATCCCTTTTTGGTTAATATGTTTGTAAATCCACTTTTTTAACATTTAATATATTCCATGCTTTTTTCTGACAACTGAGGGCGCTGTTTCTGTGATGTCACATTAGGCTCACACTAAGGGTTTTCTGTTCTTATTGTGAACCCTAATTTTTGGTAACTGAAAACATTTGTGAATAAATTGTGTTCATAGACTTACTTTCATGTACTGATACAACAGACAATGTATCACCAATGCCAAAAAAATCACAATTGCAAAACCCGAAAATTCTGGAAACTTTTGATGCTGGAGCAAATTTCTGCCTAAAATGACATTGAACAGAACTCATACTCATAGCAAGAATGTTAACTGTTGGAGTAAAAAGGCCCAAGGTACCACATTTTTGAAGCGCTGCTAGAATGAAAAACCTGATGTTGTTGGGACTGAGTCTTGCTCAACAGCTTTGTTACTTCTCAATATTACTCTGCGTAATTGCACGTGGCTGTAAACATAAAACATAATTTGTTGGAATTCAAAAAAACCTGAACGTTTTGGAGAACATGAAAATACACGTTTTTGCATCAGTGAATTGAAGAGAAAAATAGTAAATCGGCAATTCATTCTTTTTAATAAAATGTGCGGTTATGTGCCGGCATGCGAATAACACGACTTGCAACAGAGCCAGAATATAGTATCAGGGTGACCCACCGTTGATCTACCCATGGAGGAAGGAACACTTCTCAGGCACGAATTGATCATTGCTAACAACCATGATGTCGGTTTGAGGCAATATCCTTGACTACAAAGAGGTAACTATGACAGAGCTTTAACACTTCAATGAATTTTTGATAGCCACAAATTACCACCCTTAATATGTGCTGTGGTAAGTAATTAGTGGCCTTTTGTAAAGAGGCAATGAAATGAATACAGTCGTGTACCATTACGAGATGAATAATTGGCTCCTTATACATGTGTACATGTATTATTCATCTCGGTGAAGCCTTGTTCATGTCGGTCAAGACCGTAGTCAAGAGGGAGCAAGGGCGGATCCAGGGGGGGCCAAAGGGGGCCATGCCCCCCCCCCCAAAAAAACGAAACCAATTTTTTTTTTTTTATGTGGCATCGCAATAAAGGCAGGCAATGAGTACACCACCATCTTTTCCTCAAAAAAACATTGGTTAAAGTGGTCAGAAATTGCCTCAGATCGCACCACAGAGCATCTAGAATCCAAAAAATTTTCGGGGCCCTTAAGCGGGCCCCGAACCCCACGCCGTAATTTTTTTGACCCACTTTTTGGGGGGACCATAATGTTTTTTGGCCCCCCCCCCAAAAAAAATTGTGTTCTGGATCCACCCTTGAGAGGGAAAAGCGTATATTTACGCCATCCATTATTTTGTAATTATGTTTGCTCTGCCTGGATGACTTTTCACAAGCCATCAACAGGTTCATTAGATAAGTATAAAGGAAAAAGGCAAGTGTGCGTGATGCTCGTGGACTGCACAGTGAAGCAGACTTACAATTAGCTTACAATTAAAAGTCGGTGAAGGGCAAAACCTAATTTGATTTATATCACCCCGACGCAAAATTCCATCTTATTACGATTAGCCTGGTTGATGGAGAAGTTATATTTCGAGTTCGATCGGTAAAATTACGATCGTCAATTCGCCCCTGCTCAATGTAAAAAGGCCGAGCCAGAGGACCACCATCTATTGGTGCACGAGTAAAAAAACCCCGATATTTGAACATTTTCAACTGTTACATTCAACCACCTTTCTCTGATACTCTTGATAAATTGGTGACTCTCATTCGTGATCGGCAAACTGCAAGTAAGATACGGCTCCACAATGAGGCCTGTTTCATGGCTGAGTGCTATCTGGGCGGTGGTATGTGAGCAAGCCAATTCTTGCAAAACCGGTCAAGAACGATTCGATAATTCTTGCTATCAGCTGCTGAAGGAAATAATGACGTGGGATGAGGCATTTCAGGCCTGCTCTGCCATGGGTGCTGGTGGCTTGGTGGTTCCTGACTCCCCCAATGAGAATCAGTTCATCAGGGAGATGATAAAGACGAATCTCCTAAGTGATGGCAAAGTCTGGATCGGCTGCACTGACATGGACGAAGAAGGCAAGTGGATGCAAGCTGGTGAGGCAGGCAAGGAGTGGAATAAGGGATGGGTGGACATGGTTGTACAATACGTGCAACTGTGATCTGTGAGCGTCATAATTATCTACCCAGATATTATGATCTGCCTTCAGGCTGATGCTGACGGCCGTTTCATGTCCCCATAACTGTGACCAACCAAAACGTTCGACAACGGTTTGGGAACACTGAGGAAAGACACCCTCGATTTCATATATATAGCAGCAATTGGACATTTGTATTTGCACGGAAAATGCCAGACAGACATCGGACAAATTCGCAAAGATGTGTAGGTAAAGAATGTAATGAACGACTGTTGAATGACGGCAAGAATATTTCCTCCACGGACTGGCATTTTACACTGACTGCATCCGTCTCAGAAACTGTATGTGAGACGCATATTCCATAACGATTCATGTATAAATGAATCGTTTATTTGTTTTGACTTCTTCTTTTTCCCCAAGCAAAACAAAACAAAAGTAATTTCCTTAAATTTCGGACACCCCCTTCCCCCAAATTAAACCACGCTACCCGAAAAAAAACCCAAAACGGCCCCAGAATAATTCAGATCCGTTAGCAGGGTATGCTGTAGTTCTCACAACCTGATGATAACAATGTACGGACCGGGAGCAACTTAAGACTACCCCCAAGACGGATCCCTTTGTGCGCAAAAGTGACCCAAAATAAAAGCCTTTTTTTCCAGAGGGTTGCAGGCGTCCAAAACTATAAAAAAAAAAAAAAAGGTAGCTTTTTCGGTAAAAAGATAAATTAAAGGTGATGAACTTCGTAAGGGAAATAATATATTGAAGAGCACGTACAGTACACCTGTACGAGTTGGATTTGCTATCGACCAGGGTAATTGGTAAAGTTCTAGCAAAAAGTTGTGTCAAACGGTAAAGTGCTGCTATATACGGTAGAAATAACATTTAGCTGTAAAATATAAGAATAAGGGGAGCACTAGTCTTGTATACTTTCTTTGATCTCGTGGAACAGCAACCTCATAATGAGGTATAGTAAAAGTGTTATGAAACATTTTACGAGTAATTTCAAGTGAATTCTGCCCACAACTGTCATTATATTTCTGTATTTATGTACGTTTGTTGGTGGGTTGCCTGGTTGGTTTGGGTTGATTTATTTCCTTCCTCTATTCTTTCCATAAAATATCTAGCCGCAGGTCACACGTGCCAATGTAATTTCCTCGCGGAAATTCTGAGTCATAGTAATTAATGATTTTGATTGCTCAACATAACTTTGCGTCAAGCTGTTCCAGAAAGCCTACTCTGTATAAAGTATTATTAGGCCTAATCAAATCCTACATTCCAGGGGCGGATCCAGGAATTTTTGCAGGGCGGGGGTTCCGTCCTGTGAGATTTTGTTATTTCTGATTTTAGCGGACATAATATTGCAGCACATTGTAACTGCATCATATTGTAACTGATGTACTTATTGTTATAAAAAAAGTGTTGAATGATCACTTCATCGCCCGGTGTCTGCAAAGAACCGGAAGGAAACGTGCAAAGAGAGGTGTGTCAGTGCCGGCAGTGGTGGAAGTCGTAACAGATGTTCACACTATAATGAATTAAAAAAACAAACAAACAAAAACAACAACAAGCCAAAACAAACAATCCATCGATGAGAAAAAAATTGGTTTGCCATTCAATTGGGAAAACATTATTCCAAAGTCATGTTGAATGATCACTTCATCGTCCGGTGTCTGCAACGAACCGGACGGAAACGTGCAAAGAGAGGTGTGTCAGTGCCGGCAGTGGTGGAAGTCGTAACAGATGTTCACACTATAATGAATTAAAAAACCCAAAAAACAAGCCAAAACAAACAATCCATCGATGAGAAAACTGGTTTGCCGTTCAATTGGGAAAACATTATTCCAAGGTCGTGTTCAATAATCACTTCATCGTCCGGGTCGTTGCAGACACCGGACAAAAAAGTGCAGTGTGAGGTGTGTCAGTGCCAGTGGTAGAGTCGTACCAAAAAATACAGGAATGACTCAACACAATCATATATGCATTTATACCAAACTTTAATTCATATGGTACTTCAGTATTTTTTTTTCTTGGAAAATTAAAGATCATGACCGCAACTCTTTCGCTTTTGATTGCCGAAATATTGTGAAATAATATTTTCGACCGAAAACGGGTGATTCGCCTGTGAAAATTTGAGTCAACTTTCAACCATGCATAATTAGTGCCTTCAGTGGTGCGCAAAGGCGCGGCGTCGTGAAATGGGAGAGGGGATTTCCCGAACCCCATTTTTCAAGAATCGAGAAGTTTGTCACTTAGTGGCAGTATGCACATTGACGTCGCGAGCTGAGAGAACGGCGGATATATGGAAGCACTTTAAATAAAAGGAGTAAAAGCCGAAAAACAAAAAGAAAAGAAAACGGGTCGATGATAATCATGTAAATATAATTCAATGGATATTTACAGTGTCGTAACTTGTGATACCCGAACGCGAATTATTGATTTAAATGGCTTCCTGTCATGAAAGAGAAAGTATTTGAGAGGGGGGAGGCTTTCTTCTGGAAGTCGAACACTTCGGTTGTGTTTTTAACAGTTAAAATTTCGTCTTCTCTCAGATGCTGATGGGCGAGGATGCGGGGGGCACAAGGAGGAGGGAGGGGAAATAGGCATCGAGCGGGGGCCCCTTCTTCCCCCGGTTACGTCATTTTGTATATTTAACGATAGAAACTGCCGGGATTGGGCCTAATTTAAAATGAAGTACGAAAAAAAAATGATACTGTTCGTTCTTTTTTTCGGATGTGAATATAAAGAATGTCGCATGAATGTATAGGCTTATGTATCTATCTTAGCGCGGAGTCCGTATACAGGAAGAAACGTATTAAAGAAAATCGTGCTTTTTCACAGAAAAATTCAAATTACCGGGGCTATGCAGGTCACCATTTGAGTCGACCCTGAAGTGCAGGATGTGTACACTTTTAAGGTCAGAGTTTTAAATTACAAAGACCCTTTCGATATCCACTTTTAATATAAAATATCACATCATTTGGCCTTTGCTTTAATTAAAACAAAACGTCTCGACCACAACATAACCATTCATGGACTAATGACGAGCACGTATACCGTCTGGCAAGTACCAGTAGTTCAGCTCAAGAAATTTACATGGTGATCCGCTTTTACATTACACGAGAAATATTATTTAGTATTCATCAGGATTCTGTGAAAGTTTGTAAGTTCGTGGGTCCTGAACATTCCTCTGTGCTCAACAAGGTAAAAACCGCAAACTTATGGCCTTTATGATGCAACATTGTACTTTTACATGACTGTCCGATATTTCCGATATTTTTTGTTTCAATTTTCCTCATGACCAACAGAGTTAGAGAAAAATTGAAACAAAATCCATGAAGCCCGATACCCAAATTCGATCAGCATAAAAAACATCAAATAATGACGGAAACACTAAGTTTGTCAATTGGCCTTCTTCCTGTACCAAATCCAGAAGTTTCTTGTATACGAGGCCTGGTCTCCATTTGCGATTACCTAATTCACGTCCACCGATGTCAATGACGCTGTTGTATACCGCAAAAAAAGGATCCCCAATATACAGAGCACTGGGCAAAACTGGAAATGTGCAAGGCTATGGTATAATTATTGTGAAAGAAATCAACTTCCTACTAGAATTTTGGTTTTATGAATGAAAGTGAAATTTGATCAGTTTTCTTTGACACACGATGCTGTGTCATTGACATATCGCTATCAATGATATGACGGTGTTGCGAGGATGAGGCCACAGAAGGAACCACCATAGTCCGTTATAGAGAGTTTAGAAAGTGACAGACTCATTATTATGAGAAATTAAGTAAGTGGAAAGCTCGATAAGCGCTCTCCGTGCTATTTTCGAGTTTTTCAATGATTTTTGTTCTCACTTTTTAATAAACATTAAAAAAAGTCTGGCCATGTATACGGAATAGGCCTGATTACAAATTTCGCATTACTTAACCTTGCTGCCCGACAATAATTTAAGCGTATCTTTTGTACATTATAGGCGCAAAGCAATCCCAAACATAAGCTTTCCACGGAGCGTTGCAGACACCCAAAACACACATTTCCCATTTACGGCATAATATTGAACATTATTTTGTTATAGGGCAACTTTTTAAAAACATTTGCTGAATACAATTATCTAAATATAAATATCGGCCTATTGATGTCAGTTGATCAAAATAATGAACCAATCCGTGCACTCTATTAGTCAAAATATTGACTGGTTTTCCTATTATTGAAAATTGACTCGGAATTCAGTTAAACATGCAAAGTTTCATACTATGACTAGAAAAAGTAGTTGAATTTGACTAGTTATTACTGATTTCCAGTTGCACCCAGCTGACCCTGAATAGCTTGTTAAATTTAACAGGTTTCTGGTCAAATCTGACTCATATTTTTTTTTAGAGTGTGTGATTTCAGTGACTGCAAAAGAATAATGAAATAATAATGTACACATTTTACTGCATTTGAATTAGGCTGAAAATAAGTCTTCTGAATAATGATATAGAACGGTATCCTTCTGAATGAAACCGCAATGAACAGAACTTTAATATCGAGGGCCCAGACAAACACAAGGATACTACAAGGCAATCAAATACATCACAAAATATGTCGATATACAAACAAACGATAAAACCTCTCAAATAAAGGAAAGATTCAAAATCCCCTATTTTGCTTCTGCGCTTAGCGGATGAAAACCTGGTGCTCCCGAATATGTCAATATTCCCGTATACTGCAAAGTCTTGAAGTCATCATCCTGTCACATGTCATTAAAAAGTAAACCAGCTTGATGTAATGTTAACCGTAACTAAAATTTAGGTCATGTGAATTTTGTGTTGAAAATGACACACCGTGTATGACACCTTACATTTAGTTTTATGCAACTCGAACATCAGCATATAAGCATAGTGGATGAAAGTGCTTTGATTCATTTGCTTTGATTGCTCTACCTGAAGCCCCAAAGTTACCCCATACCCATTAACCAAGTTCCCCCCTCATCCCCAACACCCACCTCAAGACCAAAAAAAACCCACCCAAGTGTGTAACCACCTTAAATCGTGGACCGCTATTGTCCCTCTTTTGTTTGTACTTTTTAGGAAGACTTCCCATATGTTTTATACACGATCACCAATCGTGGACCTTCGGGAATTGTGGACCCTATTGTCCTCTATTGTTCACCGTCCCCTACTGAATGCAAAAACAGACCCATAGAGAAAAAAAGAAAAAAAGAAAGAAATACAAACACGAAAATGTATCCATACACTTTTTCACGTATAAATGCCACGATCTTCCTTTTTGTGTGCTTCATTGCGCGATATCTTCGTTCAACAACTTTAATGTGATTTTTTTTCATTAGCATTTCAAAACACTGGCCCCTTCTGTGATCCATCATCCAAAACTCAACTCATTAGTGCATGTGAATATGATGTAATTAACAAAGACAACTTTCGCCGTTGAGTAATGCCCACCCAAACAATTCATTCAAAACTGCAACCGATTCCCAAAAGGTAGTCAAAACAATTGACGATTGAAATCTTCCGGAGCAGGGGAAAGTCGTAAAGAAATAAAAAATATAGCTGTTCATTCATCACGTCATAGTTATAGTTTTTTGTAAACGTGTTCCCCGTATGCACGTGTGCATTTTGAAGCAGCAGGTCACACAGGGCACTGACTCCACGCAATACGTTCATTCATATCTTCCCGCTTTACCATATTACGCAATTCTGCGCGCTCACACAGCCGCGGTTTATACACTGTTTTACATAGCGCATTCAAACCAGACTGATTATCGGAACTAAATGATCTCAGAACGGCAAGTGGTTTCGAGAGAAAGTACAGCAAATGAGGAAAGTCCCGTCGGCCATAGCAATAACTGCTATCGCGTCATCTGGCCAAAATAAAATTTGGTCTGGGCATCTGTCCATAAATATGGAGTTCAAAAAGTATTCCACTGTAAAAGTGCTTCAAGCGAGAATTAGAAGGTACAATACTCGCACCGCTGCTAGTACTAAGAATTACAACGACGAAGAAATAACGTAAAGAGAAAACTGCGAATTGAACCATTAAATAAATAAGTAAATAAATATTGTCAATTCATACGTGGGTCTGGAAAGAGAAATTGACAGAAAAATGCTGTCGCGTGACTACGGCCGATCCGCCAGCAGTTATCGGCCGTACGTGATGTTTGCAATACTCCTGATACTGATAAAGATTGGTAAGTCAAGACCTATACAAGTATTTTTTTTTACCAAAAACTACTTCAATGTGCTAGACAAAATTATGTTTATATCCATAAATTTAATGAAAGTTTCTGTCAAACAATTTACAATTGTACATGCATCATAAAAAAAAACTAAATCGGAAACCGTTTCACAAAATATTATTTTCTAGAAATCGAATAATGACGAATAACAAATTATGTGACTGGATGTTTTATTTAGTACGTCTTTATATTGATTCATTAAAAAAAAAACTTTACGGACGAGACATTTTTTATGTAAACATTTCCATATTCGCAGCGTCCATTAAGGAAAAGGCCACATGGTCAATATTTTCATCAGATTATTTCTTAATTCTGACTCAAATTGACTTATATCAAACCTGGAATATTTTACATCTTCTTGTTTTCAAACATAGTGAACGCCTGCTTAAATAAATTGGTTAAATTAGTATGAAATGGCTGACTTGGCTGTAACTTATTAGTGGAAGTGAATAATAGTATGTCGAGCAATCTGTAAAAAATCGTAGCGCCCAGTACGCCTTTTTAAAAATACTATGATACGACACAACTACTGGCACTACGAATTCTATGCATTAAATGTTTCAGGTTGAAAACAAACAAACAATGGTTGAAAACGAATGAACCACTGTAAAATTCATAATAATACATTTCTAGGCCCCCCCCCCAAAAAAAATGAAGTTGACTTTATACAAATCCACACGTTGTCTACCACCTTTAACGACCACGTTTCACCGATAACACAGTGGAATAGTTCAGATTATGCCAGGAGATTTTGGCCCAAAATGAAGCCATCATCATAAATTTCAAGTGAAAATAAACTTTATGTTGTCATTTTGTTCTTACTGTCTAGCGTGGATGAAAACAAAATAACAGGAAAAGTATAAAATGCAATATTTACAGTGACGTGTGCTATCGGGGAAAGTCGGAAGTATTAATTTTCAAGTGAGGAACTTACCGTGACTTTTCCGTATCGACAACCTGCAAGACGTGCATTGCGAAATTATGTTTCTAAATGTAAATTACACATTCATTTTTTTTTTTTAAATATCGAGACCCTAAAAGGAAAAGCAGACAATGTATTTCCGAATTTCGAGCTTTGTGATTTCTTTTTATTTTCTCCAGCGAAGTACCACTGGTAATTTACATTTCGCATGGCGTTTTTAATCATACTGTTAAAAGTGTATATTTAAATTGAACATACTACGGTAGAAGTGACACCAACAACTCAGACCAAGCAGTTTCCGCAGTGGAAATTCATTGTTTATTTTCGTATTTAACAAAATCAAGATGGCAGTTCCAGGCCAGACAACGAATTATCTGGAATTCAGAAATTGCGATGGTAATTTTGTCTGTGCTAGATATGAAAACCTTGTGTCGCAATGATCCAGACTACGTTTCGCCATTCATTCATCGCACACAAACCCGACACCCCGAAGTTCGAATAATAAAAACATCCTTCCCAGATTCAACATAATTTTCACCGCTAATCTATCCCAATCCCTAGACGAAGTGAAAATTGCAACTTGCGCCCGGAATACACGAGACACGACTGGCAGTATTTGTAATGTAGCCTATACGCCGAGGATCGGGAAAGCCTTGCTAAAAATAGCCACAGCCTCAGGCATCTCTGCAACATCGTTAAATTATTATAATGATTAAATATGAATATTAATAGCACCGCCTGCGTAGCCTATGCGTGTGTGTTGTTTGAGTTGATTATCGATTTTTCCCCCTATAGGACCGAGGTTGAGCGAACGAGTTTATGCAATGTGTCCGTGTATGCGACGCGCGACGAGCACATTTCACAATCGTAAACAAGCCGGGATACCGTGCTGGTACACGTGGCTGCTATGGAATCAGTGTTACCTTAAACCAAACGGAACAGGCTCTTCACTACTTGGGGAATTCTACTGACTGTATCCCCGATCTAATCACTCTAGAGATGGAATGTATTTCTCTTCCAAAGCAATAATATTTACGAAACTGAAACTGTCCGACTATTTCTCGTCTTTTGTGCAATCATAAAGCAGAAGGAAAGTGGCTCATTTCATTGAAGTTAAAAAAATATAATGGTGCCTACATTTCAACAAAATCAATTAACTTACTCAAAGTACAGATGAGATCTGACATCAAGCCTCCAGTATTGCAAAACTAAAAGAACCGTTCCAATTTCAACTGATGAATGAGTCAAAAATGCCAGTAGGAATGTTTTGTATCAGAACAATGAGAAGCCATAGATGCTCGGTGTTCGGTTAAACAAGTCATAAGATCTTGATCTATCATCCAATCGTCGAGGAGGTAAAAAGAATTCTACCTCAAATAGATACAAGCATCCACCGATAACAATGACTAATCGCGTATTATTTAATGCGTTTGGCACTGATGTGCTTTGGTGAATTATTGCAATTATGGATGAAACACTGTTTTGTGACTTAATAAATGTCCTCCATAGGGCCTATACCTTATCTAATGCAGCCAGCGAGAAACCCGTTACGAAGAAAAGGAAAGCTATAGGCCTACTAATTTGGCCGGCAGAAAAAAGCCCACACTCTTAATACACTGCAAATATTGAGATCTGCTAAATCAGAAAAATGGATCAATTCAACTTCGGACAAAACATGATTTAAATTTAAAGCTTTGTCTTTAAAGCACTCAACATTAAACCATATTTATTAAGTAAACCAATTTATGAAGGTAACTTCCTCCCGAAACATTTCCGACATCGGTAGTGTAATGACTAAGCTTGTTCTTAATTTCCCTATGTTTTTTTTTCTTTCTTAAATGTTTGACATAGATTTGACCACATTTCTAGCCATACCTGTGGTCTGGTCCCTTTCGGCCCTAGAGTGTGTGAGAGAACCCAAGTGATGAAATTCAGATGGAATCGAATCGACCATTTCCGATTATGTCATTTTTTCAAGAATAGTTTCATTTTCAAAGTAGCCCCCTCTTAAGAAGAGGATACGAGCATTTTCTGTATTAATAACCTGACAATTCTTAAATAATTTGTACTGTACTATGATAAATAAATTTATGAATCAGTTTTTAGAATCAAGTTTTTTTTGTAGTCTTTAAATTTCATGTTGTCGTTTTATTCTTCAGGACTGGGCTTGGCAGCATCATGCCTGAGTCTGGACTCTACCGTGATCGAGTACGACTCCTCAGAGAAACTGTGCTGCGCTGGGGTTTTACATGCCAAACGAGATGATATCCAGCCCTACTCGTGCTGTAAGTAAGCTTTCAAGTTGGAAATACAGGATGGTCCCCCCCCCCAAAAAAAAACCCCAAACCCACCACCGGAACCTCATACTTCCACTACCCCGAGACTCAAACCACATATACCAATGCATGGAGAATCTTTAAAACCAGTAGTTTTTGTTCTAGAGCCTATTTTGTGAAGCAAGGTGGGGGTCATTTTTGTCCCGATGAATTACTAAACCACGCCCGGGAATTTGACTTACATTGTCATTGATAGAGGGACTGTTATGTAATAATACCCACATGAAAGAAGTATCCTTCACAAAATAGGCTCTGCAGCAAAAACTACTGGACCGAATCGGAACATTTTGGTATCATAATTCTTCTAAAAGGATTCTCCATCAATTGGTACAGGTGGTTGAGTCTCAAGGTAGTGGAAGTATGCCGTTCCGGTTTTTTTGACCACCCTGTATGTTCCCAAGGATTGACGAGGTTTAAACATTGGCTTCCTTTCTCTAAAATTGGTGTATTTTATGTTTTATAACGGACTGTGCCACACGAGAAATTGAAGACAGAAATCCATTATAAAAGTTACGAAATGACAGTCAGTTTTGTTGTCATTTGGCGAACTCATAAAGATGCTGAAAGCCTGTCAAGTTTGTCAAGAGAACTGGGATATACATGCCCAAATCACAAAACATAGACACATTGGGCGCCTCCTCCAACCCGCCTAAATGTTCGGCTTTCTCTGTTGGGTTTTAATGTCGGATGGCACAATTATTCATTAATTTTAATGTCTTCTATGAATGCACATTATGGAAAAAAAATCATATATTTTTGTCCATCCTAGAATGGCTTACAAAAGTTAGAACTTCAGCACACATACAACAGGTTGAAGGAGAGAAGCATAAAAGAAATTCTCATGTTTTCAGTTTTATTTAGAAGACTTTTCATCTTCACTTTTTAACTCAAAAATAGAATATGTACAATTAAATTTAAAGTTATAATTAATATCAATAATATAACATGAAAATTAAACAAATATACATTAATGATCGGGATATGTTAAAAGCTTTTAGAACCAATAATCTTCCCTGTACGTGTGATTTCCATTTTAGGGAATTTAATAAGTGAATTCCCAATTTGAACTGCTACTTCCTTAATACAACAGACATGAAGATTAAATCCATACACCGGATAAATGAAATTGATTAAAAATTCAAGTTAATACTTTACATTCTTTTCCCTGCATACATACGTCATGCTGTATCATGCTTATCATGCACACATTATGTACCTGCACTTTTTTCAGTTTTGAATATTCATTAGAGGTTTCCTTTATATTGACACAAGTGTAGTATCATTCCTGTGGTTACACTAAATAATTGTACTAAAAAACTAAAAGTCCAGTCTGATGAGTTGCTATTTTACCAACTCAACAGATTATCCTCTGAGATCACATTGGGTACAGGATTAGGTTGCTGCAAATAAAGGGTGTGCCCCTCAAAATCAACTTCCTGAGAGGAAGTCATCAGAAGTAGTTGATCATGTGGGAACAAATAACGGTCAACCCGCAAATACGTTGCATTATTTTGTTTCACTGCACCCATCGATATAAACTTGGTGATAACAAGCCACTACATGTACATATCCCTATGTACACATAGGGATATAATAATTACGGGAAATGGTATCTCAGGGACACATTCCCATAGACTTGTGCACAAAAAATCCTGACTTTAATGACCCCCAACCCTAACCATATCCTACACTCTCACCAAAGTTTGTAAATTTGGGTTTTGCATCATGAGGAATCGATTCAGCCTATTTTGGGAGACATTCAAATGTCTCCCAAAGGTATAACTTTAGATGATAATGTGTCCCCAAAGGGTACATTTAGAGGAATACTGTCTAAACGAGTGCAAATGGGCCCATTTCAATGGCTCTGCTTTCCATAAGCAAACAATCTCTGCTAAGCAACGCAGGCAATTCTGTGCTAATCATAAGCATATTTCACTAGTTAGGTAAGAATGTTAGCTTATGCCACTGTACATCCTGTGATGAAGGATTCTGTGCATACATTCTACAGTTAGCACCAAATTTCTTCGCTAGCATTTCAGGCACAGAATTGTGATTATAAGTGCAGAATGCTGTGGTCACAAAAGCAATTACACATGTCCACAGTGGACAGATGTAGGTACAATTTGCCAATCTGGGATATGGTGGACATATTGTATTTACCCAAATTTACCCAAACCAAATCAACGTCCTTGTATTGTATCTGCCATAGCTCAAAAGGCTAACAGATTGAATTATGCCTTAGAGAGGCTTGCAAATCTATCACACAATACATCCTGATCATAAATTCTGATCAGGAATATGATTGCGATATGTCGGGATCATATCAAACAACCCTGACCAGCTGGGCTGCTAACTAAAAAAAAGAAAAACGTGCTGGTAACCACTCTGTTGTGCCATAGATCGTAGGACATTTTAGTCTGTAATGTTGGTAATGCTGATGTTGGTAAGTGCAACCAGCATGGCCACTGCTTGGGATTTTCCCCAAGACCTTGGGAATTAAGGCTAGCCCTTGGGAAAGTTTCGCTGAGCCTTGGTTTTTTTGTATTGAGTACATACAAAAGTATGGATTGCACTTGCACAAAATTTCAGCACTTTATAGCCACATGTACATGAAAATAGGGTCTTTGCTGCTATTTTGGTACATAATTCTTAAATCTTGTGAATTTTTTAATGATCATCTTGTTTTTTTTCTAATTTGATGAGTGGCCATGCTGAGTGCAACGTCTTCAATGTTGAGCATATTTCTGTCTGCTGTTTAAGCAACTTCATGCAATTAGCCCTATTTGGCTGTTCTTTCCCCAGGTGGGGCAGACCTCTACAATCTAGCTAGTCAAAGCTGCTGTGATGGCCAGATACTGGACCCAGCACAAAACCGAAGCCTGAGCTGCTGTACTGTGCCCACCTCTAGCCTTGAACAAGTGTTTAATTCAGACACTACGCTTTGCTGTCACGGGACGCTGGCCAACAAAGCTGAAGGTAAGGGGTGATGATAGGGGTAGGGGAGGGGGTGGTGGGAGGGGCCAGGGGTGGAGTGGTGTTAGGGTTGGGGCAAGTAGTGCTGCAGATTTTGGAGATTTTCATTTATAACTAATACAAATTGACTAACTCAGCAAAATAACATCTTTCAGCTAGTGAAGAAGGAATGGTCCAACTCTTTTGTACTCCTTATTTGTAATCCCAATAACAGAAAGCTGAAGAATTATTATGTAGTGCTTTGCAGGAGTATTGTAGACAGTTGTATGAAAATACCTTTTATGCAGTTTGTCCAGGGTCCGTTGAAGTATGCAATCCCCCACGGCAAGTTTACCTAACTCACAGAGCAAAAACACACAAAAACAAGAAATACAATTTACAATTTAAGAGGTAAAAATTGGGTTCAAAACAAGGTGATGCATATTTAATAGTGACTTTAACAATTATCGGTCTCTGGTCAGAGAGATTTTGAAGAAAAAAAAGGTTGACGCGCATGATTAAAATCGACACGCGCGTTGACCAGAGACCCAGTATTTTTTTTTTGGCCTTATGGTAATGTGACTCACGGCAAAAGAAATTGTGGTTTAATAACAAAGATTTTCAGAATAATTATTTCAATATTGAAACACTATCGAGCAATTGCTTAAATAATAAGAAAGAATCGAAGACTTCTTTTTTTACTTCATGCTTTCTGCATGTACCACGAGGGAAGTCAAATCAGTGCAGCTCAATAAACAATATCACGAATTGTCCTGAATGCATCCACTGAAGATTTCTTTCTGTTGATGTCTGTTTGAAACAGGACTAGCATGCTGTGGCGATACCGTGATAGACACAACCCAGCAGACCTGCTGCTCCAATGGCCCTAGAGACGGGATCGGCCAGTGCTGTGGCACGGACAAATTGTACAACGCCTCCAGTGAAATCTGCTGCTCGAGGAGGGAGGGTCAGGGGCTAGTGAGTCAGGTGCATGTCGTGGGTGAGGATGCTGTTATAGATGAGACGGCGAGATGCTGCGGACTGGAGGCTATTGATACAACAGAGCAGCACTGCTGTGATCAGGTCAGCTCTATTTACTTTTTGTACGATATGAGTGAATTGTAAACAGGCCTTGTGCTATGCAAGCCTAACCCCAACCCTCTCTTAGTATTAACCCTAATCCTCCAAAATTCTCTTTGCAAAATGGAGGATTTTGCAGGATTGAGGCTACATGGCAAAAATGTGTTGCTGATTTCGGAGGATGCACTGTGTCAAGGTCTTGGGCCAGACCTTGTGTTGTTGATGCTCAACCGTGCATAATTTAGGCCTCTATTCTATACTTGAAATCCCCCGCACTGCTCCAGGATGTCACTGGCTCTGCTTCAACATATTGACAGTGATTGCCAGGGGATTTTGCAGGATTGAGGCAGTGGTCACCGCTCCAAGGACCAAATTCAAAAAAATATATCGGAGGATTTAGCAGGATTGAGGATGTATGCAATTTTTACATGGAGGCAGTTGAAGGATTTTGCAGGATTGAGGTTACATCCTAGCAAAAATGCCTTGTGAGTTAGGGATAAGTTAAGTACCCTTTGGTGTCCAACAGTATCCAACAATTGAAACTGAAAGCCTATGATTGAAACAGGAAGCCTACTAAATCAAACAGCATCTAACAGCTACAGAAGAACTTTTGTTCACCACTCAGATGAACAAAATCAAACCAAAACCTGTTGCTGGTGCTGTGGCAGACTTAACTGCATCACAGAGACTAAAATGACTGAATCTTTTAAAGATAGATGCTTGTGCAAATTTACATGGGGCTAAAAAGTGTTGCAAGTAACTGTCAAGATGCATGGGCATGTGATTTGTATCATAGTTGGATCGTATTACTTTTGACTGGTTATGACATTTGATAACGTTTCGGTCTTCTTCAAACAGGTTCCACAAGTGAAAACACCTTTCAATGAATGCTGTGGCCGTACGACCTTTGACCTTCGCTCAGAAGTATGCTGCGAGGGTGTTAAGAGCGAGCTCACTAACGGTAGAACCGAATGCTGTGGCACCAATCCATACAACCCAGATAATGAAGTGTGCTGTGGCTTTAGTACTCACACTGTCCACCCAATAGGTAAGTATGTTTACAATATCACCACTACTCACAATCTACAGGCTAAGTATACAGGCTTGATGCTTGATACATAACTCCAATATAACTTGTAGACTCCTCAGGAATATTCCTCTGTTGAGGTACTCAATGGCACATTTTCTAGACTTTTGGCTAACTCCCTAGGGGGTGTGCAAACTCATATTCAAATTGGAGGATTCAGGACTGTAACTGAAGGGTTGGCATCTAGTCCCATGCAATGTAATAGTTTCTTGATTTTTTTTTTTAAAAGCTTCCCCAAGCATGCAATATCCTCCTTGCATTGAAGGCTTCGGGTTAATATCCATTGGTGGCTTTGCTACCTTTCTCTCTATGGAGAGGGGGAGTTTTACCCCAAAGGCATCAAAATAATCATACAAATTGTTTACAAAGAAAATTGTTCAGTTAAGCAAAGGAAATGAGTGAACTGTGTTCATGGTATTTATGCAAAGCACCATCTGATTAACTGATGAACACATACACATGTGCATACACTCTTGTTTTACTATACTCTCGAGGACAATGCTTTGTGTTTCCCCCTTTGTCCCTGTATATATAACCCTCTCCCATAGACTTAGCTCACAAACTTACTACAGAGGACAGTATCCAACAAAAGACCCAACTCCAGAGGACTGAAAAGATCTGTTGTTCTCCCTTTGTGTGTCGGTCATCAGTGGTTATAGAACACGTACAAGTTATTTTGCAGCATGTAACCACAAACTAGCAGGCCTGAACTACACATGATCCATCAGTTACACAGTCAATCGAATCTCGTTACACTGTGCTGCCTTCTGTATCATTTCCCACAGGTCATGGTAGTTGCTGCAGAGAGACCCCCTACTCCCCCCAACTGGAATCATGCTGCGGTGGACGCAAGCAATCACTACCCAGTATCCAGGAGATCAAGGGTTGCTGCGGTAACAAATCATACCTCAAGACAGACCACCTTTGCTGCCGGGGACGTAGGTTTCAGAGACAGCCAAATATGGAATGCTGTGGAAACGGTAAAGATTTAAAAACTTCACAGAATATTTTTTTTAACCCAAACCCCATTTGATTTTCTCTTGGTACACTAGTACCAGTGTTGTAGAACTCATACTCGGTACTCGTACTTGAGTACTACTTGAGTACTTTCTTGTAGAGTACTCATAGCGTGATAAGTTGCATGACTTTGTCGCATAAATGTAAACGCACTCATTGATGTGTGTTTATATACATGTACAGAGACAAAATCGCGTATGTGTAAATAAAATTCAGGGAACACAATCAAAATGGCTTCCACGTGAATACGGTCTATTGATTTTGCTTTTCCTCTTTCTTTCTGCAGGAATTTATGACACAACTGCCGAGATGTGCTGCGACAACCAAAGGGTCCAACGCTCTCCCCCATCCCTACAGTGTTGCGGTTCCACCAGCTATGACCCTCAGACAGCAACCTGCTGTCACAGGGCGGGCCAGAGTTTCCCCAGTGCTGGTCTGTCGTGCTGCTACGCAAACTCTGGGAATGAAGTGGAGGTGTTTGACCCTACTAGTCAGACGTGTTGCACTGGAAGGAGACGTGGTGAGTCGGCTGGGATTCTAATTCTGTAGAATTTTATTTGACGTCAAGTCTGACGAATTTCACAGAAGCAGACATGCACTTGGAAGATTTCTTATCACTCATTTTAAAACAAAAGTGTTTCAAATTATTTTCTTGCTTCAAAATGTATCCATACATGGGGTGTCACTTACGACCTAAGAAAGGTGAAATTATAAACATTGTACACAGTACTTATTACCTTTTTCACTCTCTGATGACACTGGCATTGTTGTGTAAACAAAATGGTTTCAACAATCATAAATATAAACTAGAGCTGTATGTCTGTTTGCGAACAGAACACAGGGCTTTTTCGCATTTTACAAATGTAGTCACTTTTAGAGTGCTTCATGCAGTTAAAGGTTGTTCAAAATGCTTAGAATAATTCCTAAAATATAATTTTATGACATGACGTAACATGCCTTGCAATGACGTCATCTTGAAAACCCTTCTCAATGCACATTCCGTCATTGTGGTCTTGGTTTGAACCAAGTTTAAAGTCAATCCGATGAAAGAAAGTGTGCAATTTTGTACACTTAAGTGTGCAATACTTAAAAAAATCATAAACAAATCAAACGATGACGTCATCATGACGTCACTTCGGACTTTGCATACTATCTACCTACCCACCAAGTTTTATGACAATCGGACCTTTCCTTATATGTGTTTTGAAAAATCGCATTTTTTGATGACATCATGATGACGTCACACATTTTTCAAATTTTGTGCAAATAACTATTACCAAACAAACCAAATACAAGAAGAATTTTGAATTTTTGCATGTTGCGTTCATGAGATATGGCTAAAAGGTCCAAAAATACAAATATTCATATAAAATCTCAGGATGACGTCATCATGACGTCACCTCATTTTTTTAGCTATAACACATCATGGTCTAGCCAAAAAAGGCCTAAAATAGGCAAAAGGTGTATGTGGATTTTAAAATTCTTGAAATTTTTCTGTAGTTGGTGTCTTCGATGAGCCGGCAGCTGCCGATCATTGCTGTGGCTACTCACTGCTACAGGCCAACCAGCTGTGTGACACCGCCCGGCAACAGCCACTCAACAAGACCCATCCTGATCACGATGCAGTCTGTCGACCAGTGAATGAGCGCACTGGCAGACCTATGCGTGGCGGGATACCAGTGACATACGACAGTGAAGATCAGGTGAGATTTGTGTAACCCTTTCCCAACTCCACCCTCCAATACACTTCAATATTTGCTTGAAGAAAATGCCCTTCGCATACTTAATACATGTAGGTACATATAGAAACAATTATATTCAGTATACATGTGTTTTGTTCACAGTTTTGTACAATTCACGGTGACCTGACAATACGTCTATCTGGAGACGAAGTCTGCGGTGGCAACATATACAACCAAAACACTGAAATCTGCTGTGCCGGCCAAATCCACAACAAACAGGACCAGTACGGGAACCCAGTCGAATGTTGCGGCAACAGTATCCAGGTGTTTGCGCCCAGTCTTCAGTGCTGCTTTGCCGGCAGTGTTTTCAATGTTCCCAGGGGCGTGGCTGGGTGAGTTTTTGTGTTCTTGATGCAGATACGAGTAGTTGGAAGAACACTTACTGACAATCTGGACATAACCTTCAGATCAGGTTACAAGAACAAGAAACTGATTATGCTCCTAATCATTACAGACCTTTAGGAATGAAATTGAAATTGGCCGAACAGCGCATACAGTGCTCTAATGGGGAAACAATGTTTCCTTAAACTAAGAATTAAATGTTATGTTGCTCATGACACAGTTTAACATGTAGTGCCATTACCTGATGGCCCTTTGGACCACAGAATTCAAAAGAGGGACATCTGGCTTAAAACATTTCTTTATGAAATCATGTTACTGTTCATTTCAATTCTTTTTCCCCCTAAAGATTCCATGTCAAAGGGAAAAATCTTTCCTGAGAATACAGCAACTTTCATGTTATGTACATTGCAGAATACAATGATCGCAACATTCAACCATCCCATGATCCATTGTCATTAAAATGTTTAAACATTGTTCCAATGCAATTGTGTTGTCACTCTCTAGGTTTTGCAGGAACACCGTTTACAACACCAACACCAGCGCCTGTGACAGAAGCGGACTGGTCCGTCCTCGGTGCCAGGTGGAAGCCTTCCCAGCTCTCTGTGGCACTGGCTCCGACCTCAGCACATGGACGCCTTACAATCCCGCAGACAATGAGTGCTGCAGGGATGTCCTGATTGGCTCTGGCCAGACATGCTGTAACGGTCAGGTCTACGACACTCCGGGCACTGCCCTGGGTGAAGGGAAATGCTGCGGACAGGACGGAGGCTACAATGCTGATGCCCACATCTGCTGTAATGGCAGGCTGTTTCCTAGAACTGGCAGAGGTAAAGATTGTTACAGGCTCAATATATCTCTTTTGAGGCTTTTGAAATATTTTGGCTTTGTCTCCAGATTTTGCTGCAAGAGATTTCATACCCTTGATTTGGGGGATTCTGGCTCAATAATACATGTAGTTGTTCCTCCAAAGTTTTAAGAGTATTTCCATTTGTAGGAATTTGCATCAGAGAAGGGGGAAAAAACCCAATATTGTATTTCCATTTTGAAGCTGAGGCCAGAAATAAAGGCGTCGTTTTGCAAAACCCTTAATATGCAGAAGCAAAGTATCTCAAAATGTTGTTCCTAAAAATATCAAACTGGCTTAATCGCCTCTTTGTACACTATTGGTGCACCAGTTCCTTCAGTTTTAAGTACAGCTATATTATATTGGTGACAATTCGAATTTCAAATGACTGTTCAATTCATAGTCTAAATTCAAAATTTATTGAATGTCAAATGTCGACAATTGTTTCCCAGACACGGAGTGTTGTGGACCAAGACCCCATGAGCTAACAGATGACACCCAGATCTGTTGCAAGGACAGACTGCATCCAACGGCGGGCGGGCGTACATTGTGCACCGACGGCATTGTCCACAGCCCAATGGAAACTGTCTGTGATGGAGTGCGATACGATGTTGCCAACGGCCAGTGCTGCGGCAAGGTGATCATGGATGACACCAAGATATGCTGCCAAGGTTTCATGTGAGTAGAAATAAGCTGCTTAAAAATCTGGAATTGTGGATACAGCTTTCGGTTTAAACATAATGGCTATGTTGAATAGCCTTAGCAAGACAAAAATGCCGTTTTTCAACCAAAAATAACCATGGACAGGAGTACTTCATATTAAGCCTTCCTTAGGACAGCAAATAAATGAAATACATGTACAAGAACACATGAAAGTGATACCATGAAATGGTTGCTTGCAGTCAATACTCTTGCTCAAGGACACAGATCTTAACAACAAAGGCAGCATAGACACAAGGTTTCATACGACAACAACCCAATAAATCTGTTTTTTTTGTTCACTCTCCTATGAATGACAGATATTCTAAGGAAGACCACGGCACTGAATGCTGCGGGAAGGTAGCCTATGACCCATCGGCTCTACCATTGCCTCTCTGCTGCGACGGCACTCTCCACCTGGATGCCTCAGACCTCCAGTGCTGCGGCAACCAGGTCATTAACTCAACTGAACGAGAGTGCTGTGGAGTAGAAGGCCACCGCTTCGCCTTCCTGAGGAGTTCCGGTCAGACGTGTTGCGGCCTAACCGCCGGTGATTACGACTCATCCCAACACACCTGCTGCCAGGGTTTGCTGCACAAATTTCTGCCAAATGGTGAATGCTGCGGAAATGCTGTCGTAAGGGATACCTCCAAAGAAGTCTGCTGCGGGGGTCTAATTCAGGTAAAGAAACTCTCACTCATTAGAAACAGCATTGTTGTAGTCGAGAGCCTGCAAGACCATCACAAGATCCTCACAAGACCTCCAGTCTCATTTCAAGTCACAAGCTATTCAATTGAACTGCAGCAAAGGAATTCCTTTGTCACTGTTTGTGCCCTGTTACTTGTGGCTGGTCTTGTGTCTGGTCTTGTGTCTGGTCTTGTGCTGGTCTTGTGCTGGTCTTGGGTCTGGTCTTGTGATGTCTCGACTACAACACTGAATTGGCTTCTGACTAATGCAGTATGAACAAAGACACTGACAATTTGGAAGGCCAACAACAAAGAGCTGGATAGTGCAGCTAACTGAGCACCAGTACGGTGTACTGTAGGTAACAACGGTCCTACAGTTGCAGGTTCAATCTCTACTCCGGGAAGTTCTTTTGTTCAACTTTACATTTATTGGAAACTCCTATGATTTATATGTTATGAAGAATCAATACCATGAATCATTCTCGTGAAAACAAATTATAAATTTATGAATTGATCAATTGTTTGGTTAAAAGGTAATAATTCAAATCTGCTGATTTCTACACACTCCACAATGTAAGGACAGCATGCAGAGAAATCAAAGTAAGTGAGCAAACCAAACCAAAGTACATGTGAGTAAGCAAACCAAATGTTTTTCATTGTGTTCTTCATTTTCATAAACAGAGAAAACAGTATAAAGAAGACACACTGTGCTGCAATGGTCACATACTGGACAGTCGTCGTTTCACTTGCTGTGGCAATGTAACCCTTCAACGCCGGTCCCGCTTGCCATACCGATGCTGCAATGGCATCATCTTCAACAGGCAGAGTCAGCTGTGTGAAGCAGGAGAGGTGCGGGCCAAGGACAGCGAAGAAACAACTGCCGTCGAGGAAACAACAAATGCGCGGAGAATGTTTGCAAGGCAGACTGAGCATGCCCAGAGGTTCACCCGGGACGCAACGGACACAGCGGACTACGATATCCAACTTACAACTGAGGCAGAGGGACAGACTGCTCATGTCCAGGAGAGGATGATGCCGTGGCTACCGGGTGCAACAGATGCAACTCCGGTAGCATGTGATGGCCTCAGCTACGACATTCAAGTTCAAGGGTGTTGCCAGGGTGTTCTATACAGGCTAGCCAATGAGACCTGCATGAATGGTTCAGTACTGGGCCTATGTGATAGCCAGTCTGTGTACAACCCACTCACCCATGGCTGCTGTGGAGGCCAAGTCTACAACCAAAGCATCAAGTACTGCGATGAAACAACGACCTTGGTCAGTTACAACAGTGAGTCATCAGAACAAAGCAATGACATCAAACCCAGCACGAGTGCACCTGAGGACCAACTGTGTGGAGGACGAGTATATAATCAGACTCTGCAGGGCTGTTGTGATGACAGACTCTACAATCTCATCACTGAGTACTGCCGTGACAACAGCACAGTGATGCCAATGGTTCCCAGTCAACCAGACAGAAGGGAATCAACCACAGCCTCCACTACCACTACCGCTATTGAATCAACAACTGACGAAGGCTTCATGTTGGTAACTCAGGAGCCGTGCTCAGTCATCCGAGTGCGAGAGAATGCATCAGAGGAGATGGATTGCTGCGGTAGCCTCCTGTACCACCCCTTGAATGCAACCTGCTGCCAGGGCATCACCGATCAAGGGGATGGCACGGTGGTTGCCTGGAGTGCTGTCACTGAAGATGTGGTCGCTGGTCGCTGCTGTGCGGAAACGGCTTACCACCCTACCCTAGCAGTCTGCTGCAACGGGGAAGTTTTTGGAAGGGCTTGGCTGACGCCAGACATTTTCAATGGATGCTGCCCTGAAGGAGAGCAGTGGAACCGAATCCTTGAGGTATGCGAGCCCATCCCTACCCAGGAGCCCATCACGATGGATGGCTCATCGGGCATGTCACCTGATGACCGTATCTGGTAGGAAAGCATGAGAAACGTGAATACCAAACCCACATCAAGTGATGTGCATTTACACGTTCAGCACTATAAAATGTAAGCTACATTAGCAAGCACTGAAGTAATTTTTAACATTTAAATATCCAGTAAGTGTATTTAAAGCACTCCATAATATGCAACATTAAATGTTGCACACAACCAGTGCAATGAATTTCTTATTTATCAGGTTTCATCCAACCAGAAAGCAATCACTTCCTGTAACTTATTATTTTTTGAAAACTATAATTCACTATTTATCAGTAGTATTTATCAGTAGTATTTATCAGTAGTATTTATCTGTAGTATTTATCTGCAATTGTTAACGTGTAATGTAACTGGTTTTTACATCCTGAGGATGATCAAGATATTAAGATATTTATCAATTCATTATTTATAATTGTAGCAGCTTCCCCTGTAATATAATTAAGCTTTGTCTTCAATAATTATAGCACTAAGTAATTTAAAAAGGTTCGACTTGGATAGCAATATCCTGCCTATTTTGAAAAAATTCCTATCAGCCAACAATAACATATTTGAAGTGTTGTTAAAAGAAATACTACTAATTAAGAATTAATTAATTATAGTTTAAATCAGCGAAAATACATTTCCAGGCACTACATGGTGTGTGAAGAAACTGTGTGTGTGAAGAAACTGTAGAAATCAAACTGAAGCAGTCCAATTTAAATGAAGATGGGTGTTTTTGAACTAATACTTTATACGACCGTAAAAATTTGATATTTATTGTCTGCACAAATCAAGAGAATCTAAACCTTACAGTAAATTGTCTTTGTTCTTGTCAGAATTCAACACAAAATTACTCAGGACATTTTATAAACCTGTGGGGTGTGACTAAATTTTGTTCCCTGCCGTTTAATGAAACAATATTGTATGGTTCAAAGCTCAATTTCAAAATAATTTAATTGTTTCTATTCACTGTTGTTATTATTAAAAGTACATTGCATGTCAAAGGTTTTTAAACAAAATTGGACACAGCATTCCCAGCCCCTAAGTTTGATACATCATATGGTTTAGAATGATAACCAATCTTAAAATTGTGTGTGTGAAAATAGTGTGAGTTCCTGATGATTTTAATCGTGCAAGTTTATTGAAGAAAAGTATCTCTGTTGTTCCCTGAGATTTTTTGGGGTAGGGTCATACATCTCTTGCCACAAATTTGACTATTTTTACGATAATGCCATATTGCCACAATAGTATTTTAGTATTAGGTACATACAATTTTGAAGGTAGAGGGTAATGTTTTATTATCTGTTCTTAATATATCTTGGTCAGGGTTCACACTGCCAAAAGGAATTCCATTAACAGGGTGCTTGTTCCATATTCCTAATACCATTCACGACCTCCTATGGGTAGACACTTGCTATTTAAAAAATATTTATATTTGTAAAAGGTACTTCATGTTAACATTTCTTTGGACTGAGGTACAAGTATACGTGTATGTATTTTGTTTTATTCTTCAATGCCAGTACAACACTATCTGTGTGTGCTTCAAAGGGTGTGCTCAATATCTACAGTATTTCAATAAACCACAAGTCCTAGATAGAATTCGAACTAAAGTTTATGTTTTCATTTTTTAAAAGGTTGTTTCGTTTAAAATGTTGTCGTCTTCCAAGAACGATTTGACCAATCCATCTAATACCTCCAAATGATCTGGGCCCATGGCTCTACTTACCGTTAGCGAAAAATCCCTGCTTACTGTAGCAGAAATGTATGTGCTTACAGTAATCATATTTCATGGGTTAGTGAAAAATTTGACTTCTGCCTTACACAAATCACGTATCCTGCACACAAGGTTAAACAACTGTTCTGAGCTCTAGTACAAGATGCATTGAGCGGACTTGCCTTAATTGGTTAGACACGTGATAACAGGCATTAATACCCGTCGGCTTGTGTGTATGATCCGTGCACAAATACAGAAAGTGCATTACCTTATAAACTGCCATCTTCAGAGCTGGATACCCCTGCTGACCATGCCGTCGTACCCAACCCCTTGCCCATCTTCCAAGGCCTTGGAGGCATACCCAACCACGTCCTCTCCCATCCAGGAACCATTGAAGCTGTCCAACTGACAGATGGCCATGTAGATCCTCAGCAGGTCTGAGGGTTCAACGTTCCCTGTCAGAGTTTCCTTGTCATACCCAAAGTCATGGACAATATCTCCATGGCCTGGCGCCCAAGCTCTGGGGGAAAGTTGGACAAGTTCATTCAATTTCCAAAGTTAATGTTGGTATAGATGGGCTTAAAAAGGTGTCTAAGATTATATAAGTATTACTTAAACTGATCTGAAGATAAGATGGATGAAAATGTGCCTGACAAATTCATACAAGTATTATAATACAAGCATGTCCTGATTCATCAGGAGAATATGTCTGGCAGTCCTAAATTGCCGATTTCAAAAGGGATAACAAAAAGGAGCAAAAAACTAAAAATGGTGTGCATAACGTGCAAAAAATGCCATTTAAGGCTAGGCATTGGTGGGAAAATATGGTACTTAGGGAGGTATAAAGAACTATTCGACAATCAGAGCCTATTTCCATATTGATAAAAATATTGAATTTAAAATATTCTGATACATTGTAGACACCATGCTCTTTTCTCATATATCATCCACTTCTACGTAGATTTTCCAAATTTTTTTTTTTCATTTACCATTTATAATTATATTTGATGAGAATCCACTGGCAATTCTTTTAATGACCCTAACCTGTTAGTCCCTGTACCACCCCAAACTGCCCTGCATGTTACTACCTGTACAGCCCAAAACTGTCCCAGCATTCTATGGGATTATAGATTCATGAGAGAATAAATACATGTACAATGTAAAACAATGTAGTGTAGGAGTCAAAGAGTCAAGGTCAAAAACATGAATAAAACACTACAACTACTTAATCACTCGGTTTTGAACAGTTTGAATTATGTTCAGAGCTTACTCTATCATTTTGGACAAAAACTGTCTCCTCTTTGCCAGGACTTGACGGACAAAATATACAAAGATGAAGGCTTGTTGCTGAGACAGCTGATGCTCGATGAAGAGGTCACGCTTAGGGGTCAGTCTCACGAGGCACAAGCTCAGGTCCTTGTCCTGTCAGAAAGCGACAAAATAATGAGTAAGAGATAGAGGACTATAATATGGCCTTGGCGCTTTGTCACCACACACATGAGCTCAAGTAGGAGGGACACACAGTACCGGTGTGTGCAACAAATTCACAGCCTCTTTATGTGGTTATTCCCAACCTTCTCTTCGTAAACATTAACCCTAACCCCTGGGTTACTTTGGCTAGAAACCCTGCTGAATGCAGCAACATGCAACACTTGTCAAAATGACAAGCCTGCTCAGTGCAGCAAGATCCATCAGGTCAAAAGTCTCAAGGCCAAACTGCCTCAGAGTCTGTGGTCGCCAAACTGCGGCAGGACACAGCTCTGGCATTGTTCAATGGCACTAGCTGTCATTGTCTTAGAATTGGCCGTTTATGCACTGGTGTTGATGGCTCAATGCAGCAAGGTCCAACAGACTTTTACACCTGATGTACCGTGTTGCATCTGGTAGGATGAGGGTTAAGGGGGTTCCTGTGCCCCAAATCGACTATGGGGAACTAGGACTCTGAATACTTTACTTGCAGAATCTGTGCTAAGTATTGCAGTATTGAAATTGGGGCCAGTAATGACAGGCCACCCCACCTTCCTCCTGTCTGCCATTCCTGGTCCTAAGTCCCTACTCACACCAATGAAACAAAGAAAGAAAATTCCCTCACTCGGCAGTAAAACACATATAAAAGTGGCAGAGTTTTGCCTCCCTACAAAATTTGAATCTCCACTTTGAAAGGATTAAAATTGAAAGGATTAAAATGCAGCTAAAACTTCAAACCATGTCTTTAAAATATCAGGTCAAGGAGAATGCAGTTACACAATTTTATGCAATTGCTTAGAACAGCAATTGGTAAAACAAGCTTTTCAGAAATTTGATAAGCAAAAAATAACAATAATAATAATAATAGCTATAATATAACCAAAAATGGTACCCTTAGGGAGACATGCCCATAGACTTGTGTATACCAGTTTTTTTCCGACTTTCCTGACCCCTAACCCCAATTTTACCTTATCCTACCCCAGGAATATTGGTGTTTTTACTGACTGGAACACGAGCAATCGATCTTGCCTATTTGCGACAGTAACATTTTGCCTCTAAATCGGAGCTGAAGCATTAAGCCAAAAAAAAAAAGTCTCCGGTTTCTGGTATGGAGCTTGCCCAAAAAGTGGTGTGGCGACGCGGCTTTTTTTTTTTTACCTGTTTTTTTTTGCTTCAAATGTCGGCTGATGACTGCAAATGGTGCCAGACTAAACTTAGTGCAAATATTATGGGAGACCAGAGAGGCAACATTAAGCTTATTCTCGATCATAACCCCATCTAAAAACACGTTAAAATTGTGCAGCAGCAGGATTCCAGTCAAACCAGTGAGTTTGGAGGTTTGAGACATCATCTTTCATTGAAAAAAAAAACTTTTTCATTTTACCGACGCGCATGGCTACGGCGACGCGCGCATACCAGAAACCGGAGACTTTTTTTTTGGCCTTAGGGAGACACTGAAATGTCTCCCTAATTCCACATGTCTCCCAAAGGCATAACTTCTGATGCTAAGGTGTATCCCAATTGTACTACTTACGAAAGTACAGTTGGAATGCCGCTAAAACGAACATCGTGGGATCCACAGAAAATGTTCGTAATAGTGATTGTTCGGTATAGTGATTTTAAGCTCTCGGTGCTCCGTTTCTGAAAGATGACTTTGAACACTTGTCAACTATTGAATTATGTAATAAAGTTTTTAGCTTACTACCTACATCGATGGGTGGCTTTCCCCTTCTATGCCTCAGGGAAACAATAGCCACTTGTCGCCCCTCTGTTGACGGTTTTCAACAACAATGTTTGGTTGGTTTTGTACACAAAAATTGGGAGCTAAGGACGATGTTTGGTATAGCCGAATGTTCGGCATAGCGGTGTTCGGTATAGCAACGTTCCACTGTATATGTATGCTTTAATAGCAAAAAAGGTTACCAGTCAATAAAGTTATATTATAAGTTATTAAGTTAATACATGTATTGCTTACTGTGAGATTTGCTCTGCTGGCCTCTCCGCTTGAAGTTGGGAGACGAAAGGAAACCTGGGGCTCCTGAAATGAAGACAGCACATTTCTAATATCCAAAAACAAACTGGCTCAAGTAATTCCAGGATATTTACAATTTCCTGATTGAAAAATGAACAGTCTGACAATTCATCTCTGCTATCAGGTATGAAGGTGTTTCATTTCTGAAAGAATTGTTCTCTTAATTGTATTCACAAAATTCTCCTACTATCAACTCTCTAACAAGCAAACTGAATTCACGCAGAACTAATGTGTATTTTCATAGTGTTTTATGAAACTATTGTATATTTTTATAAGTTTTTATAAGTTTTATAAGTCAAAATATGTCAAAAATTACAAATTTCCAACAATTTTGTTCAACAATTTTACTTCATGTTTTTTTAAACACTCCTCTAGATATGTTATGATATGTGCCTCTCGTGAGTAGTACTAAAAATCTTCTTATATGGAAATTGGTGCACGATTGGTGCAGAATGCGGCGGTGCTGAGTGTAGTGTGAATTTGGGACTCTTTGAAGAACAGACTCATTGGTAGTATTGTGCTTGCCCAAGTGAAGATTGTGAACGTTCAACTAATACAAGGGTAAAAGGGGCCAGATTTCAAAGGAGTGCCAATTTCATGTGACACCAGAAAAGTATTTTAAACCAGCCAGCCAGTGTTTATTCTACCATTTAAAACCATCCACGTGACGGGCTATCTACCAATAGGAATGGGTTAACTGTGTTAGGTATTTATGAATTTGAAATTAATTTGGAGCAAATTTGTTTTAGGTATGGTGGGACCAGATCTAACATGGCCTTAAAAAACTTCAAATGTACTGATGTTAAGGTGTGTTTAGAAGATGACGTCAAAGTTGTTTGTAGTATCAACTTTCATCAGCTAATCTTTTTTCCCCCCTTTTTTTTTTGGGGGGGGGGGGGGGGGGTAAATTAGAACAAAAGGGTAACAAAATCTAACCTTGTGCAGAAGTTGGATGTTGCAGCTCATCTGCATAAGTGCAGAGAGGGCCCGGTATTTAAACATGTTACCAACTGGTTGAGATATTACCTGAAAATACAAAACAGGAAAATGAACATACATGTAGCAGAATTCGGTAACCGACTTCAATTTGAACAAAGAAATGAGCTGGAGTGGGATTTGAACCTGCGACTTCCAGAAAACCGTACAGACATTTTGACTTTGGGCATGATCCCTGGCCACATGGCACATATGGGATAATAATTACAGAAACTTATAAAGCGCTTTTAAGATCAAAGCAATTAATACATTATTACCCCTGATCAATGGGCCATATAAAAACATCCCAAATACAATCTCAGCTCCCTGGGGAGCATATAGCTCCATGCTGCCATTTCGGTGCAAGCCGCTTTAACAAATCACAATAACCATCTCGACCCTCACAGGTACCCATTTACTCCTGGGTGGGGAGAAGCAATGAGTGACAAAAGTGCCTTGCCCAAGGGCACACGAAGCACAACCCCAGGCTGGAATCGAACCCACAACCTGCAGAATTACCTGCAGATCATGAGGTCAATGCTCCAGAGCGAGAGGCCATGGCACTCCACAAGCACCACATTTACAGACACTGACTGTTTGGAAAACTACCAACATTTAGTCTGGATAGCTCAGTTGGTAGGTGACGGAATTCTGTTCAAGGACCAAATATGAAATTTTTCAGTAACTACTGTTTCTTCTACCATGATGCTCATATACTCACATTATAACATCCTTCCGACATAAGCACATTGAACTGGACTCTACCATACTTGAACGATGACAATCTTTCCAGCAGTTGGCTTGCAATGATGTAAGCGTGGGTCCTCTCATTATGATGCGGTAGACTGCCGATAATTTTGATTGGTATATCTGATGGTACAAAAAACAAACACAAAAAGCTTAAAAAAACAGTCATTTTGCAAAAAAAATTCCTCCAGCAGTGAATCTTGTTAACATTAAAAAAAAATAAACCTACCAAATTAATATGAAATACCTTACTTGACTGTAAGTGAATAATAGTCTCAAGCTTCCTGTGAGATCATTGTGTCTGGTAGGCTGTCATTTTCAAGAAAAATGGAATTTTGTATCATTTTCCAACGATGGTTCGACCAACCATTTTTGGGAACCTCACCCCCAGCTTTTTTCAAATACTACCCCTAATTGACATAATTTTAATAGTTAGTCCATATTTTGTTTGCAATCGGTAACATATCCGTGAATGGGCATAAGCCAGCTAGTCTGGTTCCCAGACCTGACAATTCCCTGATGTCTACAAATCGTCCTGTCTCGTCTGAAGTGTAGGGTAAGGGAACCAGAAAACAAGAACAGAATTTCTGTTCGTTTTTTTTCCCCCTGGCATCCATGAACACAAAACTTTAAACAGGTCAGTGGAACGATATTAGGTGTAAAATACTAACCCCCAAATCCATTCATTTCTGAAAATTACAACAGAAGCGAATATTGTATATTAACCTTCATAACTGTTTGGCCGCAAATATGTTTTCAACATTTGTAAATATTCCATAACTAAACATGTGTGGATTTCTTTTAGTTCGATGTCTTATTCAAAAGTGAATAACTTTTGTCTTGCTGGATTATAGTGATTTAAAACAAAACGCAAGGGGAAACTAACTTGAAAACAATCCCCCATACAAGTTTTTGTAAACAAAAGAGCAACTTGAACTGAACATACCAGCTTCCCATGGTACAGCCTCCAGTCCTTCAAAGACCTTGGCGATTCGGACCACGGGTGGGTGGACATCCTTGTTGCCATGGTAATGCATAGCAAAGAAGTCAGCGTGCATGACCCTGAGTCTATCCCTTGCCTTGGAGGCTAAGGCACTCAGACTAGGAAGGAAGGGCTTCTCTCTCTCCATGGAGAGCACACTAGGGGCGCCTGAGTTGAGCAGCTGTCTGGTCAGGATGCCTGGTCCTGAACAACAAATCACACAGATCAAAATCAAGTTATCAGAATCATAAAGAGAGGGAGCAAGTTATTGTTCATGAAGCACACTACATACCCGTCATAAATTATGTAGAATAATCATTCTGTTAAGAATCCTGGACGAAACATTTTATGTTAAGACAACTTACTATCTCTAACAGTGTAATTGTTGCCATTCAGCAGGGTCTACCAATTTCCGTTGAGGACGGATCCAAAGAAGTTACTGTCGGGGGGGGGGGGGGGGGGGAGGGGGGGGGGGGGGGGGGAAGAGGGTGTGGCGGGGGGAGGGGGGTACCTCTCTCAAGGAAAAATCGTCTTAATTGAGATACTTTTGGTCACAATGTTGGAGTATTTTAGAGGGTCAATTAATATGACAGATATACCTGGACTGGTCTCAATGATCATAGCTTTCTCCTTGGCCAGACTACCATCCGGCCACACCTTGTCTACCATCAACTGGGCCAGCTCAGGTCGTAGAACGGAACGGTTCTTCTTCGTCTTCCTGAGCCGCTTGTACTTGTTCCTCAGCTGCTCGATTGTTTCTGCTTGAGGCAAGGTGGGTAAACGTGCCTCTTGATGGTTCTCCTCCAAAAGATTGGAAGGTTCGTTTTCTTCCTTTGGCGACCAACTAAGTACACTACTTGAAAACTTTTTTGTAATCTGGTTGCAAAGTGGGTCGCTGTATTGTCTAGTTTCAAGTTTATGCTGCAACATGCTGTTGCAACTACCATGCTGAATTGCTGTGGGCTTTCTCAGTTGCGTTTTGGACAAAACGCTGAAGTTTTTGGACAGCAGGGCACATTTTGTTTGCTGCGCTGGGGCATTTCCATTGCGTGAGGACACTGATTGGATGCAACAGCTGCTTCTTAGCCTGCTACACAGACAGGCTGTCCTCCATGTGTGTTGATATAATGACTGAGACATTGCAGGTAACTTATTGTAGAGCCGTGATTCCGAAGTTTTCAGAGATTGCAGTTGAGCAGGTTGGTCCTTCCTGGATCAAGTGGCACATTTGAAGGTCCTTAATGGATGCTGGCTTAGTCAGTATGCGATCGCAATTTTGGTCTCTACCAGTATCCAGTGACTTTTTCCATGTCTTTCCTGAAATACATGTAGGGAAACAAGTCAGGGGTGTTTACAAACACAAATGCCCCGCAACCGTGACTGTTTCCATGACATAACACCACTCTAACATCAACTTACATGTACCTTGGTCAAATGGAATGTTCATTGACAGCATTAGTGTCTTCTGTAGGTTTTATATGAACTAATCCCTAATCCCTATGATCTCAGAATAAATACAAGTTTTCTATTGTTTTAGCCACTGTGACCTTGACCCTTGACCTTTCGACCCCCAATGCGATAGGCTTCTTAGGATTGCCAAGGACAATCCACAAACCAAATTTGAAATTCATATGTAAAGTGTATCTCAAGTTATCACGCTGACAAAATTTATTTTGTTTTTGCCACTGTGACCTTGACCCTTGACCTTTGGGCCCCAAATGCAAAAGGCTTCTTAGGATTGCCAAGGACAATCCACAAACAAAATTTGAAGTTCATATGTAAAGTATTTCTCAAGTTATCGCGCTGACCAAATTTCTATTGTTTCAGCCACTGTGACCTTGACCCTTGACCTTTCGGCCCCAAATGCAATAGGCTTCTTAGGATTACCAAGAACAATACACAAACCAAATTTGAAGTTCATATGTAAAGTATTTCTCAAGTTATCGCGCTGACAAAATTTCTTTTTTTTTTGCCACTGTGACCTTGACCCTTGACCTTTTGGCCCCAAATGCAAAAGGCTTCTTAGAATTGTCAAGGACAATCCACAAACCAAATTTGAAGTTCATATATAAAGTATTTCTCAAGTTATCACGCTGACAAAATTTCTATTGTTTCAGCCACTGTGACCTTGATCCTTGACCTTTCGGCCCCAAATGCAAAAGGCTTCTTAGGATTACCAAGGACAATCCACAAACCAAATTTGAAGTTCATATGTTAAGTATTTCTCAAGTTATCGCGCTGACAAGATTTCTTTTGTTTCAGCCACTGTGACCTTGACCCTTGACCTTTCGGCCCCAAATGCAAAAGGCTTCTTAGGATTACCAAGGACAATCCACAAACCAAATTTGAAGTTCATATGTTAAGTATTTCTCAAGTTATCGCGCTGACAAGATTTGTCCGGACACACACACCCACCCACGGAAGGACAAGGCGGAAACAGTATGCCCCTTCGGCTTCACCGCGGGGCATAAAAAGGGCATGTGTGAAACATAATGTATAGCCCTAGAAACCTCTTACAAAAATGCCAAGGAATGCAGAGGCATCTTACCCCAGATTATCCTAGCAGGGCCATACCCCACAATTAGACCCACTAACTGGGGCGCTAGAACTCCTTTTTTGACATTTGGGATGTGGTCCGTCGTACAAGCTTGTACGACAGACCACATCCCAAATCAATGTCAAAAAAGGAGTTCTAGCGCCCCAGTTAGTGGGTCTACCCCACAATGTACCTAATTCATAAATATGTCTCAAATACTGGACTTCCTCTATATTTAGAGCCACACAATGCTAAATTTCCTGAAAAGTTTATTATGAAATCTAGACTTTTTCACTTGATATTCGCTATGGAAGCTACTTACATGTACGTGGTTAATAACTAGTCCGAGTAACTAGGACTCTACAAATCGCCTTTTTTAACATTTGGACATGGTCGCCCGACCATGTCCAAATGTTAAAAAGGCAATTCGTAGAGTCCTAGTTTATACTCGGACTAGGTAATAAACCAGGACAAATGAATTCTTCACCTAGATTAGCCCCACTAGTGTGACCGTCGGTATGCTGCGCTGAACCTAAGGCCACACACCGTGGTCCGCGCACTACTGAGGACGTTTTCATAAAATTTGCAGGGAATTTCTTACATATGGTTGTATTCTACGATGTCCCATCTATCACTTCTGGGATGCTTAGGTGTAATGATGTTCAATTTTCCGAGATATTCTTGAATCTTTCTGGAGCCCATATGCACTCGTGAAACGTCCGGTGATGGCAGCCATTTTGAATGTGACAAGAGATGACCTCAAGCTGTGACGTCGCGTTTATGCAAATTGCTTGTCGAGCGAGGGCGCGAGTTGCAAATGCGACGGCTGTTTCCTGTGCCGTAGATCGTGAATAGAGATCAGTGCACGTGGCCCCCAGACGATAAATGCATGGTACAGGAAACAGCCGTCGCATTTGCAACTCACGCCTTCGCTCGACAAGCAATTTGCATAAACGCGACGTCACAGCTTGAGGTCATCTCTTGTCACATTCAAAATGGCTGCCATCACCGGACGTTTCACGAGTGCATATGGGCTCCAGAAAGATTCAAGAATATCTCGGAAAATTGAACATCATTACACCTAAGCATCCCAGAAGTGATAGATGGGACATCGTAGAATACAACCATATGTAAGAAATTCCCTGCAAATTTTATGAAAACGTCCTCAGTAGTGCGCGGACCACGGTGTGTGGCCTTAGGTTCAGCGCAGCATACCGACGGCCAACCTAGTGGGGCTACACCTAGATGTACTATGGACGGTTATCCTGTAACTTTCATGGGAAATTTGGAGTTTGTCCAAAAGGACAGCATAATTTTTCTCAAGGTCAGCGGTCCTGCACTGACCTAAAAAAAGTCAAATTTAGCAGGGAAAATATTGAAGTAGGCCTACCGGTAACACTTAAATTTTCAGACCAGTCTCATACAGTTTGTGCACAGGGTGACAAGTAAGTGATGGCCAGATATGGAAATCTTTCCCAGTGCATGACAGCGCTTGGATAGTACTATTGTTTAGCACTGGACACAAGTGTCCTGCGTCTATTGTGCATGTATTGTGCCCATTCTTGAAAATCACGCATTCTTAAGAATGTGCATGCACATTCTTAAGAATGTGCAACTGGATCCTTGCCCAATCTTCGCAAAAAATAACTCTTCCAGATTGAGCGCACATTCTTATGAATGCGCGACAAGATAACGGTCTTGTCGATGCCGAGCACCGGCTGCGCTTGGCAAGTCTAGCTGCATCCTCGTTCACTGATTCTCAATAATTATACTGTTGCAACGCAAGGCGCTGAAAAGTATAGTGGATATGATAAGTATCTATAGGCTAATGTATAGGCGTATTGATATTGGGGGGGGGGGCGGGAAAAAAATAAGAGACATAATAATACTAGTGGAAAGAATTCTGATTTTTGGGATAATAAAAAGGGGGGGGGGGGGGGGGGAGGGGGGGACGTAAGAATAAAGAATGTGAAGAATGAGAATGAATACTGCGACATCCCATAGTGCACTGCTAATGCTATTTCCCATTTAAATTGCCACCAATTTATTGTTCACACCCCACCATAACGTCGCAGAGCTGGATTCTATCTAGTCAAAAGAGCAATTTTGGCAGCTTCTGGACATCGTTTTTTTTTTCGTGGCATGCATATGATACATACAGGGACTTGTAACTTGTCTAGCCTAAACAAAGCACTTCCCAGACTAGTTCCCAGTCCTCCGTTATTACAAAACTTCCCATAGTGGGCAGAAAAAAGCAATAATAACAGGTTTAATTTGATTCAAATTATCGTAGTTATGCGAGTACAGAAGCATAGAACATTTTCTTTCCTCTTTATATAAATTGTTTCCCATTTAACCGCTATACATTTCATTTAACATAATTATGTCGTGCAATGTTTGTTAAGATTGGGCAAAATTCATAAATTGTGCACGTGATATTCCCACCCAATCTTAAGAATGAGCGCTCATTCTTAAGAACGCGTGCTCGTTCTTAAGAATGGGCGCTCATTCTTAAGAATGCGCGCACATTCTTAAGATTGCGTGATTTTCAAGAATGGGCACAACACATGCTCACACAGCGGGCACTGCAACACCGGACAGTTTTTGGCATGTGCAGCATGTAGGGCTAGTTGTAGTCCAAGTAACTTGGACCCAACTTATCGCCTTTTTTAACATTTGGACATGGTCTGGCCACTATCGCCAGACCATGTCAAAATGTTAAAAAAGGCGATAAGTTGGTAATCCTTACTTTTAGGACCCCTTTCCTATATAAGGTTAAAAGACTCACCAAAACCCCTGACTAAATGACACTCAAAAGTGACATTCTGATATTTATTGACACATTTGAACATTTGGCAATGACACCTCTTGAATATCAGCAGGTTTGATTTTGTAGAAAGAGGGCAGGGTTTTGATTTATGAGGGGTTAAAGACGACGATGACAAACAGAAAATAAATTTAAAAAGCAAGATGGCGAACTGCAAAAAAAGGTAGGAAAGTCACATTTTCTTTGAAAGTGCTTTCAAAATTATAACTAACATGAGCTTGTCTGAAGAAAAAAGACTTCTTTAGCCTGCAAAAGTCACTTTGGTACTGGACAGCAGTGATGTAGTGCCTTGATGCTGGGCCTTGGCCTTAAGGCTGCCTTAAGGCTGGATTTTAGGGCCTTGGCCTTGGCCTCGAGGCTTGAGGGCAAAAGCCTTGGCCTTGGCCTTGGCCTTGAGGGTTCAGGGCCTTGCAATTTTGAGTCAAGGCTCTTCAAGGCCCATAGATTTTTGCATTTTCCAGATAAATCTGTTCGAAATTTTGCTGTTACCATTTTAATCGTATTACCATGGAGGAGGGAAGCACCCTATAGATTTGTGTGTTGGGCACACTTCCACTTTTGTAGCATCACATTTTGTTACCATTGTAGTAGATTTGCTGCAAAAATATTCCGTACACTTGTGGGGCTAATGAGATGATCACTTTAATTGCATACAATTATGGAATAGATCTGATTGGTTGTATATGTCTCTCTGATAAGTGCTAAAGATTTGCATGTATCTGTTTTAGATAATGCTGATATTTCTGACCATGTTGGGCCAGCAAATAAAAATTTCCTAATTTCCTAAATCAGTTTCTTGGATCCCCCTTTTGTTACACTTGGGAGAATTGTGTGTCAATATAGAAGTAAATCATTATTTTGTTTAGTTAAACCATATTAAAGACCTGAACTTACTTTAATAGATACAGTGCAGTCATAAAACGGTGTAGGCCTATGCGAGCATGTTGATTGCAATTAAAGAAATGTTGTTCTTCATAACGAGCAATTCGTGATGATAAGGGCGGATCCAGAGGGGCCAAAAGGGGCCATACCCCCCCCCCCCCCCACAAAAAAAAAACGAAACCATTTTTTGTTATGTGACGTCGTAATAAAGGCAGGCAATGAGTACACCACCATCTTTTCCTCCAAAAAACATCAGTTAAAATGGTAAGAAATTGCCTCAAATCGCACCACAGAGCAATCTCGAATCCAAATTTTTTTTCGGGGCCCTTAAGCGGGCCCGAAGCCCAAGCTATAATTTTTTGACCCACTTTTTTGGGGGGACCAACATTTCTTTGCCCCCCCCCAAAAAAATTGTGTTCTGGATCCGCCCTTGTGTGATGATGTGTCACTCATGTGACTATAGTTAGTTCTATATCAGTGGTCATTTCATAAAACAGGGCCTTGGCCTTGGCCTTGAGGGTTAAGCCTTGGCCTTGGCCTCGAGGCTTGAAAGTCTAAGCCTTGGCCTTGGCCTTGAGGGTCAAAGCCTTGGCCTTGGCCTTGAGGGTCAAAGCCTTTGCTCCAACACTGCTGGACAGTCATCTGCAAAAGTCAGTTTTGAACAGAACTCGTACAAAATAGAGGTGTCCTAAAAGTAAGGATTACCGATAAGTTGGGTCCAAGTTGCTCGGACTAGGCTAGTTGCAGGAACGGGCGGTAACTAGGCCTACAAAACAATCGCCGACTTAGCCTTAGGCCTAGCTGGAGTTACCCAGCCCTGAGTTTTATCATTGGGTTGTCTATAAGGTTACCCAGCCCTGAGTTTTATCATTGGGTTGTCTATAAGGGCTGGAGCGAATTTTTCTCGTAACTTGTAGTATAGGCAAAAATTTTTGGAAAATGTTCAATTTTGTCCCCGTTACACACTAATTGCAACTGCAACTCACCCCAAACTTGCCTGGAATAACCATAACACAGGTCCTTGAAGTAAAAAACGATCCACGATGAAGATTCAGCCTACAATTGCAGTGAAAACAGGAGGAATAACCGCTAACTTGAAAACTTTGCTGGATTGGCCAGGACCGCAATTGGTTTGTGCACAAAAAAAATTGTGTACAATGAATGGCGGTCGATTAACAGGCACAGAGAGCGATCGCTGTCAACTACTCATTTTGCCGGCTGCGCTGGCTGTTGGCGCATGACGTCACGCGGAAGCGTAACACCCGATAACTGTTTCATGCACTATTGGTTGCGGTTCCAGTACCAAAGCTGTGATGCGAGTGGTAAACCTTATATTAGTGCATGAAACAGTCATCGGGTGTTACGCTTCCGCGTGACGTCATGCGCCAACAGCCAGCGCAGCCGGCAAAAACGAGTAGTTGACAGCGATCGCTCTCTGTAGCTGTGCCTGTTAATCGACCGCCATTCATTGTACATGTACACAATTTTTTTTGTGCACAAACCAATTGCGGTCCTGGCCAATCCAGCAAGGTTGTCAAGTTAGCGGTTATTCCTCCTGTTTTCACTGCAATTGTAGGCTGAATCTTCATCGTGGATCGTTTTTTACTTCAAGGACCTGTGTAAATTATTCCAGGCAAGTTTGGGGTGAGTTGCAGTTGCAATTAGTGTGTAACGGGGACAAAATTGAACATTTTCCAAAAAATGTTGCCTATACTACAAGTTACGAGAAAAATTCGCTCCAGCCCTTATTGACAACCCAATGATAAAACTCAGGGCTGGGTAACTCCAGCGGTATCAGGTCAACTCGGACCCAAACCAAGTCGGACCCATGCCAAGTCGGACCCATGCCAACTCGGACCCATGCCAACTCGGACCCACTACCAACTCGGACCCACTACCAACTCGGACCCACAACCAAATCGGACCCACGACCAACTCGGACCCACTAACAACTCGGACCCACTACCAACTCGGACCCAAGCACGACCAACTCGGACCCAACAATGACTCAATCATTAGTTTCAAAGATTATATTTATAGGTGATCTTAATGTTAGTGCTTATAATAGTGAAGATATTCTGTAATTACATTGGGCAGAATGGGTTTTTAGTTTTGTTGTTTTCTTGTATTGCCGCTGTGTGGAACGCTATTTTGTGATGCGTACAGTAAATACTTTTGCTAAACGCTTATCGTTTTGAACGTCATGAAACTAAACGTGCTTAGCTTTTTGAAACCGTGACCTGTGAAGCTAAACCAAGAGGTATTAATAGCGTATAGTATAGGTTAGGCATATCGTATGTCATTTGTACGACTTGATATATACGTGCTTTTTCAAAATCTCGATTTTATTTTCCAAACGAAATTCAAAGGATTATAATTTTCAGTAAAAAATAAATTACTTGTTTGTTTTTGCAAGCCTTTGTGTCGTGTAACAAGTGGTTTTAAGTGGCACGGCATTTTTTTTCAGTGAGGAAGTTATTAATTTGAAATAACTATTTAGGCCTTTCATTTCATGTAATATTGTTTGTTTGTTTTTAATTCACATGCTGGCTTTGAATTTTGTGGGATTTTTTTATGAATCTGTTTAACTTCTAATAATTTTTTGATTTAACTTTTTTGTTTAATATGGAACCTTCGTTTTTCTTGCAGTGTATGCAATGGTGTTTATGTGGGTTTTTTTAAATAGAGATTAGAATAGACTTCGTTTTTATATTTTATTTATTTTATTTATTGACTTATAATGTTTACTTATATTTATTGAGTTTAATGTTATGTTTGAAAGTGTTTATGTTTTAATGCCATACTTTCCAATTTTATTTTTCTATGAAGATCTGTTCTTAATTTCAATAATTTGTATACTCGTTACGTTGAAGTTTGGATTAAAAACGAAATAAATTGCTGTTAAATTTAGCAAGATGGTGTGAACGATGTCAATTAATATGTTTTAATGAAAATAAATAATTGGTTAAACTTTTAAAGCGCAATATGTTTTAATGGAAACAAATAAAGATAATAAATAATTAATTACACTTTTAAAGCGCATTTCAAAATAGCATTTCAATGCGCTTTACGACAAAAATGTTATACTGCTGCAATACAGATATGAGATAATTTACCTTACAATTACAATGAAAATTTATACTAAACAGCATCACTGTAATAACAGATGAGAAGTGGACAAACTTTATGAAATGAATGATTGAAAACGATGTCGAATGATTGAAAACGATGGGTCCGAGTTGGTCATGCATGGGTCCGAGTTGGTAGTGGGTCCGAGTTGGTTGTGGGTCCGAGTTGGTAGTGGGTCCGAGTTGGTCGTGGGTCCGAGTTGGTAGTGGGTCCGAGTTGGCATGGGTCCGAGTTGGTAGTGGGTCCGAGTTGGCATGGGTCCGAGTTGGCTTGGGTCCGAGTTGGTTTGGGTCCGAGTTGGATCGAAACCACTCCAGCTACCTTAGTTAGGCCCTATAATAAATAATCAAATACTTTTCAATGACAAAACAAATTATATAATTGAATGACAAACTTGTTCAGCCACCTTTGTTTTTCTTCCTGTGTGGTTTGACTTGAGCAAAGAGCAGTTGTTTGGTATAAGCCAGATGACTAACTTTCTCACTCTCAGTTCTGTGACCACGTTTCCTGCTCACTTTGCATTAGATCGCTCAATGCTCATTTCATTTCAGCATGCGCAACTTATCAGAACCCAGACGTACCTACGTACGAATGTATACGTGCAGATTAGAGGGAGAGGTAACCCGTCTATGAGACGAGATGTCTACCAACAGGTGGCGCTATATACGGCTCTAGCTAGATAGCCAGCTGCACAATTTGTATGTCACCGTAACTCGTAAGTGAATTTTTAAAGTTAAATTTCCGGATGCATTGGGTTTTTTCCAACCTGCTTAAATAAGTACTTGAGTTATTGAATCGTGTGAAATGGAACCAGTCTTTTGGACCTATAGTTATTTGAAGGAATAACTAAAAATGGGAAAGAATTCGATACCTGGACATCACACTTGATACATGCACTTGTCACCAATTTTCGGACTAACTTGTCACAAGCTGGTCTGAAAATTTCTATTGTAATAAGAGTAAGACTTCGCCTCAGTGTTTTCTCATAAAATGTTTCAATATTTTCCGTGCTAAATTTGACTTTTTAGGACATACTTTCACTTTCTGATGGTTGATACTAAGTGATAGGTCACTGCAGGGGAAATGTAGTGATGACCAGGTATGGGTTTCGTTCCTGAATTAAAATTGAAAAAAAATGTAGGCACTTCTTTCTTAATTTAGAATACCAAGCTACATCACCTGTAAGTGAAAGCAGTATTAAAGGCTGTTGTAAAGCATGGCTCATGTTTTTTTTAACTCGACAACCATGCTTGATGATGATGCAGGCCCAGCGCACCTCCCACTAGGCTCATGACATGGGAGAGTCGTCATTTTTGTAAATGGCGAATCTACCATGTTGATGCCATGAGCCTTAGAAGTTAGACTGAGCTTAGGGAAAGAATGTAGTATCCAGACGCCACTTCTTTGGTTGTCTGTGGAGAGTCGAATGCTTTTTCAGAGTATTTTCCAACAATTTTCGAATATTGAAACATTTTATGAGAAAACACTGAGGCGAAGTCTTACTCTTATTACAATAGAAATTTTCAGACCAGCTTGTGACAAGTTAGTCCGAAAATTGGTGACAAGTACATGTACACAAGTGTGATGTCCAGGTATCGAATTCTTTCCCATTTTTAGTTATTCCTTCAAATAACTATAGGTCCAAAAGACTGGTTCCATTTCACACGATTCAATAACTCAAGTACTTATTTAAGCAGGTTGGAAAAAACCCAATGCATCCGGAAATTTAACTTTAAAAATTGAACATGTTTCTCAGATTCATGTCTTTTCAATATTTTTGCAATGACTAACCTTCATTGAGATGATGAAAAGTGTGGCGTTAGGATGCTACATTCTTTCCGAGCTGGGTATTCCAAGCTTGGAACTTGTTAACTTGAGTAACTCCAGCTCTGATGCTAATCAAGAATTCAATGTTAAATGTCAAATTCTTGATGAGCATTAGAGCTGGAGTTACTCAAGCTAGGAACTAGAAGCCTTTTTCGCAAATTCAAATGGGAGTGTGCGCGTGCACACATCAGATTCAACATGTTCAGCAATTTAGTTTTGAGAGAAAGCGCAGCAGATGATTGCACACAAGTTTATTATAGGGACGTACATGTACGTGGTAACCGAATCTACATTCTGTAATTTTTCATCAAAGAAGAAGATGGAAACGTCTGTGTGCACAAATATTGGAGCATACAAGCGTCTTAAACTTTGGTGCCGAAAACAATTGCATTTACTTCAAAACAAGAACTTGTCTTGGATTTCATTGGTACCCCTCTAAGATTTTGCATGCGAGTGGTGAACTGTTTATCTCTCAAAACTAAATCATGAATCATGATGTGTGCTAGCCCCATTCTATGGCCATGCACTGACTAAACTCCATACTATAGCCTTTAGGCCATACTTAAGCGCGACAAGTCACTGAAAGTGTGTTCTTTTGTTATGGAAATCATTCTGCCTGATACTCGGCTAGTCTGGTTCCCAGACCAAAAGATTCTGACTATTCCTGATGAATCTTAGGTCAGGCAGCCTCCGTGGCTAAAGATAAATATGACGACATTGATGGCCCTTTTTCAAAGCTCGGCTTCGTTTTCGATTTCGCTTTATCACTTTTAGCTTTTAATGTTCAATCTGATCAAATTTTTAAGTAAATCACTTGCTTCGTAATATCATACAGTTATGATAATACAGTTTGATGTTTCTGTAAGATAACATTGACTAATGTTGATCTGGAAAGACCGAGTTTTGGAAAATCTCAGTAACGGTCGTCAAATTCAAAATTGTACATGACGCAGCAAAAAAGTTCGCCCATACGATCCGAATATATTTGATGCACAAAATCGTCGTTGAATTTCAAGTTTTCTAAATGAAAGCAATGAATATTAATTATCAACTCATTTAAAAAAAAAATTTAATAAGCAATTAGCAGTTAATTATGGCAGATCGTTAATAACACAGGTTTTCAGTTTCATGGCTACGTCTTGTGCCCGCTTGTTTGCAACTGGCGAAGACCTAGACGCTCTAAACATGAGGTTCGGAAATGTCACGGGGACAAACAATGCCCAATGGCAGTTTCATGAAACACACTGGAAGCACTTCACTGAATCACGTGCGATGCAGAAGAGACTTAACTGCTGTAGCCGAACCTCCTGTCTAAAAGCTTACGTCTAGGTCTTTTCCAGTTGAGAATATGCATACGGCCTATATGCCATGGAGTTTAGTCCAGTGCGTGGCCATTTAATGGGGCTAGATGTGTGCACACGCGTTGAAAGGTTTATTAAACCAGGCCTCACTATTTGCTTCCTGACACACTTTTTACACAGTGTTTAGTTGTTTTTTTGGCGGGACCATTTGGCCGGTGCTGGTTTTCATTTGGTAAACGTTATTTTCAAGGAGGCTTTGTCTGATTGGGTCCTATATAATTACGTCATATTGGCTGCACCGGCCGCTTTTGGTAAATGCTGGAGGAATCAGTGAGGATCTCCTGTGATTTTGGTTTAGGACCCAGTGAAGCTGGACTCACAGTAGTAGAGGTGCATTTTTGAGTAGTGGTGAATTTGTTCAAATACCAATACATTATAGCAAGTACTTTCATTGATAACTTTGTTTTCCAGAATTATTCAAGAGTCCAAAAGAGATGAGAACCACTGTTGGTAGATGCAAAGATGGATGGTTTTGCCAGCTCCCAAACAGTCCACTGTAGCAGCAGCAGCAGCAGCAGCAGCAGCAGCAGCAGCAGCAGCAGCAAGCCTCACATATCATGTCACACTCCCCTCAAACCAAACTTTGCAGCTGAGGATAGAATCGTTCCCTGGGAAACACTGAATTTTCGGTAAATAGATATTTTTCAGTAATGAACAATTTGATCTTAACCCAGGATTACAAGATTTCAGTCAGTTTTGAATTACGTTGGCGCTATGGGCCTTATTCATGAGTTGGCCATTTTTGTCGAGTTCCCTGAATGTATGTCATTAAGTGTTAACTGTTCAATGGGATGGCGCCAGACTATTTATGCAGGCACAATGCAGCCTTATTTTCCTTTTTTTTTTCAATCTGGCTTTAAACATTAGGAATTTTTAATTACAAATTTGAAATTATTCATTGAAGCTGACTGGAATTAATTAGGAATTAACTTGCTTGCATTTCTCTTCGCAAGTTCCAGAAATTAAGATTTTACCTCACTTTCTATTCAATATGGCCGACTCGTGAATAAGGCCCATACATGTTCGTTTACTTTCTTGTATACCTTAAATTTCCTACAAAAATGTTAGAGCCCACTACACCTTTGTTCCTCAATCTTAAGATAAACACAACAACTGGGTAGGAACCCAATGGCCTATTTTTGTACATTCTGTGACATGTTTCTTTCTATCAAACATTGGCACAAGGCACACACTGGACGCAAGAGTTTTGTGCACACTTTAAGTTGAGTCCACTCTTTGTTTAAATCATTTCAATTTGCGAAAGATGTTTCAGGTCATTTCTATTAGTAGGATAGGCAGTAACGTACTCTTTGTTTGAACAGCCACAGACAGTCAACAGTCAATCCACTTCCCCTGCTATTCATGCATGTGTACCTTTATACACAGGCTAGTCACCAACAGTCATACCATATGTAGGGTACATGTATAATAAGCATCGTGACTAGTCAAATTTGATCAATATATAAAAGGAGGTGCCTTGTAGGTACAGCTGGCTTATCCATCACCTCCAGCCATGGCAAAGCTGTTTCAAGTTACATAAATAGTCACAGATGGTCAATCATGCTTGATGAAAGCATAGGGTTCTTAACTGTTAACCACTTTGCGCCGGGTTTATTTTTTGCCGTAAATTTCAAAATTTTCAAAAGGCAAAATTTCCCAGCCAACTTCTGATATGCAGCCAAACGCCACAAATACTGATTCGCAAGATTGATTTCAACAGTACATGTATTTGTATGATATTTCTTGCCGAAACCGCATATGTTTCAATACTCCGGGGTGTGCACTGGAGCATAAATTGTACAACAATAGGCCGTGCACAATGGCCCACAAAATGGTCAGCACACGGTCCGCCTCCACAGACTACATGGACTTTGTGTATGTGTACAAAAGGCTCAAGGGATTAACGTGTTTAGATGTCACCCGGAGGCGAGTCGAGGCAATCTTGACGTCTTAACCTGTCAGCCATGCCTGTGCACAAAAACAGCCAATGCGTGTTATCACGGCCTCCGGAGCGAACTGGTTAACAATAGTCACATGATTTAATTTGACTGCTGAGATATGCTTGTTCATTTTGTCGGGTACAGTGGGAAGATTTTGATTGAAACCAAAATTGCTTGACACAGGATTTTCTCTTGTACATTTTTTCTGGTCTTAACTTTGTGTGTACTTGATTACAGATACAAAGCTCCACCCAAACCTGCCAGAAAATCTGGAGCACCCTCAAGAGCAAAGAAGAAGCAAGTCAAATCAAAGAAAGAAACAAGCAAAAGTGGCTGCCAGGAGTCCAAAAAGAAGCATTCAAAACACAAAAGAGAATCAAGCAAAAGTGATCATCAGGAGTCAAAGGTATGCTAAAATGTTGAATGGAAACTCAACTACTAGATTCATACTTAGCAGTTTTGTGTTGTTCTTGACAACATGTAAATACCCATGGCCAGAATTTCTAAACAAAATAAAATATACTTAATGAGATTAAATGACCAATAAATAAAAAAGTACATTTGCAATTCCAACAGTAATGTAAACCTGCTAATTGTAATTTGCTGGTAATTTCCAAAATGAGCCCGTTGTCTTTAACTAAACTCTTCAAAATTGTCAGGTCTCTCAAGATTCCAAAGACCAAAACTCAACTGGCACCAGAATTAAGTGCTTCGTATCAGTAGAAAGCTTCTTTTCTGCGCAATTCAAAATATCTGTTTTTACTTGACTCTCTTTTTGTAGAGGCAGATAACTTGTGCAGTTCTACATCAAGTGCCATTGGTTTGCCAGCTACATCACTCATTTACACCCCTAATGTTGTTATATATGATTGCTTTCTTTACCTCATCATCAGCAAGATGCACATTCCACGAGTGCAGCGACTTCATATTTAGTAGCCGAGGGCCCTACAGATGACCCTGTGACCTCTGATGACCTAGGTCATGCCGGTTGTCACGTAAGCGCATTGCCACAGTGCTGTCTGCTCAGGATCTTTTGTTGCCTGCCCATCTTTGATCTCTTGAGGGCGGGCTTGACTTGCAGAGCTTGGCATCGGCTGTCACTGGATAAGAGCATTGTAGGTTGGAATACAGTTTATGGTTTATTAATTAACTCCTATTGTTTGATCACTCACAGCCAGTCAAAATGGTGTTCACTTCCCATGCCATGCATTTGTGTACAGACTGGTAAAAACAGTCAGATCACATTTATGTAAACACTGTGACTAGTCAAATTCCATCAACAGACGAACGAGGTAACTGGTAGGTACAGCTGGCATATCAATCCCCTCCAGTCAAAGCATGGCTGTACCAAATTAACAAGGGATTCTTAACCGTTAAAAACAGTCACTCGACTGCTGTGATGGCGTAGCCATTTTATTGATTGTAGGACATGGGTTTGCCTTTAGGTATTTCATTTATTCAGTTCTAAATGGTAGGTCAACTCAGACATCTTTATGGACATATTTTAATCATCAATTAGACTTGGACTAACAACGGATGAAGTTCAACTCAGACCTACTTATCAACTTGAACTCAGACTGACTCGGAGCACTTAGAAACTAATTCCTATCTAAACCAGTGCAGACTCGTACTTGTTTGATCAACCCAAATTTTGCACAAAGTTGATTTATCTGCATTTCCCAGCACTAAATTGTTTCCAGTTGCATGGTATAAATACTTTTTTTTCTCAATTTGAACGTTTCAGTGGAAGAGTGTAGCTCTTGAAAATGCCAACATTTCAAGTTGGAAGAGAGCAGCAAAGGCCCTTCAGATCCATGGCACTGTTGCCCTGGTAAGTCTGCACTAAGCACCTTTTTATACTTGTTATTTAGGGTAGGGGTTGGTGGATGTGTACTGAATACAAGAAGGCTGTTGAAGGGCACAACAATTTGGCTGTAGTCGTTTGATGATCCTCTTCTAATCATTTCATATTGCCGATGCACTTCTTGATGAATGAAAGACCTTGGTTTGACGATTTTATGGAAAAGGGGGATTCTGAGCTTATCTTCCAAGTCAGTAATAACAAAGCGGCTTTATTAGATCATAAAATGATCCTTATTTTTTAATGTGGTGATACCATCTAGTTTCCACATTATTTGTGCACTGAGAGCTTCAATATCATTTTCAATTCATAAATACCGTAGAGAATTGATAGCTTCTGATTGGTCGAGACTCGATCAGGCGGGGGCATATTAATGTGATATAAAGACCGGCTTCAAAACAAGTGAATGAATGGCCCCTAAACCAGCATTGATCCAGCATCATGTAAGCCAATGATTGGCCAAATATGCAACAGTCCTTCGGCTCCGTCCATTAACAGCGGCCATCCCCCAACCCGGTCATTATCACACAGTGAAGATCGGGTCCTGACACTTATATTCCCTAATACTACACATTTTGTTTAAAAATGAAGAAGTCTTCTTACAAAAGGTAGTTTTAAGGCCCTTCCCCCTCTAGAAATTGCCCTTGGATAATTGCCTCTGTTCCCATTTTCTAGGATTTCTACAACATGGCCAATGAAGAAACAATGGGGTGGGAGAGCATGTACTGCATTCTGAAGAGGTTGCCTGGGTTGCAGTACCTGCGCTTTGGCTATACCCACACCAATCTGCTGCTGAAGGTTATCCACCATTTGCCAGAGCTAAGGGTGCTGGAGGTTTGCTGGCTGACTGATGAGTACTCGGAGCGAATGTAAGTATGTCTTATCATGTGGCCCCCAAGCACACAACATGTTAGCTTTAATAGCAAAAATACAAACAAATTGCTAGCAAAAATGTTGTGTGATATATGCTGGTTATGACTGATCCTCCTGAGATGTTTTGCTGAACACACTAAAATATGCATAGCACAACTTTTCTGTTTAGGAACTCCATGAAATAGGGGCCTGAATTAACCCTAACTCCCTGGACATTTTTGCTAAGATGTTACCTCAGTCTTGCCATATCCTCTAACTGCCCCTATGTCAAAATTGCATACAGCCGCAATCCTGCAAAATCCTTCGTTATTTCTTGAATGTGGTCCTTGGAGGGGTGACCGCTGCCTCAATCTTTCAAAATCCTCCGGCAGTCACTGTGTTGGGGCAGAGCCAGTGACATCCTGGAGCAGTGCAGAGGATTTCCAGTATAATATAGACCTACATTTATGGGTGGCTGAGCATAAACAAGATCCGGCCCAAGACCTTGACATAGTGCATCCTCCAAAATCAGCCACACATTTTTGCCATATCCTCAATCCTGCAAAATCCTACATTTTGCAAAGAGGCTTTTGGAGGATTTGGGAAGGTTAGGGTTAATATAGACCTTATGCATTGCTGGGGTCCCAGGGGCATTCTTTGATATTTTAATTTTGTAACAATAAATCCCCAATTTTTTTTATTAGGCCTATCCAGGCAATACAAAACCATGGACCTTTAACTTCTCCTTAACCCTAACCTTCCCAAATCCTCCAAAATCCTCTTTGCAAAATGGAGGATTTTGCAGGATTGAGGCTATGTGGCAAAAGTGTGTGGCTGATTTTGGTGGATGCACTGTGTCAAGGTCTTGGGCCGGACCTTGTGTTGTTAATGCTCAGCCATGCATAAATTTAGGCCTAGATTGTACTTGAAATCCTCCGCACAGCTCCAGGATGTCACTGGCTTTTCCTCAACATATTGACAGTGATTGCTGGAGGGTTTTTGCAGGATTTAGGTAAGGTCACCCCTCCAAGGACCACATTCAAGAAATAACAGGTGATTTTGGAGGATTGAGGCTGTATGCTATTTTTTACATGGAGGCAGTTGGAAGATTTTGCAGGATTGAGGTTGCATCCTAGCAAAAATGCCTAGGGAGTGAGGGTTAATGCATAAATTCTATTGTTGAGTGTTTTTGAGTTTAGTTTATGTTAAAAATTAAAAAGAAGAAAATATACAGTTGGCATCACCATAAACAGGATTTCCTATTTCAAAAGGAGCTCCATATTTTTCTATTATCTCTTGCAAAGTTTGTAATGAAGAGGAGCTTAAATATTAAAATTGCAATAACTATAATTAATGGAAAAATGTGACTGAAAATAAAACGACATGTATATGGCGTTGGATTTGATCATTTTGAGTTAGGTTGAAATGCACTAGTGACTGTGTGTTAAATAAAGTGGTACTGTTTGGCAATGATGATAAGTTGTATTCGTGGTTGGCCTCTTGATAGGTGAAGAGAAAGTTCTGAATTTGTGATTTTCCAGATTGAAAGGTTGAGTCCACATTTTTGGAGTTACTTTGAAACGATAAGCAGACAACAAAAGAAACAAAAATCCCAAATTGCTTTTGTTTTGCCTTCCATTAGGGACGGAGTTGTCTTTGATCTGGGCAAGTTGAGCAAACTTATTCATCTCAGGCAACTGAAAATCCGATCGATCAACAGCCTGTTACAGCCTTCTCTGTCTTTTTCTGGTGGGCTGGCAAGCTTAGAAAAACTGAAGCATCTAGGGAAGTTGGTAAGTACTGTGTCTGTGTGAATGATAACTCGACCGACGGTGAGCCCATCTAAGGCTATGCTGATGACCGATCATCAGAATAGCATTTTACTGAATAGAATATTCAAAAAATGTGAGCTGTCTCGAGATAATGACAAACAAACATGTGTGATGTGATATCATTCATATAAGTTGAGGGGTTTTATTGCTGGTCAAACACCTTTTTTTGTGGACAGCCACTTCATATGCATGATTTGAGAGCTTTCGGGGAATATCAGCCCTAAGTTGCATCTTTAAAATCTGTTAATTATCAGCTTGTCAGCAATCTTGAAAAATATATTGATACATTATATTCATAAAAAAGTTTGTTTTATCTCAATGTCAATGTTTGAATATTTGAATATTCGATCACATCCAAGCTCCAATAATCGCATACTAAATAATTTGAACATGCACAGCACTAAGCTCATCTAATCACTCAAAAATGATGTTTGCTGCGAATGATGTGCCAATACATGGACTAGAATGTCAAAGCAATTTTTTTGTACTCCATCTAATGAATGCCAGTCTTTAGTGCAGTATGAACATTTTGTCAAGCTTGGTTATTTCCATCAGTCGTTACAGTAATTTTTGTCCTATTTTCCTCTTTCTCTGAGGTAGACAAGTTCTTATACCCAATTTCAAATTAGGTTTTGCCCTTCACCGACGTTTAAACACTGTACATACTCAGAGTGTTACCTCCCGAGTGAAAGTTGGAAAAAATCACTCGGGTGGGACTCGAACCCACGACCTCCTGCCTTCTAGTGCAGATGTCCTACCACTCGACCACCGAGCTAACGGGATCGGTTGGTCGGTTCGAATCTGTTGTACATAGCAGCGGGTACCGAATAAACTATTATAAGATGGAATTTTTGTGCCGGGGTGGTATAAATCAAATTAGGTTTTGCCCTTCACCGACGTTTAAACACTGTGTACTCAGTGTATTACCTCCCGAGTGAAAGTTGGAAAAAATCACTCGGGTGGGACTCGAACCCACGACCTCCTGCCTTCTAGTGCAGATGTCTTACCACTCGACCACCGAGCTAACGGGATCGGTTGGTTGGTGCGAATCTGATGTACATAGCAGCGGGTACTGGATAAACTATTATAAGATGGAATTTGTTTGCGCCCGGGTGATGTAAATCAAATTAGGTTTTGTCCTTCACCGACGTTTAAACGTCGGTGAAGGGCAAAACCTAATTTGATTTATATCACCCCGGCGCAAAAATTCCATCTTATAATAGTATACCCAATTTATTTATAGCCTGCAATTTGTCAGGCACTGTCAACTTTTCTGTGAAATCCTGGTGATTTTCATCAATCTTTAAATAATAATAATAACGTGTTCTTATATAGCGCTTTTAACTAAAGATCAAAGCGCTTTACATTATTATTCCCCCCTGATTATTGGGCCAATTTAACATTCCAAATACCATCTCAGCTCCCTGGGGAGTATACAGCTCGATGCAGCCATTTCGGTGCAAGGCTGCTAAAATCAATCATAATAACCATCTTTGCCCTCACAGGTACCCATTTACTCCTGGGTGGGTAGAAACAATGAGTGTTAAAGTGCCTTGCCCAAGGGCACATGCAGCATAACCCCACACTGGACTCGAACCACAACCTGCAGAATTACCCGCTATTAATCTGTTAAAATTGATCTGTGGAACCTATTTTGACTTTGTCCCGCATTGCAGTCACTGACGAGTCTACATGAGTCCCGGATCATGCCATCTGAGTATCAGTTCTTGACTAAACTTCCAGAGCTTGTGGAGCTAGAACTTGGTGACTGTGGAAACTGGAGATCAGAGGTGAATTACAATATTTTGCTTAAACCTGGGAACTAATAGTGGTAACAACAGCCACTGCATCTGTGAATCTTTTGTAGGAACTTTGAAGAAAAAAAAGCAGTCATGACCCCTAATAATAGCTTTTTCAGAGAATCTGAATACGTGAACTGGACACTCCATTATATATACGTAGCTAGAGGGGTGTTTCGAAAATGTAAGAGGGATCTGCACAAATTCATGTGCTACAAAATGTTAAAACATTAATGTTAAACATTGGTGATTTGTTTTTTGATTCAACGTAGGGTTTTGAACCAAATTAATTAAATTTTGTTCTCTGTAATTTAGTATTCATAAATACCTAAGACAGTTTACCCATTCCCATTGGTCGAGAGCCCGTCTCGTGGCCGGTCTTAAACGGTCGATAAAGACATGGCTGGCTGGTCTTAGACACTTTTCCAGTGTCGCATGAAATTTTGACTCCTATGAAATCCAGTGCCTTTTATCATTTGATTGGTTGAACATTCACAATCCTCAAGAAGCATGCGCAATACTACCTGTGAATCAGTATTTCAAAGTCCTAAATTCACAACACACCTGCCACAGCTGCATCTATGCGCGCGCCAATACTAATAAAAGGAGTTGTTTACGTCTCACTCGTGAGCTGGACACTCCATTATATACATGTAGCTAGAGGGATGTTTCGAAAACGTGAAATTTTTGAACAAAATCTTATTTTTTGACTTGTTTTGACTTTTGGACTGAAAAGTTTTTATTTTTTGACCGAAAAGGTATTTATGAATGTGGTTGGTCGGTATTAAACACTGATGTTTACCGGTTGGAGTCTAGATGCTGATAATTCCCCCACTATCGGCTTGGGTAATTATCAGCATCCAGACTCCAACCAGTCTTAAACATAGTGTTTAATACCTCCCAAGCACACATTTATTCCCATATTAAAACGTGCTTCACTTAATTTCTTCGTAGTGATTGAGGGACCATCTGCAAGACATCTTTGGCAACAAAGTCATTGCCTATTTGTATTTTTTCTGGCAATGAAGTCCTTGCCTATGTTTAGTATTGAAGTAAGAACACAAGCTTAATGTTCCGTGTTTATTTATGTAAGTGCTAAAATTGTAGCTTGGCCTTCCCTTAGCTTTTAATTTCAAAAAGAAGCTTTTGTTTTCTTCCCCCATTCAGACTTACGAAATGTTGGGTAAACTGACCAAGCTGCGGAGTTTAAGACTTGAGAATGGAGGTTGTTGGTGTGATCAGGATAGCACTCCTCAGTGTACGTGCAATATCTCCGATGCCCTCAGAAAACTGACACAGTGAGTTTGTTCATCTTAGTTGCATTCACTCGTCAATAAACCCGAAGCCTCCTTAATCCTCAAAAATCAACCATGCTCGTTAGGAGATTCAGGCTCTATGCCTGTTCAGTGCCTGTTTAGAAGATGCTTGGCAAGGTTAAGGAAGGGTTCCGTTACTAGGTATTTGCACATATGACAAATCATGCTCCATTGGTTTCCTTGAACTATGATGAAGTTTGGAGAATTGAGATTCCAAGCAAAATGTGTGGGGAGTTTGGATAGATATGTGCATACATTTCTTAACATCTGTTCTGTTGTTCGTATCTTTCTTTCCCAGGTTAGAGAAGCTTGAGCTGATCATGTACATCATGCCCAGTGACATCAACCCTGCCTTACAGTTTCTGACCAAGCTGCAGTCGCTAACCTTTTGGCCCATGGTCTGCCTGCGAGGTCTATGCCCGAGGTCCATGGAACCATGCGCTTTTGGATTTAAAGCTCCAGTAAGTTTTTGTAAACGGTCCATAGAAATCTGTTAAAAGCCAGTGGCTGTTTGCCCCCCCCCCCCCCTCCCCCTCAAGAAAACAAGAAAAGAACCCCAAAAACTTCCACAACCCCACTGAGTCCAATTTTTTAAATCCAATTGACACTTGTTTTAATTTGAATTTGCTCTTTGAAGAATCCATAAAACCATACAGGGTGAGTCAAATTAAAGAAAATATTAGAAATATGTAGCAATTATCAAAACAAGTGCAAACGAGATATGTTATTGACTGGTATTTTGGACATATTTGGTGAAAGTTTCATGTATATCCATTGTACCATTTTCAAGAAAAGTGCTGACTACATTTCAAACAATGCAGTCACATCAGTACGTGGTTTCAGTAAATTTTTGAACCACAATTTCTTTTAAATTGTACAATGTTGTGATAATTGCTACATATTTCTAATAATTCTTTTCTTTAATTTGGGTCTAGATCATTCTGACTCACTATGTACAGTGGTGGGGAAGTTTGGGCTTGGGAGGAACAGGCAGGGCAACTTGGGGTGGCACAAGAACCAATGGGTGGTATAGGAACCAAAAAGAAGTTGACTGGAGTGGGGTTTGAACTGCCTACATGTACATCTGGAACACTGTAGCAGCCATTTCCTGAATGATCAAGTGCTGTTTTCCAACTCTAGCATTTGCTACTGTTGCTGATATGATTTTGAAGTCACATGGCATACACAAGTCTATGGCATCTGGTTTATAGTGCACCTTGAAGAAATACCCTGACACAGGGCTGGATATCTCAGTTGATAGATTGCAGTGTTTCAGTGGTCTCAAGTTCATTCCCTCCCTGGTCAAAATATTCTGTTCAATCTTTTATTGAGTAAAATCAAACACACATGTACCGGTAGTCAGTTTGCCTTTGCCGTTGATGTGTGAATTGTTCAGATCAAAATAGAATGACAAAATTATCTTGATATTTAATTCATATTATTTTAGAATTATTTCTCGACCATTATCCCCCATCCTTAATTCAACCAGTTGATTCAGACCAACTCAAACAAGTGCAAGGCCCTGGGCAACCTGAGACACCTGCGCCATCTGACCTGGGGAGTGCCCATCATAACCTTTGACACTCCTCGGATGGACTACCCTTACAACGTGACCACGGAGAAGGCAGTCAAGAGCCCGGTGGTCCTGGCACTCACCGAGATGCTGGCCAAGCAGCTACCCGAGACTGCCGTCAACATCTTGATTGTTCCCGTGGTGATGAACAAAGACCATTACGAGCACTCTTTTGACTCGGCCGATGATGATGACTCGAGTGGCTGGGGCTCAGACAGTGAATACTGGGATACTGATGACTCAGACAGTGACATGGATCATGGGTGTGCCATGGACTTTGGTATTCCTTTTAGCTTCTAGAAGTAAACACTCATGGATCGTCTAAAATGCCTGCGCTGAGCCCCAAGAAATGGCCCAGGAATAGTGTGCAATCAGCTCAAGGGTTGCTCAGACATGTGAAATGCTTAGAATGGATTGCATTTATTGTGGTGAGCATAATGTGAATGCGGCAGTAATTATTGATTCAATGCGTGACTCAATTGCTGATTGGTGGATAGACATGTGACCTGGATAGTGTCACCTGATTGGTTCATGACTGGAGTTTTGGTATTGATAATATCAGACTTTTTCAATCTTACTTGCAATGTGTGAACAGTTGAGTGTGTACATGTTTGTAAGTCATAGAGTTATCCACCACTGAAATACTGACTCTATCAGACAAAAAATAGTAGATCCAGATTATCCACCCGAACAAGATGAAGCATATCGTAGCTTGTTTCCTTCATTTGCAGCACTTTGGCCAACAATAAGATACGAGGATTATGCCATCTTGGAATAAAACTTGTGTCAATATTTTTTTTTTTTGTTGACTGTCCTATCAAGTAATACGGGATTATAAAAACCAGGTGTAAAACCATGTTTCCTGTATGAGAAATTAATCATACACTGCTTGGAAAGTGATAACAGCATGGATCTAAGCAATGGGATGAAACAAATGATGTCAACTGAATGACCTTTTGACGAGTGACAGAATCATGTTAAAGTACCGAACTCTTACAAAACACATTGGCTCTTAAATATACCCTGATGTTGTTGGGCATGTCCTTTGGTTTTCAATGGAGCTCGAGAGTGTGTCTTAAACAAATGCACTGAGAAAATGGTAAAGCAAACAAACTCTGGAGAATATAAAGAATCGATTGTGAAATTAATTTTGACTGTATTTTGTTCAAAATAACATAAACAAACCAATTTGTCATCGAATTTATTAGAAGAAATATTCATGATGCACACATACTTTGTCGAGTTTTGTTGAATTGACTATTTAAAAGTTATTTTGGTATGTATTTTTTTCTTACTTTGTGTATTTGTTCACATAAAGACATAAATTATTTATTTGGAAAACTTGCTTGTGTAAAAAGAATATTTATTTTTTTACCTAAATTAGATTGGCGCGCATAGCCTAGATTGGGCGTCATTACCATAAAACGTAAACCACAATTTCACAAAAAAGGGGCACGTGCGAGTTGAATTGGGCAGATGGCAAACTGTGCTGTGATTTTTTTTGTTCCGGGCTGGATTGTGTGCACGCGGGACCCTCTAATATTGGGTGATGTTTGTTGTTTCGGGCATGCAAAATGGCGCAGGACCTTTTCAACAGTTTTGTATCCCGTCTCATTCAGCGCGACAGTTTATTGATGAATCGGGCCAAGTTTGGGACCGAGATACGATCACGAAAACCTACCAACAATGTAAAATCCCCAATGTAGGCACATGTACACGCTACGCTTGGCGACCCATTTTCTGGACGTTGAGATTAAACGTATATAGCAGCATTGCACAAAACCAGATATTTTTGAAAAATAGAATTATAGCCTAGGCAAATACTCTCATCATGCAAAAAACAAGAAGCTCGTGTGGAAACGGTTCTCGAAAAAATCCATGAGGTATTCAACAGGATGGGACTAGCGTTGCATTACAGTGCTAATTACGAGCAACACGGACCTAGACGTAGATAGAGTGGACACAAGATGAGTATCTCAGTGTTTTCTTTAACAAGTGAATCGAACTAGTTTCTTTTCAATAATGCAGAAACCTTAAGTTCAGTAGGGTAAGTTTTCGGAAAATTCGAAGGAAAAGGCATCAGCTTTTCGGCGTATCCTCCCTCCCTAAAATGTAAAATCTACTGTACATGCTTGGCGCGGGTCCTTTTAGTTACAGAGGCGAGCTATCGTACAGCTAGAAAATTAAATTGAGCTATCAGTATGCCCACAATTACGGAAGACGGATAGTGTCACTCAATATTTTTTTTTGTTCGAGTGAAAATATTTTTTTTGTACAGCGCCGCCACTTATTAAGTGGCGGCCGCCACATAATAAGTGGCGGCCGCCACATAATAAGTGGCGGCGCTGTACAAAAAGAATATTTTCACTCGTACAAAAAAATATATATTCAGACTTATTGAGTGGCACAATTCGTCTTCCGTAAGTGGCACTATCCATCTTCCGTATTTAAACGGTTCCAGAAAAAGTGCAATTTTAAATGAATGTTAGGCGTGCTATAATTTTGAAAAAAAGATGCAGAGTTTTAAAAGAATCATTTAAACGGTTCCATAACAAAATGCAATTTCAAATGAATGTTAGGCGTGCTTTAATTTTGAAAAAAAGATGAAGACTAAACAAAATACATGGTTGTTACTATACCTAGAGATATAATGTGTCTCTTTTTTATCCGTTATTTGGATTCTACTTGCGAATGCTTAAAATGTAAAAGCGAACCATAAATTACCCAGTTGAGTTGAATCGATTTTTGTTCGTTATTATACAGAGCCGACCTTAGCCGCATCAAGCCACCTACGACGACAGAGGGCAATATTTTTGACTCCCAGGCCAGGATGATGATGTCATCTTGAAGGTACCTAAAGCCCGCCGCACACGACGAGAGCTTTTACGTGCTGAGCAAAAAGTTATTGGAGGCCGATTGCGCAGCACGTATAGCTCACAAAATATATGTGTGCGGTGAATTTTTGCTGAGTTTTCTGCCTCGCGATGCCGGGAGGCAAATTCCCCTTGTTTGATTTCCTTCGCCTCGCCAGGCAAAAAACTCACCGTGTGCGGTCAAGGGGAGCTACGTGCTGAGCTAAAAATATTAACCAGCCAATGAAATCACGCCAATGAGTAAATTACTTGGTTGATAGGGGCAAAGCTATAATCATTTTATTTAAAGACATATCGCTGTAAAAGTATCTCATATTTTCAAAGCCAATAATTGCCTTGTGACAAACGACGGCTGTTTGAATAGCGTCCAATGTTTGAGTCCTTATATGGGGTTAAAGACTACTTAGTACTGGGAAACTCCTAAAAGCTATACCAAAATCAAATATGGCCTAGGTTTGTGACGTGGTCTTTTATGCAAGAAATAAAAAATAATTACGTCCACTGTACAGTGTAGACGTACTGTACCCGGATGTAGTAAAGGCGTTTAAGGGAAGTCAAGTCCGAGAACCGTTCCGTTACCAACTGACGCATGCGCATTATGGTCATTGACTATTCTTGTTTGCAGAAAAAGGTAATTGCTGACGGCCAGCCGGGACAGTTAAGCTATGAATATTGAAAGATCGTGATTGTCACGTGACCAATCGCAAAATCACTTTCAACATACCGTCACCGACACCACGAAGTAACACCCATCTACATACCAGTAAAAACTAGCAATCGGAGAAAACGGCAACTAAAGTTGAACTTGTCTAAAACAACACTTTGCGTCAAAACGACAGAGTATTTTCAGTTGGGTTTCTCGTTGTGGACACTTGATGAATTGAATTTATTAAATCTGCTGTTTTTCACTCGTTTGTGTATTAAATAAGCAAGAAATAAGAGAAAAAAGATGAGTGTTAGTTCGTGAAACCGAAAAAGCTGCGAAACTGTAAATTTTCGTTTTCACGAAGTAACACTCTTCAATGTATTTAACACGAGGAAAGTGCAACTTCAGGTCAGCGCGCGCTCATACAACTTGTTACAAGAAGAGTGTTACTTCGTGAAAATGTTTTTGCTCACTTATGAGCAGAGTGCGCGCCATGCATTGCAATGGAAAATGGAACTTGAGTGTTACTTCGTGAAAACGAAAATTGTCACTTTTGCGCAAAAGTTGCCATGGATACTTAGCGTAATTATTAAAGTAAAGCTCTTGAAGCTTTGAAACTTCGTGCAATGGTAGGCCTTGATGAATAATGTTTGAAAATCAAAAAAACTGAAAATCGAAAAAAATATGCTTTAACACGGTAGAGTGTTACTTCGTGGTGTCGGTGAATACTAGTTGGGAGTGGTCAGCACGGCGCCATTTTGTATTAATAAACGTCCGGAAAAGCACTAAATGACCAATAGTTACAACAAAATCGTTACAACCACCTCCACCAGTGAATCTTTATTCTTAATATTTCCATGTCTTAGACAAAATGTGGTGCATTTTTAATTAAAGGCATAATGAACCGTATGGAATGCGAATAAATGGGGCTTGTTTTAAATTAATTTTTTTTTTTTTTTGCGAATTGAATAATCTAGAACATTAATTTGACGTTGCATGCAAAAGTACTGGAGCAACGACTGATCCAATCAATTAGACGTTTTGGAGGTCAGGTGATTGTTGTGACTATGCCTCCCTTCCTCCTTCAGAAGTTGACGCCCCCATCGAATATCAAAGTACAGTTGGTGATAAAGTACAACTTTGTCACTCAAACCACATCATTCAAACATTCAGTCTACAAACCTACAATAATACAAAGGCTCAATTACGATATGCCAATTTTTAGATGTCAGACTTTCTTGCGTTTCCTCGAAAGGACTTCGAAATTTAATTTTATTTAAAAAAACACACACACACAGAGAAACTGACTAGGTGCATTATAATTATTTAAAGGTTGAACAAGAAATTGGCTGGAGCAGGGTTTGAACTTGCGACCTCTGGATTGACAGTTTTGTGCGGGTAAACCACATACGTTGGACGCCTTCACCTCTAAAACCGTCTGCATGCGCAAACAATCTGAAGGGATATGTGTCTTAATATGTTTTTTTAAAGCAAATGTCGATTTAGACATCTCCCTTCAAACCAGTAAATACATTCCTCTAAAAACAACGATAGATATATGTACATGTACCACCACTTCTAAAATAAAATCAGTGTTACGTGTATGTGTACGCACTCCGCGGCGCGGCAACCGACTTGGAAACCTGCAGCTGCGGCAGCTATCCATTTAAAGAACACCAAAGGCCTCTCAATATGGCGTTCAAATAACTTCAGCTTGTGTCTGATGTGCTATCAGTCACTAGTCAGTATGTTAGCTAGTCTACTAATTAGCGATCAGTTGGTACAAACCATAATAGACCTCTATTATACGGTTTAAACAGTAGAAATAATATTTTCAGCAGCTTCAAATCAAACTAATGACAATTTATATAAAAAAATTAACATTTTGTAATAAATAACATATATTCGGGACACGCGTTTCGTTTATGTTAATCCCAAAAATTGAGTGGTTTACAGCGCATGATTCGCTCGAAATTTGTTTTGCACTGTAGCAATCTTGAGGTGTGTGTTTTTGTTCAACAGGGACATGCATGAGCAGACCTCTGGTGTTTTCTTTGTCAATGAATTAACCAAACAAAACACACCTCCAAGATGGCCACTGAATGCAATCGATCTATTATAATGATTGCAGCAGATCTCGCGCCGTTATACGTATATTTTTTTTACAGAACAAAACTGTGTTTTAAAAATAGTTATTTTGTAATGAGTAATTTCAAGTGAATGGTTGTTTTTAACAAAAATTAGATATTTACAACTGATCTAAAAAGTAAGCACAAATGTGCTTACGAGAAAATACAAGGAATTTTCCTGATGATGCCATGTCTGACAACTTGAAACGTCTCATGGCACGAGTTGCTCTCAGGATGTGCACTGAGGCTATAATAGGTGGTAAGATGATGAAAATATGATGATAAAGGTGTCTATCAAGACAATAGTGAACATTAAGTTTAGTGCTGTAATTCCATTATAAAAGAAAGTCTCACCATGGCCAAGCGATCAGGCTGGTGATGCATGACTCCAAGAAGCGCCATTCATTGTTCATTCGGGGTACAACGATCTGAACAATTCGAATGACAAGTGGATGAAAGTGCCCTCCAAGTTGAAGTTGGAATGGACTTCACATCTCGTCAGTGGGATAAGCGCATTCACGCCTTACCATTATATAAACCACTTGCCTTGATTAGCTTGATTATTGTTACAAACTGGTTTTTCTTCGCCATGAGCGTCGTGTATAAGCAACTTGTTATTGTGTGTGGTCACTTTGTGGTAAATCTGTACGGCATCTCACAGATGAACGGATATTCATTGTTGCATACAGTATCCGCCCATCCACCACCAGGATTAGCCACTCTGACGCAAGGAACGGATGAGCCACTGTTTGGTTGACCCGGAGCCCAGTTGCGGTAGCTGTCCCGGCTTCCATCCAACCATTTTGGACTGGCGCTTTGTTTGAAGCCGATCCAGAGCTTGGTCCCTAGACCAGTTATGGTCTTGGCGTATTCTTCGAGGAAGTCGTTCTCCTTCTTGCTGTTGATCGACATGAGATGAGCCGGCCTTCCAGGGCGGGACAGGCCCTGGCAGTACGCCTCGGCATCCTGGAAAGATTTCTGCTTGTTGACGATGAGATGGCAGCGATTCCCAAACTCTATCCAGCCTGTGTTGCATGGAGCGCAGCCCAAAACCATGGACCCGTGATCCATGATTCCATTTAATACAAAACAGATAATAAATAGAACAAACGAAGTTTGAAACTTTGCCATCTGTATTATTGCTAGTTAAGTCCAAGGGAGTAAATTCGAATGTTTGGAAAGTTTTATCAGCCGCACGTGAGGCAATTGCCGGCTATATGGATGTCTCCTCAGTCTCTGGTTAGTCAGAAGCTACTCGTCATACGTTCACACACCACGTTGGTCAGCCAGCCTTGTGAATGACAGACTATAGGTCTTGCTGCGCGCTAGCTCTGAAGTCGCACCCGCGCGGATGGACTGTGCTTCTATTAAGGTAAATTACGCTTTCAAGATTAATGGATGGTAATTGTGATGTCTACCGTCATTTAACAATAATTTAAAGTGTATTAGTGGACCGTGTGTATAACAACTTGAACAAAGTGCTTTTACAGTGAAGCAGCCGGTTGTTTTCTTGGGGCTAAAGCGATGGAAGTTTCATTCGGTGTCTCGTCGTAAACGTTATTTTTTTTAGTATGCGTTCTTTGAATGCTTGTTTCCATAATCATTAGCAAAAAAACAAAAACAAGGTCGTCTAATGAAGAATATTTACTGTTACAACGGTTGAAGAGAAAGTAATCCATGTTCAATTTAGTTAATTTTTGGTTGACTTATTTAAACACACAACTGTCAGTCAACAAGTTAAAGTAACCCAATGCACAAAATAAGCCGCATTTTAGATTCATAATTCGCGATTCCCAATTTCAATGTGCCTAAAGTAAAATGAGAAGAATTTGCCCTTAGGCATTAAGAAAGAGCTTGCAGGTTGTAGTTATTAAAGGTACACTTTCGTCAAGAGAATGCCAAAATCTATTGAACCCTTGCACGAAGGAGACCAAAAAATTTACGCAGTGGAACCACATGGAGAATTTTATCACCACACGTGTTTCTAGGTCAATAACCCCCTTATGCACAAGATAGGGCAGCCACATGGCCTTTGTGTGGGCCAGGATTGTTTACGACCTGTCTGAGCTCTGGGCGGCACGAGGGAAGTTGACACAGAGAGATCGGTGGCACAAAGGGGTTGGCCACTAAGATATCCATTTACTGCACAAAGGCATCAGGCGCCTCTTGGGGCTGTTGTCTTTCAACACTCCTTACTCTGCAGTGGTTAGGTCTGGCCAATGGGAGTCTATAGGCTTGTGGTGTATACCAGGGGTGAGAATTACATGGAATCTTGGCCTTATTGGCCCATTGAAAAAAGTTATGACCATATTTGGTAAATGTGGAGAATTTTATCACTGTGTGGCTCCACCAAGGGTTAAAAAATGTATTGTTTACTACCAATATTTCAAAGGTCTTGGTCACTGAAAATCCACATATAACGTTTTAAATACATGTAATAGGCCTATACGGAGAAAAGAAGCAGCTATTTTCGGCCTTGCCTAAACGTATTTCCAGTGAATAAAACCATAAAGCCATCAAAGTTTGAGCCGATGTGCATGCATTAGACTTGTCTTTGGAACAGAACTCACCCATCTGCATGTGCTTGCAGATTCGGTGATTATTCAAGACAGCTACCTCTTGACCTGCAGATTTTGACCATTCAGCGGGCGTCTTTTATCGTGTCTTCGACTAACCGATGACGTAATTGATGAAAACATGACGCACCGTCGCCGACATGCAGACCCCAAAAAGCTGATAAATAATACTTTTTCCGTAACCGATGGGGAGCTGAACGAATATGTCACTAGTCAAATTTTGTATCCCGAAATTCATTATCGTAATAATTACACGGAAACCGTTAGTTTTCGAGGTAAATAGTTTTACTTTTTAAGGATCTTTATCATTTCGTGTAAAGCGCGTTTTGCACTAGAGCCCAAAAGGGCGCATTATGATATTTTATTTACAAACCTCACCCACAGTTTTTGTCTCTTGATTGGCCAAGAGCGCATCACATTACATTTGTACTACAGGGTGAGTCAAAAAAGCGGAACCCAAACCCCCCAAAATATATTTCATATCTAAAAAATATGTAGCACCAAAAATAATAATGACTGGAAAGCCAATTTCATAAGCTACTTTTAGATGAAAAAAATACTGAAATTGCTTAATCCGTTCAAAGAATATCACCATTTAAACGCAACGACCCTAAAACCTTTCTCGTCCAAAAAAGCAATTTATTGTGTGTTTTGATTGTTTGGAACAACAAAGAAAATGACACAGAATACTTGTTTCAACAACTGTCACCACCTGTAGTGCACAATATCTTTATTAACAACCCCGGTTAGGCAAACAATATTATTTATAAAATCTACTTTTTTTAAAAGACGGGCCTTCAAAAAGACTTTGTTGAATATTTAAACGTTTAAACTGAGATTTTATCGCTGGTGATGTTTAAAGACAATTGTGACGACGATTCTTGAAATCGCATTTTTTTGGACGAGACAGGTTTTAGGGCCATTGTGTTTAAATGGTGATATTCTTTGAACGGATCGACCAATTTCAGTATTTTTTTCATCTAAAATTGGCATATGAAATTGGCTTTCCAGTCATAATTATGTTTGGTGCTACATATTTTATAACATGAAATATAAATTTTGGGGTTTGGGTTCCGCTTTTTTTGACTCACCCTGTATTTTACCGTGCACGGCCAAAAATATAAAGACAGCGTCAATCTGAAAAAAGTACTAAAGACATAGCAACCAACGGATAGCACTTATACACAATATACGAATAAACCATATTAAGTATAACATGTTACTGTTACTACAAAGTGCAATACTTGAGAACCTACAACTTTTCCAGATGCCACATCAACGTCTACTGGCACGGAAAACCGTCTCAAGATGTGTTCACAGGTGTTTTAGAAGCCGTAACACAATGGAGCATAGATTATGAAAATGGAGGTATCAGGAAAATGGCAACGATTAGTTTCGTTACAGTGATGATGGCTTATACCACGGTTCATTTACGGGCTACTTTTGTAGAAGCCTAATGGTGGTGACTTATAAATGCACAATTACTTTATTCCCTCTTTTGTGGTATATTGACGTGACTGATGCATGACGTGCTGTATTTTTCAAAACGATGAAGAGCAAACAAAATACATGATTGTTTCTATCTACAGATATACTGTATCTATATGTTTATCCGTTATTTGGATTCTACTTGCGAATGTTTAAAATGTAAAAACAAACCACAAATTAGCCAGTTGAATTGAATCGATTTTTGTTTTATATTATGCAGAGCTTCATTTGGCCGCATCAAGCCATCTACGACGATAGAGGACGTGAAGAATATTTTGGACTCCCTGGCTAACATAATGATATAACCCAGGGTGATGATGTCATCTTGAAGGTACCTAAAGCCCGCCGCACACGAGAGCTACGTTGGAGGCCGTTTGCTCAGCACGTAGTTCACAAAATATCCCCTGTGTGTGGTGAATTTTTGCTGAGTTTTCTGCCTCGCGAGGTCGGGAGGAAAATTTCTCCCCCTTGCTTAATTTCCTTCGCCTCTCGAGGCGGAAAACTCACCGTGTGCGGTCAAGGGGGGGGGGGGGGGCTACGTGCTGAGCTAAAAATATTAACCAGCCAATGAAATCACGCCAATGAGTAACTTGGTTGGGGGGGGGGGGGGCAATTGCGCAGCTATAATAATTTAATTTAATGAAATATCGCTGTAAAAGCATCTCCTCATCATTTTCAAAGCAAACAATATCGCCTCGTGACAAACGACGGCTGTTTGATGAGCGTCCAAAGTTTAAGTCAATACGGGGTTAAAAAGTACATGTATAGGGAAACTCCTTACAACTATACCAAAATCAAATATGGCCTAGGTTTGTGACGTGGTCTATTATGCATGAAATAAAAATCATTCCGTCCATTGTACAGTATAGACGTACTGTGCCTGGATGCATGCAGTAAAGGCGTTTAAGGGAAGTTAAGTCTGAGAACCGTTCCGTTGTCACATGAAAATCCGACTCCTATGAAAATCGGACCCCTATTTCCCTATTATTGGTTGATCCCTCGCACGTGACAGGTCACTCTCCCGAAACGATCCTAAAAATAGCATAGTATCGTACTCACGCGTGCGCAGTACTACCAATGAGTCCACATGGAGTCGGATATTCACGCTACGCCGTTACCAACTGACGCATGCGCATTATGGTCAGTGACTATTCTTGTTTGCACAAAAGGTAATTGCTGACGGCCAGCCGGTACAGCTAAGCTATGAATATGGACAGATCTTGACTGTCAGGTGACCAATCGCAAAATCACTTTCAACATACAGTTATCCTTTTACTAGCTGGGAGTGGTCAGCGCGGCGCCATTTTGTACGGGCGACACATTCTCTTTTATTTCAATAAACGTCACACAAAAGCACTAAACGACCACTAGTTACAACAGCCTATGAATTACAAATTTGTAGATTTAAGTGGCTTCGCAAGAACATTCGGTCCACGAAGTTTGCTGCAGCCTTCGCACGTAATCACCGACAGAGTCACAAGAAGTCCGGATCATTTCTGAGTGTCTCAAAGATTCGAATGAAATTGGAGCGATGAAATGGCCCTCTTGTACTCGGAATGAAGTTGACATCTTGTCAGTATGGATATCGTTCACGCGTTATTATCACAGCATATGCAATACTTAATAATATTATTTGTTTTAAAGACAAGCAAAAATTCCTGAGCTATCGCAGCTTTTCGCAGCCAGCTTTACGAATACAGACTTGTCGGGCGCTCGCTTTGAAGTCACATCACGCGGGTTTATTGTTCTTCTACTACATGATTACGCGTTCAAGCCAAATGACTTGTAATTAAGTACGCATTTGCGATGCCTACCGTCATTATACAAAGCGATTCTTTAAAGTGCATTAGGGGACTGTGTATATACATAACACAATTTGACAAACTGCTTTTACAGTGAACTTGAAGCATTTGATGCCTGTTGTTTTCTTAGTGCTAATGTAATGGACGTTCCATTATGTGTCCCATCGTAAACGTTATTATTTTTCTTTAAGAGTTTATTTAATAGCCATAATGCGTAATGACGTTTCAGGCATTTTGTGCGTTGTTTTAATGCTTGTTTCCATAATCATTAGCTGAGATGGCAGCGATTCCCAAACTCTATTCAGCCCGTATTGCATGGAGCGCACCCAAAAACCATGGACCAGTGATCCGTGGTTCCATTTAATACAAAACAGATATGATGAATAAAACTGTTTGAAAAGTAGCCATCTTGTCACACCCCTTTGGTAATTAACTCTTGTAGATCCAATTCGTAGCCTGATCCAATAGTTTGGAAAGTCTTATACGAAAATATCAAATTTGGAATAAACCAAAATCACGCGGGCGTTTTACGTGATGCACCAAATGTTATAGTTGGCTTTGGAAAACGCTATAGCCTGCTAAAAACTACGTCCCAGTGTCATCACCACTTTGCACTGACCTATAGACCTGTTTATAACGTATAATATTCAATGTTGCGTTGTGACGCCAAGTGTCTCCAGGGCACAATTTCATTATACTCTTCTAAATCAACTAAGCAGATTCCATGGGACAAGGTCCTCAGTAATTGCTCTATGGCTTATCCTCATATATTCCATGATTAAGGATTTTGTGCTTACAGGGTGACGACAGAGTTTCTTTACTGGCGCTTTAAGCACAGAATAGGATCATAAGCGCACAACTATAGTAAGCCAAGCCGTGACTTTGGGCCCAGTTCATTTGTACTTTTTTGCAACTTTTCCCTTTTCGTTTGATGAGCACACCAGAACTTTAACTGTTATTGCAGTAAGTCGTATTAGCTCCATGTCGTTAACTTAAGCGTTAATATCCACTTTGTACTCTAAATGACAGGCAGTCATGCATTTAAGGTAGGCCTAATGGGTTCCTTTCCCCTTAATTGGTACTTTCCTCCCATTAAGTCAGCGGATAGCGTTCAACATTTATGGCTGTTTGCATGATATACTAATTGCGAGGGTCTCTCCCTAATATCAGGAGGGATTCAGTCTGTTTAAGTGTAGGAGCTTCAGATAAAGGTTGCAAACATATTGTTCAATACATACAAGTACTTCATTAACCCTTTCCTTCCATAGGCGACTTGAGTCGATAAGAAACCATCCCTGCTCCTTTACTATAAGCAACTTTTAGTCGTCTAGGAAACCCCACACACGTACCCCCACAACAGTTACATTCACTGCTTTTCAACAAGCTTGTATTTGTACTGTTTTGCCGACCATCCATCTACCATATACCAGCTGAAGGAACATTTCCAGATCGTTCTAATAATTGTATAGTGTGTTGTAGTGTCACAATTATACAAACATGTTGAGAAAACACTGCTTCAGAAGTATCCGTGCATTGAGGTATATGGCGTATCATTCGGTTAAGTGGTGAAACGGCATGTAGTTTCAAAAATAGGACCTGATTAAAAAAAACCCACATGATCTATTTTCATATCTGGCCTTCATTTTGACATCACATCAAAGAGTACAGTTCAAGGGAGAGGCAAAGTCATGAAACAATGAAATAATGAAAAGGTGTGGTGCCCATCACTCTCAGAATTGCAGTACAGTGCCCGGGTGTGTAATTATTATTATTATTAGTAGTAGTAGTAGTATTACTCTCTCCCACGAGCATCGCTCGAATAGCGCCACTTACGGTGGCATCGTGTCCAAACCATCTGCCGTGTGCAGTTGCCCCAATAGTCAGATTGTGTCCCCCCCCCCTCACCCCCTCCCCCCCACACACACTTTTTTGTGGCTGAGAAAAATCCTTGTTATTTTTCCCCCCAGAAAAGTAAGTCATGTTGCCTCCCTGGACCCAAAGTTGGATACGCTACGAGTTCTTGCAACTGGAAAACTTAATTACAAACTAAGAATCTAAATAATGAAAGGTTTGCGGAAACACCATGTGCGAATAATTTCTCAACTAAGAGAATGGTTCTGAAAAGAACCAGAGGTATAAACTCGACGTTCCGGTCAGTATGATCTGACCGTTTTCAGGAGAAACTAAGAACAAGCTGGATGAGTCAGTTAGCATGGACAAAATACCCATAATGACAGCGATTATGTTCTCTCTCTCATAGTGCACATTACCATGCTAACTCACACAAAAGAATATGGAGAACTATACTCAGGATAACACTTGTCTGCAAATGAAACCTGCCCATGAGCGTGGTAGAGTATGTACATGTATAAGTATATTCTAAAGAGAAAAACAGAAAAAAAGAGGGAATGAAAAAAAAAAAGATTAAAAAAGGAAAAAAAAATTAAAATGAAATGACTGTTTTAGCCGAATATATATTTATTATACTGACTTTGCACCAATTAAAATGACTGACTAATAAGAAATCCATTCAAAATACAGAAAGTAGCTAGAAACCAAGTGTGTTTTGAATTGCCCACACGCCTCACTGCACAATGGTCAATTGATCACAACAACATTTTGGACACTGTGACCAAGTTCCTTTTCAATGAATTTCAATGCTGTGGTATTTAAAAGCTGCATGTTGTTTTTTCAAAAATTGTCAGACGGACACTTTTTTGGGTTAAATACTGTAGTAATGGAATTCAGGTGGGTCATAATTAGTTCTATACATTTGGGGTCCACATTTTTGCCTGTCCCTGTTACATCTGACATCTATGATTTTATAATTCTGATGCACTCCTTAATGCAGTCGTCCTCCAAGAGTGAACATGAACAGCAAACTACCTACCCAACTAATACAAATTGTTTGAAGTCATTCTTAACGATAATTGAATGCTAAATTGCAAATCAAGGTAACAGGGACATTAATAATGTCACACTTTGAACCCTAAATTTTATAGAATGACCAAATTACGAGACCCCTCGAAAAATGTGCATACTTTTTTCTCTAGATCTGTTTTCATAAAATCTATAGTATCCACTGAGCTGTAACTTCAAAAGGTGAGCTGTTATATGCATCTCTACTTAACACTTTGAGCAAAGTTGTTACTTCAAGGAAAACAATGCACAAAAAGCATATGTTCCTACATACCTTTAAGTTACCATGGGTAGAACAATTAAGAACACCGATACAAACTGTATACAGGGCGAGTCAAAAAAAGGAAACCCAAATGTCAGGACCATTTTGTTAGCGAAGTTCTACAATATAGAAAATCTAGGGTATGAAAGCCCAATTAACAAGCTTTCTTTTAGTAAAAGGATCATTCAAATCACTAATATGCATATTACGGGATTTTAAACACAAACACCGTTTTAAAATTCTGTCCACGGATCACCAAAAAGCTCAGCTAAATGAAAACAATTCACATATCATTTTCACATACATCACTGTGATCCCATGGTTGCAGTGTTCGACTCGCGTGCCGTGGTACGTGGGTTCGAATCCTGATGGGGAACACGGTGCTTGTGCTCTTGAGCAAGGCACTTTACCATTATTGCTTCGTCCTTTGGATGGGACGTAAAAGCCGTAGGTCCAGCGTGTGTTGCGTAATGCACATTAAAGGACCCAGTAACACTTATCGCTAAGAGAAGGGGTTTGCCCCGGTGTTTCTGGCAGTGGCCGCAATATGCGCCGCAGCACCTTGTAAACCCTTATAAAGGTGCTACATAAAATGGGTCTCATATTTCTCATAAACATAATTTGCCTGTCTTTAAAATAGACATAATTACCAGTCTTGAGTACCTAACTGTTAGTAGATACGTGCGCTATATAAGACGCCGGTATTATTATTATTATTATTATTATTATTGTACCCCCAAAATGGCATCGTTATAGCGCCCTCATTCACCCATAATATGGCCTATTTAACATTGCGTAATCAGTTTGTTTAGACAAGATATTGTTTGAATGTTAACTTTTAAGAGTCATTTCATTTTAACAAATAATAGACATTAACGAGTGAACCGAGAGTAAATAGGTATGTGCACTGTGAGTGGGAATGTATGGGCGCCAGTTTTGTTCCCGCGCACAGTGACCCTTGGCTTGACCAACGCTTAACAGCCACAGCCGATGCCTTATAAATTTGTAGATTTAAGTGGCTTCGCAGGAAAACTCAGTCCACGAGGTTTGCTGCCGTCACCGACAGAGTGTCACACAAAATCCGATTCATTTATGAGTGTCTCAACGATTCGAATGCAAAATAATTAGAGCTATGAAACCATTCCATCCAAGTGATGTAAACAATGTGTTATTGTGCGTGGTCACTTTGAGGTAAATCTGTACGGCATCTCACAGACGAACGGGAATATTGTGTCGCATGATTGAACGTCCCTCCATCTACCACTGGGAGCCATGTTGACGCAAGGGGTTGATGACGCAACGTTTGATTCTCCCGGAAACCAGTTGACGTAGCTGTCCTGGCTTCCATCCAACCATTTTGGAGTGGCGCTTTTGAAGTAGCCGATCCACAGCCGACGTTGACCAATAACACTGGTGTACTTCATGAGGAAGTTGTTCTCCTCCTCGCTGTTGATCGACATGAGATGAGCCGGCCTCCCAGGGCGGGACAGGCCCTGGCAGTACGCCTCAGCATCCTGGAAAGATTTCTGCTTCTTGACGAAGAGATGGCAGCGATTCCCAAACTCTATCCAGCCTGTATTGCATGGAGCGCAGCCCAAAACCATGGATCCGTGATCCATGGTTCTACTTATCACTAAGCAGATAGTGAATAAAACAGAGCAAGTCTGAAAGGTTGCCATCTGTAAAATCCCGTTGCTAGTTACGTTTTATATAAATTCAAATGTTTGAAATGTTTTGTCAACCACGATGTCAGGCAAATACTTGCCACAGATGCTTCCTCAGTCTTTGGTGAGCCAGAAGATTTCCCTCGTACGTTCACATGCCATTTTTCCAAGCCAGCTTTGCGAATTGCGTATACAGCCTGTCGGGCGCTCGTTTTGAAGTCGCATCGCACGGGTTCATTGTTCTTCTAGTACATAATTACGCGTTCAAGCCAAATGACTTGTAATTGAGCAATTGCGATGCCTACCGTCATTATACAAAGCGATTTTTTTAAGTGCATTAGGCAGATTATTCACCATTACAACTGCTGAAAAACATAACTCCGTTTGAAGTTAATTCATTTTGGTTGACTTAACAGCATTCCTAAATTGGAGAAGTTCACAGTCAGCAGTGCCATGAATTTGGCCGCTGGGACTCAGCACATCGTGAGAGAGTGTTCCGAATGGGTGACCTTTATATTTCTAAAAGGGATGGCATTTCTGTTCACCGACGCCTCGTGCATGTAGGCGTCGTAGAAACAAAATAATGAGTGTCGCCATAAAGATATCGAAGATTGTCAGTGTCTTTATTCTCTTTTTTTGAGTTACTTTGTGGTAAATCTGTACGGCATCTCACAGACGAATGCTGTTTCTGTGATGCAATAAAGATCCACCCAAGTACCCACAGGAATATAAACGCCGACGCAAACTAAGTCAATGGTCTCGATAGGCCAACTGAGTGGATATCCCGGAGCCCAGTATACGTAGCTATCCTGGCTTCCATCCAGCCATTTTGGGGTGGCACTTTTGAGGTAGCCGATCCACAACCAGCTCATCTCAACAAGACCATTAATGGTCTTGGCGTACTCCATGAGGAAGTCATTCTCCTTTTCGCTGTTGATCGACATGAGATGAGCCGGCCTTCCAGGGCGGGACAGGCCCTGGCAGTACGCCTCGGCATCCTGGAAAGATTTCTGCTTGTTGACGATGAGATGGCAGCGATTCCCAAACTCTATCCAGCCTGTGTTGCATGGAGCGCAGCCCAAGACCATGGACCCGTGATCCGTGGTTCCACTTAATACAAAACAGATAATGAATAAAACAGAAGAAGTTTTAAAAGTTGCCATCTTGTCACACCCCTTTGGTTACTCTTGTAGATCCAAGTCTTATACGAAAATATCAAATTTGGAATAAACCAAAATCACGCGGGCGTTTTACGTGATGCACCAAATGTTATAGTTGGCTTTGGAAAACGCTAGCCTGCTAAAAACTACGTCCCAGTGTTATCACGCCTTTGCACAGACCACCTAGGTAGGCTTATAGTAAAACCGTTCTATTCAATTTTGCGTGGTGACGCCAAAGGTCTCCACATATGGAGAACTTTGCCACCCATAATGTGCAGAAAATCAAAGCCCTGCATGCTCTGCGGTCACACACAACGGTGCATTGACCCGGCGACCTGCACAGCCCCACTGGGTTGACCGGACTATACATAAACAGCAGGTCGATCCTCAGAACAAAAGCGATGTCTGATTTGACAAGAAAAGTGCCCCTTGTTCTTCTCAACCAATCAAAACGGTTGTTACATGAATGGAAAGCTTATTCTGTTATCTGTAAGAAACCGTGCAAGGTAATTGTATGCGACCGGGTTCACACGTGTGCTGTTCGAAGAAGTAAACCCGCACCCTCAAAAATCGGGGAAATGTGCCGTGACCTCCATAGGAAACGCGAAATTTTCACTGAGTTACCCGTTTTTCAATGAAAAAGTGCACATAATTATTCGCCTTTAACCATGAAGAAATCATATTCATTTGAAAGAGGAAAACCTATATTTTATGATGCGATGCGAGGAAGTAATTTAACCAACATACTTTCCACGTATTAACGAAAGTTTGCTGAGAGCGCCTAGATATGAGCCAGTCTTCCCACGTAAACAGAGCTGCACTAGTGGCGAGTGAGCAAATGCTCCCTAGTTCTCCATATGAGGGCACAATTTCATTAACAAAGCAGATTTTGTCTTAGCGAGTGGGGGCGGTAGCGAATTTCGCGGGTTAGCCAGGAATGCTATAGTTTAATTATCCACAGAGCAAGGTCCTCAGTTGCTCTATGGTTTATCCTCATGTGGATATTCCATGATTAAGGCTTTTGTGCTTACAGGGTGACGACACATTTCTTTACTGGCGCAAAAAGCACAGAATGGGATCACAAGCGCACAATTTCTTAGTGACTTTGGACCCAGTTCATTTGTACTTTTTTTTGCAACTTTTCCCGCCTTTTTACAAATTCCTTTTTTTGAGCAAGAGCACACCAGAACTTTAACTGTTATTGCAGTAAGACGTATTAGCTCCATGTCGTTAACTTAAGCGTTAATATCCACTCTGTACTCTTAAGGTAAGCCTAATGGGTTCCTTTTCCCTAAATTGGTACTTTGCATCTACATGTACTAAGTCAGCAGATAGTCTTGCACGTTATGGCTAATTGCCTACTAATTGCAAGGGCCTCTCGCTAACAGTGGGATTCAGTCGGTCTGTTTAAGTGTAGGGGCAGGCAAATGCCCCCGTAGCACCGCCACTGTAGCTGCCTAGAGGGCACTAGCGGTCGTTTTGGTGAAAAATTAAAAGGCGGATTCTTCTGCTTGTTTAATCGATTTCACCGATTTCAGCCTCTTGCAGGTTTCGTGTGCGCTCTTTGCAGATTAGGGTTAAAGATATCCTAGTGGTCAGCATGTGGTCATTTTATGAAAAATTGACGAAATGGCTTTGTTTCCTCACTTAGCCAGTAGTGAGTTTCTAGCGGCTGCGGGTTTCGTGTGCACTGTTTGCAGGTTAGGCATTGTTCACCTACTGGTCACCAAGGTAACATACTGACCACCAGCTGATGTTTGTGCTTCGTGAAGCACAAACATTCTGCTCTAGTTGATTTTGCAGCGGTACCGGAAAAAAAATCCTTGCCATTTTTTCCAGAAAAGTTAGCCTTGCTGGACTCTAAAGCTGGATACCGGTTCTTGGATGACCTGGAAAAATTCATTACAAACTAAGAACAAGTTGGATGAATCAGATAGCACGGACAAATCCCCATATGATAGCGATTAGGCCTATGTTAACTGTCTTCCGTAATGCACATTACCACACTAACTCACACAAAAGAACATGGCGAAACTACTCAGAATAACAGAATCATTTTAACGCAAATGAAAACTCCACTTGGGCGTGGCAGAGTATGTAAACGTATTGGCATATTAAAACAACAAAAAAGAAAGAAGAAAAAAAACAGACATGAACAAAATGACAAACAAAATGACTGCTTTACCCAAATATCTATTTATTGTACATGTACTACCTTTGCACCAATTTGAATGAACCATTTATAAGAAATCAATTCACAATACAGAAAGATACAGCTGCAATTTAAACCAAGACATACCGGTACAACATGATTGCAACATTAATACTAAAAAATCACCGTACTATCGTTTAATACAATTGTTTTAACAAGTAGATACTCCATACCAAAACTTCAATGGAAAAATAATGCTCTTTTAGGTTACATGAAAAAATGTCTTCACTACGACAAACAAATAACAGTGAATCTACAAAATTACTGTATGCAAAGAAATGAAGTAAAAAATAAAGCCAGCCACGCAGGATCCTTTACACCCCCCCAACCCCCCCCTACTGATTGAATGAAAAAAAAACATGCTTAAAGTTAAGATAGGAATTTTATCAAATACCCTGAGAAATGAATCAGCTGGAAATGGTATCGCTTGGAATAACGTTGAAGGTGGTATACTTTTGAGTCTGCATCTTTTTCTGTCCCTGTTTTATGATTTTATAATTCTGATGCACCCCTTAATGCAGTCGTCCTCCAGGACTGAATATGAATAGCAAACTACCTACCCAGCTAATAAAAAAAAGTTTGAAGTCATTCTTAATGATACTTGAATGGTAACAGGGACAGGAAAAATGTCACATTTTGGCCCTCAATTTATAGAATGACCAAGTTACCAGACCCTAATGTGCACACTTTGTCTCTGTTTTCATATGGGTGCACCCTTACATTAAAATTCCCATAGACACTAGTGCTAAATGCCCATACTTCAAAATTCTTTTAAAAATACTCAGAACTCTCACAGGTATTCAATTTGCACTGAAAAATGATGATCAACATGTCATCTTTCATTTCCTTTTCTTTTTTTGGTAGGTTGACCATTGACTTTTCGAGAAATTCTTGCCCAAAGAAGACAAGCCCTATTTTCCCCAAAGCAGAACGGTAGCCATCTTGAAAAACGATCCCTCCACAACATGGCAAAATAGCGCCACTTTCGAGCCCGACTGTATCCAAAATGCTCAGAATTGGAAGCCCCGAGTCCGGGCCAGAGGTTCATTGCCATATCTCCTCAATTCACCAATGTTATGGCTCTCAGAACTCGGTAATAAAGAATATTTTGAGGGTATAGCTTCGGCGGACAGAATGAGGCCTATTTAACGGTGTGCACCCATAAAATCTTTAGAATCAACTGAGCTGTAACTTCAACAGGTGAGTTGTTATATGCACCCTACTTAATACTTCGAGCAAATTTGTTACTTCAAGGAAAATGATGCACAAAAAGCATATGTTCTTACGTACCTTTTAGTTACCATGGGTAGAAACATTTAAAGCGCCGATAAAAACTGTACATATCCACTACTCGCATACTAAATTGAAGATTTTTTTTGCCGTTTTCATAATTATGCTTAGCCTGACTGTTCTATCCTGTTGATGCACCACCACAAATGTTCAATAAAAGTCAGTTCACGGTGCTTAAAGCGACAAATCGGAATGAAACTCAGCCATTCATATTAACTTGTTACATGTACATGTATATTGCTTCAGAAAATAGTTCCATCTTTACATTTATAATCCACATACACGTACATGAATTATATTTGTTACCAATTCAATGACCAAACCAAGTTGTAGAAAAATACAAAATGCATGTTGACAAAAATATTAAATAAAAATATTTCCCATAAATACTTATATCTAAAAGTTGTATGTAATAATTATTAACATCCTGAGTAACTGCAAGAGAATAACATACACTTGATTACACATTTAAGTCTTAGTTATAAGGGCCTTTCACAGTATCCAAAATCTCTGTGTTGACCCGGGTCCAACACAGAGATTTCAGGAACCCATTTCACACTAGCAAGAATCCAACACGGCTTCTACACGGGGCAGACGCACTCCACAGGTAAAATCCAACCCTGGTTCCGGCTGTACTCGAATAGAAAATCCAAAATGTATGGCTGACCCATGTAAACGCATTGTCAGTGTGAACGGTATGCTTTGCCTACCTGTGTTCAATTGTACTTGGTTCTGCTTATGTTGGACCCTTGTTGATTTGAACACGGGTAGGCAAGATGGTGGAGTGAAAAGTCCTATACACGTACTGAGATAACATACTATCTTTCATTAAAAACACATTTGCATACGAATGCAAAACACCTTGATTAAGTTTAAGTATTTTATGTTACACAGCAAAACATAAGTAACTTGAGGTCTAAACATGTGGGGCCATTAATTTTCCATGTCAAGAGCACAGACGCGACAAGAAGTCCTTGAGTTAAATTCTGTGAAAGACAACCGGCTTGACAGAAAAGGTAATCCATATTTAGTGGACATATGATAAAATTATATTTTAGAGTTTGGTTTTATAAAAAAAACAACCTGCATTATTGAACCAAGGGGTGTACATGCACCTTGTTCAAGTTCCTTGAGTTTACTGTTCTACAGGAAGGTGGGTGGGGACAGGGTAACATGTCCCTCCTACATTTTGTCCACCAAAAAATGAACACTACATGTACATCTAAATGTCTGTAAGTAAATAACACAAAGTAGGTTTTAAGAAAGATTTTTGCTGCTCAACGGTGGCTAAGTGTTCATGCACTTTACCAACTCTTCTTAGTCGTGGATTTCTGTAGTATTTGTATGTCTGTTTTGTTCTCTTGACTGTTGAAGGTTAGTTCACCACAGATGAAGTGCACATGGTGTTCAAGCCGCATACACCATCACCGCGGTACACAAGGTAGTAGCCCTGCATTGAACAGAAGAACAATTCTCTTGTATTAAGCCTGGAAATCACAGCACGCCATTGTGCCGTCTTGGGTAAAGTTGGTGGATACCCTACATGAAGTGACTATCATGACACCACTCAGAGCTTAATGACCAAAATGTCAAGTTATCATATCTCATTCAAGTTATCATATCTCAATCTGCAACTGAAGAGTGCCCCAACAGCAAGGCATGAAAGCATGCTATTGCTAAAAAGAGGATTTGCGAACATAATCCTCTACTCACACCCTTAATCACATTTGATTACCCAACCTATCATAGTCACTCAATCTCTTATGTTCGCCCACTCTACATTTCAATCGGACATAACCGGCAAAGACTCAGTCATGCTTACAACCCATACTAAGCCATACAAGTCACCAGAGAAGAAGTGTCACTGAATGGGATAGTGCCATCCCTTTTCCAAACTCCAGTTTCAGTAGCATGAAACCACTGAAAATATTTCTATTCCCCCTGGATGGGATGCCAGTCCATCGCAGGCTACTCCCCAGCTGATGCTGGTATCCATTAAATACTCCTGGGTGGAGAGAGGCAAGTGGGATGAAGTGGCTTAACCAAGACCACAACATATGGCCAGTGGCTGGATTGGAACCCATGACCCTCTTATCATGAGTCACGAACCCTAACCACTAGGCCACACTACCCCACTCCTACACGCATGTGCACTCTGCAATCTAACATTAAGACATGAGATGTGCTCACCTGATCTTAAGGCTATCCTTAAAAATGCACCTTTGTGTCCCATTTAACCTCATTTTGCCATTTTCAAGGGTAAATTTCAATATTCATGACAAAAACTGTCATTCGGGGCAGAAACCTCAATGTTACAGCTATTTTCTCAATATTCTCAAGCCAGTCTCAACATCCCTAGAACTTACCTGCACACCCCAGTCTGGCCCCCAGCTGTTCTTGACAATCCAGTATGGGTTCTCACCCCACAGGATTCCAGGCTCTATACCACAAAAATCAAAATATTGGATTAAAATTTCATCACTTTTTCTTGTTTTCTTTGTGACTGCTTGCTTGCAAGATCCAGTGCATAATCCTTCAAGACATAAAAAGAAACTGGTTCAGATTCATTTATTACATTTACTTGTGTCATAATTTGATGTTATCTAGTAACACGACAATGTTCATTAAGATTAGGGCTGTTAAATGCTGTCAATTCTATGAGTGTAAAACAGCATAAAATAATCCTATGGCGTTTGGCCTAATTATACCATGTAAGCTCAAATAGGCAGCAGTATGCAGAAATAGTTGAAAACAATTTGATGGCCCTACAGTGAATAACTCAGGGGTGTGATTGGACAAAAATGAAAAATCCACGAACTTCGGTTGACATGTAATATACATGTACATGTACATGTATTATTGTACATGTACTTGTATAGATGTACATGTATACATATACATGCACGTATGTCCATATATAGGCCTAGGGCATGTACATGTACTGTAATTTCTGTAATGTTAGCAAATTTTGTCGCTTCAGTAAAGAAAACAAATGGGGGAAAAATTAAGAAAAAACGTCTAGTCATTAAATAATATAATCCATGTGATTGATTCATTTCTGTGTGTGATGTTATTACTTTTGCATGTTGCAGAGAGAAACGATTCACACAAAACAATATGAACGGTGCTGAAAAAGTTTAATCTTACTTTAATTTAAACTCCAGTCCCAGGCTTCCAAAACATTTTTGAAATTTTGTGTTGGTGGTGGCTATTTTTCAAAGCACTACTGCAGCTCAAACTGATTTCCATCCACAGTGACACTTTATTACCAGTTCTTCCAGCCATACTCTTGAATTCCTTGACAAAATCACGGCAATATTGACACCAATGTGTTTGCGAATTGCTAGCACACGATCGTCACTGCACAGTACATGCACAATACACACATCCACACGCGATATACAAACACGAGGTGCTGCAAACCCATTGAAAATTATTTTTAGTCTGGTCCTCAAGTACTCCACTGCGCATACTGCATTAATGTCTATTAGGTTCTTGACCGCACTGCATTAGACTTGTCACCAGTCCATCCATTATCGTAAATAAGGGCCTATATTTCGCCAGAAGTTTTTGGGCGATATTATTACGGAAACAGAAAACGTTAAAAATCCGGAATCCGCAAAAAAAATCCGCAGACGTTAGATTAAAAATCCGGAAATCCGGAAAAATCACACCCCTGATAACTACATGTGCATGTAAAAAGTAGTTTTAAATTGTAATCCGAATGACACTATTGGTAAAGTCAAAAGTGTTCTGGGCTCTGACTCTTTGACTAAGCAATTCAGTGCCTTAATGAGACAGATTTGCAAAATTCAGCAATTGAATAAAATTTCACATTTAAAGTCCAATTGTATGTATCTGCTCACCGTCTACAATGGCAAAACTGCAATGTGTCTACATGCTTGCTGTTGTGCACATAGTTAAAACAATTCAACACTAAAAATACTAATACATTGTCCCCAGAACTACTTAACCCATTAGTACCTACTAAATTGTAGGCGCGGTGGTATTTTCCTTGTCTTTCACCTCTATTTACTTGGTGTTATATAATACACAAATGATGAATGTTTATAAGTACAATGGTAACAATAATTTCATGTGGTAACAGATGGAATGTTTCATTCCACGCGGCAAAGCCGAGTGGAATGGAACATTCCACCTGTTACCAAATTAAATTATTCTTTCCAACACCATAGTATAAAATCCTGTATGTCCCCGATTCAAGTAACAACTCCCATATACTCACTGGTGCCGTAGCCAACGATCAGCACCCCGTGGTCCAGAGACTGGGGATTGCAGAAGAGTTTGAAAGGGTGCGCCACGCCGCCGAAATAAAACTGCATCATGGCAGCATTGATTCCGATGGATATGGGCCCATTGTTAGCCAGCCAGGTGGTCATCTCTGTCAAGATAGGAGAGAAAACAATTGACAGGTGAATGTAGCCTTTGCAAAACACTTGGGCCAACTACAGCATTACTTTCCCCTTACATAAAGATGCCTGGTTTCCCATAGATCATATTGGGGGCACAAGACTGTATAAAGTTCAGTAGTGTAACCAGGGGGAGTGCAGAGTGGCAGATGCAATGGGAAGGAGATTTTAAAAGCAAACGTGAAAATGGGTAACAGGATGAAAAATCTATTTTGCAACGCAGCATTTTGTAGTGATTGCCTTGTTTGCACAAGTGCCATTTTTTTTCACATGGGCTTTACGGAAAATGGAATCCTAAAGTGACACTGAAAGGTAGTTAACATTAATTTTACATAGTTACGTGTAGGTAGAAAACCATTATTATGTTCATTTATGCAAGTAATGAAATGTTTGCTGGTCGCCATCACAGCTACCCACGTCACAACCACCACCTTGATTGGTCAGAATGCAGATCATGCATTATTTAAGTTTTGCACAGCAAGTTTCTAAAATCAGTATTTTATCACTCTATCTCACAGTGTTTGCATGCACAGTGTAGTACACAGATCCACTGAAATTTGTTCAAGCCTTAAAGGTATAGTCCATCATTTGTAATTTGTGCATTTTGTTCGTTTGAAGCAACAAACGTGTTAAAAATCTAAAGACGGGTGCTGAGCAACTAACCTGATGAACTTTCAGCTCAGCTTCAGCTGTATATTTCGAGAAAAACAACATTCTAGGATCTCGATATCAAATCAAAAGTTGCTGAATCATGTTTTGAATTGGGCCTGAATTCAGCGTCCGAGACACGTTCTCACTAGCCGATTGCAACTACGTCGTGTCAACGCTTGCGCGTGCTTTGCCGAATAAAGAAACAAACAACTAATGGAATTTTCCAACGGCCTTCTTTCGTTGATTTCTTCAAAATGACAGCTTGCCAGAAAGAATAATTTCACAGGCAGTTTAGTCCCCCTACTATCTTTCAACCAAGTATGTTTTTCATCAATAACTACGCCAGTTACTTTTTGGATAGCTGCAAATGATGGACTCTGGCTTTAAAGGCAAAAAGAGATCCTAAGTTTCCCTTCTCACTTACTGGTTTCGTCAGAGGTGATGTTGACTGAGCCGTTGATGTACACTCTGATGTCTTTCTTGTTTAGCTCACACTTCTCATCTTCAGCCTTGTAGGGATACTCTCCCTCTGTCTCCAGACCGCCTACGTGAGTGGACAAAATATTAAAGATGGTAACTAACTTCTCCTCAGGGGGAAAAAACCCAAAAAACTAAAACAACAATACACAAAAAAAAGGAAAAAAAAGAAGAAGAGACCAGTGCCGAATTGTATGGCTCAGCCTCCCAAAGACTTTTGCACTTAACAGTCACCATTTTGTCCTAACCTTCTAAGCACTGAATCTTAATACAGGGGCTATGCCTGTATGCACTTTCCGGAAGATGGACAAACTTTACGATCCAAAATGTAAAAGACGATTCTTGCCACTTTTTTTTTTTTTTAGATGCATACATCTTCACAGACCTGATTTATTCTATGGCGTACTCACAACCTTCTAACTTTATGCTGACATTCACCGACATTGCCACAAGCCAAAATCTTTGTCAACCTATGATTATGAAATTAGCATTTGCACAGATGTTTCTGAAATAGTTAGTGGGCATACTTTGAACTAAAAAAATATTTCAGGCAAGTAGGAAGGAAACTAAGGACAGGGTATTTGATTATTTTTTCTTTTGACCAATCCAGGAACAAAGTCACTGAACTTTAGGGGAGGTCGCAGTAATGATAGAAGCACTCTGCTAGCTTATTTGTTCAGAGTAAGGCTGCGTCCCGAATTACCTGGCTACGGCTTGAAAGTACACACATATCTATGGTAGCGGCTGCAGCCACTTCACATTGACTAGTGTGTATTTTCAAGCCGTAGGCAAGTAATTCAGATGCGGCCTAACTGTCACAGAGCAGATGTTTTGCACAACAGCTGACCACCAGTGCCATGGCCTAGTGGTCTGGAGCATTGAAGTTGTGCTCTGTGGGTAATTCTGCAGGCTGTGGGTTCGAGTCCTGCCCGGGGCTATGGTGCGTGTGCCCTTGAGCAAGGCACTTTGTCACTCATTGCTTCTCTCCACACAGGAGTAGATGGGTACCCGTGAGGGCAGAGTTGGTTACTGTGAGAGGTTGATAATGGCCAAGAGCGCCCAAATGGCTGCCTAACGGCCATGTATGCTCCCCAGGGAGTTGAGAAGGTTTCAGGAGTGTTTGCCCGTTGAGCAGGGTAATAATAATTGTAAAGGGCTTGGATACCCGGTTTAAAAGCGCTATGTAAATGCCTGTTATTATTATTATTATTATTATTATTATTATAGCCACTCTGTGACCAGATCAGGCTAAATGATTATTACATTTTTATCATTTGCAGATGAATACTCTTCTTCTCTTTTCTGACTCACCCATCCTAATAGTCTCCTTATACGCATCACTTGGCAAGCCGCCGTCACATCCCTCATCTATCTTATCACAGTCCACCAGTTCTAATGTGGGAGGAAAGAACAAAACTAGAGATCCTTTCCTTCATGGAAAAAATGTGCCGTTTCGCGACACCACTTCGCGACCACGTTAAACCGCTGTCTTGAATGACCTCTTTACGTATTCATGAGCTCGTGAATATCATTAACCTGGATTTTGTAATGCATGGCCTCCATTGACTTTGTGCACGGAAAAGCCTACGATGGGCAGGCGTACCTCAGCTCTTGTGAAAGGGGCTTAATGTTCAAAACGTTCAAACGCTTTTTTAAATGTTTGCCAAATGTTTACAAAATTAAGCGCAAAGTCACATTCTTAATATATGAGCGCATGCCTCAAAAGTAAAATTGCTACTTGTAGTTGCAATCAACTCACGTTGCTCAGAGAGGGACACCAGTTTTCCTTTCTTTATCTTCCACTGTCCTTCAATGTTTCCTGTGGTAGAGAAGGCCCAGCAAGATCCGCACTGTTCCTGGTTCTTGACCTTGGTCACAGCGCCTAAGGTCCGCCAGTCAAAGCTGGCCGGGGTAGGGCCGTCGGGGATCTTGGCCTGTTTCATGTCACTGTGGGATGAGGACTTAGCTGGTACCTTCAGACCGGTGTACATCTTCTTGAATTCATCAGCTGGGGAGAAGCGAAGAAATTTAAAAAAAAGTCGAAGTGAGAGTTTGTTAAAGTAGCTATTTGTGTGTCACACATGCACAATGTAAAAATATCTCAAATGGCAAAAAATTGTTGAGTGCCAGGGAAATTGATCATGTACATGATGGGATTTCAGAATTTGCGTAATAGTCCTATTTTTTGATAAAAAGCTGAAGTCTGATATTATAAAAGTACATGAAGCAGAGGGAGGTAGACAAATCAGGATGTGCTGAAATTTTGCTTTTTTGTAGGTACAGACAGCCTCTGTTTTAGTACTTCAAACTGATCAAAAGATTGTATACCTGAAGATTTGTTAGTTAAGCCCGACGCACACCTTCCCGATTTTACCAGTTTCCCGGATCATCCCATCACTGGTTCGTTTTTTTCACTGTTGGGCTTAGAACACTGCCTTACCTACACACATGTCTGATTTCGTCTTTTAATCGGTCACATAATGATCAGTCACATGATGAATAGTCACATGATGACAACCATGTGACTTCTTTCGTGAATCTGATTAGTTAACGTAACTTCTGCGTCCGGTGAAATCGGATCTGGCGAAATTGGATCTGGCGAAATCGGATGTGAAAAAAATCAAGCATGTTTGATTTCACCCGATCGCCCGGTACATGGTCTGATCGGTCCGATGTTTCAGCGCAGACCTCTGTGCGATGACCCGATGATCCGGAAAACCAGTAAAATCGGGAAGGTGTGCGCCGGCCTTTATGGACAACCCTCTGAGCAAACTGCATTGCTTGTATATATGCTTGCATGCAACAATTTCATACGAAAAGGTTTTTTGAAAATGTGGCTTCAACTCCAGCTTCTATTACATCTCTGGCTACAGGTTAATAAGGCCAAAAAAAAAAGTCTCCGGTTTCTGGTATGCGTGCGCGTCGCCGTAGCCATGCGCGTCGGCAAAATGAAAACGTTTTTTTTTCAATGAAAGATGATGTCTCAAAACCGCCAAACTCACTGGTTTGACTGGAATCCTGGTGCTGCACAATTTTAACGTGTTTTTAGAGGGGGTTATGATCGAGAATAAGCTTCCCATATATTTGCACTAAGTTTAGTCGGGCACCATTTGCAGTCATCAGCCGACATTTGAAGCAAAAAAATCAGGTTAAAAAAAAAAAGAAGCCGCGTCGCCGTACCACTTTTTGGGCAAGCTCCATACCAGAAACCGGAGACTTTTTTTTTTTGGCCTAAGGACAATAATTATGACTAAACAATATTAAAACATTTTAACACTTGGCATTATATGCTAGGACATGATATTCCCGAAGAAGAACATGGACAAATATTGAACCGGGTCCCTCAAGTGGGGGACCAAAATTTCTTGAAGCCAAGCCGAAGACAAAGCCAAGATTTCAAAGCCCCTTACAAGCATTCTGGGGATCAGCGTGGTTTTGGTTGGTGATTCACAAATACACAATTGGATGTACTTTTCCTTATAAAGTAATGTGTATTTCAAGACATGGCAACTTACGATGCAGATCAGCAAACTTGGTGGCACCATAGGTCGCTGTTCCCCGCTCATTCTCATTGAGGACACGCACCCGCTCCATATTGTCACTGAAGAGGTAATATCTCTTGACATACTCTGCAAATTCACAAGTCAAGACAGTTATAAATAAAAAAACCACTTTTGGGCTCTACATGTTTCCCTAGAAATAAAAAGTAGAATAAATAAGTGTACACAACTGTAACTTGAAAAAAATCACAAGAAATTTCAGGGTACGAAATTTTGGTCCCTAAAAATCGAGCCGTTGGAGGACTTTATCTTGATTTCAGGTCGTACATATTTCTTTTTGCAAACGGTGCTTCAAATAAAGGTGCTACCACCACTGTGGGGCCTGACTTCCCACAGTAAAATGACGTCTTATCCAACTGGATATATGTACAGGCAAGAGAAAATATTATGGATTTTTTTTCAATATTTTCTCTGTAAGCGTAAGACATTATTAGGCTTTCCTGTGACTCGGACCTTCGAAGTATAGCTACATGTAGCAAACAATCAAAAATTCCAAATTTTGGCAAGACAAATTAACAATATACTACCATCAAAGTGCATCAGGAAACTTTTGAAAATAAAGTTGAATACAAAGTGTTCTTCTTGTGACATTCCTAACAAATTTATGGCACAGTTCCTTGTAACATTCTGTATAAAAATTACCTTAATAAATTCAGATAACTATTGTGTGAAAATCATTACCTTAATTTAATTGTAATCACCCTTATGGCATAGATTTATCCTAAAAACCAAAGGTTTGTATTCATCATCATTCAGTAAAAACAATCAGATTAAAGTGATCCTAACTATGAATGCAAATAAGGGAACAATCTTTCATACTTCAATGTATTAGAAACATGTTTTGAGAATTTTGGCAGAAATAGATTAAACTAGGTTTGCAATTTGCTCTTGTCATTTTGTTTTTAAATAAGACATCAGCTCACCAGGACATTCCCTCAGCTTTAGTTGTCTCACCATTCGCAAATCTCTTGTGACACGATAAAAAAGCTAATTTCAGTACCACAAAGAGCACGAGAAAGATGGCCATATTCTGCATGGTTATGTCTAGTGTAAATCCAAAACTTGAAAACATACCATCGCTGTTCTTTTCATAGGGGCGCTCGTACTTCTTTCTAAAGTCTTCAAATTCCTGGTAGAATGGGAATGTCTCTGAAACCTAGTATGAAAACAACATAAAAGTGTTTCAGTATTCTTCATCCAGACAGTTTTGGCATTTTTATTGGCTGGGAGACTTTGACATTGGATGCATTAAATCTACCTTCAATGAAGATATACCTCAGACAGTTTCCCCCATCTTATTGGTCGAGAGCCTGTCACATGGTAGACTTGAAGGACAATTTGTTAGACACTGTTGTGTTTTGCCCGACGAGGCCGCGTATATTTACTAGCACAGCACTTGCTAGCGCTGTGTATCATGTTTAGGCATGCATATTCGACAGATCTAACGACTTGACTACTATGAATTCGGACGGTTATTTATTTATGCACCCAGCGAAATGCATATGCATTACGTTTCCATAGACATGATAGAGAGGGCCAATGATAACCTGGCTGTATCACTGGGGAAGCATCCATTATAAGAGTGGGGAACCAGTTCGCAGCATGTTTGATCAATGCACGCTTCTTCTTTTTTTCTCTCTTTTTTGAAAAATGTTTGTTAACATATTTCACTCAGTGTTTAAATAGAAAATATAATGTCCAAATCTTGTTTTCTGCATAAGAATACAATGATGCATGGATTCCAAATGACCCAGGAATTAGCTTTCGACCCCACGAGCAATTGATTCGCTCCAGGCTGTGTTGCATGGCCGGTGAGCTGGCATTCACCGTCAGTGAAATATGACGCCCGTGGGAACGTCACACTGCATGCATCGCGCCAAGATAGCTGAGACGCGTACATTCTATGTCAGGTGTAATATACATATTCTTATCCTCCTCATTCTTAGCCAATCAAAGTGCTTCGTCCAATTCTGGTAGCATTTCCCATGACTTGTGAACAAACAGGGTTGAAGATTATTCAAGTCAGTAATTGGAAGTGACGTACATGCAATAAGGGGCTGAGGATGCAGAAATCGTTCTCTCGTGTTTTGATACCGCGCTTCACGTAGCCCATTTCAATTCTCGTTATGTGGGTGGTTTTAAATGGTTGATAAAGCACCGGCTGGCTGGTTTTAAATACTTTTCTGGTCACGTGAAATTTTGACTCCTATAAAATCTGGTCCCTATTATTGGTTGAACGTTCACTATCTTCACTTAGGCATGTGCAATACTTACAATGAGATTCCTAAATTCACACTAAATTGGCACCGCTGCGTTCTGCACCACATCTCCATATGAGGAGATGTTTACGATATGTGACACAATTAATAAACACATGGAAAGCTCTAGCATGGGAATGATGGGGAAAACATTACAATGCTAAGTTTTAGATTAGTTGAGCAATGCCAATCGTGAGTATCCTCAGACGAGTGGGCGGGCCTAGACAGCAACTGAGCGACACCCTTATTCAGTAAGTAACTTGATTGCATCATCTGGTGAACATACCTATATGTAAAACATACATTCTATAAAAGGTGCATTACCACATGCAATTCTAAAAGTTTCGTAAACGTCATCAAAACTTTATCCTTTATCCCACTGTAGGCTTTCAGTTTCACAACTCGGCTGAGTTGAATGCCCACTCATCCATGAACATGTACTGCTACATATGTACATGTACTGCTATAACTCTTAACCAGTTAATGGCGGAGGACGTGTATCACGATCTCGCAATGCATATTCGCAGGGGTGGTACATGTATGTGACGCAAGCTTTTCCCAAGTTTCCGGCGGTAGACGTGTATACACTGACCCGTCAGTGGCTCCCCGTGGTTTTGTACACACCGTGTTTTGAACTTGAACTTGGCAACTGTACACGGCCTGTCATTGTAGCAAATATTGCTACATGGCAGGGCCTCACAGTGTTGCAAAATACGAAGTTACGGTGAAAAGTAGGACAGTACAAATATTGTATGACTCTCAAAGAATCAATAATGACTCTCAAAGAATCAATATTGGTGGTGTTTGACTAAAATTTCTAAAGTTTGGCCAACATACCCTGTCTTATTCAACAAGCGAGAGTGTACAATAAGCTCTGGCCCGGTTCCGGAATGTCTTACTTCAGATGCAAAATAGATGCGCATGCGCATGGATCCAAGGGCGGATCCAGAACACAATTTGGGGGGGGGGGGGGGGGGGCCAAACAATTTTGGTCCCCCAAAAAGTGGGTCAAAAAAATTACAGCGTGGGGTTCGGGCCCGCTTAAGGGCCCCGAAAAATTGTTGGATTCTAGATGCTCTGTGGTGCGATCTGAGGCAATTTCTGACCACTTTAACCAATGTTTTTTTTTAGGAAAAGATGGTGGTGTACTCATTGCCTGCCTTTATTGCGATGTCACATAAAAAAAAATAAACAAATTGGTTTCGTTTTTTTTTGGGGGGGGGGGCATGGCCCCCTTTGGGCCCCCCCCCCTGGATCCGCCCTTGCATGGATCGGGACAAAGGGGCGTGTTCCGAAAACTTTTGCCAAGAGTGCATTCACTGACGACGGCATTGCAATTGGCCACTTTTTGGTCAATTGGTAGTTATATTTTATGGGAAACAGGGGGCCCATTTTTTGTCAACTTTCCGGGGACAGACCTACCGACTGAATGACAGACAGAATGACTGACCGACCAACCAACCACCAAGTGGCATGTAGAAACTCCTATCAAAGCTTAAAAGTGGTGTTTTTCGGCCATAAATTATCCTGGCGACAAGTGGTTAAAGTAAGAAATATCTTAAGTGCTGAAATATGGGATGTACATGCATACAGTGTGTGTCAGTCAAAACTGAAAACATGGATAAGAGAGGACATTTTGCAATATCTGGTCATGCTGAGAAAGACAAGTAAGTGAAAAATAAGTTGTAAGATTCGTAATGATCATGGTGGTACATTAATATTAAAGAAGTTTTCTTTCTGTTTCCTTAGTACACAACATTGTGCAATTCTTCCATCTGTGCAAAGTTTCACAATAACTGCAAGGCTATGGCCTGAATTTACAAGAAGGAAATAAAGTTAAATACTACATAATTTCTCTCCACTTTTATTTCTGTTTCTGTTTCAATCGCCTTATCTATTAAAGGTAGAGTATATCATTTGCAGCTATCCAAAAAGTAACAGACGAGACTATTGTTCAAAAGCGTACTTGGTTTAAAGATAGCGATGGCACTAAACTCCATGTCAAATTATTCTTCGTGGCATGCTATCATTTTGATTCGGTGACGCCATGAGTGAGTGCGCGCGCACAAGTTACATGTAGCTATCCGTTTGAAAATCGGATAAAAATACCCACGTACGAGATGATTTTGGATCTTTTTTTGGGGGGGGGGGGAGAAGGGGGAGAGAGGGAGGGATGTGGGAGCCATTATTATTTTTGGATCGATTAATAGATCCTTTTCAGGTTTTGATTTGCTTAATCCTCCCAAGGCCGTGTGAAAATCATATTAAAATTGAAGGAGTCAGGATCGTTATGGATCGAAGCTGAATTTTCATGCATCCTATAGTTTTCACAAATTACCTGGCCAGTGGTCACACCTTTTTTTTTAGAGGCAGCACGAATGGGCTTGTTTTTAACCCACCCCCCAAAAAAGAGGTCATTTCCAGGCAATATGAATAAGAAGTCCATATGTTGTGTGATAATATAGCTACTGATAGTCAATAAATGTGAATACGGTCAAGAATACAATATAGCAACAATGGAGGTTTAAAGTACCTTTGAAAATAATTTGCCTTGTTGCCATTTTCAGCAAGCACATGTGCATAATATTATGTTTGTGCTTGTTTTCTCTTCTTTTGAAAGAGTTTCATTCATGGAATGTTTGAGTTTTTTGGTGTTTGTTCTATAGTTTTTGGTGCTTACTGCTGTGCCTTCAGAAAGGAAGCCTTCATTTTCACAAAAGTGGCTTTTGACAAATCCTAACAATCCCCATCCAGTCAAACTCCAACAACCGGGTTTGTTGAAATATGTTGGAGTGAGTACTGCACCAGTAAACTGATTATAAATGCTTTACATGGGGTTAGGTATACCACCATAATCAAAGTCCAACAGATTGGGTGTAGAGTTTACCCTATGGTGTTGGAATTTGCAGGAGTGAGGAAGGTCCCTAGTAAATCACTCAAGGGGGTTAGGGTTAATCAAATGAAAACAAGGTAAACTAATAATTGATAAATGTATTGATTAATCAAGTAACTGAATAGGCTTTGCAGCCTTAGGCCAAAAAAAAGAATAGTTCTGCTTCCGGTTACCCGACCGACCCTATTTTTAGGCTGCGACCCTAAACATTTTATCGGCAATTCCAAAAAAAAAAAAAATGAAAAAAAAAAATATTGAATAAATAAAAATAAAATCTTGGTGTCTTTCTGTCTTCACAAAATACCTCTCAACAACCCTTTTGCATCAAAAAATGCTTGTATTTATTTGTTTTCTTACTTAGGCCAAAAAAACAAAGTCTCCGGTTTCTGGTATGGAGCTTGTCCAAAAAGTGGTGCGGCGACGCGGCTTTTTATTATTTTTTTTACCCTACTTTTTTGCTTCAAATGTCGGCTGATGACTGCAAATGGTGCCCGACTAAACTTAGTGCAAATATATGGGAGTCCAGAGAGGCCACATAAAGCTTATTCTCGATCATAACCCCATCTAAAAACACGTTGAAATTGCGCAGCAGCAGAATTCCAGTCAAACCAGTGAGTTTGGCGGTTTTGAGACATTATCTTTCATTGAAAAAAAAACTTTTTCATTTTGCCGACGCGCATGGCTACGGCGACGCGTGTGCATACCAGAAACCAGAGACTTTTCTTTTTTGGCCTTACATTCGCTTTTTTCAAAAGAAACCTCCGTTATTTTTACAAATTTGCTTCGCGATATAACTACTTCGCAATTCGATGTCACGGTGACTATAATCACGTGGCGACGACTGGTTCCCGCTGCGCCGCGCAGGAGCCAACTTAGAAGACATGATGAAAATGCGGTAACCAGTCCACAGCTAGCTATGCGACCGAAAGCGCGCTGGCAGTGCAGGCCACTGTCAACTGGTCGGATTCGACATCGTAAAAATGCCAAGAAAACACCGATGGAGAAAGAACATTTTTGCAAGTTAATTTACAGAATTGATCTAGCTTGTCTGTGTATGTATTTTCTGTGTTTAAGATTTCATTTTGAGATTGCACTACTCGTATTTTGAGTGATACATGCCGCGTGTTTCCCGAAATTTTTGACCGTAAAAACAGGTCTGTCGGCACATGGTGGGCCGCTCGCCACACATGCACGCATCACACACCTCGGAGTTTTGGCCAGCTCCCCACGTCTTGACTAGCGTTGTGCATATGGTGCGAACGACCTGAATTTTCCATTATTTTGTGAAATTATCGAATGTAAATATATTGAAAACAATTAAAGGTGGGTTTTATTCACCTTCTGTTGCCATTTCGTTTATAGCTTTCGTAGTGCAATGGAAATAGTTCAGGCTAAAACTTCGCATATAATTGAATACCCCATTCAGTCTGCATAAAAAAAATTGGCAAAACAAAAAAAATTCCAACTGACCGACCCTATTTTTGAAAGGCATGTACCGTAATTTTCGGAATATAAGCCGCGGCTTATACGTTGATTTTGCCCATGAATATGTTTACTGCGGCTTATACACAGGGCGGCTTATACGCCGAGCCTTGAAGAATAAAAATGAAATTCACATGTGTAGTTAATGTACTGGTATAAGAAGAGATATGTCGCTGAAATGAATTATCAATTAAGAAAGTCATTCAAACGAACCGAAACCACGTGCCACGTAAAGGTGCCGAGCGGTAAAAGTACGGTGAAAGCTGTCTTCGATCGACGCTTGCAACAAGCCGTACGTGATTAGTGCTGCTATGCTGCAGGCAGCATGCTTTCCCCCATCGGACCACACCATTTGAAGTAATATAGGGGTGTACTATCTTGGAAACAATAATTACCAACATTTCCGCTGTTTAAAAAAAAGAAAAAGACGACTAATACTTTTTATGGTGTCCGAAACATTTCTTTATTCGATAATCAGTTGTCCAACGTCACAATATAATTTTTGTACTTGAAATGTATTCAAGAAACGATGTATACCTCAAAACAGGGACTACATCACCCCTTACAAAATTAATGGATTCGCCCATGAAAATGGCAGCATCGTTTTGACTTCTTTTGAAGAAAGTTACGATCGAAATTTGAATACTGCTCGTTAGTAATCACAAAAATTTGATAAGTTTTGAGATAAAAACGGACCTGTTTATTTTTAGGACAAAACAAATCAGGATCTGTTGCCACAAAGCAAGATTTGTACGTAGCGCTCCAGTCAGACAACACACGCAATGGGGGAAAATCACGGCGGGTTGCATACTCTCTCACGTGCTGCAGGAAAATGTTGTCATAGGCCGGCGCGGCGCAGGCTGCCGCGCCGGGCGATGTATTAATTTTTACGGCCGGGGACCGGACGGGGCAGCCGGCAGCAATTCCCGGTGTTTATTTCTCATCATCAATTTCCACATTTGTTTGTGAGAGTATTGATTGTAAATGATTTGATACAACTTTTGTGGCCCTTTTTATAGCTTCTGTAGTGTAAATGGAACTGGTTCAGAGCATTTTGGTAAGAATTTGGAGGCCTTACAAAATTGAAACCGCTGCTGTCGGTGCGGCTTATACGCCGGTGCGGCTTATACGCCGACTTCAAATCTTAATTTGCAGATATTTGCGTGCTGCGGCTTATACGTCGCGCGGTTTATATTCCGAAAATTACGGTAATCGGAAGCAGAACTATTTTTTTTTTTGGCCTCAGGGGTTGCCAGTCCATCAACCATTCTATCTCTACCTTGTCAGATTCTGGTGTGCAGTGGTAATCCTCCAGACTCTTCACGTTGTCCCATGGCACCACCCAGAGATTCACTGAGCAACGCTGTTTCTGTTAAAAGCAAAATGAAAAATGTTCTACGTACAAACAAATTGATATAAAAGAGGGAAAGTACCACAGGTTAGCACTGCCAAAAAGGTTTTCACTTGCCTTTCAGCATGATAAACCGTTGTGTTTCAATGAATATTGTTCCTGTGTACTGTATGCCATTACAGAAACATTGATCAGCAAAGTGGGAATTGTGCAAACAATTTTACATTAATTATTGTGGATTTTTCAAGCACCAACTATTGCGATTGAAGCATACCCATATTGCAAGTCTTTTCAAGAATGTATTTGTTTTGTTGTAGATGTTGGTGAATGATTGTCGACCTTTCCATTATTTCAGTCAAATGGGCACTCATGACTTTTGGTTAGGTGACCACAGTGGCGCACTCAAACTCAGTCACAAACACTGTCAGAAATGTACACTAATTAAAGGTGGATGGCCTTGGTTGGACTTATTGCATAAAAAAAATTGAAAGCTAAACTAACCTTTCAAAGTCTCTTTTCAACTCTTTTTAAGTTTCTCAATTTAGTGGGGTGCCAATTAATTCCTTTAAAGTTGATGCAGAAATGACTCTACCAGAGAATTATTTTGTTTCTTCAAATAAGAAGTGACAAATTTCTATTGATTTGTATTGCTAAATGTGAGGCTGTGTTTTATTTTAGCTATGCAGAATTTCAGAGAATTACTATAAAACAATTTTTTGTTTGCTGTGAAAAACTAATAAAAAAAGCATGGCAGTTTGCTATGCATTTTAAAATGATTGTTTTTACCTCCTTAACTATCTACACGTACGTTACTGTTGACCTGCACGGCTGCAACATACATGTATAGTCGAATATGGGCAAGGATTACTGTGCTCAAACGAGACCCACTTTATTCAGTGATGAAAGCATCCAGGGCAAGATACAAATGTACCATATCTTATGCCACAATGCTTTCGCCACTAATGAAGGGGATAATATTGGTCTATTTCTGGATTGGTCTATACAAGAAACTTGTCAAAACAATTTCACAGACAGAATTTCTTCCAATCAATAGCTATTTTGGAAGAGCATTTGATGAATAACACAGTACCTTTTCCTGGTTGTTGAACTTGCAGTCTTTCAGATCAGTCACAAATTCAATCTTTGAGCAGACCGTGTCCCAGATGGTGATGTTCATGTGATACAGGATTCCTGATACAACCTGAGCATAAGAAAAAAGACAACCAATTTTTCTTTTTTGTACATGTTTTTTTTCTATTGCTAGATACAATTGCCTTAACAATACAACTTCAACTTGTTGCCTAAAGTTCAAGACAATTCACCGACACTGGCACGGCCATCATGGAAAGACTGACCATCTGAGCACCATTTAATAAATTAAAGAATGGAAGAAGGAACACAAGACACCAGTTTATTATGTAGATCTAAAGACTTAAATATGCTGCATGATACAGCCCCATAAATGTGGACAGTTTACTGGACTACCTCAATAAACAAGGCCACATCGGCGCTATTTTGAGTGACAAGTAGGACATGTTTTATTCTTCAGTTTTCACATACTGCAACTTGCAAGTGCATTTAATACGCTTACAGCAGTAGTGCGCCTAGCCCCACTAGTATGGCTGCGGTATTGCTGCTCTGAAAATCTGGCCAAATGCCAGGTTCTCCCTACTGCTGAGGAGTTCGTCAAAAAAAATAGGCACATTTTCTTACATATAGTTGTATTCTATGATGTCTCAGCTGTTCTCCTCTGGAATGCTTAGGCGTCCTAATATCCAATTTTTCGAGGAATTTTTGCATCTGTCTGGAGCCCATATGCATACGAAAATCGTCTGTTGATGGCAGCCATTTTGAATGTGGGCTCCAGAAAGATGCCACAGTTTCTCCAAAAATTGGATATTAGGACACCTAAGCATCCCAGAGGAGAACAGCAGAGTCATCATAGAATACAACCATATATGGTTGTATTCTATGATGACTTTCTTATATATATATAAGAAAATTTGCGTAATTTTTGGAGATACACCTCAGTACAATGATGCCACATGGTCTGCTTGAAAAAAAAAAACGGAACTGGGTCTGCTTGAAAAAACCGGAACGGCTGCTTGTAAAAAACGGAATTTTTGTGTGTGTGAAAAAGCCACTCCGACTCGGAGTCCGAGTCGGACACAAAGTCCCGGTTGTCATCTTTATCTTGTAGCTAAGCCGAGTTCCGCTTATTTTTAAATTGTGCTTTTATGGCCTTTAAGCTGTCGGTTCGTTCAATCACTTTGACTTTTTCCATATTCCTAATATTTATTCTGCCTTCCCGAATTTCCAACGTAATATTCAACATGAAACATGCACGATTCCACAACACTGTCACTGCTGTCGGTGTACATGACCTTTGCACTATACGCGATGCGTTCGATGGAAACATGGTTGGTACCCGGCATTTTTTGTATTCACATATATCACTGCGATCGGAAACCACCGATAACTGAAATGATAGACTTGATTTTTAGGCTGAATGCTACGTGTGCTAATCATAGCGCACAACACGCCCGCACGCGGTGAAGCACGCGCAAGGCGCCGTTGTATACTGCGTGCAAGTATGTTGGCCGCCTGTATCGCATGCAGGCTCGGCAACAACAAAGACTGTTTTTAAGACTACTTCAACAAACAACGTTGTGCTGTGAGTGCGCCTAAATGTACTAAATCGAGAGTGCTAACGAGGTAAAAATCAGCACATTTCGAAATTTAAAAACATCGAAAATATTTAATGGCCCCTAATTAACTAGCAGATAACTGACGTACTAGTGTGGAATTTATTCCCAAAAAAAAGTCTGAAAAAGGGGGGACTACTATCGCTGAAGTTTAAAGAGTATGAGTATATGAGTGGGCTTCCAAGTTCTATAAAGTTGTAAATCGCAAATAAAGTACAAACAAGTCTTAGTAAATGTGAAAATAAAAACTTGACAAAGTTCTAGTCCGAGTAACTTGGACCCAACTTATCGCCTTTTTAACATTCGGACATGGTCTGGCGATAGTAGGGTTCAAGCTAATCCTTATATGCCGAGCAACACAATTCTGTCATTGACCCCAAAACCCAACACTGCCCAACAAAAACATCAGATTTCACCCTCACAATGGCCTCCAAATTACTAGATATGCCACATGAGGTGCAAGTAGACATCGATAATTAAGATGGTTGTACTGAAGTTTACTTACGATCCGGATGAAAAGTGAAATTTCCCGTTCGATTCAGAGGGCTCCCCTCGCGATCGTGAACACGTTAAATTTCTGACTCATGTTTGAATTGCAATGTGGTCTTCATGCCCAGTGTTCATTCGATGGTCCCCGTATCCCGAGTGCGATTCTGTCACCGAGCGCGCACGATGCATCGATTATGATAATGAGTAGACTGGATCATGTTTGTAAACACAAGTGCATTTCGGGAAAAAGGGCAGATCTTATGGACGGAAACCAGTTTTTTTTTTTACCCCCAAACCCCCCCTCTGGATCCGCGCCTGTGTTCCAAGTGTGGCCTTTATTTACGGAGGTAGTCCAGTAAATTGGCCACATGGGGCTAACACTAGTAATTTAGTACTAGTATTATAGCTGGAGTTACCCAGCCCTAAATTTATCATTGGGTTGTCATTTAGGGCTGGAGGACATTTTTCACGCGAACCAGCAGAGTTGGCAGGTCCAAAAAAAAATCCTTGCCTGGAATAACCATTACACAGGTCCTTGAAGTAAAAAACGATCCACGATGAAGATTCAGCCTACAATTGCAGTGAAAAAAGGAGGCATAAACCGACAACCGTGCGGTCATGGCGAGGACCGCAATTGGATTTGTGCACAGCGCGTTTACCAGTTCGTTCTTGCCGGCTGCGCTGGCTGATGGCGCATGACGTTGACGTTCACCCTCAAAACGGCCTCCAAATTACTAGATATGCCACCTGAGGTACAAGTAGACATCGATGATTAAGATGGTTGTACTGAAGTTTACTTAAGATCCGGAAGAAAAGTAAAATTTCCCGTTCAATTCTAGTCTTTTTTCATCAGTTTTATTTCAGAGTCGTACGTCATGTACGTGCGCACGAAAGCGCGCACGCACGCTAGCGCCCTCATTTGTTTAGTTTTGGTTGGAACAGTGACGTCACTCCAGCCAACCGACGTCACGAAAACGCTCAACCAATGATCAAAGCCGAAACATGTTTCTGGTAACTGGCGCGAAAACACGCTCGGTCATTGGATTAGCAACCGCGCCCTGCATATTCACGCTGCATAGTCTGGCTCCCAGACCAGACGTGATATGAGCGCCGAGAATAAATGTCAGGTCTAGGGAACCAGACTACACGCTGCACGGACGTACTAGAATAGACTCGGCGGTGAGAAACTGATGAAAAGAGTCTACAAACACGTACTAGTTTAACGTTGCTTTAGAGTTTATTTTCCTGATTAAGGTCGGTCAGCATCGCATATGGAATTCCTGAACCCAGCGGCCCAATAGATAAGGACACATAGAATACTACGACGTAAAAATTGGCTTCTCCAACAAGGTAAAAATATTGAAAATATTGGTCATAATTTTTTCGCCCGGTTTTGAGCACTTCATACCCTGGACTCCCTCCGTTACGTAGGGAGGAAAGGGAGTCCACCTGGGCTAGTGGCATATCTAGTATTTTGGAGGCCGTTTTGAGGGTGAAATCTGATGTTTTTTGTTGGAAAATGTTGGTTTTGGGGACAGTGACAGGATGATGTTGTCCAGCTCGCACTATTACTAGCTTGGACCTTACTATCGCCAGACCATGTCCGAATGTTAAAAAGGCGATAAGTTTGGTCCAAGTTACTCGGACTAGGAAAGTGGAGGGAATAACCATAAAAGATGCAACTTTTGCCGCTTGAAAATTGATTGAAAAAAGTGGTGATCGGGTATCTGATTTTTCCGTTTTTTACTTCAAGGACCTGTGTAATGGTTATTCCAGGCAAGGTTTGGGTTAGTCCGAGTAACTTGAACCCAACTTATCGCCTTTTTTAACATTTGGACATGGTCTGGCGATTCGCCAGACCATGTCCAAATGTTAAAAAAGGCGATAAGTTGGGTCCAAGTTACTCGGGCTAGGTTTGGGTGAGTTCCAGTTGAAATTAGTGTGTAACAGGGACAAAATTGCACATTTTCGATTTTTTTTTTTGACCTGCCAACTCTGCTGGTTCGCGTGAAAAATGTCCTCCAGCCCTAAATGACAACTCAATGATAAATTTAGGGCTGGGTAACTCCAGCTATTACTAAGTAACTATACAGCAGACAGTAGCACTACAGTGACCGTGCGGCACGCTGTCTGCATTGATCATGTACACTCTTTGTTGTGTGTGTTTACGTATGGAGGATTGTTTACCTGACTCTGAGCTTGCCGAACTTCCACTAGCTTGGCTCTGAAATAGTCATTACTTTTTTTGTTGATTTCGTCAACAGCGAATCTTGCGAGATTTTGAATGTCATCATCTTCTTGGTCGATGTACTGCAATCCTCCAACCCGCCTGCCAAATGCTTCGGTAGAACAGACAAACAGAAAAACTGCCAGAACAATTTGCAAAACGTAGCCCATTTTTACTTAAGCAGGCCAACACTTCCGTTCAACTACAAAGCTTAAAGTGCGTCAGCGACAATGGCTACCACCTGCGCAAAAAGTGAAAACAAAAATGAAGCTCCCTCCCTTTATATGTAATGCATCATTCCATTATTATTCTCAGTCATCAATCTTTAGCTTAAATATATCGACATTTCATCTAGAACATTAAAAATAACACATACAATTTTCATTACGTAGTTTTACTTTCAATGAAAGTGAAACTGTTGAAAATAGAAACAAATTTCGGATGCGTTGATTTTAGAAGAGGGGTGCTTATTATACAGAAAAAAATCACATGACATTCGTTGGCATGTGACTACTGGTAGGCACGTGATCGTCCGCATCGGCATTATTTCAATGATACTGATACTATAGCTGAGTGATAGTGACGGTTTTGTGTCTGGCGAAGTTGTGGAAACCGATCGAGACGAGCTAGTTCATAGATGAAGTGCCGAAGTAAAACTTATAGCCTAGTGTAGCAGAGTAAGACATATACCCATTAATCATTTATCATTTTTTTTTGCTTTCATTTTTGTCTGAGAAGAATATTGCACGTGTTTTGACGCCACTTTTTTTCAGTGTCATTGACTTGTTGTGCGCTCGCTTTCGTGCAACGCAGTGGCTATCGTTACGGCAGCCGTAACGCATTTCCCATTTTCTATCGTTACGGTAGTACTGCAACTTTTATAAAAACATGAGAAGAAAATATAAAATTAGAAGGAAAAAAGTGAATTTGAACGTTATGAAAGTTGGATTATTTCCCTTTTAAAAAAAATCCTCCAAAGCCTTAGCTGGAGTTACCCAGCCCTGAGTTTTATCATTGGGTTGTCTATTAGGGCTGGAGCGCATTTTTCTCGTAACTTGTAGTATTTGCAAAAAAAATTTGGAAAATGTTCAATTTTGTCCCCGTTACACACTAATTGCAACTGCAACTCACCCCAAACTTGCCTGGAATAACCATTACACAGGTCCTTGAAGTAAAAAACGATCCACGATGAAGATTCAGCCTACAATTGCAGTGAAAACAGGAGGAATAACCGCTAACTTGACAACCTTGCTGGATTGGCCAGGACCGCTATTGGTTTGTGCACAAAAAAAATTGTGTACAATGAATGGCGGTCGATTACCATGCACGTACAGCTCGCTGGTACTAGGCGTTTTTGCGGTCGGTGCATGACGTGACGCGGAAGCGTAATACCCGATGACTGTTTCATGCATTAATAAGAGGTTCACTCGCATCACTGTGCGGTACTGGAACGGCAGTAACACTGCACTATGAATGCACGATAGCCGGCCAACTCGACGGTTGCCGTTCCAGTACCGCACTGTGATGCGAGTGAACCTCTTATTAATGCATGAAACAGTCATCGGGTATTACGCTTCCGCGTCACGTCATGCACCGACCGCAAAAACGCCTAGTACCAGCGAGCTGTACGTGCATGGTAATCGACCGCCATTCATTGTACACAATTTTTTTTGTGCACAAACCAATAGCGGTCCTGGCCAATCCAGCAAGGTTGTCAAGTTAGCGGTTATTCCTCCTGTTTTCACTGCAATTGGAGGCTGAATCTTCATCGTGGATCGTTTTTTACTTCAAGGACCTGTGTAATGGTTATTCCAGGCAAGTTTGGGGTGAGTTGCAGTTGCAATTAGTGTGTAATGGGGACAAAATTGAACATTTTTCAATTTTTTTTTGCAAATACTACAAGTTTTGAGAAAAATGCGCTCCAGCCCTTATAGACAACCCAATGATAAAACTCAGGGCTGGGTAACTCCAGCTACCAAAGCCTCAGGTTAGAAAAGGAAAAAAATTTGAGTGCAAAACCGAGATTCGAACTCACAACCTTGCGGTGCAAAATCCTACCCTCTATCGACTAAGCTGTCGCACTGCTCGCTAAAACGTGGGGAAACAAATAATTATATACCTGCGTACGTGCGTATCAAAAAAGTATCGTAGAGGGCGCTAAACAACGGCTGCCGTAACGATAGCCACTTCGTTCTTGCAAATCACGCAATCTTAAGTTAAGAATGAGCACGCATTCTTAAGACTGCGTGGGAATATCACGTGCGCAATTTATGAATTTTGCGCAATCTTATATTCTTAAAAAACATTGCACGGCATAATTATGTTAAATGAAATGTATAGCAGTCAAAGGGGAAATAATTCATATAACGAGGAAAGAAAATATTCTGTGCTTCTGTACTCGTATAAATATGATAATTTGAATCAAATTAAACCTGTTATTATTGCTTTTTTTCTGCCCACTAGGGGAAGTTTTGTAATAACGGAGGACTGGGAACTAGTCTGGGAAGTGCTTTGTTTAGGCTAGACAAGTTACAAGTCCCTGTATGTATCATATGCATGTCACGAACGAGGATGCAGCTAGACTTGCCAAGCGCAGCCGGTGCTCGGCAGCAACAAGACCGTTATGTTGTCGCACATTCTTAAAATGTGCGCTCAATCTGGAAGAGGTTTTTTTTGCGAAGATTGCCCAAGGATCCGGTTGCGCAATCACAAGAATGTGCATGCGTATTCTTATGATTGCGCAAATCACAAGAAAGGGCACAACATCATTACCCTCATGACCCGAGCTAGTATCGTCAGACCCCCTAAAATGACGAGGATATGTTTTGACGCACTCGCATTCAATTTGCGTTGGACAACGCGCGCGCGTTGCAAGCGTTACCTGCGTCAATTATGGTGACTCGAGGATACTACTGGCAGTGGTAAGTATCATGACTATGGGGCTTGTTACCCTAGGTCCTCAGTAGACTGATGGGTCTCCTATACCCTAGGTCCTTCCCCTACTGAGACTGCAACCCAACTGTTCCACTTCATTGAGCACACCAAGCTTGCTCTAGGATCCTACCTACTTGAGAGAGTGCAGTATGGAAATGGCTAGTCCGAGTATCTAGCACTCTGATCGCTTTTGTAGCATTTGGACATGGTCGGGCAAAAGTAGAGTCCGAGATCGATGGCCCTATTGCGGTTACTAATAAATATTTTTTGACCATTTTCACTCATACCCACAATCAAAATCGTCAGATTTCACCCCCAAAACGGTCTTCAAACTGCCTTATGCGCCCCTGTAGGCTCCAGTGGGAAGTGAAAATACAAATGGTGGTGGTTAGGTTTACATACCTTTGGGAAGAAAAGAGAAATTTCACCTTCAATTTGGGAAACATCCTTGTCACAAACGCCTTGTTTTTTTGGCTGCCATTTTGAATTCAGGAAAAGTAGACTGGTGCATGACTCTGGCTACACTTTTTCCTGGCAAGCACCAGACAGACCAATCACAGGGCACTTTGATTGGTCAGGTGACCAATCAAAGTGCACTCTCCTGAAGACAGTCAGAGCATACTGACCGTAATGTCGAATTTATACCTCTGTTTTTTTTCAAAACCATTCTCTTAGTTGAGAAATTATTCGCATTATATGGTGTTTCCGCAAACCAAGTTCATTATTTAGTATCTGCACCATGCAAAGCCTCAAATCTAACTTAACTCCAGTAAGCTTCAAGGAGCTGGAGTGGAGTTTCTCAAGCTAACTATCAAGTGTCATCATGGTCTAAATGTGACAAAATGGGTGTCGGTCACTTGGCCCATTTCCCACTTTGCCCACAACCACTCCGCCCAATGGCCGCTCAATTATTGTTGTGATTTGATAAAAGTATTTAATCACCTTTGTAAATTGTCGATGGTTTTAATGAGCAAGAACAAACCCAAATTCGAGACCAAAATTTAAAAAATTCGAAAACGAAGTGGAAGAATACATGAGCTACATTATCAAAGAAAGAGCTCGAGCCTAGGTGGACAAAAAAAGCCCTCTCGCTCTGGCAAAAGTTTAACTGGCAAAAGTTTAGGCCGAAGAGATTAGTGGCAATGCATCCAGGGATTGGCACATACCTACATGGTCAACATTGAATTTGTTGCATTTTCCTGAAGACGTATTACTGGACTTCCTCCGTACTAAAGGGCACTGCGTCTTGAAATGCCCGAAAATGTCATGCTTTGGATTGTGTACTTATCCTATTTCAAACACCTGGTTAAAATGAAACCAACCTAATGTTGTGCCGTTCCCGACAAAAGATCGGATACGATGGAGTACGCATACGTTTTTTCTGTCATTTTCATTCAATGTTTGTATACACTTGTGTGTGCCACATAAATATTACACACAGCACCAATGCACAATGTGGTTTCAAAAGGCGAACACTTTACGGCTGAAATCACAACTAGCACACACAGCCTGATTTGAGTCGCAAAAGTGGACCCCGCAATTTGTTCTCGCACAAAATAACACAAAAATGGATGGTTGTTCAGATGTGTATATCTTATTTTTGAATGTTCTTTCGGATTAACATCATTTCATTCAAATCGTGTTTCGTAGCCCAATGGGGGGTTTCCAGGACGCAGTTCCTTTTAAAATATTGTGAGCTAGTCCAAGTAACTTTGACACTACTAATCGCCTTTTTTCAACATTCGGATGTGATAGGCCTATAGCAACCAATGAAAACTGTTGTGCATAGATGTTTTCATTGGATGACGTCACTCTGTCCCGATCTATACTATATAAAAGGAGTGTGGATTGTCGTTTCCATCTACTTCTTGTTCACACATCTTGACATAGGCCCTATTATATTAGTTATGGTACCACTTTTGTCCAACTAATTTACTGCCCTACTAGTAAGGCCAAAATAAAATAGTTCTGCTTCCAGTTTCCCTACCTACCATATTCTGACAGCCCCTACCCTAATTTTTTTTATTGGGAAATGAGAAGAAACACCCAAAACCATCAATTTATACCTTTTACTCTTGACTACATGTGTACTCCTCCATATGATTGTACACAAAAAAATTGGCCAAAAAAAATCACTACCTACCCTATTTTTGAATACCGTTACCATGTAATCGGAAGCAGAATATTTTTTTTTTGGCCAAACATATTGACTTTTGTTCCCTGTTTCTATTGAAATTTCAAACTCCATAGATTTTTCGCCTGTGGTGTACTGAGATTTCTGAAAACAGACCTGGGCCCCATTGTCCCTATTGTTACCCTTTGTTCCCGGTACTGACCCAAGTAAGAACATCTAGGTGCACCTATGGTTGACCCTCCCATAGAAGTCTAAAAATCGCCTTCGTGAAATATTATAAAGACCATTAAATGGCAGTGGTTAAGAGATATTTCCCAGATTTCCCAGATCAAATGGCACAGAAGATATAGATCTGGCTTCTGTAGAGAGAAGAACAGTCTACTTTGGGGCATTTACATTGGACATTAAAGATGTGTTCCCCGTGCTCTGCAACAAATAAAAAATTTTTATCAATAAGTTTTCAAATTTTGTATGTTTATTCCAACCCCAAAAACTCCTTTTTTCGTTTTTTTGGAAGTCTGCAACCCTCTGAAAAAAAGGGCTTTTGTTTTGGGCATATTTATGAATGGATCCGCTTAGGAAGCTACAATGTAGCTTCTGGTCGGTACATTATCAATACTGATTGTGGGGCGGGAACCCGACTACCCCTTGAGAACAGAATTATTCTCTGGCAGCATAATTCAAAACTGTAATTTGTAAAATAATTATTCAGTAACTAATCATGTGCTGATTTTTTTTCGGTCAATGTCCAAAAGTAAATAGCTTTTGTATTGCTAGAAAAATAGCAATTTACAAAAGGAATATATTTTTTTGGATGAAACCCAATGAGTTTAAAATATTCCATTTCACCGCAGCACTTGGAAGTTGCCTTTACAAAGATACAATTAAAGTATTACATTTATTCCAACACAAGATCTCTTTTTCAAGTAAAATTAATTTCTGATAAATTTGAGCATATGTCATTGAAAAATGGCTTGTAATTATGATAAGCACATACCATTACCATATTTTCAAAAATGCAGGACCAGTTATATACAGGTATGTTGGAAACACATGCAAGAGTTTTATTTTTATATTCAAACAAATTTGTGTCTCTTATGTAGAACGGGAACCACTAACAATGAAGTCTGACGGGAGGGAGGACTACCAACAATTTTCTTCGGAGGGAAATAAGACCGACACATGGCGGAAAGTCTTAATATTTTTGGTCATATTATGTATTCTGGCTGCGTTGACGGCTGCACTGACATTCCTAGGAATTGCAGGAAGCAGGCCGAAACCAGACCACTGGGAAAAATGTAGCGATAACTGCAGGTGAGTGATAAGGGTTTTTCTCAATCACAGGAAATGTGTGTTCTTGAATGGGGCAATAATCAACCATTGCTATATTTGTTCATTGTCCACTGTGATGAGGTGTGTGGCGTATTGTAGGGCGTACGCCTAGCCCAGGTTGGACGAAGTCTTCATTGCATTACGACTGACGTCCAGGATGAGAATTCTCTACGTAATACCACCCTAAATTTTGACCAGATTTTTGTTACGTTTTACCTCGTTATAGAAGCTTATTTCACGCCTACATACTCTATGTGTCCTTATCTATTGATCCGGGGGATTCAGAAATTCCATATGTGATGCTGACCGACGTTAATCAGAAAAATAAACTCTAAAGCAACGTTAAACTTGTACGTTTTTGTAGTCTCTTTTCATCAGTTTATCACCGAGTCGTACGTCATGTACGTGCGTACGAAAGCGCACACGCTAGCGCCCTCCTTTGTTTAGTTTCGGTTGGAACATTGACGTCACTCCAGCCAACCGAAGTCACGAAAACGCGCAACCAATGACCAAAGGGTACCATTTGCCATGTTTGCACCAGGGCGTGTGTAATTTAACTTGACTCTTCTGCATCCCCTTTGTGAAATCCTGGAATTCAACACCTAAGATCATGAGAATGGAATTTTTTGATTTGCCTCTCAGTACGTGCGCACCCCCTTGAACCTACATGTACATTTGTACATAGTATGTACTATGTACCACCTACAAATTTATTTTAAATTAATTATTTTACAAAAGTTCACCTCAACATCAAAGTAACTTAAAAAATGATCAATAGTTGATTGAAACAAAATCGGTGTTCCAAAAACCGTCAGCAAGAGTGTATTTTATGACGACGGCATGGCATTTAGTCAATTAGTAGCGCATGCGCATCGATCAAAACAAAATCGGTGTTCCGAAAACCATCGGCAAGACAGGGTTCCACCTTAGCGGTGGTCCGCTGGCCAAATGCCAGTTGAATTGCCAGCGGACCAGCTGAAACACCTTGCCAAGTGGTCCAGCTGGCCAGCCGAAAAAATCGGCAAGGGCATCACAGATCAAAAATGCTCTATGCAACCGTGAACTCGGTATGGAATTTCAATACCGCGGTATTCATCCTTAGTGTTCAGAATCTTCGCAAAAGCCTTTAATTCCAACAGAAAGACAAACAACCTCTTTGACGTGTTTGATTCCATTCTTTGTGGTTTCAGGCATCCACTTTCATTACATTGTCAATTACCATTGACAGATAAGACGCAATTATTAAGCTCGACTAGAAAACCTGATACTTCAGCAGCTGCAATACCACAAAGGCCTTTGTAGTTCTGCTAACGCCGCCGTGTTTGCGGTTTTCTTTGTGTGTAAAGTGTGTCCACGGAAAGTTCAAACAATGTTTTACACATGGGAATGTTTTGACAGTCGTGACAAAAAAACTGGTCTGATAATTGTTTCTCCGTGATTGTTTGAGAGATTTGAAATCTACAGCATCATGCCTAATTTTTGCCAAAACATAGTTCTCAAGAATATCAGCAACAAGAAAAAACGTGTCAATCATATCTATGACCGCCAAAACTTACAGGCTTTAGTCATGGAGCAAGATTCTGTGCTATATGCGTGCGAGGTGCACGTGCAAAGGGAAGGGACTCGCCTGGATTCACATGTGATGCTGAGCCGTCCGATGCAGGGAAATTGAGAGAGAAAAATATTTCAAAGAAAGCGCAATAAAAAAAGCTATGATTTCTCATCGTGGGGAAAACTCTTGTCCGATCTACCGTAAAGCGTACACTTAACTTTGTTTACGAAAGCCCCCGAATACACCTGCGTCATGTGCGTGGCTGTACATTGCGTGCATGATACGCATACCCGCGGTTCCACACTGGTTCCGCACAGAGTTGGGTTGAAACACGTGCTTTTCCCCACAATGAATCTGAACGGCCATTTAAAACCGCGCTCGGAACATTTGTTTCATTTATGTTTTTGTACGATTGGTCCGTTGATTATTCATCGGTACCGACGTGCAAAGGGAAGGGACTCGCATGAATCATACGATGAGCCGTCCAGATAAAAATCGAGAAAAGAAAATACTCCAAAAGAAAGCGTAATATCAAGCCATGATTTCTCATCGTGGGAAAACCCCTGTACGATCACGTTACAAAAGCCCCCTACGCCCGTCCTGCTGGGTCCACAAGCACACGTCGTGAGACGTGCTCTTTCCCACGCACTGCATGGATCAAGCTGATTGGCCATCTAAAACGGCGCTCAAAACATTTCCCATTCATGTTTTAGTATGATTGGTCCGTTCGTTATGAAGGTCGCGGCACCGACAACTTCATACTACAGCCTCCACAATTGCGCATGTCTAACATGTGATGATTATTAGAATGACCAATTACGTGAGGAGTGCGATTATTTTTATAGGAGTCCGAGTTTCACATGACACCGGCGAAGCACGAAGGAGTCGCTGGTGGCCAGCATAAATTGCATGAGCTTTTAATATTGAATCGCTCACAATGGATACCAACTGAAAAGCATACATTCGCTAGGATTGTCGCGTGGTCGGCCTAGCCCAGGCCTCAGGCATCGGTCGACGATCTGCATTATTTTTTAGAGGACTTTGTCGTGTCAATGACTTACAAATTCGAACAATACAATACCACAAAAAGTAAGCTTTTCATTTTTAATAATCTGTAAGTCTAATTATGTGAAACTGATTAACTGGTGGGCACACGCTGTATTAGACGGACCGGTCAAAAACCTGGCGAACCAGTCAAAATTCTAGCCAACTGGTCCGGCTGGATAGTAAAAAAAAACCTGCAAGAGTGTATTTTATGACAACTTACCGCTTGGCATTTGGTCAATAAGTCAATTATTTTTGGTCAATTATATTTGGTCAATTTTCAGCGGCAGACAGACCAACCAACTGACCGACAAACCGACCGACCAAACGACCGCCCCACCGACCGACCACCAAGTGACAAGTAGAAGATCCTGCCAGAGCTTTAAAATAGAAGTAAGAAATAATGAAAAAATGACTCAAACTTCATTCTCATGGCGTAAGCCAACCCCTCTGCAAAATCCTGGCTCTTCAACCGTGTGAATTCTGTTTATCACTTCTTTCGTAGCATCATTCTGGTGGAGAGCATTCCTGCTAATTTGACCTTTCCACCTGGCTCCCCATCCCATGTGTCAACGTTTGATACCTGGATGAAGCTCATCAACATCGCCACTAAATCCATTGATATCGCTTCATATTATTGGACTCTTAATGGGAAGGATATCTACGTAGACCCAACAGACAAACAGGTCAGTTAATACATGTATACAGACATTTATTTTATAATACACAGTGAAATCTCGATAAATCAAAACCGGTTAACTGGAAAACCCGGCTACCTCGAAGTAAGAACTCATTCCCGTCAAAAGAATAGCAAATTATGCAAAAACATGCCTACGCTAACTCAAAATTTCGGACCAAAAATTTGGTTACAAAATCTAACTCAAAATCACCAGGTGCAGAAATAAACTTGCATAATTAGGCCACAGAAGAAGCTGGAATCTTTTTGTTCAGTTAAGAAATTTCCCAAGAACCCAAGCAACAAACCCAAACTCGCGTGTAGAAAAGCAACAGTGAGGCATTATTATCAACAATGAGGCCGTATTATCATCGAGGCAGCCAATTCACTGCAGTGCAACTGACAACAATCCAAGCGAACCGTGACCAATCACACAGGAAGGCCGAACAATGGTCGCCGCAATGCTTTGAAGAAGCGCGCCCAGTACTGCGTAAAAAGATCGCAAACTTTTTTCATGAGTCATTATTGCTGAACGCACTTCGTTTGTTCACGTGGGGATGCAGCGTGCACCATGCCATTGTGATCGGACTCCAGCCCGTAACCACTTCAAATCCTGGCTTTCCAGTTGGCCTGATCGCTACCACTGGCCCAATTGCAGCCATCACGCCAGCGGTCCGATCGCTGATCGCATTAGAAACGCACGCCTGGCTTTCGAATTACTCTGATCGCTACTACTGGCCTAGCTGCAGCTCGCACAATAGCATGCCCTCTATCGATCAAATAGAACCGGTCACGCGACCGCACATCGGAAAACCCTCAGCGTGGTGCTCGCAATATTGCGCGATACGCTAGGGACTAGGCATTGACAAACGACACGAAATAAAGATTTGCGACTTGAAGTTACACATTTTGAGTGGTTTATATTTTATCCATAGAGCAGACACTTTTAGGTAAGAAAAATATAAAATCTGAGCAAAATGATGATTTGTAATTCAAAAAAATACATCATTAAAATGAATAAAAAGGAGGAAACTGAGCCAAATAACTCATAGCGAGTTACGGTGAAAGCATGTACATTGTACCTGCATAATTATGTACGTGATTGTAGAAAAATTGGGAACTTTGCGTAACTCGAACTTCAGATATCTCAATTTTTTTTTATCCATTTCCTTGAGGTTTGACTTGTTGAGATTTCACTGTACATTGGAGGAACACATTTCTGCAGATTGTACAGTTTGGGCAACAAAAGTTCCCTTCATAATAAAGCAAGGTTATATTTTTGGAACGATTTAAAGAATCACCCCTCGTAAATAATCATGCTCCACTCTGTGTTTTCTTCCACGAAATTAAACATCATCAACAAACCTTGCCATTTTAACCTGGCCTGGTAAATATTTTGGATACCTATGCGATAAGCAGCTCAATTTGTTTTTGTTTGTCTTTCAGGGAGAGGAGGTGTACGCTGCACTGCTGAATGCTGGGACGAAACGGGGAATAACCATCAGGATAGCACAGAACGAACCTAATAAATACACCGATGACAATGACACACGGAGTCTGCAGGAGGCCGGCGCTGCACAGGTACGCAGCCTGGACTTCAATCAGCTGATTGGTAGCGGCATACTCCACACCAAGCTATGGATTGTGGACCAAAAGCACGTCTTCGTGGGCAGTCCGAACATGGACTGGCGGTCATTGACACAGGTGAGTTGAAAGACACGGAGAGGTTTGGTCATTTATCACCGAAACACTAGTACTTCTCCCTGGTCATGGTATGCTGATCTTGCAGAAGTCTGCAGGTTGTAACAATTATTCATTGCACCTTACAATTCATTTCTAAGCATGGACTCTTCAAAAGACTTTAGCAGTGTTGTGGGACTCGAGTCCAGGACTCGGACTCCAGTCCGACTCGAGTCACATTTTTCGTGACTCGGACTCGACCAGACGCTCGCTATAGTCAATGGTGCGTTATTCTCGACAATGCTAATACTAGGCGGACACTACTTTATTTACGCAATATTTTGGGAAACCATGGGAAACTAAAGATAAGTGTCACCAATATGAATTTTAACATTTTAGGATTTTACTTCAATGCCCCCACCAAAATCATTCAAAACTATAACCTGGTGTTGAGAATATTGGCACAACCTTTCAATTTAAGACTTTGTAATCAGAGCAGTATGGGGAAGAAAGTAAGGGCATGTAGGGTTTTCTGTGTTAGATCATTAATAATAATAATAATAATAAGCAAAGATTTATATAGCGCCCAATCCATCGAAAAAACAATGCTCCAGGGCGCTTACAGAGTAACATATAGAAAATCCCTTTAAACACAAAGTAATTATTAGAATTAACAAGAAAAATGTAAAAATCAGTTTAAAATCAGCATGAAATTACAAACAAAAATGACAAGTAAATATAGAAATATACAATATTTTAAATTACAAAGGTAAGTAAATGTAAAACAGACCAGCTGTGACCGCATATACAATAAAATGTTTGTTAAAAGAGACATACACCAAAACTTAATTCCTAAAGAAAATTAAGAATGGGAAATAAGTGCTAAAATAAACCTTCAGGGGATAGTAAAAACCACAACAACTACAAATACATGTGTCTATAAGATCATAAAAATGCCTTTCGAAAGAAATAAGTTTTCAGCCCGGATTTAAAAACATTGATACTTTCTGTTTCCCTGAGGCACGAGTTCAGCTGGTTCCATAATTTAGGGGCAATGGCGGAAAAAGCTCTATCCCCAAATGTGCATAATCTGGTGTTACAGTGCTGTAGTCTGGTTTTATCACATGACAATCGTGTGTTTCTACGTGAAATGGAACAAGTAGTATGCAGTAATTCACTGAGATAGTCAGGGGCTAGACCATTTAAACATTTATGAACTAAGAGACAAATTTTATACATGATTCTATAATTCACCGGAAGCCAATGCAGTTTCATAAGTACAGGGGTGATATGCTCAAATTCTTGGCACTGTACACTGGGAATTAAAAAGAAAACACATCTGGGTCTAAACAACATGTACACACACAAGGTAAACTATATGGGCTCCGTGCGCCAACAAAAGAGGCGCATTTGTATCTCTTTTGAAAACTCCGTGGACAGGACACACAGCGTGCTCGTGCTGTACTGTACTGGTTCGCGCGTGAAGTACACACGACTTCCTGAATGTGCAAAAGCTAGCCACAGCGTCAGGCGTCGTCGGCGCGCGAATACATTCAAATTCAACTTCTGGCCGTTGATGGGGTACTTGTGCACGGAGCCCATACACTGAGATTTCCTAAAAAGACAGAATGATAGCTAGAGGTCAGGCTACGTCCTTCATCTCATAGTTTCATTTGTGAGCATGGCCCTACGAATGTGCCAACTCTAAATCGGGCAATAATGTCAACAGAGAACTGTTATCAAAACGGTGGTGCCTTGTATTGCAATCCTACAAGTCTCACTGTTTGGATAGCAGTTTCAAAATCCTCAAAAAATTAATTGTGACTTAAAGTGAATGTTGCCATTAGATGAACTTACTGGGGAAATAGATAATGCTGTGACAAGGCCTTTTTTTTTTTTTACGTCATCTTTAATAAGGGTAAACTTCGATCAGTGCAAGGCACTGCTTTCCATGGAGGCCCTCAAGTTAATGAGAACTATGAGACCCATTATGTAGCACCTTTATAAGGATTTACAAGGTGCTGATTTACCAGTGCCTACAACAAAACGTAGGCAAGAAATGATGTGGCAAGTAAGTGTACACTACTTTTTTTCCAATGGAGGTTGCTTTATTTTATACTTAGCTTAGGTTTCCCAAAATAACGCATAAATAAAGTAGTGTCCGCCTAGTAGCATTGTCGAGAATAAGGCACCATCTTTATGTTCATTGTGTGTGTCGGCCATTTTGGATAACAAAGCGAACAACTCAGGATGACCGCCACCTCTGCCGGATTGCTAACATTCGGTTCCAATTGTGCAAATGTTGCCCAGGTTGGCAAACGTCAGCAGTGTTAGCATATTAAGTAGAACACACCCAAGGCACTATAATGCTATTACTCGTATTTCAAATTTGACCATGCCTGTTGTCAAGGACTTGAATGTAATCAAATTGCATTGACTGTTGCTTTGTGCTTTTTGAAAAGATCTGCTCTTTTTGAAACCACAAATTTATATCATTTAATTTGTTTTCTTCTTCTTAGGTCAAGGAGTTAAGTGTAGCATTTTTCAACTGCAGCTGCGTCGGTGAGGATGCTGCCAAGCTTTTTGAGGTGTACTGGACACTGGGTGAACCGGGAGCCAAGGTACCCAGCAACTGGCCCAGCAACTACAGCACACCATACAACATGATGACTCCTATGCAGATAAAGGCCAATGAGTCGGCCACTGACGTGTATTTCTCGGTTAGTGAATTTCTCTAATTGTGACCAAACATCTCCATTACAGTTTGAAGTCTCCAAACATGCTTTCGTGCACTCCGTAGAGGAACAGTAAATGGCGTGTTCGTAGTCTTCAAGTGGTAAAAACAAACATAAGTGATTTTTTTCCCATGCCCAGTAAAGAACAATTCCCTCAACTGTAAATCTAATGCATCTTGCTTTAGCCAGTTAATGTTGGAGGACGTGATTATGATCTGGCAATGTATATTTACTAGGGCGGGTGACGGGTTAAATCGTGAAGCTTTCCCCAAGCCTCTGTCGGCGGACGTGCATACATGTCCGTGGTTCTCATTGGTTTTGTAAACAACATGTTTCGAACTTGAACTTGGCCGTTGTAGCAAATATCGTTCCGTGGCAGGACCTTGGAGTCTGGCAAAATATAAAGTGACGGTGAGAAGTATCGTACAAATATTGTGCAAATGACTATCAAGAATCAGTATTTGTTGTGTTTTTCAGCCCAAAAAAAATCCCTGCAGCGAGTGGTTAAGATTTGTTTATGCCCCTCTCACACCAATCCAAGACCAGCGCGAGGTCACTTCGGAAATGCAATTTTTTCAACAGTATCCGTGGTCTCCCTTTTTTTGTCCGTTTTTTTATGCCAGCACATTTTGATTTCGTGGTACCCATTTTTACTTCGTGAGTAATCCGTGGCCATCTCAGAAACACCACGGGACCAACCCGTGCTCATGTCCGTTTCCTGGAATTCACGGACTGCACGCCGGCGACATCTTGTTGCCATCCCGCTTGCATCCCGTGATGACTTTGGCGCCAGCTCGAGACTACTATGTGGTGTCAGTGGTGACTACGGCGCCAGCTCGAGAGTACTATGTGTAGTCTGTGAGCACTTCGTGGCCAACTCGTGGACACTTCGTGGACTCCGTAGTACCATCCAGTACCGCGTAATGAAAACGGCCGTAAAACAGGCCAACAATCAATCTGGGGCCATCCCGTAAAGTCTGATGTAACTTCAGCCTAACCTCAAGAACACTACAAGAGTACTTCGAATAAGCCATATTGAACATGTTTTCAATTCGGCAATAAATTTCCGAAGTGCACACGTTTCAGTTTTCAACATATCCAAAAACTTTTTGGGTGATCCGTGGAGCATCCGTGAGAATCGGCCCACAGAAGGAATCGACACGTCCTTAATTCGTGGTTAGTTCGTGGCAACCCGTGAGATCCGATTCCATTTCGTGGTTACTTCAATTTTTAAACTTTTGTGCCCACAGACACCTCGAAGTGGCCACGAAATGGCTTCACGTATTGGTGTGAGAGGGGTCTTCGTGAAATCGGTCTGAGGGTGCATCTTACATGCTCTATTGATCTTATAGAGAGGGGACTTGTCTTAAATTGTAAGATGCGTCTTAAGATAAGACAAGCTTCATGAAATCTGCCCCTATACACTCCCCTAATTTCGAACTATTTTATTCTATAAATATCTCAAATTGGTTTTTTTTTCAGCACAGTGTAGGTGCTTAGGCTTGATACTTGCTACACACCCTAATATATTTCAGTGTTTTTGGGGGAATTGCAAAAGGACTTGACTTGCATTACATGTCCACTGTAGTATTTTCACATGAGAGAAATGCACATGAGTATGGGCATGTGACTAATATTCTGGTGACGTGTCCATCAAGTACAGTAATTACTTTGCATTTTTACCATTTGGGGCATATTTATGCATTGATTCCATAATGATCTCTCATTTCACGTGCTGTTATTTGCAGAGTTCACCACCTCAGTTTTGTCCTGATGGACGGACAAACGACATCGATGCAATTCTTGACGTGATGGACAAAGCCGAGCAATTTATCCACATTGCAGTCATGGAGTACTACCCTTTCTTAGCCTTCGGTGACCATCCGCAGTGAGTTTAGAGTTGAACTTTTTAAATCCTATTTTTTGAACTGAATATTTCACTATTACAGTATTAACCCTACGCGTACCCTGCTAAAAGCAACTTTATTCAATGCTTGTCAAAATGACAAGTCTGCTTATTGTGTCCAGTGAAGCAAGATCCATCATACAAAAACTTATCACAAGCCTCAGAGTTTATGGCCACCAACTGCAGCATGATATAGCTGGGAAATTTACTGTTCAATGGGACTAGCTCTCATTGTCTTTGAACTGGCTGTTAATGCACTGATGTTGATGGCTCAATCTCACAGACTTGTACACCTGTAGTGCACTTGCTTCTGACAGGGTTAGGTGTTAATGACATTTGTTGAATGACCCAGAATAAAGAGGGGTGCAAAGATCACTCCATTTTGAATTGAACTCTGATAATAATTGCTGTCATGGCATTATTCTGTTGGCCATTCAGCATTGATAAACTTGATGGTTATGAGCAGGGCAAAAACTGTGGATTTTGTTGTAGAATACAAGTGAGGAGGCACAAGTTAATTAAGAGGAGGTTGTAAAATTTGGACCGGTATAGTGGTTAGTGTCATGTTGGAATCAGTCTTGGGCAATAGAGCATGCAAGTCTTTCAGTTTTCGTGTGAATGTCTTGGTACCAAACACTGACTAGTCTAGTCACAGACTCCTGTGTGGAGAATTTACCCATTGTTATCTGCATGTTCGATTGAATGGCAGTTGAGGTCAAAATGTTTCATTTGATTGTAGTCGCCAATTTGCAGTATTTTCAACATGTATATCATAATGCTATATTTTCTTTCATAGAACCCAATTATTGCCCTTAACTGGATAAGCCTAGTCATGACATTGTAGATCTACATGTATCCTATACATGGTGTTGGGATTTACTGTATTCAAGTATAATTTCTGTCAGCTAGGGTCAACCTGCATGCTCTCCATGGCATTTTTCATTCTTGGACAGACAGAACTCAATTGTCTGAAATGCCAAAAACTCCTCTCGTCACCACAGAAGAAGAAATTAATTCCATTGTGTATGTACTATTCATAGAGCTATATTAAATTACTAGAGCGCTAACTCGATGTACAAAGTAATGCCTGATGGGCGCATCCATGTTTGTGCACAAACCTATGGAAAACTGGCCATTTTGCGCTTGTATTCCATACCGGTGCGTCATCGAAGCCGATACGCCCAAAACCGAAACGCACGATCAGCAAATGAGCGTTTCATTTTGCTCTACGCAAACAGCGCAATGTGTGCGCCTCCCTCTGCTGCAGATGCTTTTCGCCGTGAGTTTTTTAAACCGTCATGACGCGCTTAAGTTGTTTGCGTATCTTCTACTTGCGCGTTGCATTTAGACTACACTTTTAAAATTCAATCCATCTATTTTGATTTTGTTCTACAAACACGCACATAAATTCAAAATGTCTGCGTCCAGAGCGGCTTCAAAGCTTCTCCGCGCGCAAGAATGATGAGTTAGTGCTCTAGTAATTTAATATAGCTCTATGGTACTATAACAAACTGAAATCTTCACTATTGAAAATTCCTTTCATGTAAAATGTTTGAAATTGGGACGTTATTTACATGCAAGTACCAACATGCTTTGTAAACAATTCTGTGTTAAATGAAACTGGAAGGCAGATCTTGAGACTATAAGATCCAATTTTTAAACTTTACCATATAAAAATTTGTGAATGGATTCTGTTTTTTTCTTTGTTTAAACATTTAAACATCATACCCTTACTGTCAATTAATTTTTTTTGGATTTCATGAAATAAATTGTGATGCTTACATTTGTTACATGTTTTTACTTTTATATCTCAAAACTGCTGTGTTTTGTATTTGTGATACAGATTTTGGCCGCTTATAGATGATAAGCTTCGCAGCGCAGCATGGGATCGTGGTATATCAGTGCGGCTTCTTGCAAGCTCATGGGAGCACACCAACAAGGAGATGTTTGGATTTCTACAATCGCTGGCTGTGCTCAACAACACTGGCAAGATGGATATTGAAGTGGTAAGAGCCTGACAAAGTTGTATCTTGCTGCATAATGCTTATGTGGGGAGTGTGCCCTATAGTGGTTAGGGTTCCTGAGTCAAGATCAGAGGGTCAGGGGTTCGAATCCAGTTACTGTCGTTGGACAAGCCACTTCATTCCCACTTGCCTCTCTCAACCCAGGAGTATAAATGGGTCCCACGATTACCTGGGGAGTAACCTGCGATGGACTAGCATCCCATCCAGGGGGAGTAGAAATATTCTCAGTCGTTTCATGCTACTGAAACTGGAGATAAACGCCGGCCTGATGGGCCACGTTGTCTCGTGACGGACTTTACTTTACCTTTACATTATGCTTATGATTTGTATTGATGGCATGAAAGATTTGTGACAACACAGGCATGCATACATCAACAGCTGTAGTCGAGACCACCACAGGTCCGTCACATAGTACATGTAAATCAAAAGTCCTCTCACAAGTCCAGTCACAAGTAATGGGGTGAACAGAAACATTATGAATGCGTTGAAATAGCTCGTGACTTGAATTAAGAGTGGAGGACATGTGGGGACTTGTGAGGACTTGCGATGGACTCAACTAAGGCCATTTTCTAAATGCCGTGCTACTGCTGTGCCAAACTCAATTAATTTGACTTTTTGAAATGCGGCACGGAAACAGCACGGCATTTAGAACCATTTAGCTCAGCACTATATCCTTTGGCTCAACAAGGTCTGCCGTGCTATCGTAATTCCAAACGGCAGTGGCACAGCACTGTTCTAAACACTGTGCCATTGCTGTGCCAAACTCAATTCAATTCAAATTTGGGCAAACATTTTAGGAATGCACTCATGCTCAAAGTAACCTCACATCTGCATCATGAGGAGCGAATGTGGTGCAGATATTGGATGGCATGGAAAGTGCGTTGAACTGCTTGAAAATATTTTAACAATGGCATGCTACTCTCGATGCATTTAGTTTGAGTAATTAAGCTCATCTTATAGAGCAACTGCCACCCTATAGCCGAGCTACTGCAGAGCTCAATTCAGGTGAGTCTGGCAAGGCAGTGGCACAGCATTTTAAAGCCTATGTAATTGACTGCACATCAAAAAAACATCTACAAATAAAATTCAGTGTTAATAGTCAAGCGGGGTGTCAAAACCGAAAATAAAAAAAAGTATCTTATATTGATGACCTTTTATAAACTCAATTACAATGAAACCATGGTATTTCAAAACAGTTGTCAGTTTTTGTGTATTCCACAGCTTTTGTACACCATCGGGGTGAATGTTACACTCGGCTTCACCTCGGGTTCCATTTGCCCCCTCAGGTATACAAAACACCATGGACCACATCACAGCAGTCAAAACTATTATACATGCACTTTTCTTTTTACAGAAAGTCTTTGTAGTACCGGCAACCCCAGCCCAGGCCAAAATCCCCTATGCAAGAGTGAACCACAACAAGTACATGGTCACGGACAAGCAAGCCTATATAGGTAGGTCAAACAGGCAATATATGGGTTGAAGAAAATCAGGTGCTTTAGTCTAGTTTTCTTTAATAGACCCAATAACATATTTTTACCTTAAAATATAAATTGTACATGTTTGGTGCAGCTCTCTTCTATTTGAAATGAACCAGTGGAGCTCAGTTTGATGCAGCATATACTAAGGGAATAAATATGTGCTTGGCCAGTTCAAACAAGTAGGTTTAAAACCAGCTCAGGGCCTGGGCGGTGAGGGTCATTATCCACGTCTAGGCCCTGAGCTAGCTTTAAACATTTGTTTAATACCGGCCAAGCACATATTTATTCCCATTCATAAATACCTTTTGGTCAAACAGTCAAAACACAAATCAACATTTATAAATTTCCCACGATTTTGTTCAGCAGTTTACTTCCTATTTTGTGAAACACCCCTAGCTATGTTTATGGTATATGCCTCGCACGAGTAGTACTGAAAATCTCCTTATATGGAGATCGGTGCGCGCCTGGTGCATAGTGCTCGAGTGGCACAGAACACAGCGGTGTGGGTGTAGTGTGAATTTAGGACTAAGAAATACGGACTCATTGGTAGTATTGCACATGCTTAATAGAAGATAATTAGGAGAGCATCTGGTCACGTGTGGGAGTTCAACCAATAAAAGAGTAATAGGATTTAAAATAGTAAGATTTCATAGGAGTCAAAATTTCATTTAAAAAGTATTTGAAACCAGTTGGTATTTTATCAACCGTTTTAAGCCACTCATGTGACAGGTTCTCGACCAATAGGAAATGTAAATGGTAATGCGTGTTACCCTCAGGTTTTTTTTTCAACAATTGTATTCTGATTCAATATAAGTTACGGGGAAGTATTTGCCATTTTTACAGAGTAAAAACAAAATAATCACAGGAAAAACATTTTGTACAGTATCTGGTTATCAGTGGATACATGTACATGTAGTTCTTCAAGGGAATTTCCACTGTATGAACTTGGCTCCACTGGATGGCCTGCAATTCGAAATGTACTTGATTCTCAATTCCAGGTACATCAAACTGGAGTGAGGATTACTTTGTAGCTGATGGTGGAGTAGGTGCCATCATAAATCAAACGTCGTCCTCTGCTGCAGGGATGGAGAGTGCCCAGAATAACTTCAGGCAGCAAGTGGCTGACGTGTTTGAGCGGGATTGGAACTCGGACTATGCCACATATGTTATATAAATTATATAAAACTGAATAGTGCCCAATAACAGGTGGTTTAGGTAATGTGCCATAAGTTTCGAAATCATTCAGCCCACATCAAGTTGTATCTGGTATGCAAATGATACATGTTTATTGTTATACCATAGTACTAGATAAATAAATATTAATTAGTTATTTTCAATAGCCACTGGATGTACCTTTTGCAAAAATCACTCAATCATGCCCAGGGTATCAAGATGTATTACTATACCTCATACATATTCATGATTGAAAGCCGATTGGTCCATTCACCGTCACGTGCCAGATGCCATTTTTGCTGTAAACAAAGCTAGTGCGCACGTATTCATACACAGGGTAAATACGCATGCGTAGTACACTTTCGCATGGGTTTTATACTACGCATGCGCTTTACGAAGCAATCATGGAACTGTCGCACGGGTGTAATACGCATGCATGAGCATCGCCCGAACTAGCTACACATGAAAATATGACGGCATAGCGTCACACGTAGCATTTTCCGCAATTGGAGAATATTGTGGACAATAAAGATGTCTCCTGTACTAATTTTTTTCCCCACAATACGGTATAAACTCTAAGGAGCGGCTACTGTATTTGCAAACAAACTGAACTTTAATTTCCGAGGTTGAGTAATAATATTGTGGCGGTTGTACCGACAGCAACCCTGAGTCATCCTGAGAAGGCGTTGGGACTTCCCCCTGTTTTGTGGCATTCTACCGCCAGGCACAGCACGGGAACAATTGTATTTGCGGGTGGCTCTGTCTGCAGCACTCGTGCAAGCACACGCGGGAACAGGGTAGGGGAGGACAATGGGGCACTTTTAAATCACACAAGGGACTCGTCTCTGTAGGTTGACATTCATTTGTTATTATCTACTCAGGCGGACTGTAAATCATCTAGGCCTTAACAGGTGTTTGTCACCTTCCCAGGTGCCTCCCTCTTCACAGGTGCGAGTTTCCTAAACAGGTGCCAGTTCCCGCTACAGGTTCTTAATCTTTCCCACTACCTTAATGTTTACTCACCACTAAGGCCTCACTACATATTCCCCTCATCAACTGACTGAAGTAACACCGGTACCCTGATAACTTCTCCCGGTTAGTCGCTTCACTTACGTGCACAGCTACCTACCACAACTAAACTGCACGGGCAAGGGACTGTCAGTAAACACGATGCACTATTTGTAACGGAACTGAACCGTGACTCTTGAAGAACTGTGTCTAATGAGGAACTGCATCGCTGAGTGCGCTAAGGCGCATTATGTGCATCAGCCCTGGCTGACATCTATAGGTTCTTGTCTATTTAACAACTATGCTAGCCCCTGGCTACCACTGATCAAACTGCTATTGCGCTACACAGCCGAGCCTTAAGTTTCGGTCAGTCCCTTGACCGATTAAACTTACAAAACTCTAAAAGCAATACAGTTTGCGTCTTATAAGGTGCACAATATTTGTCCTTAACAATATTAAACTTTTAAAAGGTATAAACAAAAAAATTTGAAGCTGGAAAACTCTCATAACATATAACTTTTAAAACTTTATACTTCTACAAAACTTTAGAAACTTCTAAGGTGCAAACACTTGAATAACTTATATAAATTATGCAGTATAAACAATAAAACCTCTAAGGGTTCATGAGAAGGTGTAATAAGCTGGAGCTTAAGTGTCCTTCCTAGAGTGCTTTATTTGTCCATGGTCATTCCAGCAATGAAGGCGACGTCATACACGTGTGTGGTCTTGTCTTTCATGATCTTCACTGGTCATTCTGATACAGCATGAGGTCTCGTTAACTTTGGTGACTATTCCTGCCCTGGCTTGTTCCAGGCCTTCTTCACTGTATGGAGGTCCTAGGCGTTCCTCCCCCGTATCAGTGTACTGGACGATCCTGGGGATCCTGGACTCAAACTCAAAAGCTTTTAAATGCGCAGTTTTGATGTAAGTGCAAGTATACAGATTGATATGCATCTATATCCTGAAGAGCGCCCCCTAGTGTCATGTGGTGTGTCCCCCCCCCCCCATTTCAAATTCCAAGGCAATTTTTTTTATTTTGGTCATCCCCCATCCCCCCACTCGCCGGCACAGATTTACGCCACTGGACATATGTCATGTGCTCTTCCTTGTAAGAGAGGAGAAAGAAAAGTGAACAATACTAGCCCTTTCCTGAAATTATGTTCCGGGACAGATCCAGGTTTGGCTTAATGGGTGGGGTGGGGGGGGGGGGTATTTAGCTGGGGGGGGGGGGTAGCTGCAGGCATGTGCTATTTTTTCTGCATGATTTTCTTACTTTTGAAAACCACCTCAAGGACCCACCATTGCTGAGTTAGTTTTTGATAAAGTTATTAATATGATTATCATATACATATATCAAATCTATAACAATTGTGCAACAGGCTTCCATTTCAATAACTTTGGAACAGACTGTAGACACATAAAGATTTTAAGTTTGCCATGATTGTATAACTTTATCCGGTAGGGTTCTGTAGTTGATCGTGCTGCGGATTCCATGTTTGGCGTAGTGGTTTAGGTTGGTGGCTTGTGATCAAAGGGTCAGGGGTTTGAATCCAGCTGCTGGCCATGTGTATATGTTGTGTCCATGGGCAAGCCAATTCACACCTGCTTGCCTTTCGCCACCCTGGAGTATAAATGGTGACTGGCATTCGCTGGGGAATAACCTGCGATGGACTGGCATCCCATACAGGGAGGATAGAAATATTCTCAGTTGTTTCATGCCACTGACACGGCAAATGAACGCCGGCTGTATTGGCGCGCAACAGACTTTATTTGTGTGTGACATTCATCCAGTGAGTGTTGGTGTCCGTTCTGAATTCAGGTACGTCAAACTGGAGTGAAGATTACTTCACGGATACTGGAGGAGTGGGTGCTATTATCAATCAGACATCGCCATCATCAGAGGGCATGGGACGGAATAACCAGAGTGCTTTCAGGCAGCAACTGGCTGACGTGTTTGAGAGGGACTGGAACTCAGACTATGCTTCATTTGTCGTTTGACCACAGATGAAAGGTGGACTCAATAACACAGGGTTGCAGGAGGAAGTACGTAGGGTATATGTGATGTTTTGTCAAAATTGGAAACTTCTGGGCAGAGATTGAAATGAAGATAACCCCCCCCCCCCCCCCCACCGAAAAAAAACCCCGAAAACGAAACACCCACCCCACCCCCCAAAAAACCCAAGTTATGTTGACTGCAGGTATTTTTTTGTTCACAGTTTTTTTGCAATGTTTCAAATATACTTTTAAAGTTCAGTCAGTAAGTTTGCCCCTGCATGTTATTTTTTGGATGATTTGTAGAGGTGTATCAGGTCAGGAAATGCGTAGCCTGAAACTTTGAAAGGCATCTCCTCTGTCTTAACCAAATGAGTAGGGCCTATAATATTGCCAAGGAAAGTTTGTTTTTAAAAATTTGAATTTTCATTGTAAAAGGAACATCCGTAGTTTTTAACAATGTATAAAAAACAACTGTTTGCAACCAGTTTCTAACCAGTCTCTTTTTGACAGAACATGTCACATTTATGCAATATGAAAGTTGAATCTTCAGGGTATTAAACTAATATGCCACAATGCAATCATTTTAGACAAATAGGTTTCCATAGGGTACTTTTGAATAAAATGAAATTTGAATATAAACTTCCTTGGGGTTTTATACAGGGCTTTGTAATAACATTTGTTTGTACTGAATAATATTTGATCAGTAGTTCAATCAAGTTGTTGAGTAATTTCTTGAGTTATGAGCTGATTGATAAAGTACTTTTAGTGAAGTGTAAAACCTGTTTTTATATACAATTTTAAAATTATTCCAATGTGTATGGTCACAGTTACATTGATGATCTTAACTGTAAGAGGTAAACCGAAACCCGAGATTAGATTTAGGAAACTGATAAAAGTTAATTTTATTTTATTGGCGTGTTTGACTCATGTGCCATGGTACATGGGTTCAAGCCCGGGGAACATGGTGCTTATGTCCTTGGGCAAGACAACTGCCTCTCTCCACCCAGGAGTATGAGGGAAGAGACCAAGGGGGATCCAGAGAGGTTACTGCCGGGGGTTGGGGGGTTGGCCTTATCTGAGAAATTTGGAGGATTTGGAGGGAATTTTTAGAGATTTATTTTATTACTGTGAATATAAGGCTAATGGGACTATATTATATGAGTTACTGGAGTCCAAGAAATTTATCGTGTCACTGCTAAACTCCATGACTTTATTTTTAATCTATCACATATTTCATGTTTGATTATGTACAAACTAACATTATTACTTGTCTTCCAAGTGCAAAAAGCGTGTAACGAGAAATTCACATTATTTTATGTTTACATTACACATGAATTTGTACGAAAGTGCCATGCACATGTTTGCCAAGTATAGAAGCTAACGCCACATAGAGTAGTTTTTATGTTGTTTAAACGTCTTTGCCAATTTAAAATATCGTTTTCTGTTTGCCAAGTCTGTGTAAAAAGTGAGTTACTTTAAAACTTTATAATTTACAATTTTTTTTTTGTCCTGAAATACATGTAGGACACAGAAGATTGCATAATAGCATGCAATTACTGTAGTTTGTAATATTCCGTGTACTATTTGTCTGTTTAGTATATATATTACAAAAATAACAAATTGCATTGGCCTCCATAAGGTGCGTTTATTTCATAAGGTGCCTTAAAGGGAATATACAACATTTGCAAACATCGAAAAATAAAACTACCAAGTTTTTACTAAATACCTTACTAGGATGTTGGTCAATGACAGTCTAAAGCGTCCTGTAAAATTATGGCACCTGGTGTCGAGTCATTTTCAAGAAAATGGTATTTTTGTATACATTTCCAACGGTGGTCGGCCGACCACCGTTGGAAAAACCTAACTATTTTTCAACTACTGCTCCAAATTTACAATTTTTTCAGTCCAAATTTTGTTTGCTATTGGTTTACATGTTCATGAACGGGTGCAGGCCAGCTAGACTGGTTCCCTTTTCTTACAATTTTCAGACATCTATAAATTGATCCATTTTATCTTTAGTGGAGTCAGGGAACCAGACTACTTAAACAGTTTTGTTTTTCTTGGTTTTTCAAGCATTTTCGAAAACATAACTTCAAATATGTCAGTTAAACAATATTTGATCTACTATACTAACCCCTCAAATAGTTAATCTCTGAAAATTACAGCAAAAGCCAATGATGTACATTCCCTTTAAGAAAGAAGCAGGATTATACATTGTAGTGTATACAGTAGCGACTGTTTTCAATACATGTATCTACACGAAAAGCCATAACTCCACACACATGGTTATAAGGTCAATTCAAACTCTATAATTGGTCTCAAGAAATGGCGCATGGATTGAAAAGGCTTCAACTTCATTGTAATTGATTTAAGCAGTACAAATAGATATAGGGGATTTGTTTGCATTTTCTGGGATCCTGGTTGCCCTAAAAAAGTTAACAATGTGAATTTGTTCAGAACATAACATCATTTCAGTCTGGCTTTCCCAAGAGCTGCGCCGAACCAAATTATTCCTAAGTTAAGTTTGAAACAATTAGGAGTAATCGTTTCGGTTTTGCGGTAACACCATGTGGTAATAACTACTGCTTAGAAGATATTAGTTCTGAGAAGAACTTGTCCTGCTTATTATCAACTTGCTAAGTAGTTTTGTTTTTTGTTCTGTTTAGAACAGTCCTGCTGTAAGTTCTAAAAGAACTTGTCTTTGGTCTCTTACAGCAGGACTTACAGCAGGACTGTTCTAAACAGAACAAACAAACAAACAAACAAACAAAAAAAAAACCCCCCCAAAAAACTACTTAGCAAGTTGATAATAAGCAGGACAAGTTCTTCTCAGAACTAATATCTTCTAAGCAGTAGTTATTACCGCATGGTGTTACCGCAAAACCGAAACGATACCGATACCCCACCATGCAAAGCCTCAAATCTTATAATTAGGAGTAACTAAGTGAGTCAAAAAGAAAATGACCAAATTTTAAAAGATACGTGGCTCGATCCATTTGATAACAATAACATAGGAAAAAAGAATATGTAATTGGCTGTGAAAATTTCACGTAATTTGCATATTGTAATCTCTATTTTAATAGATACCACAAAATTCAGCTGTCTACCAACCACTTAAAAATCTCATTTGCACTTGAACGCCTGTGTGTAATCTCTGGTTCTCACTCAGCTGAATAGCTTAAAAAAATTGCACTCCATGGACAGCTGTAAAAATGGGTTCTTCAAGTAAAACATTATGCATAGACGATTTCAATATATATTTGTTTGTTCACACAAGTGGAAGAACATGCTCGTTACATGCTTCATTAGTGTGACAAATTTAATTTGTTTGTTTTTAAGGTAAAAAAAATTAATCCAGGTCATTTTCTTTTTGACTCGCCCTGTACATGCAAAACATTTACAGTAATTCAAAGTGACTCCTGGGTCTGGTCAATGGAAACTTCAGTTTGTTTGTCTGTCTGAAACCGAATATACTTGAGTCACCCCTAAGGTGGTTCAGCGCGACCGTGGAATGCCAACCTAAGACGGGTGATACCTTGGTATCTTTGAGATGCTCGCTTCCGAATCTTAGGTCTACTCATATATATTCTGTATATAACTTCAAGACTTACCTATTGTAATCAATTGTGAGGATAATATATATAGATATTTCTTTTGTTTACAAACATTGAAAACTGCCATCACTACTGGGACTAAATTTTGCTAAACAATTTGCATGTTTACACCTCCAGGATTTCACAGAGATGTATCTTAATGGGACTGTGACAAAACAATTAAATACATGTCTGATGAAATCGTTAGTGTGTGTGTTTTACATGTTGTGTGGTCCCGCTTCATGAAAGTATCACATTTTAAAGGCGAATTTGTTTAACATTATGACAGAGCAGAAGTCTTTTGTCTGTAAGAAGTTAAGAGATTAAATTCTGAAATTTAAATCTCTACTTAAAAAGGAATTTTGCATTCTGCGCTATCGTTTTTGTTGATCGACCCAAGAGTGGTGATGACTGTCCTCGGCAACATCAGCAGATAGGCCTCCATTATAGGTTGAAATATATTGGCAACTGCCGCCATCCAGACAGCCACAGCCCTTGGTCAGGCCATGGTCAGGCCAGGTCAGTTGGTCCTGGCTCACATGGTATAGCTGGCTTGCCTTGCCTTGGCCTCTATGCTATGTTGCATGCTACAAGTGATGCCTGTGCGTTGTAAGCTGTTAGCATTAACTTCTCATACTTATGGACTTATCTACAAGGATTTAGTGTTCTATAATGGCCGGACTTCCTGATTTAAAAAAAAACGTTGATAACAAATGAGTGCCTTAGGCCTATATACCTTTCTGATATCTGTTAAATTTCTTAATAGTATCCACAAAGGGACATGTTAGCGCAAGTGTTGAGAGAGACAGTTTTGGGGAGAGTAGGTAACTATTGGGTTGTGCAGGGAACTTGACCAGATTTAATGTCATTTCCTTGATGAAGTAGGTAAAACGTTGAGGATGAGGATCATGGTATGCCATCCCTCAAAAGTTGTCGAAAACTAACCATGGACAACAAAGTAGACCAAAAAATACAGTTAACGCGCAGGAATGTGCATCACACTTTCTTTTAATCAATTACTGAAGCAGATTATGCATCATGAAATAGATAATGCATCTCTCATATTTTTCTCATTTATATTTGCAAAATGAAATGCTAATGACACAGGGAAAGGCTCTCTTTCAAAAACAAGGTCGCAGGGTTCTTCGTTTTTGTGAAAAATGTTTGCCATTATTATAAAATGTCAGTCATTTTCCAATTTTTTTTTTATCCCTAACTTTTATGAGGAGGCTGTTCTCATCGAAAAAAAATCACAACAATCAATCAGTTTCATTCAGACGAATGAAGTTTTTCGAGTTTTTTCAACAATGCAAATGGACAAGATGATCATGCCATTCCTCCTTACCAGCTCTATTCATTTACGTTAAGTGTGTTTACATCAAAGAGATTGCCCAATGCCATAGCTTCTTTCATCAAACTACATGAGTTAAATGATTAAAATGTTGTCTACTCCCCCCTCTCCATTTTCAAAAAAATTGTCCAAAATGTGGACAAAGTAGAATTGGTTAAATTAGAATCTAGTACGTGCTTTCATCAGAGAATATTTTGAAGGACACGGTATTTTTCCAGAAAAAAGAGATGCATTCTTTTGGATGATTTCTTTTAGTGAATTATATCGTGCTGCCATTTCCTTCCCTACAAAGAGAAGAGAGAAAAGCTGAATGAGCGGTAATGAAATTTACAAAAGATAACAGTCTTTTACAATGTCTGATCGGCACGCATAAGGGGATACTAATGAATGGCTCTTTTGTGCTGGGCATATTAGTCCAAGACTGACTGAATTTGACCAATTGTCTGGATGTAATCAATCCAATTATGGATTTGTCTGTTCTTTCTTACTTCTCCGCGACCGGTAGTCCCATTCGTATAGCTCTCCCTCCTCTACGTTTAACGCAATTTAGGCGGAATCCCTGGGAATCAATTGTCAAACCCAATATTGCGGCCAAACGCTTATGAAAGCATTTCCTATTACCTCGGAGGCTGTGACTTGAATCGGCAATTCCTGATCACTGACGGACAGGATTGCTATTCGGAAGATTAAGACCAATTTTTTGAGGGGAAAAACATGATGGAGCACTGCTAGTGAATCAGATATTTTGATGTAATAGAATCAGTCACTGCGCAATTACTTCTCAGCGGACACATGTGGGACAGGTATAAGGAATTAAGGAGTGAACTTTTTTCCCCTCCAAAGTTCTAGAAAACCAGGAGTTGTTTGTGGTGTAAGCCAATATGGTTGGGAATATGATTCGGGTAGTTCCTGCTGAACTCTTCTAGGTATTCTTTGTGTGCACAGTTTCAGTTTTGTACCGAAGTTTCCTTAGAAATTATACTCTGATAAAGCAATTAACTTACAATCAGAATCATTTCATGATCAGGTGTTCCAAATCCGTGAAAGACAAGCTTTAGAAAATTCAACACCAAGCATCCTGCTTTGTTGTCACCGGGAATTACAAGAACGAATTTTATCAGCATATTCACATGCGTTGTTCTAACTTCTATCATAATTGTTATTCTGGACGACTAGGAACATCACAAAGTACCAAGTAAACGATCATAATTATTATCTCATCTATCCACTGTGTGCACGGGCCTACTATAGTACTAGTGCAATGTGCTTGCACTATTCATACCATGCACATGGTTGCCTCTTGTGGACTCCGTGTAAGGACAGTAGATGGCGCTTTGACCACTTTCGAGAGATGGGAGAAACCATGGAGGAATAGAGGAACAAAGTGCACCATGTGCACGCACGCATGCTCACCATTTGCGCGTGAATTGTGCGAAGATGCATGCTGGACTAATTTGAATCTCATTGTGTTGTAAATCTATCCTTTGATTTTTAAGCTCTGGCAGGAGCTTCTACATGTTACTTGGTGGTCGGTCTGTCTGTCCCGAAAATTGACCAAAAGTATGGTGTTCCATATGTGCCATCGGCGTCGCATTTTTCGCCAGTTTATTGTGCAATCGCACTTGTCTTTGTTTTTTTTCTTCAAAAAAAGAAATCAATTCAATCCTTGCTACCTTGTTTTGTTTAGACTAGAGAGGGGAGGGGTAAGGTAGGAGTATGACAGAAAGGGAGGGGAAATATAGTAGAAAAGACTTATTTGGAAATACCAGGACAGTTCCGATATGGCGGACAAATCTCCACAGTCTATCTGCTGTACTTGCATCTAATAGTTTTGCTCGCCAGTGTAAGCCCACGGAGCATATTGGGTTACTCGCACTACATGTGCCGCATGCAACTCGTCCAATTACAAACTGTACTGATCGATGGTGATCAAGCTTGCTAAACACTAAACGGATTCAATTCCCTAATTCAATTGCAGCCAGCAAGTGTTGGGTTTGGCGCAGTGGGAAGGTGGGATACGGAGATTGGTGGGCGGAGAGATGCACGGAAAACAGGGCAGGTGTTGTTCATCGCAGAAACTTTGGATGATGATGATTCAATCACGATTATCCCCCATCAATCATTTTAAATTGGAGGGCTTTTTAAAAGGGAAAGAATACAAGGCCAACCAGCAAGGATGAGATCTGTTCACTAAGCATATCCCTTTAATCCTTAAAAAGATTAAAAAGACCATTCGTTTGTCATGCTGTAACTCCACGTTGGTTTTAAGACCTGTATATAAACCAAATGTTCTTTTTGTAAAAGCACATGTAAAGCTGGAGTTAGCCTTCATCTCTTGCGCATCCATGACATTTTCAAACTTTCATAAAGGAGACCTGCTCATACATAAAGGCGGCAGAATCACTTGCAGTGTAAATGATGACAACATGCAATATATGTCACTGTATTTCTTTACAATTGATGTACTTATTCGATTGTAGGTCTTTGAATTTTGGGGAAATCTAGTGGAGTCTAGTTGAGAGTATTTCTGTTTCGAGCACGAACCACAATAACAAAACATGTTGCAGTTTTCCTAACATTTTGTGGATTAGGTGATGGCACATTATACAAAATTGTATCCGTAACCTTTTTTTTTTACGAAGCATTGTGATGTGTCGTACAGTATACAAATATTGAGTGGCTCAGAGTGGAATGGGAGGAATATTATCGTAAGGTAAACTCTTGACTTTTCTATTTCAAGAGGCGAAGCCGAGTGAAATGGAAACGAACAGATTTTACCGAGCGATAATATTACTCCCATTTCACAATTTAAAGCCACTCAATATTTGTTTTATATAACTGACATATAAATCCTTGTCATTTGATTTACAGTTAAAATCATTTGGTTTACAGGTAAAATCGAATAATGAATGTTAATGAGTGCAATGGTGAGAATATTTTCATGAGTTGAAAGATAGAATGTTCAACGAGGCGAAGCCGAGTTGAATGGAACACTCCATCTTTCAACTCAAAGTTCATCTTTCAAAGTTCAAGTTAGCAACGATTTAAAAGTCATAACATTAACAATATGAAAGTTAATACTGTAAGTCATAAAACAATGCAAACAAAGTCTGCAAGGCAAGTTCAGTTCCTAACTGCATCCACTTCAAAGGCAAGTTCAGTTCGTAACTGCATTCGCTCCAAACGCAAGTTTTGTACTGCTGTATAAAACACAATGTGGTCTAGCGCAATGATCCTAATCGCGGCGCGCGCTATACGATCGTTGGTCTAGTGTGTGCGTGCAATGGAGTACCGAAGTGAATACGTCACGCGCACAAAATGTGTGTAAAAGACATTAGCGCGTGATTCAGCTCGAGAACAAACACGCACGCGTACACCCATTCATTTGTACTACACTTTCTGGTTACACGTCGGTACTCAGTCCATACCTAATTAGATCAATTAGTATTATGGGTCATATTTTTGACCATTGCAATTTTGTTGCTAAAATAAGGAATTTTTGGTTTCATATTTGGATAGATTTTAGCTTCCTAAGGGAGAAATCCATTGGTAACATTTTTCCATCTACCATATGGCGGCCATCTTGGATTTCAAAATGGCCGCCATTTCGGACCTAATTTGTATCATAACTGCGGACTTGATTGTCATATGAAGTCCATTTTGGTGGCCAGCCCTATGTTTTTGATACCAAGGAACCCCAGTAAATCATTGTTGACGTGGTACTCCCAATGGATGGCAGCCATCTTGGATATTTCAAAATGGCTGTCATTTTGAACTAATTTGCATGATAAATTTGGACTCGAATGTCGTATGAAGTCCATTTTGGTGGCAAACACCATAAATTTGATACTAAGGAATTTACATAACACATTCTTGATGAGGTATATCCCCGATGGATGGCAGACATCGTGGATATTTCAAAATAGCAGTCATCTTGGATTTCATTTGAATAATAAGGTTGCACCTGAATGTCGTATGAAGTCCATTTTGGTGGCCAGCGCCATGTTTTTGATACCAAGGAACCCAAGTAAATCATTGTTGATGTGGTACTCCCAATGAATGGCAGCCATCTTGGATATTTCAAATGACCGCCATTTTGAACTAATTTGCATAATAAATTTTGACTTGAATGTTGTATGAAGTACATTTTGGTGGCAAACCCCATTAATTTGATTCCAAGGAATCTAAATAATACATTCTTGATGAGGTATCCCCGATGGATGGCAGCCATCTTGGATATTTTAAAATAGCAGCCATCTTGGATTTCATTTAAATAATAACATTGCACCTGAATGTCATATAAAGTCCATTTTGGTTGCAATGGCAAACGCTATGTTTTTGATACCAAGGAACCCAAGTAATCATTGTTGATGTGGTACTTCCAATGGATAGCAGCCATCTGGGATATGTCGAAATGGCCGCCAATTTGGACATAATTTGGATAATAAATTTGGACTCGAATGTCGTATGAAGTCCATTTGGTATCGAACTTGTGTAACCATGACAGGACCAGGGTTGCCTCGTCATGTGATGCAGATGAGTTTGAAAAGGGTCTAGCACGGTGACAAGTGTTGACCATTCATGGGCTGGATTGTTAATAATTGGCAATAGTAAAGCGATCGCGACAGAATTGTGCACTTTGTGGATAAAGCATGAAACTTGGCATGTCGGGTCTTCATGCCATGACGAACCTTTTTGGATATGGAGGCATTGCATAAAATCTTGAATTTTATCTTCTAATTTGGTCACTAATAGGTAAGAACTGCACGCAGTAACAAGTTGACTGCTTTCTCTTTCATAAGGTCATAACGCGTTTTTCAAAGTTGCCAAATTTGATCATTTTAAGAGCAGCATTCGTACTTTTTCCTGTTCACAGGGGTATATGACACCATAAAAACTTACAAAAAAAATTTCATACGGTTGAAAAATATTCTTTAGGATGTTTTCTTCCTTAAATAAGTTTAAAAAATTTAATGAATATCGCTCCAATTACAAAAGAGTGCCTTTTTTTCTTTTTACACGTATTTATATTAAAAGTATAAACATGTACAGTACCATGTACAGTTCATTAAAAAAGGCGAACATGGGGCCTTTAAAACGCCTCTTACATGCAGTATAGCAAATTCTAGCAAAAAAACCCTTGGCCTCAACGTAAAGCTTAGGCTTGGGTGGAAACGTCGAAATTAAAATCTTGGCAGGAATCGGCGAGAATCCTAACTATCGCACTAATTTTATTTTAAAAATGCACTTTTTGGTGTTTTATGGGTCAAATTTACTGATCATAATTTCAAAAATTTACGTTTTTTACATTTTGAATTTTATTTTCTAATTTGGCTACTAATGGGTAAGAACTGCTAGCAGTAACAAGTTGACTGCTTTCTCCTTCATATATCAAAACACGTTTTTCAAGGTTGCCACTTTTATCATTTTAATTTTGAATTTCGGCACACTTTTGAGGCGATTCTGACCCACTGTGCAACAGAGTGTAATAAGCACACAAGAGCATGGGCGTCGCCAAGATTTTTTCTAGAGGGGGTCAAAACATATTCCCCCCCCCAAAAAAAATTCCTGTATTTCTCAACATATATTCTCGATTTATCAGTTTTAGAGGGGGGCAGGGACATTTCGCCTCCCCAACTCAGTCAATACTTTTTGTAAATATTCCATTGCAAAACAGTCTCAAAAAATATTACAATTGTATCATGTTGCGTGTGCCATTAAGAAAAAGGAAAATGGAGTTCAGAGGTCCCTCAAAATTTTTGTATTGTATTGCATTGTTTTCCATTTGTCACAAATTAATATAATGCTAATGCAACAATTTATTTACTACAATAACTAAACTTAATAGAATGCTAATACATGTACAACACTTTGATCAATTAAACATAAATGGTGACAGATGGGGGAACCAGGAAGAAGCCTAAGCTTATACAGAGCCTGGCCCTGTTTGTGAAAAACTTATGAAATAAACAATAATTGAAACTATAATTTAAATCAGTGGTCAATATATTAATTAATTAATTTCTTAGCATAATTGTAGAAAAACTGAAGGAAAATGAAATATACTGATTTACAATATAACATTTGATTTGGATGGAATGTGACTTATACAAATGTGAATTATGAATGCACGTCTTAAATTTGGGCCCTGAATTCATAACATGACTGTAGAATAATAGGTGCAATACCTTTCTATGGCACTATTGAGGCTTGGGTCATGAAGAAATATGACAATAGCGACAAATAATGTATACGAAGTTCAATGAACTCGCGAAGGATATCAGACGTCAGGAATGAAGTCCCAACATCTGAAAATTCTTTTCATGGCACAAATAGTTAACTTTTAGACTTGGGTCATGAAAAAGTGGCATTCACAAGAGTAAACCTTATCAATATCTATAGATAGGTCATGACCTTTCAGAAGGTCACCAGAGGTTAAATATTAATGTCCTATATATGCACATTCTTTTCATAGCACAAACACCTTCCATTTATACTTGGATCGTGAAAAAAATTGGGGTTTAAAGAGAAAAAGTACAAATAGCTATAAATAAGGTTTACAAAGGTCATTGACCTCTCAAAGGTCACCGGAGGTCAGATATGAATTGTTCCCAAATCTGATCATCTTTTTCATTGCATGAAGGCCTATGACGTAGACCTTGTTATAAGGTCATTGACACTCAAAGGTCACCATAGGTCAGATATGTAATGCCTCATATCTGAAAAAAAAAATCATGGCACGAAGAACCAACATGCGAAGTTCATGCTTATATCACAAAGTGCACAATTCTTGGAAATATTGGGCTATGCTGCTGTGTGAATACTGTCTGTAGTTGGCAATTGGCCTTATTCCTGAACTAAGCTTGAACAGCGAATTAAGCTTGAACATCTCAGTAACTAGTACAAGGGGAAGTGGTATGTGCTATCACCATAGTTCCAGGGAAAGTCGATTGAACACAAGTGCGCAGGTTTAGACCAAGTCTGGATTGCTGCTTTAACTTCTGATCTGTACAGTCAGGTAAGAGTCAATCAAATCATATCCAGCAGTCCTTATAACCGCGCTGTTGATGCCCACGAGGTAACACTCGTAGTATTGTTCGATCTGTGGAATCAAACATTCTTTCAAGAAAAACCTACCATCCATCGAGGTAACAAGGTGTTATTTCCTTGGTATCAAATTTATGGGGTTTGCCACCAAAGTACCCAAGATGGCTGCCATCCATTGGGAGTACCCCGTCAACAATGTTTTACTTGGGTTCCTTGGTATCAAAACATAGGGTTTGCCACCAAAGTGGACTTCATACGATATTCAGGTGCAACGTTAGGTAATGAAAACCAAGATGGCGGCTATTTTGAAATATCCAAGATGGCTGCCATCCATCGGCGATATCTCTGTATCTGTATCATTATAGCCGGTAACGCATCCCAGGGGAAACATCACACCAGCTTATAAAGTTAAACAACTCATCTCAACAAGAATGTGTTATTTAGATTCCTAGGTATCAAATTATTGGGGTTAATGGAATTATTGTACAGAAAAAAACCCCAAAACATGATAGAAAGAATTACCAACCCAAAACCAAATGGTGATGGCGACACAACTACCCCGTTGTAGTTTCAGCTTAGTGCGGTGGCTACTATACATTTCGACTCCTACTCAGATCCCTTCGGAGGTCCTTGATCTGCCCTTCGAGCCAACGTTTCCACCACGGTGTCACGTCCTCTTGTCATCGTTAGTTCGCTTGAACCCCACTTCATCCACCACAACAACAACACGAAATTAAGCCTTTCCCGTGAAAAACATTTCTTTTATCTGAAAACAAAATGCACCCTTTTGGTTTGATTCATTTCAGCACACCAAATGTACGTATTTCCTGTGTGATTACGTCATCATGAGGAGTAGAGAACTTGTGTACATATGGAAATTATAATGGATGTTTAAGGTTATATATTAATAAATTCAAACTTTCGGTTTGATAACGTCACAGTATTTGGAAGCCCAATGGCAACATTGTGTAGCAGTCGACATTGGAACCACTGCGTATGCCATGCGTACGGGGGTCTAAAAAGTCGGCATTTCGTGCTTACGCAATTTATGGACGGCCCCTTGATTTGTCAGCGGCTAAACGGGGGAGGGGGAGGGTTCTAAAAATCCGAAGTCTACACTGTAAAATACCTAGTCAAACGCGCAGCTAGCTGACTACAGCTAGGGCCAAGTTCGGGCAAGGATCATTAGTCGACTAGTGGTTGATTTGTGACGTACCTTACGCCTGCGCTCTGATAGCAACGTGCGAACGTCTCTAGTCAAACGCTGGTCAAAATGTCATCGCAAAACTTCTGGATCCTGGCTCTCTGCTAGCGTTATGAATGCGCGCGGCTATTGGTTACCAGCGAAGCAACCAACCCCAGTAGGCTGGTTCCAAATAGTCGACTAGCGTAGTCAACCACCGTCGACTAGACAGAGTTCGGGCAAACGTTAGTTAACCATTGGTCAACTATAGTGCGAGAACTTGGCCTAGCCTGGCTACAGGGTCAGGTGGGTGCCGCAGCTTTGACTGGTTTCTAGTCAAATTTAACCAGAGTGTTTTCATGCATGCAGCCCCAGTGCTGTTGAGGTTTTACGGCTGACCTCTGTCGACGAGATATATACTCATGCGTAACCAGCGAAAATCCGGTATAGAACAAAATAACACACCCATACAGATGGACCCAGGAACTATTATGGGATATGCCATCAAGGATCAGCTGACCATGTGAATTAGAATGACAAAAGGTCACATAATCAAGTTATACCTCACGGTCAGCCTGTCAACATATTACAGTGCACGAAAGATATACACGTGTCAGACGATCTACTCCATTACGGGCTCGTTTACATTATAGCCAATCATGTTTCCTCAAGTGTACGGTTTTCTCGATCTTTTGCTATTATGTCTCTTCACACAGGGACTTGGCGATCATGCCGACAATCAAGCCAGAATCTTGATTTTGGGGGCGGGGGCTTCTGGCTTACAAGCGGCCAGGACTCTCCACGATGCTGGAATGGATGACTTTATCGTCGTTGAGGCTGCTGATCGGATCGGTGGACGCGTCCAGAGCACACAATTCGCTGGCTACACAGTGGGGCTTGGGGCACTGTGGGCAGCCCCAGAATACTCCAAAACTGACCAAATTGTCCGCGATCTCGACTTAGGTCGTCACCCGAGTGATTATGACAACTTGACTATCCGCAACGCGACCGGGCACGATGTGACTGACGAGGCCGATGCTAACTACGAGCGTCTAGAAAAAGGCATCGAAAAACTTCACGAACTGAGTGCAAGACTGAAGAAAAATGACGATATACCAGACATATCCATGCGTTCTGCCCTTCGAATTGGTGAGTGGGTACCACAGAGTGCGATTGACAAGGCGATTGAATGGTTTGATTATGACTTCGAGTACGGAGAGGCACCTGAGGTTTCTTCTACCAAAGCAGCTGTTGCACCGCAGAGCGAGGAGACCATAGACTACATCACTGACGAAGGAGGATTCGAACAAATCTTTGATGAGGTTGCTGGTTTCCTGAAGACGCCAGCATACATCAACCACACCCGCCTGAACCGGAAGGTGGTATCCATCGATTACAGAAATGACGCGTCAGTAGTTGTGACGTGTGAGGATGGCACACGATACATCAGTGAGTACGTTCTTATCACCTTCAGCATTGGCGTCTTGCAGAATAATTTGATTCAGTTCATCCCGTCTCTCCCAGAATGGAAAGATGTTGAGATCAAGAAATTTCAGATGGCCGCGTACACCAACATCTATGTTAGCTTTCCCAGCAAGTTTTGGGATGATTCTGAATGGATTCTCTACGCCAGCGAGAGAAGAGGTTATTTTCCACTGTTTCTCAACTACCAGGCAGATGGGCTGTTTCCTAGCGGGACACCAATGATGCTGGTCACTGTTGCTGGTAATTTCTAGTTTCCTAGTTTCCTTGATTGACTTCGTTTAAATTTTTTTTTTTTAATGTACTAATACCCCAACCAGTAGTGGTCATGCTTAACATTTTACCAGGTGGATATCTAGTAAATATCCTTCTAGCGTGATATCCTCCAACAGTTTACTTGTTGTGCGCTATATCTTTCAGACTTATTATTCTCCACACAATTTACGAAGTTTACGAAGAGGCTCCGCGTCGTAGTTGTAACCAAAGAAAATTGGTTACTTTCTCGTGCTTGGTTGTTTTTCGGGGGTCCTGACTTTTTATATTCATCATTGATGCGCCACCTTTGACTACAGTGTCACAATGACCTATAATGGTTTTGATTCACAACATTTTGCTCTGACAATTATTAATTTGTATTTAATCAACTAGGCGATGAATCTCGGCGCGTTGAGGCACAACCTTCGGAAACGACCAAAGCCGAGATACAACAAGTCCTTCGTGACATGTACGGTGACAGCATCCCTGAAGCCACCGACATCCTGGTGACTGACTGGTCTCAGAATCCCCTCACCAAAGGCTCCTACAGCAACGTCCCCGTGGAGGTTCCTACCAAATGCCGCCAGAAACTCCAGAGCCGAGTGGGTCGCCTCTTCTTCGGCGGCGAGGCAACTTCCGACGACTTGAATGGCTACATCGCCGGGGGTTTAGACTCGGGGGACCGCGAGGCCCGCAAGATGCTGCAGTGTCTTGAAGACTTCGCGGAATGCCCGGGCTTTGAAGGGTTCGGCCTCGAATGCGAAAAGGCTAACTTGGCGTGCTCCATTCGTAATAGCAGTGCATCCCTCTTAGGTCTTTGCAGTCTATTTTTGATACCATATTATATCTTAAACTAAGTCCTATAGGTGGCGTCAAGAAGTTGGTTATCACTAAAAAATTATCAACGGAAATTGGGTTTAAAGCATATAGCAGTGGCTCTCTCGAGATTATCATGGTATCTAATCGCTGTTGATGCAATTTATAGTTTGACCATGTTGGTGTGTCATTTCTAACGGTGAATAATGAAATTAAGTAAAGTTGGTTTCCTCTATATTTTTTTAAAGCCGTATTAAAATTAAAACAATGTATACGTAGGCCTTAAACATGTACTTGTACGTTTTATAATGCACTAATGTATTTTTTAGTGTATTTGTTAGATTTGTTTTTTTTCGTGTTAATATTTTCTAAGCACTTGCATGGGTAATCGGTCGTGCGTATAAAAACCCCCACCTCTGGATCCGCGCCTGCTATTACCCTACGTGTAAACCCTGTGTGTGTGGCAGTTCGTACACACAAAAGAGACCCTATTGTTGACAAGCAAACTTCAAATTTCACGCCATACGCAACAACTAGTGCATTCGGCACTAACTAGTCTTTGTATTTCAGCATTTAATTCATTGTTTTAAAGTTCCCTTTGTGGTTCATTTGCGTATGTAATTCAGTTAAAAAGTAGCAACGTCACAATTAACTTATCCCAGTTACTAGTCAAGTATAACTATTATTGCTATTGCTTTTGCCATTTCTTTCAAATTATTTAGTAAAAAACTCTGAAAGCATGATGCAGTGCCACAGCTTTTGATTTCCATTGTCAACATTAACCTATTTCAGTTTCTGAATATACCTGACCAACATGTTTTGCTAACTGTTCGTTTTCACTGTTTTTCACGTTTTTCACTTTTCCCGGCTCCCCGGGTACCCTTGAGGGAAAGTGGCACGTGGTTATTATTTTATTTGGTGTATTTTTTTTTGTAAGAGGCTGCCGTGATTTGTATGTTATTGTTTCTTTTCTACGCTTAAATAAAAAGGACTGTGCATCAAAACTGCAATTCGAATTCAGTCATTATGTTTAATTTGTGTCAAAGCTCAAAATATGCGTTATATGCGAAGATAAGAATACATGGGCCACAACAATAAGACTGAAACAAATTAGTGTGCTCCAAGGGTCCTAACTTAAAAGAATATTGCGAGACACAAGTTTTGTTCCTTTAATTATTTCCTGGTTTATTGCTTTCCAATAATCAGATCATTAAAAGTCCAGATAATTGGATCTTTCATTGTTAAGGATCATCATTTGAGGATTTCTTCATGTAATCTTTAGAGGGTCAGGAGGTGGGTTAAAGTTTGTGTCGTTTTTGGCAAATTAAAAAGAAGGTTCAAAATAAAAGCAATTTCGTTTGCAGCCACATACTTTTTAATTCAGTGCTCAATACAATCTTTCCTCGCCAATCGCGCAGGATTACAGCGTGAGTTTGTAAATGTTCGCAATTTGGCGACAATGGCGACTGATGACAGCTGAAACCCTGCTTTGGGGAGGAAGAAAAATGAAATCGTAACACGCAGACAAGATGCTTGTATAGTTATACACTTCTTTTCATGGATGATTTACAGAAGCGGCAAGATGACGTATCTCAATACATGATGTACATCTTGTACAGTGGCTGGTGGATCAAGATTATTCTCTTCCATAAGTTCAACACATAGATCAAACAAGTCCTGCCCATCACTAATGAATGTGCATTCGCGTCACCGATGCAGACTTCTGCATCATCCACATCCACTGCCATGAGTTGATCTCTTTGCGTTATAAATCTCTGGCGAAGCATACATCACAGCTGGTCTCCCTGTACAGTACTGTTGCGAAACAGGTGACGATGGTAGTTCCAAACTCTAACGATTTCGTCTTTTTTGCTCTCAGTATTCATTTGCTCCTGTATTCCTACCTGGATCATTCGCATGAAACAAAAGCGAACCGGTACCAGCTCTTTGTTCATCAAATTTCCTGAGAACTCGCCATCATCCTAAAGCTCTCCGAGTATGTTCATCCGAAACTGGGAGCATGCCTTGCGGAGGATTGACCACCAAGCTTCTATGCGCTGATTAGCTATGCTCCTTCCTGCCATGAAAGTGTTTTTCATCCGCCAAGGTATCACAATGGTTACGCCTAAAAAATATAGAAAATAGGACCAAACACTTAGTTCTTTCTGCTTGCAATCAGTTGATACTTAAACAAACAAGAAAACATACATACATCCAAACAAAGGCATTCTTAATATTATGTCAGCCTAAATTAAGGGCATATGCCTCATTAAATGAGGCATACTCGGCGGGGTCCATCTTCAGGGCACTAATATGTTTTTGTATTATTTCACAATCGAAACTAATACCTTGCTGCTACAAATTCGCCTTAGAAATAGGCCTAGAGCAACGACTAGTGGTATCCAGGAGACAATCAGGAATAGAAAAGATTGGGACGGTTTTTTCTACTGCCTATCAAAAATCAAAAATACTGGACATACTTTAAATGTAACCTCATAATTGTTGAAAATCGTTCTATTTTATAACCCAATCATATCAACAATAGAGATTGGATTTTTTTTTTTAGTTCCATTACATCGTTAAATGCCGCACAGTATTCTTATCTTGTGTTCTTATTTTAACAGCCCCTTCGAAGAATGTAGGGACTTCTTTTACAATGCTTTCGTCGAAAATATAACATCTACGTTTGTTCGAACTCTGATAGCGCCCACAGTGACACCAATCTGAGCAAAAGCAAACTGAAGGCAAGCCATCTAATTTAATCTTACCTTCCAATAAACGGTCGGCAAAAGCCATATACAAAGACGGCTGACAAACTTGTGCACCTGTTACCGAATGAGGCGTATTTCCGGTATAAGTCGTACGTACGACTTATATGTCGTAGGTACGAGATATATGTCGTACGTACGAGTTACAATTGATATGTCTTACGTTCGACTTATATGTCGTACGTACAACATGTAAGTCGAACGTACGACATATGAATTGTAACTCGTACGTACGACATATAAGTCGTACGTACGTACGACATATAAGTCGTACGTACGAGATATAAGTTGTACGTACGGGTTATAAGTCGTACGTACGAGTTAGCTGATGTCCCTAATACAGTTTCGCACAATTCAACAGCAAGAAGCATTTGCTACCTGCTGTGTAGTAAATGCTGAACAGTTAAGGAAAACTATTATTCATACGGAATCAAGCATTTGCTTATCCTTAATGCTTTTACTCCTAAGTAAATGCTTTTACTTTTTGCTTAAACTTCCTAGCATTTGCTAGCTAATACGACCCAATGTTCCTAGTATAGTCCACCAATGCACTTTTCCTTTTGAGTTTTACTTTGCTTTAACTTTATTTTGCAACTTGAAATGAATGCAGGGCCCCCGATGGAAACCAATTTTTAACTGTCTGGGCATACCCTGGGTAAAGAAATTTAATAAATAAAGACATAAACAATAAACAAATAAATACTGTCGATTTTGTACTCGTAACGTAGGTCTTTGGAAACCTTGAATATAACAGACATCTAAACGTACATTTGTGACGATAACAAGAAATACGGTGTATACATGTACATATGTACATGTAAATTATTCAACCGTCACCAGTGCCTTTTCAAGGCTAGGGCGGCGGATGACACTATCAAGGTCGCGTTCAGCATCAGACAACTGACTTGTATATTAGAATGACAATAAGCCATTCTTAGTGATTCCTGTATAGCTGCAACGCACAACTAGTGGCCCATGTATGGGGCCTATATCTGTTCATTTTTGACGCCCAGGCATCATTGCAAAATAAAATTGTAAATGCATCAAAAGAGGATTTTCCCCCTCACAACTCAATTTTTTGTTGCCTCTTTTTAGGGACATGAACTAAACTCGCAGAGTCCTGCAACAGTGCAAGTAAGTTGGCCTCCTTCTTCGGAAAACTTTTAACTTGTTTCCTCTGATTTAAAAAAAAAACCACGTGTTGACTCCACACAATAAGATCCACAAAATATTTCTATGTTTTGTGTAAAGACCTTTAAAAAAAAAACCTGTTAATGAGCAACTGTGTGAGTCACGTATGCAAGAAAACAATCGCAGCAATAATGAAACTGCACAAAGAGGACCTGACTAGCCTCACACAAAGCTTTCAAATGGTCAAGTAAGCCTACAATTTGGAGTCACATGAAGAAACTTTACTTGCCTTTTGATTTAGACCAAAACATTTAATCACGACTCAGTATATATAAAAACGGCCTTGTTTCGGAATTGAAACTGTTTTTGCCAAACTATTTTTGTCTTCTGAACTGGACTGATCAGCTGCTATCACGACATATTTTTTTAAAAGGTTTTTCAACTGTCTATACTAGTATGTATATCATGGTTGTTTTTAATGAGGCATCTGCTTTGATTTTTGTGATTTTTAATCTCCCCCCCCCGAAAAAAATCATAGAATTTCATTTTGCTATTTTTATGCCAATACAGAAGTTATTCAATTTTGAAGAAGACATTGAAATGTAAAAATCTGCCCACACTGAGTTATGGAATGATCACATAGCAAATTTTGATATTTTTTTTGTGCTCTGACAATAATTCAGACGGCTCTCTTTGTGTGTAGACGCGCAAAAGCAATCCAAAATAAATGTCTTTTTTTAAGGGCATTTGCAGCCATCGAAAAAATATTCGTCCCTTCAAAAATTACAAAAAAATATTGTTTGGAAAAGTAGAACTATCCCATCATTCAGTATTATTTTCTTTTTCTTTCACCATCATGACCAGCTTTTTGCTCCGTCCCCCTAGCATTTACCGACAATGTACATGTTTTGTTTGTGTTTGTTGTACCTATCTATTAGTTGTCTGTCTTTCTATAATTACTTTGAAATTATCAATGTTTTTTCAATTGTAGGCCCATCTGTGTAAGGCATGCCCCAATAAGTGTCGGCTTTTTAAAAGCATTCCTCAATCTTTCACTTCTTGTTCCCGTGATTATTCTATGTTTTGCACTTGATGGAAATAACTGTTCTTGAATTGAAATTGAAATCAAATTGATTTTGATGAGTTCCATTGGGTGGGCATCTTTTAGCCACTGCATCCTCCAAACCCTAAAGCAAACCGATGGCACATCCGTTGCATTTTACCCAATACTTTCACATTACCGTTTCCTCCTGTAGCGCCCTCCACAGACGAGGAGCAGTTGAAAGTCTGAAAAAGTAAAGTAGCAATTAATTAGCGCCCTCACAAGACCAAGGTTATCACTTCAATGCCAAAGTTCACTTGCTTAAGATAACCAAAGCCAATTATGTTTTAATGTTTCGTTCGAAAAAAATGGCATTAATAATTTTAAAAAAAATTGCACTTGAGTGATAGCAACACAGTTGCCTCTGTTAAAAAATGCCTTTTTTATGCCTTTTTAATATTTTCTTCTTTTCTGAATGCATTCGCTGGGGAATTGGAAGGATACTATGCCTCACAATACCAAATCCATTCTGCTTTTAACGGATGGTTTGTAGATCTTTGTGATATCCCGACTAAGTAGAATACTGTAATCGTCACAGGAGGCATCATTGTCACAAATGACAAAAATTTTGTCAACAATTTAGATGTAAATAGACCTTAAAAGCTGCTAAAAAACCGCCACCGGAAGTCTAATGGGAAATACATTAAAGCTTGACAATACACGGCCATGGGAAAACGTGCTTATTGTAAGACTGACACTGCCGCTGCCTTTCAATGGTTGATTTTTTTTATTGGGAAAATAGCAAATTTATAGACCGAACAGTTTCCGTTCACCACGGGACAACTTTTGGCGGTGTGCTGAGGAAAACAAGAGGGCAAAGCTAAAAGGAACACCATGGTAACGCACCAGTCACATCGGACAAAAAGAAGCCCGTTCAAGATTTCACATGCAACCAACACCGTCGTCTGTAAATCTACTGCGCGATTCGCTTGCTTTTTTTTTATACGCACGATGTTGCGCGTCCAATTTGGGATTAATTTTTCCACGATCTGGGGGCGAGTTTTCAACGGTGCGGCACCGTCTCTTTACTCAGTAAGCGCTGGGGGCCGGAGGCGTGATCCGCCCGGGGCTTGGGAGAATCACGCCGATAGCGAGGCATGCAGCTGAATGGTGCCGCCGTAATTACAAGGCAGTTTACGGGAAGAGAGGGCTGGAGATGAAGATAATAAACATCTCCCCCGAGTTCCACTTTTTTTTTCTTGGTTGGACGAGAAGGAAAGTGGGAAAGAGCAACGACCGGATTATCGAAAACACATTTGGCAACTCCGGGTGGATATGGAACTGAAATTAAAAAAGAAGAAAAATGGAACACTTGGTATCAATAGCAGCACTGATTTGTGACTTTTTCTGGAAAGGCATATTCGCGTTGTGTCTTTCTCAATTATTTTATGTTGGCAATTTTTTAAACTGGGCCACTGAAAAAAAAGTGGTGTTGCCACGATTGATGTGTACCAGGCGAAAGTACATAATTTTTGAATTTCCCATTATTGTACCAACAAAACAACTGGTAATTTAATTCAGAATAAACTCGGAAAACTCTCCCTCAAAATCAATCGTGCTTTGAACAGATCTTGGACGGAGATGACTATTAAGAAATTAAAAGAACGGCAGACCATTCTCGATTTTCGATTCACAAATGTGTGGCTGAAAAGCTGGACAACGGTCCCATCCCCCATCAAAAGTGTCCTTATAATTATCCTTTCCAGATGATCACATGGAATCGCACAGAGATGTGAGAGAAAACTGCAAAGGTACAAATACAGATTTAGCAGGATTTGGTTTAACATTTACAGCAACTGTTACTTCTTGACATCATGGGGGGGGGGGGGGGGGGCAGCTTGAAAATGAATGGTTGGGGAGTGGGGTGGTTCTTGTGGGGGGGGGGGTCTGAAAGTAGCCCTACTCGCGGGGGGTGCTGTTCAAACATGCATGTATAACGCGCGCGTGTACACTAGTTTTGGTGCAGACCAGTAAATCGGTCCGTAATTGCCTACGCCAGCCAAATCACGATTTGCATGCCCTGAAAATCTTCAGTATTTGAGCATATTGTGGGCCATGAACTTGAGGGTTTGTAAAAAAAAATACGGGTGGAAGCCGTGCAGAGGACTATGAGCTTGTAGTTCCGTTCAATTTGGATGAAATTGGGGCCCTAAAAGCGCTCTATGTTGCAATGGAGTGTAGGCATCGTTTTTCAAAATGGCGATGGGCTTCAGGACTATTTTAAGGGGTGATCATCTTCGGATGGAAATTTCTCCTAAAAGTCATTGACCCCCCGTAAATTGAAAAGAAAATAAAAGATGGTGAAATAAGCTTTAATTTGATGTGTGTCTCCAACACTTTGGAGAGTTTGAGTATTTTCCCCGAATTTCTGAAGTGGGAGCATTTATCATTGGGGTCAATGGAAGTTTGTTTTATACTGGTCTGCAACCATAGGCCTATAAACCTTTATCATGCTGCCACCATTTCAGTCATGTTCACTGTATCCAATAACAGTGCTGACTGATATTTTTTTGGGAAAAAAGGAACCAAGCAATTTTTCCTTCCAGCCTCGCTTTGGTTACGTTGATTTGAATGGGAAAAATCCAAAAAGCCGCAACATGATAATGGTCTATACCGTACTTGTTTGACATCCATTCCTCGCAGTGTTGGGTTTGTGTGTACCCATAGTAAATAATATCTAGTAAATAGTGCAAGCGCTGTAAGCACAGAATGATGAGTGTAAGCCAAGAATTCTGTGGTATGGCAGACCCATGCTGATTGCATCTGAGGCAATCACGGCCCGTACATTGTCGAGATTCAATGGTACTTCGACACGATAGGTAATTAACGAAGGAAATGACTCCAATTTACCTCCCCGGTAAATTTCCAAGGGCTTCGTCCAACTCCTTTGTGCCTATTTTTCCCCGAATAATAAACGAAAAGAATAAAACTGGGATAATTAATTACATAATGTGGAGATCGATCTGTAGGTTCGGTTCAATAGTGCAACGATATCGCAAACAATAATGGCGGCCTCCTTCGAACGGCCTCGCCGCTGATATGAAGTAGACCCATGCAGGCAATTGGCGGGCGCGGCGTGCAGCATCACCCGGCAATTAATCCCGCGTACAACCGCTCTTCACTGGAGTGCTAAACGGAGCTCTCAAGGCGTTGCATGGAGGTATTTATCCTATAATTGGATCATAATTATTTTGAAGGTGAATTGGCAAATTGTAATTATTGGTTTGCAGATTATCCACTTTGGCTCACAGTTGGACCGGCAGTCGATGGGGAGGAGACAATAATCGTGGGCCTATATTGTTCTATTATTGCATCCTTCAAAATATACATATAGGCCTATTATTAATTGAAAACCATGCACTAGCGCCTGTTGCCAATAAAATACTGGTATGTTATCTGCAACTCATCCAGAAAGGATGTGGAATTAATCACTGGTTTGCGACTTTCATTGAATTCTATTTTACATTAAAACATTTTAAAACAATACAGTGCATACATGTCATGTCCTGTATAGCCTTTCCTTGTCTTTGAGTTGAATATGTCGATGTATTTAGGTAAAATATCAATAAACTTTATGAAAAAAACCCAATGAATTCAAGGGTTAAAGAAATAAGCCTGATAACGTTTCGCACATCAACAGAAATCGGAAAGCAGATTGCGACTACTTATTTGTATTATGTTGTATATAATTAATGATACAATTTCTCTCTGATGGGTATTGAATGAAAGTCGTTACTGTCTCCTTCGACATGAAAGTTAAGTGCATGTACAGTACGTGAGTACATGTAGTTCATCATTCCATGACATTATTAACGCATTTGCTGTCGACACCGAGTACGCAGCGATTGAATGAAATTATAGCCAATGTCGACCGCAGTGTGAGAAAGATCCCTGGTGAATGTATCTGAAAATCAAAGAGGGGAAAAGCAGGGATTCTGAATTTTGCCTCCTTTTCCCAAACACGCATAAACCGTGTGAAGTCTTTAGGCCCAATCAAGCGGTCTAAACTGACTTGACATTGTGTACCTACACGGGGCTGGTTAATATACATTTAATCATCGGCGGTGTGACGATTTCAATGTAGGAATCCCCAGACGCCACCTCCTGCCGGACCACTGAAAACTGATTGACTATTCCCGACAAGTTGAACTCTTTTTGGGTCAAATTAGTGAGCAGATATATAGAATCGATCATGAGGGAACTATTTGTCGCTCTTTGGAAACTCCTCAATACCCCACGGTTTGTTTCTGTTGCATAATTCACATTGAGGCTGATTTGTTCTGACTTTATGCTTTAGAACAGGTCGACACCGAACAGAGGGAGATAAACAGACAGGTTGAATGGACGGGGTACTTCCCGAATAACGGTCATCAGCTTCTCATCACAATAGAGATGTCCAGGTCGCCGGGGATTCACTGCAGATAAGCCCACTTTAAACTACCTGCGGCGCCTGTGATTTGTTTCCCCCAATCAAAAGAAATCTCTCCCTCCTTCCGAGTCCTTCATTTCACGAATCTCGTTTTTATCTCTACCCCTTCTTCTCGGTGTTGGTAGCTTTTCAAGACGATCATCGCGGAGCATCTCCCAGAGATGATTGCGAGTGTCCCGTCCCGCGCTCCCAGCGGAGAACGCTGATGCGAGGGAAGACGGTGCTTAAGAAAATTACCCCAGTTCCTTGGGGTTAAAATAGGAGATCAGCGCTCAGCAAGCCGGTGAATTGGCAGCCTCGGTACTTTCGAATTACGGATACCATCATGCAGAGTAGCCACGTTTAGCTGGTCCAGGGATAACTCGTCTGGCTTTGCAGGAGGATGAACATACAAAAAGTCAGTCAGCTAGAAAGAGACTAAAGCTTAGCGCGGTGTGACGACAATCAAGACAAGTAATGCGATAATGAAGTCCAAAAACTCTGAAATTAATGAAACGCCCGTGAACCGTAACTAGTCCTTACACGTGATGAATTGACTTTTATTCAAAATGACGGTGCACAGGCCCGTGCATACTGATCTTGCGGCTCTTAATTTTGGAATGGTAAATACCGGAGCTGTAGCACACTGCCCTCATTGATGTCTGTAAGTTCACATGAAATCAGGATCATACCAATGTCATATTAAAGTCAGACACCCAAAAGGTGCACTCACAGGTGAATTCACTCGTACAGTTTGGGACAAGAATTACACCACGTTTTTTGGTTTCCAAAATTCTGTTAAGCAGCAAGTTTCAAAAATATCCCAACTGTTTTTTCTCAAAAATCAAGCAAATACAAATTAAGAAAATATAGATTAATTCTGATGAAAAAAAACCGTGATTTCGAACATTTATAATTAAATAACGAAACGTATCACGCTTTTGCAAACACAAGCGTTTGCGAAAGACATTGATACTCTTTGTATTTAATTGTTAATGCTTGAAATCCTGTTTTCTTAATCTGGATGCAAGAAAATTGAACCCATTCCCTTAATCTTCATGGAATCCCCTCACTGTACTATAGTTTGTAAAGTCAGCTCACCATGCACTCTGGCTTGTAATGATTGGTCTCATCCGGAACACAATGTTCAAAGGACCGCCGCCAGCCTCTAGTATGTCAGATTGACCGTGACGCGGTACCCACCTGCGGTGCGGAATGAGGCCCTTATACACCATGCCGAAGCAGGACCCTGGCCAACCATAACGCTATCTGGCAGAATTACACCGAAAAACCTCTCCTTGTGGAATTCAGCGGATATTAGAATGATTAGATGGGGACTTAACTACGGCATTTTAATCTCCCCAAACGAGCCGTGTTCGCGAGGCTAGGCGGTGTTCACCTTGTCCATTCGTATAGTCGAGTGAAAGCAATTTACCTCTAGGAAAAAAAGACATTTTTTTTCCGGACGATGCCATCTTCCAATTCTTCTCTTCCCCCTTTTTTCAGAGTGTGTCACAGCTCTGAAGCTTCGGTTGATTAACCGAGATAGGCGTCTTTTGTTGGGACTGCACCTCTCCTGGGCCCAGCTTGGCATACAAAGCTAGGAAAGAGAAGATGCCAGGGATCTGAAATACCGCGCATCACTCTCTGGCTTGACTCCCTTGATTAGAAGCTAACTTGAAGCGTTTTACAAACCCCCATGTGCGCCAGCGGCATATATCCCCTTCCGTATATGGTGCAGGAGAACCATACCCATGACTGGAAAATGTACTAATTTCATTTGGACCGTGTGCGGTCGTTTGTCCCCTTTTATCTTTTTTCCCCCTCCACCGCCAGCAGATTGGCTACTAGTGGCACTCCGGGCCGGAACAACAAGCTGCAAGGCTTCGGGGACACACACATACAAGCAAACCTCCGAGACCCAACCAGAGATAGGACACTACTAAAGATTCATCGCCTTCACTAAAGTTGATTTCGTTTTTTCCCTCTTCCTCTCTCACTCTTTCTTCCTTTAAATTTTTTTCAGGAAAAAAAAAAGTAGGACACGGATAATGGACCCGATTGGCGGGGGGGGGGGGGGGGGGGGGGGGGGGGGGGGGGAGGGGAGAGGATGCGGCTGAAAACGTGAGAGGCAGATAAGAAATACAAGGAAGCCGTACCAAGCAAAATAATTTTGAAAATTGGAACATGGGATCGGGATTCTCCGGAGACTGGAGCCCAAATTGGAATGGATATAATACAAGACGCGAGCTGTGACGGTACAAATAGACCTATACGTTGATGAGAAAACGGACAGATAACGCAGTGGATATCAGGTATAAGGTGGCAGAGATAGGGGCAAGTGTTTGGCTTGGTATCGATCTTTATCATGCCGCCACCATTTCAGTCATGTTCCCTGTATCCAATAACAGTACAGAATGATAATGCTTTTGTGTAAAAAGGAACCAGACTATTTTTCCTTCCAGCCTCGCTTTGGTTACATTGATTTGAATGGGAAAAAACCCAAATGGCTGCAACATGATAATGGTCTATAGGATTGAAATGCATGTGTTTTTGGTTCAATAGCTGAAGAGGGGTGAGATCCACCGGTCGACGCTGATCACAGAGTTTGTTATGTTTCTGAGCCCTGTCTTGAGAGGTATGCACCTCCTAAATTCTGGTGACTTCCAACTGTGAAAGATATCCCGATAATGGGGTCCTAATATCGCGTTATGGATCGGAAAGCTTATTTCCTTCAAAACGGTGGTTTTCGATTTCGGGATAGTTTCATGTGTATGTGCACGAGGTCTTCACGCTCCATCTTTGTTAATTTCAAATCATCAAAAGTAAATATTTATGGTCACCCTTCTTTTTGATGTGTTAATTTGTGTAGCATACTAAATGCTTATAGATGTATAGCCCCATGTTATCATTTTTCTGTCCTTTGAACAAACATGGGCAATTGATAACATGACAATTTGAGCACTGTCTTGAGATGTATATAAGTTTTTCTTTCGTCCCATCTGCGTGGCTATGTTATTGCTTTCTTACTTGTTTGCCAATGTTTAAGTCTGTTTCTGTAGATTACTTCGGTGTTTTTGTCCTGCCGCTTAAATTCATAAAAAAGTGTTACTTACCAGAAGAAAATGAGGTAGGAATAACATTGTGTCTGACATCTGATATTTAAACAAGAGCAGGTTTATATAAACTGGAAGTCTGGTCGGTGGTCACGTAAGAACACGGAGCAGACAACCTCTAAACACTTTGGTTGATAAAGAGAGCTAGATAGCAAAGCTTTGTTCAGTTACATCACCATGTGAGGGTATCCAGGTTCAGTTATTAAACTACTTTCCAGAGTTCAAATTACATCAAATTCCAATAAACTTTAAAGCGACCATCGTCGTACCTTACTACCCTGTACGTTAAACGACTCGAAAGAGTCTGCAGCTCAGCCTCTATGGTGATTCCGTGTTAGGAACGAAAATCAAGCATTAATATCAGCTTGTAGCTTTATTTAACGAGTACTCACTATAAGAGGTCAGTCGAAACAGGTTGGTTTCCTGAGGGTGATTTTCTTTTCGAATCACGTGTATAATTATCTAGCGACGCTCGACGTTCTCATTAGTTTAATCGAACATTTTTGGTGGGAATCGACTAATTGAAATAGCCTATGCCTGTTGAGTTTTTTATCTCTCTCTTTCTCCTCGCTTCTCCCAAGCGCTTTGAGTTGTTCTTCAGCATTCATGCAGGGTATTTTATCAGTCTTCCGAGTTAATGGCCTGGCCGAGCGTGAAATCTGGCCCGGGCTGCATGGGCATGAAAAGAAAAGTTGAGAAATCAAGACTCGTGTAGCAGCAGACCGGGCCAATTCAGACCATGTCCGCGCCTCTCACAGTTGATGAAAAAACGAATTAGCATGATTAACCCGTGAGTGTGTGTGTGTGGGGGAGACGGCGGAGACAAGGAGAGTACCGTCTCTCTATCTTTCCTTCCACCTTGCCCTGATAGAAATGTAATTCTGAGTCAATCGGGGCCAACAAACAGGTTCAGAGCGGCCATTAGTGTGATTAAATGGGCCGGCACCAGAGTAGTCCGAGAGATCGGCATGAATGGGGAGCTCTGGCGCTTGGAGACTGCCCAACTCACCGCGGAGATGCCCGGCCGAAGAGACGGCGGGAAAGGAGGGGCAGTCCTCGGCGGGAAAACTGATGCGGTTGTTGGCTCGTTCCATTCATCCAATCTGAACCATCAATCCATCTCTACTCAGCGCGGCATCAGAGGAATTGTCATGGAGACGTGCGCGGCGGCGAACACCGAGAGACAGAATCGGGAAAAGAAAAAGAGAAAGAAAAGAAAACCACATCTTTTTCCCCCGTATCACTAGCGGGGCCAATTTACCGCACCAAATTCACTTAAAGAGACGGGGCACTGGGGCCCCGAGAATAACAAGCTCATACGGGAGGGTAGGCCCGTGTGTGTGACGGTGCGGCTTCGGTGAACTGAGAAGAAGAAAAAGCTGGAGCGGGGAAGGGCAATCAGTGGGAGCGACGGTGTGAAGCATATTGCCAAGGGGGCAATAAGGGACACGCTTGGCGGCCCGCAACGCCTGGAAGGGTTGGAGAGTCGAGGCTCAGATACTTTAGAAAAATGCCGACCGCTTTTTACACTTGTGGCCGCCCCTTGTATTGGAATATACACTGGACCAGGGCGGTAGGGAACAAAATGCAAGGAAAAGTGTGAGGTGGATATAACTTGATTTTCTCCAATCATATCGGCGTGGGTAATTTATTAGCCATTATGCCAGGGGACTTGTAATATCCCGAGGCTTTCCTGGGTCTGTTAAACAAGATATGAAATTAACAGACCTTATTTTTTCACTCGTCTTTCAGTTTGCCCCTGTGTTTCCCATCTCGCGTAGCCTTTGATTTGTTTCATTATCGGTAAAAGAGCGGAACTCATCGTGGGATGCCTGATCATACTAGCACACAGTCATCATTAAATCAGCTCTGCACAAATGCACTCTGTATAATGCAAGATACCGTTCACGATGAAGAATATGAGGCATCTTAAAGATGCACTGTCTGTGCTAAGTCGAGTTTTACCCTCGAGAAGTAGAGATGTTGGTTTTAAAATATTTGTTTTAGCAATATAAACTTACTCACCTTAGAATTAGACACCGACAAAAAACAAGACCTATACATTGAATTATAAAATGCATGTAATTACTTTACAAAGTTTGACAAATTTGCGGCAGGACAATAATTTAGTTTTCGTAGAATAGACTGGTTCCCGCGCTATTAACGATCAACCCTGTTGGGACCGGTGACCCGTTTACACGGAGGATCTGTTTGTGCGTGAAAGCAACCCAAAATAGGTCCTAAACCAAAGGCTACTCTTCATAGGTTGCAGATCGAAGCCCAACAACAGGTATTTAAAAAAAAAAAATACTTAAATATACAAAAAGAAGTTTGCAGTACATCATAAAATGAGAAAGAAAAACAAACGCATATAGGATGGGGTTTGTGGGTTTACTTGCGTTGTTCATCTAATCTTTAAAATTGCCCGTGTGGGGTCAGACAAAGACCAATTTATGAGGTACCCAGGGAGACAGTACCCCACAAGTACCCCTCGGAAAAAACCCACTCCACCCAGTGGCGTAACTAGTGTTAAACTTCTGAGGGAGCACCTGGGGTGCACACATTTTTCGGGGGGGGGGGGGGCACTGAAGGCAAGTGCCCCCGGTCTCGTGGTCTCGTGGCCTAATGAACAGGGGGTAATAATCGTGAAGCGCTTAGGCAACATATTATCATTTTATAATCTAGGCTTGTTTACGCGTTTTGTTTTGCAAGAGTCGTATCGAACTTGTATGTCTTTATTTTGTCTTTAATTATCATCATTGCTTACGTCAACCTTTGAAAACAAATTCCCTCAACTTTGCGTCTTGCGAGGGAAATATGAAAACACTCAATGCAATCATTATACCTGTTACCTGATTATTGCTCTTTGCTCATTACTGTTTGATGAGGGTTGATTACTTATAGTCGTGGAAGTTTGGAGGTAAAAGATCCTTCACAGTCACGTACGTAATTATATTAGCGTCATTAACGTCACTGTTGGGATGTAATATACCTATTTCATCTCGTATGTAGCGTTTTCTTACGATGCAATATTTTTGTGCGTACTCCGGGAAAATGTCGAATAGGTAAAACAACCGTTTTACGTGCTTATACCCCATTACTTGCTACAAAACAATGCTATTTGTGCACGGATCTTACTCGGAAAACTTTTACATCTATGTTGACGTGGCATCGGTTTTTTGAACTTTTTTTTTTATTAAACGTGAGTCGAATGGAAAATGGTATTAAGGTTCAAGTTGTGGATGGGTTGACGGAAAGTGGTTCTCTTCAATGTGGAAAATTCTTTCGAACCAATATTAAAGTGATCTTTAGTGAAATTAACATAATCGTTGAGAGGAATTAGACATGACTAAGACATGAATTAGATATGACTGAGATTTTAGATATGACTGAGATTTTAGATATGACTGAGATTTTAGATATGACTGAGATTTTAGAGTTGGCACACCCTTGATGCGATACATGTGGTATTAAAATAACGGGGCCGTATCATAAGTCCGACGCCTCATACGTCCGACGCCTCATAAGTCCAAAATTTCGGACTCATGAGGCGTCGGACTTAATATGAGCGGACCCCAAAATAATATTCCGACACAGGACTACTTTGGTTTCTTGGGTTTCTGATCCGTGCTCATCAATGTATTTCACCTCTCCATGTTCTGACTCTTTATAAGTGTCAAATTCGTCCCCAAGTTAAGTACTGCTGTCATATATGGGGTGATGCCACCAACTCCACTTCCGTGTCTTGGACCAAAATCAGTCTCAGACCATTCGTCTTGTCAATAATGACAGCCTCACCAACTCACTCCAGCCTGTGCTGGCCCACCGACGCTGTGTTGCTTCCCTTTCAGTTTTTGACTGTTACTACTTTGGTCAATTTTCACAGGAACTGAAATCTATCATGCCCAAAGTTCACACTCATGCTCGTTCTATACGAGATCTACCACCAATGCTCATCCTTTCACAGTCTCAATACCTAGGTCTCGCACTGTATCCCACACATCATCCTTCATTGTCCGCTCATCCGAATTGTGGAAATCTCTACCACAATCGTTCTTCCCACCATCCTACAACCCATAGTCTTTTCAATAGCTTCATCAACACGCTCGATCTCTAATATCACTTTCTTAGTCTCATTTCCTCTGTCAAGAATCTTTTGCTTTCCTGCATTTTCTTGGAATTATTTACCACTAAAAAAATACAAATCAAAATTCAGAAACGGAATCCATTCCAAAAATACAACTCGCTCTATTTATTGAGTATAAGGGAAACTCCCCCCCCCCCCGATCAGTTACCACCCCCTGGTCACATATCTGTCCTACTATGTCACTTTATCAATCTTTGAGAAACCATAAGCCTATCCTCCTTTTTGCTACGCGCGTATAGGCGTAAATTTAGTTTGTAAGGGTACTTCGGAGGACCGCAAATGTCACCACCATGTAATTTCTTTTTGTTAGAAAGAAATCGTGGACAAAATAAGTTTGCAGCCCCTGCTTGATCAAGTGCATGGATTTCTTCATATCTCTTAAAATGACAGTGTCCTGATAGATAGGTTTCTTGAGGCTTTCGGCAGACCTTTCAGGATAGAGGGCAGGAATCCGTGGTTTCATTTGGCCTCTCAAAAAACAAGTAAAATAAATGCACAGTAAACTAAAAAAAAAACCGGGACTCATGAGAGACTTGAGCTATTAAGCTAAAAAAAAAAATAAAAAAAATAAATAATAATAATCACCTTCAAACCAGTCACAGACAATAAAGTTCGCAAGAGATTTTCTGACACGACATGCTTTCGTTCAGCAGACATTTTCCATGCTCAGCAGCTCAATTAAATTTGCTCCGGCATTCCCTAGGTCAGCTTGAATGACCAACGACGACTGTTTCTGCGGCGTGAGACATGAAACGGCCGTCGACGCGATAAGTGCATAAACATTTTTTTGCGTGACTTGGACAGTGATTGTGATTTGCTGCTACTAGTTATGGGTGACAGTTATACGCAACGCTTATTGGTTGACTAAACTGCTCATTCTTTTAGAGTACAATGCTGTTTGATATACTTAATCTGCAGCGCGTGGCTCGTTAGTGGACGTTGAAGGCCGAACGTGACTTTTCTGATTGTTTTGGGCTGACTTTACACGCAAACAATGCAGAAGTGGCAATGAACTATGTATTACTTAACTACTGAAATGTCATTGGCAATGACACTTTCAAGTGGGTGTGGTCATCTAAAGACGGGGTTGGGAATGGGCGGAACTATGAATAGGCCTAAGAGAATTAACAGACTGGGCGAAAAATGAAGACGACATTAAATGACAACGAATGCATGCTTCTTGATGTAGGCATGGATCTATACATGCATATGAAAAAACTCCATAACTAATGCTAACCGTGATGAGAATGACGATGACGGCGACAGTGACAATGATGATGACAAGGGAGACTTCAAGTAAATTAATGAAGCTAACAATGCCATTGAACGTTGGCAGTGACAGTTAGTGCGTGGATCGTGGCTATCATGGTAGGCCTATGCACATTTCAAAAGACCGTAAAACCACAGAGTTTATTAAAAATGAACAAACGAACACACCCCCACTAAAAAAAGCCGACATTATTCATGAGAATGCCGTCAAATCACAGACGAGGCTCGCTAACCCGTCTGCAGATAACTACACGGCGGTAAGCTTAGACGGGGGCTCGGGTCTTCTCTAATTAATTAACCAATCAACGGTCTCCGTCATCAATGTGGCAAGGGTCCCCTGCAGAGGCAGCGATTTGGCCCGTCGTGATTGACAGCTCCTCCTCACTGATGGCATTCCGTGTGTTGCATCCGTGATGAACGACGGGACCCATGATGATCACGATCATGATTATGATGATGATATTGGCGGGGACTTGGCGAGGTTTGCTCGTTAAACAATGGCTAATTACACAGGCTGTAGGTGATTATAACATGATACACAATTCATCACGTATATAAAGCGTGTACCAACTGATCGGCAGGGCTGCTGGATCTGGAAAGGAGAAAACGGGCAACTGGCGCAGGCCGCGTGAGCTAAGTTCACCCAAAAGCCCTAGAGTCTTGACTGTGAAGCGGGCAGTGATAAGGACCAAATGTTGTTTGCGGTTGCACACGGTGTACAGCTGAGGGCTTGCCGAAGTTTATCTTCACGTGCTATCTCCGGACTAGGTCGTTTCATCTTCCGTACAACCGTACAGCTAGAATTTCAGTAAACTCCTCGATTGTTTTTCCCTTCGAGAGACAACGACTCAGTTTTTGAACAGGGATTTACTATCGTATCATCAGCTTGCAGTAAAATCTCGTGGAATCCAAGATGACGGGCGAGACGATACCCATCGGGCATGGGGACTTGCACGGACACATCTCGGCTCCAAGACCGCTGGTGGTGGCCTCGTCGTCGGTGGCTTCATCCCTGGTCTCCTCGCCGGCCCAGCGCTCCCCTTCGCCATACACGAGCTGCTCGGGCTGGGCCGGACCGGGACCGCCACCGACCCCACCATCATGTGTGACCCAGCCACGGCGGTCGGGCACGACTCTCTACGGGCTGCTCACATCATGCGGACCCATCATCTCCACGCCATGGCTGCTCTGCCTGGATTCCACCCGGCCTCCTTGTACTTCGCCAAGCCGCCCATGTTCGAGCCGGCCACTTTGGCACTGGCAATGCACAACCGACTGGTGACAGCAGCCACCTTGCCCCAACCACCGTCTCTATCGCCACCCTCACGTACCGAGGAGCGACATCCGATAACAGGTGAGCTTTATAAAATAGGGGAAACATTAGGCGTGAGACTGACAATGCATTGTGACAGATAACAAAAACTAATTCCCTTTCGATAAAAGTTCGCGATTCTAATACAACTGGATTCCACAGTTGCAAACTGCGCCGTCAAAACTTATTGAATGTATTTGCTCGTATTTATAAAGTAGGCCTATAGGCCTAGGGCCTATGCAAAAAATACGACTTCGGTAACGCTCACGACGGCGACACAGATATTTCGGCATTTGGTTGAATCCGATACCGGATACAAGTAAGGAAGTGACATTTGGGACTTTGCAAACATGTAAAAAAAAATATCTGAAAAACAAATATTTCTTTAGAACAAAAAAAATTTCACTGATCAACAAGACTTGCTTAATGCGTTAAAAGTTCCGAAGTGATTACTCGAAGTTGCACAATGCCTATTGGTTAAAAAAGTTACAACGATAAAACTAGTAATCATCATTAAACACCATAATAAACTAGGAAACATTGAGTGAATAAAAATATGCAAAAATGGTTGGAAATAACTCTGTTGCCATTTTTTGTTGTTTCACGTTTCCTCTTTACAGTCTCATACCATGCTCATAATTCTCTGAATTCTCATGTGTATTACCAGAAATCTGAATTGAAACCATCTTTCACTTCATGCTATCTTTAAAGCCTTCAAATCGGGGTTGTTATCTTATTGCTACTCGTAATGATTTTATGCAACGTCTCCAATGCAGATGGGGCAGGCCTATTATAAAAAAGATGACAGTTTTCTTCGAGCTTTCAATACAAACGTTGACCCAGACGATCTTGATTATTGAATGTTTTCACCCAACTTGTAAGGCCCACTCAACCACTCCCCCCCCCCAAAAAAAATCGAATCATTGGTAAAACAAAAAACTCCAAGTATTTCCGAAGAGTCAAGCATGTTTAGTATTTTAATATTTTACCCTGGAAGCTGTCATTTAAAAAAAGAGACACCAAGTGGGCAACAAATGAAACTTGACTGAGTGGACACGTCAGTCAGATGAGATCACAGAGCAACGGTAACAGAACTGACAACAATGTGCCCCACACTGCGCGCCTTTGAGCCCGCTAGAAAGGCCCACCCGCCTCCACAATCTCGCCAACATCCGCCGATTTCCTTCTCAGCGTTTCCGACTCGTTGTCCGGCTCTTTGAGGCGACACTGGGTGTCGTGTCCCGGGAATGAATGGGAGACAAGAAAGGAAAAATCCCCGTTACAATCAAGAACATGTTTCTTTTCCCGTCTTCAATTGGGTGCTAATTTATCGTACCGTGTACGCGGCGCGAACCCCCCGACGAGCCCCGACAATAACCGCACAGTGTATTCGTCCGGAACTCGTACCACGGCAAAGAAACTTGGAGAGGAATTATTAAAGGCTTCCCTTTTGGAAAGCAGACAACACCACAGAGACAATATCCACCTTTGTCGCTCTGTTGACATCACTACATGTTTTCCAGAGCATTTCGGATCTCGATTTGTGTGAATAGGAATGTGCATAAATGGGGGGAAAATGTTTAATTAAAGTACGCGTGTCATCGTCCTATTCTCTGGAGGCCGTTCGCAATCACCCCAACGTGGGGCGGTGAACAATAGCTTATTTTTCAATCAGTTGATTGGTATAGCGGTCGCTGTTCGCTTAGTTGTCAATACATGCACTCTGTAAACGCTGGTGCGTTTTAGATGGGAGAACTGCGTGCAATCTCTGCCTCCAACAGATGGTTCATATTTGCTCAAAAAGTTTTAATCAGTGGAAAGGAGAAGTAATCGCTCTCAGCAAACGGTGGCCCAGAAAAAGACATATACAAATGTACAAATTGGACGAAAACTTGCACAGGGTTTATATCAAAATTATTTCTTGAGCTAAATGATCCTTATTATCAGTTATAATTAACGACGTGGTAATCAGGATTTACCTCGCACTGCATGGAAAACAATCGGACATTTGATTCATTATAACATCATCACGCCTATTGGAGAAACTTTTTGTTTCTGTTTTCACGATAAATCGTGATCTAACCGATTGCTTCAGGATCCATTGAAAAAAAATGTTAAAATGCTTAAACTTCATGGATCCAAAAATAGTAGAAATCATTCCAAATATAAAGTCGAGATGGACATTCCTCCAATCTCAGAAATTAAGTTGTATGTGATTATCATCAAGGATAGAAATAAGACATGTATTATTCTGTCTCAAAGTGCATACATCTAGTGATTTGTACCATCAGCTAGACTCACAAACATTTTGCTATTAAAATTTGAGGAAGGCCTACGAGTAAAGCTTTTTCCTGTGTTAAATGTGGATCGATAGGGCCTAGCGGCCGGCAAATGCTATACAAAATTGCGATGCTAAAAAATCCCGAACACGGTGTACTTAATACTGAACAACACTTTTCTCTGGGATATTTTTCCGTGAACATTTGATTTGGTTCCCAATCAGGTATGTGCGTGCACGATTGTGTTCCCCGTGTGCTGACACAAAGTTTCTACACCAAGTGCCCGGCATGAAATTGTTTCAAATCTCTGCTATGAACAAACTAGTAAAGAAGCTAAATTGGTTTGTCAAACATCAAGGTACTTCCCTATTTTTTTTTTTTTTTTTTTTTTGGCGGACACTTTATAGACCCCGACCCCTTAGGTGTGACACTATCGCTAATTGTGAGTAAACACCAACCGTGTGAGATTGGACACTTTTGGGTGTCGGTAAAACGGCTAATCCTGTTTGCTAGTGTGCATGACCACGTACGGAGATTACCGCTCTAGTGTGAAGTATATTAGCCTACCTGGGCCCAATTTCATAGAGCTGCTTAAGCAGAAAATTTGCTTAAGCACGAAAAAACATTGCTTAGTAAAATTAGGTTACCGGCCAAAACTCCATGTGATGTACATAGCTTGTGACTGGTATTTAGCTGTTGTTTACTTAGCATAACAATCGCATGGAGTTTTGGCTGGTAACCTGATTTTATTAAGCAAGACGTTTTGTGCTTAAGCAAATTTTGTGCTTAAGCAGCTCTATGAAATTGGCCCCTGATGTATGGTGACAGACGCTTAAAATGGTTCCGTGTTTTTCTGTACGCCGCTGCAAAAGACGATCGTTAAAATGTCAGCATTTTTTGGATGACACTGTAAGCGTTCACACATTCTATTTTTCAACGTGAGGCAGGGTATTTCACGAAAACGTGTCAATGCACCTCGCAAAAATGAACCAAAACGGATTTTAGGCCGTACTGTAGTTAAAATTATAAATTGATATAAAACTCTGAAGTTGTTTTCTTCATGCGAATAGTGGTCAAAACTGTAATAATTACGTGAAGCGTGATTAAAATTGGTCTCAGTTTTTATGGATGCCATGATGTTTGGACATGTTAATTTTTTCTTATTCGCGGTAAAAGTTGGGAGTGTTTCCGATTTGTCTTTTAACAACGTTTTGATTATTAAAACAATCAAGGTTTATAGTTGTTCATTTTGGTGGATTTAATGCCTCCATGCTTTATTAAGAACAGTTTACCTGAGGTAGGCCTATATACGTGCTTTTTCAACATTTTCTTTTCCGAAAAAAATATAAAGTAATATAATGTCTTGTAAACAAATACATTTACTTGTTTGTTTTTGCAGGCCCTCATACAGTTTTAAAAATTGGTTGTAAATGGCGAGCTCCAGTTCAGAATTTGCGCACACTATTCAGAACAAATTAGGCGCGTCCCGCTCTTAATTCAAAAGTTGACATTAATTAATTGAATACTTGTCATGGGCCGATCTTTTCGTGCGATGTCTCGTTGGAATCCTTATAACTAATGGTGGAAAATTATCAAGTCAATTTGAAAATCTAGTTTTCAAAGTGCCACACCCAAAAAGCACGCATACACCAATTCACGATATGTAGGATTTACGATATATATGATTTACTTTCATTGCATAAATTACATATAGCTTCATCGCTGTAGTGTTTCCCAATCATCTCGCTCCCGTCATATCAACGATCATTGAATAATTGTGTATTTTACCGATCGACCCAGCTGTTCAAACGTTGTTGTTGAAAAAACATTATGTCAGACACGCAAATAAATGAGAAGCTTTCTTTCGCCTTGACAAGTTGTAGGGTACTTTCTTGTAATGTGTAACGATAAGGCTTTCCCACCAAAGTGTGAATGGATTTACAAATAACCGCGCGCGCAACTCCCCCCTTCCTCCGCCCGAAGGAAAAGCTGGCTAAAGTGATCGCATTAATAAGCACACACGACGACACACGAAGAGCATGCCGTGCGGTCAACACCTTTAACCTACCACAGGCAGGTTAAGGGAGGACTATTGGTTTAACATGACCGACTCAGCGCGGCCATTCCTTCAGTCCATGTGATGTACTTATTCTTTGACGAGCTATGCTAATAATAAATCTGAGATTTGTGAGAGGTCATTCATCATTGGTGGACACTCTCTTCCTTTTAGTCCCCCCCCCCCGAAGTTTTACATAAATGATTACTTCGTTCTTCAACTTATGGAGCCTTAAGTTCAAATTAATTTGTCTTGTGCAGGTTTGTCCCCAATTTTTAAAAGTAACGCAACAACGACCGTTATATCGAGAAAAAAAAGCGTATAGACCACTGCGTAAATTAGAATCGCATTGCTAACTTTGTACCGAATGATTCATAACTGTAAACTGTTTCATTCGAAAAAAATAATTGGAAAGTTAAAAGGTAAACATAAACGGTAAAGGTAAAATGTATCAGGTTAAAGGTGGTATTTTCAGTGTGTGGGTGTTTCAGTCTTAAATTGCATTTTTTGAATTTTTCTTATATACACGCGCACGAATAAAACTGAAAAATGCGAAGTTAATTTGCACATCATCAATCCTTCTTTAATAAAGCACGGTATATTAAGGGATTTTTTTTATGTTATTACGTATTTCGATGCCAGAATTTGTGTACGATATTAAGCAATTATTTTAAGATTTCTTGTGTTCTTTAATATACCTCCAGCTCGGTGAATTATTTCAGATGCGTGTATCTTTTCAAAGAAGACTATGGACATATAAGGGAATGGGTGTGACACCCCTGCCCTTCAATATCATTACTTTAGCATAAACATAAGGTGGGGTTAAGTCATGATTGGGTATTGCTTTCCCACGACAACTATTAAGCAAATTGTTGAGACGGGATAGCTTTCAGATGCTTGGTTTGTCTACCGGTGGATCCCGATTTGTAATTTGTAAACTTTGTTTTGCTTGAGCCAAAATGAGACAAGGGTTTAAAAACAATCGTCTGATTCCCTGGTTTAATTATTAACACAAGAAATCGGTGTTTTTGCCGAGGGTGTGTGTGTGTGTGGGGGGGGGGGGGGTGGCGGCCCAATGGCCCCTCGATCCGCCAGTGGGTTTACAAGGCATCACCAATCCCACCTCATCTTGGAAAAATGCATCCCACCAACATACGCATCGCCCTAAATTTCAAACCTATTAATTGCGATGCCAATGTAGGTCATGCATGCCATGAAGATTTGAGTATAGTTGATGATTACCTCTGTCTGTGGAAGTCTTTCGACCTAAGCGATGCTCGGAATTATTACTCCCATTCGAATTATCAGATAAGCCATGGATAAACTGAGAACTAAAAGAACTCAGTCACTCACAGACCCGATACTGTTATTACGTTTCTTGCGAAAATCGCGCTGCACTGATTTATATTGTAGAATCGATTTTTTCCCATAAGAATAAATGGCTTTTTCGGAAGTTACAAAACGAGATGTTTCGGGGTTTTTCCATCTTCATGGTACTGTACTTGAGACGTAGCAATGAACACGGATTTTGGTATGCACATTACGTATATGTTCTTACGACCGGTTACATTCTTCTTACGATAGGGAAATGTATTAGCGAGTAACCTGTGTGGCGTATAATCTTTCCCGCCTAGAGTGAGATCATGCTTGAGACCCTGGGTGCGTCAATCAGCCAAATCATGCTACTTTATCCAGCGTTCCATTGCCCTGCCGCATCGTGCCAACCACGTGCTATATAGCACAGAAACTGATTACGTGATAGCAACTTTGCCAACGATGAAACTCAATATCATCACTCAGAAAGCGAGGGTTAAAATCATTCGGCTGCAGGGGGCGGATATGTGCAGCTCAGACATATCAAAGTGAGTCATATTTGCATTTTTATAGGTAGTCCTTTAAACACTCTCACGGGCCTGGCTGTATGTATGCACGATGTCTGGTTCAGAGGGGCGAAAGGTTCATGGGAGCGCGAGTCAATCTATCCCGTTCACAGCTCCAGGCGGGAAGCAAGGGAGTTGTTGCGTATGATTACCTTATCAAGTTATGGTTCACGCAAAAACTACAAGGGAAATCCGCGCGTTAATTTGAGCAGATATCGATTCCAAGATGGAGGCAGTTAGAGGTGGCGGGTGGACGGAGGCACCATCGGGACAGCTCAGGCGTGAACGGAATGGAGCAAACTCTGTCGAGATTTGTGGTCCACCCATGTACCAGAGTGACTTACCAGTGCACTATGATGCCCTCTCCTCCAGTAATTTCTCCGCGTACATACTGGCCAGTGAAATCCCTGTCGTAACATGGATTAGAATCGCGAATTGCGTGCTAGCACACGATCGGATTTGGAATTAATTTCGCACCGATTGGTTCGCCGGTTATTCAGGAGCCTTTCACGGCGTGTTAATTCAATAACGCGGCGGATCGAAGCGAATCAAATTACGCTTACATGTTTCAATTCCGTAAAGTGTCTGCCTGTGAGCGCGCGGCGGGCAGGCCGTGGGGCGCTGGATGGCCGAGTATCGCGCGGTGCAGCCAGCGGTGCACAACACGGCGCGAGCATATACAACTTCCCCGCTTGGAGTCAAGTGGCCATAATGCAAGATTGGCCGCCTGCCTCCTTTACGCTGTAAAGTGAGCATGCATTAGGCATATCTGTTGATTAGGTGCCGCCATTACCGTCCACGGGTAGATGGCGAATAATTAACAGCACGGCTTGATGCTGCGCCTACAGTTATCTGATCGATTGCCGCTGTACAAGTGTTTGCATGATTGTGTACCGGAGAAGGCACGTTTTTTCCTTTGATGCGATGGTGGTATACATCTTATAAACCCATTTTCTGGAACAATAATTATTGATTAGAGACGGTTCACTTTTCACTAGCTTATCAACGAAGATTGGTGACTGAGCTAGAGTGGGTGTGAACCATTGATCCGTGTAATACTAATCAAGTTAGTGCACTTAATGAGTGCTGTAGTTCGGTAGTAGACGCGCGACAACGGTTTGTATAAGTAATGCCGGGCCCTCCCCATTTTGAACAGGACACACACACACACAGCTAGCAATCTCTTCAACGTGTTGACTCGATTAATCGGCCAAGTGTTCCCAATCCAAAAAGGGCCCAGACACCGGATCGGGAGGGCCACTTTCACTTACCAATTATTACACATCCTTGCCCGCCCACAAAATCAAATTTCCCAGCCAGCGGTAATATTGAGATTAGTTTAATTATGACTCTGTTAGGGGCCGGGAAACTCGCGCGGGTTGGAGTGCAGCCTGTAGATCGGAGTGTGTGCGAGCGCGCCAAAAATTCAATTACGTTGATTGCGCGCAGATCCCGTTAGACAATTTCCGTGGAGCCAGCCCGAGAGAGAAAACCCTGGTAAATTCAATTTCACAGGTCAACTTGCTAGAACTAAAAAGGCTAGTTTACTGGCCGTTTCTTACACCGTTCTTGCTTGTGAACAAGGCTATTGATTCCCTAACTTGATCGAATTAGCCCAGCCCGCAGATGTTTGTTTTCGCGCGCGCGGGAAACCATATCCAACGCTAGTTGTGCATCTTTCCTTTGCAACTTGCAAAACCTCATTTTTTTTTCTTCACAGGAGCACAAGGAGACTAAGTGATGGGGGTGGTGTGATGGACACATCTTAATCAGGAGTGTAACAACATCACACATGGGATTAGCCTGTTACAGGGCCCAGGGCAGGAAACGTGAGACATCTCTTAAAAATTAGCCAAGTGCACTATCATTATGAACCGGGAGTGCTGTACTGGTCTCAGGGCCATAGCGACTGAATATAATTTCCTTATTGTGTTCCTAACAGACTCTGTCTTGAATTTGAGCTGTTGTGACGTCAATGTGACATCAGTGTTGGGATGTGTGGTGAATGGTTACTTCTCAACATTCCATTCGTTATTCTCACAACGTGGACATCAACGCAGTGACAGAACTGCTGTCTTATTAAATACTGGGAACAATCCAACAAGCATACCGGGAACTTCTCTATTCAAGCCAAACTTCTGACCAATCTGGAGTGACAGTAAGGTGTCGGTAATTAAAAATTTCCAGCGTCGAAGTGGGCAGAGATGCATAGGAAGTTATAGTATAAGTGTCTTTTTCACGGCAGGTTTCTGTAATGGAATTGCAAGTGGTCTTTTGTGTTTATGGCCTTTTGGCGTTTGCAATTAGTGATGTTTAATGCATTCTTTGTCGTCTAAAGAACTGTAGTAGGAAAAAAAAAGACGCCAAGATGTCCATCTCTGAAACAAAACAAAATAGAAATACCTTTCTTGTCCATTTGGGAAGAGTGACGACTTCGTGAATAGCTTGAGTGCTCCGGTCCGCGTTATCGAGTTAGCAGGTTTGCGAGAATTTAAGGGGAACGAATTACACATTATGGAGGGGGGAATTTTAGGGAAACAGCCATTCTCCGCATTATTGTAACGAGCAATTAGCAGGCTGTGACCGTCTAGGAGAAAAGAGCCTAGGTAAAGATCTGGCAAGGTCGACCGCTTTTGTGGGAAAATAAACGGCTAAAAGAGACGGCGAGGGAGAGAGGGAGAGCAAAGTGGGAGCTATGAAATAATGCATGTACTCGCCGAATGGGCGCGAGACGTGAAAGCAAAAATGAAATCAGCAGTCCTTGAGGTTTTTTTGCCCGCCGTAGTGATGGCAGGATGAGAAAAAACGCAAATAAAGTATTACGCGAAGATATTGTGATTGAAACATGTCTGACTTGCTCTTGACCGACGTGACAAAGAGCTTTACACTTGGCGAGAAATGTGCTAATGAACGCGCGCCGACTCGGGGACGAAGGTCAGGCGATGACAAGGCCAAGTGGTCGAGTGGTGTTAGGGGAGGAAGGGGTTCGGCATACATGCCCAATACTCAACCAAGTATCAGACCTACCATACATTCATGATTTCGTCTCCCTTTTAAAGATCCGAAGCCTCTGTCAGAGCGGTAAACTCTACACAATGCAAACCCTGCTTGGGTCAATGGGGCACGGGGAGTTGATACACGAGCAGAGATTGCATTCTCCTGTAACCATATCGTTTCTGCTCGGATTCACCCGAGAAGCAGGCTGCTAAAAAAAGGTAGACTTGGGGCTTGTATTGTGGGTGTGCGCCATTTATACGTGCTTGGTGGACAGACCGCCGTACTGCATGCTATTTACCGCCTGGATGGTCAAGCGTGCTTCCAGAAATATGATTGACGAGACCTATAAATTTGATTGTCATTTTCTTGTTAACGTTCCCAACGGAAATTGGAGAAGGAAAAGGATATGCCATGGCAGGAATAATCGCTTGTGGTTTTCGTGCAAAAAAACCCCAAACCTCTTGGAATTGTTCTGCATCTTCTCCCGGGATAGTCTATACAATTTTCCCGATATCGCCTCCGTGCATTTCCTGTGCTAAGCCGCGACTTGCAGCATTTTTTTCGTCTTGTGTCCGGCACACAGTTAACCTACAGTGTATCTTTACCAACGTGAAATAAATGTTCAGATGTTCACACGTCTTAACAATAACAGCCGCCAACTGAAAATACAAACGTGCCGTTCTTGCAAACTTTCAATTTTTCGAACTCACATTCTGACGTAAAAGTGATTATTCCCCCTTTGAAGATACACAAGAAGATACACTGGACTCAAGGGCGGACCCAGAACACAATTTCTTTTTTTTGGGGGGGGGGCAAAAATAATTTTGGTCCCCCAAAAAGTGGGCCCAAAAATTTTACGGCGAGGGGTTCAGGGCCCGCTTGAGGGCCCCGAATTATTTTGGATTCTAGATGCTTTGTGGTGCGATCTGAGGCAATTTCTGATCACTTTAACCATTTTTTTTTGAAGAAAAGATGGTGGTGTACGCAGTGCCTGCCTTTATTGCGACGTCACTTAATAAAAAAGGGTTCGTTTTTGGGGGGCCATGGCCCCCGTTGCCCCCGGCCCCCTGGATCCGCCCATGGCTGGACTGCAGATGCATATGGACTGGCCTACAGCAAGTTGCATCTTTTAAGAAGTATTGATGAGTAAGAAGTAAAAAGGACAATCAGTTAAATTGTCTAATTCCATATAGTGTTCTGAGGAATTTTTATTAACTGTTTGTATTCTTGGTGTTTCCCGCAGTGAGGGTTTTTGCTCGTTTGCAGTGCATTTGGTTGCCTCTCAATTCCTTATATGAGAGTATAGTCTCCGTGTCACGTCTTGGCCCGGGTCAGCATGAAGTTCTCGATCCATTTTTTCAGCGGCATCTTTTTTCTTGACCCAATTTTTTCTTGTGCGAGAAATTAAGAATATCATGTTTAACTTTTCCTGCATGTTTTACCTATTCTTAAAAAAAGAGGAAGAAGAAATAGAAGAAGAGGACAAAAGCCGTACGCTAATTACTGCTTGCATCCCAATCCAACCTGCTTAAAATATTCTTAACGAATAATTGAGAGAAAAAAAAATCATTCAACACCCTCGCCGTGAACTAAATACTCCACTAGTCTATTTATGTGAAATAGACCAGTGGGTAACGTCCCCGGCCATTATCGTACCTTCCCATTCCATCGGACTGGACCACAAGGTAACGGGCCCATGGGATGGTATAGCTCTCTGCTGCTGCATTTAACCCGATCACGGAAACGGCACACGTACGACGGTTGCAGTGGAGGGACGAAGTCAGCGACCCGAAGATAAAAATATTAGAGGTCCGCTTAGGGTTTGAATTTGAAGCTTGCCCTTCTAATAACACCAACGCCTGAATAATGGTGCGGATGCGTCCTGAAACCGAGTAGAAAAGTACAGATAACCTCTGCACTGCTTCATTATGTCGGTATTAGGGACAAAGGCCATAGGTCACGTGAGAACGAAAACATCTCAGAAATTATTTCGTTCATAAATTCCGAAAAGTGGTTCTGAGAGAGGATGGGGATTGAGCTCCTGTCTTGGAAAGCAGTGCTTGGGTTGACTAATTCGGTTTTTTTATTATCAAAAGTTGGGTTTTGGAAAATTGATTTATTGAGTCGGCAACAATGTCCGGCACCAGTTGACGCTTGGTGTTTTGAACAATCCCAGCGCGCGACTGGAAACGCATTGTCCCAAGCGCCTTACTTAGATAATGATAACAAAACACTTGGTAGCATTTGCTATGGCATAACCTCCTTTTCTGCCGGCCTGAATGGCTTAACTTGATAACACGGAGAAACATTCCAGGGGAAATAGGTCTGCCGCCCCATATTCTCCTCCGCAGGTCTATTCTTAATGCTGTCTTGTTCAGGGTCGAGCTATCCGCGCCCTTCTTCCTCTTAAAAGCCGCTCCCTGCAAAATTTGCCCAAATGAATTGCAATAATTGCATTCCATCTGTTTTCTTTATTAGTTTTTATTTTCAAAGGATGTTTGGCCCCATTCCATCTTCCTGCCAGGGAAAATGTGGAGTTTACGACGCCTTTATTTCAGGACATGACAAGACTTTTGCATCGACTTCAATTTGATTTATTTTGTTTTTATATAATTCTCGGGGCGGGTCGGATAGGCAGAGAATACCTCCAGCGCCCTCTGTCGTCGAAAGAACATTTTGTTCTCATGGACGCATGTGCGTCACAAAGCCAGACGAGCGCTGAATGTTCACGCTACAACTACAGTAAGAAAAGATTATCCAAAAGAATAATGTTTGTATACATGCATAAGAGATATTCAGTGAAGTTCTTCATGTAGCGTTTAGAAAATCTAGGATATGAAAGTCCCATTCATAAGCTTTCTTTTAGTACAAAAATCATTCAAATCACTCGTACTTTTTAAACACAACCACCGTTTTAAAGTTCGGTCCACAGTTCACCAAAAAAGGTGTGCGTTCTTTCAGCAAAAAGACAACAATTCCCACACATCCCTATGTGTGGTTTTTTCGTTTTGCTGAAAGAACACTGATTTTTTTGGTGATCCGTGGACAGAACCTTAAAACGGTGGTTGTGTTTAAAATTCCGTAACTTGAAAAGTACGTGAGTGAGTTGAATGTTTCTTGTACTACAACAGAGTTTACGAATTGGGCTTTTATATCCTAGATTTTGAAAGTGCTACATGCAGAACTTCACTAGCCAATAGTACTGACATTTGGGTTTCGGGTTTTTTTTTTACTCACCCTGTAGAGAAAGCGAACCAAACAAAATCACTTGAGTTCTTCTCACACACGAAAAACACGTTATTTCATCCCTTCTTTTTGCCCCGAACGATCGTTACTGTATAATAACAATTATTATTTGTACAAAATGTCGGTGTTATGTCCATATTTTTGGATGTTGAAAATATGAAGAGACAGAGCAAGCGCGCAAGGGGAAACGACGAATGATTAGTATATTTCAATGAAATTTCATTAGTGATCCATGAAGCGTTTTACGCCAGCCTTGTTCGCAATTATTCACGATCGTTGATCATCTGACGTACTAAACAAAATCATTAAAAAATAAACAAAGGACAACAAACACGCAAATTAATGCAATGAGAAGCTTTTCATTCCCACTCGTTATACTGACGGCGAAAAAAAGGCTTCACTCCATGAAGGAAAAAATCTGCGTCATTAATGTAATCAATTGTATTGCCTAATTACCTTGCTTACGCACGTTGGACAACAACGTCACAACGAAGGATTACACAAGGAAAACGTATAACCTGGTGTTCCTCCAATCAGAGTATTTGAGAGAATAATTGGGCGTTCGGTCTGTTCTCATCCATATACTGTTGCAGTATAGATGTAGAACAAAAGGATATTCCAATAGCTTTTTCCCATGTGCTGCATCTGTTTAGAATTCTCTGCCTGGTGCTTGTTTCCCTCCAACCTATGATCTCTCCTGTTTCAAGAAGAACGTCGATTCCTACCTTCAGTTTTCCTGAGTGCCTACTCTTCTTTTATTTCTCTTGTAACCCTGCACCTTGAGTGGCTTTTAGTCTTGTTCACGGCGAATATGCATACAAAATACACGTTCTTTTTACGTTTTCTTTATAAAATTTCTTTCCTTTTGAGTTTTATAATAAACCATTTCATTTTCTGCAAAAATCCATACCAATGAACTTTATGAAAACGACGAGACAACGATTGGTTTAAATTTCATTAGCCTACCTACCCTTTTCACTTATGAACCATAAATGTTCGTGGTTTTCTTTAATTCTGAGGGTAACGTTGCTTTGATGTCACTTCACGCATGGAGCTATAGACACATGTGTTTTATAGCTCCATGCTTCACGCACTTACTTTAAAGGATGTGGGGCATTCGTGGACAAAATATTTCCCGCAAAATGTAGATCATTGAAAATATCTCTACATAAAGTTTGCGCATTGACTGGTGGTCAAATGCTTACCCAACCCAACTGACGGGGAACATGGTGCTTGTGTTCTTGGGCACGACACTTTACTACAATTGCCTCTCTCCACCCAGGAGTATAACTGGGTTCCTGTGAGGGTAGAGACCAGAATGTGCTGATCTCGAGCTGCTGCAGAAACTGGTCTCATGGCCTGATGAACAGGGGTAATAAGTGTGAAGCGCTTTGAGACCTTTGGTATAAAGCGCTAATAAGCACCATATTATTATTATATTTCTAAAGAAACGATCATTTTGTTTGGTATATGAGCATGTTTCATCATTACCTTTAAAATGTGTACAAAATTAGCAACAAACATTGAAACTCGACCATTTTATAAAAACAAAAATCTGGTATTTTGATTTTCCCCCAGAAATTTGCGAGAGCGGAGAGGAGAGTCAGGGAGGAAGCAGCGGGCTTCTGCGCAGTCAGACACCGCCTTCTAGCCAGCACTCGCCGCTGCTATCCGCCGGCGGCGGCAAAAAGAAGCGCAAGAAACGAAGACACAGGTGACTAAAACCTTGCTGTAAATGACTTGTTGTAATTGATAGGGGAATTCCTGCATCTAACATTGTAGCATCATTAATTTTCATTGTAACAATCTTAAAAATGACATACAAATGTTTACAAAATTAGGTCGTGTTATCATAATAACGACATTAAAACTAACACAATAAAGTTTCTACGTGCTGGTCGAGTCAGAATGATCTGGACCCAAATTAAAGGAAATAATTTAAAATATGTAGCAATAATCAAAACAAGTGCAAATGAAATATGTTATAGGCTGGTATTTTGGACGTATTTGGTGAAAGTTTCATGCATATCCATTTTACCATTTTGAAGAAAGCGCTAGCAAAGAACACCCGCTAAAAAAACCAACACTCTGACCACGGTTCCATGGTTCAACAAATTGATTGAAATCGCGTACTGATGTAAAGCAGTGTAAAAACAAATAAAAACCTATCCATGCATGGTGACTGACTCACTTGAAGTTATTGACATATTAAAAAAACCCAACCATTCCGTGTGCAGACTGGAAAAAGAGCCACTTCAATGAAAATGGCATAACTCCTCACCACAGCCACTAATTTGAACAAATCAAATTCCTGTGGAAGACAAGGTTATATAACCATTCATATGAAACAATCAGTTTTTTCTCAATACACTTTATTTGCGACACACAAAAATGGTGAACTTGGGTCCAGATCATTCTGACTCATTCTGTATATCCCATTCTTCGATTTGAAGCTTCAGAGGAATTTATTAGCCTACCGAGCTAGTTAGCTTAAAAACAAAACTTAACATTGTTGACGTCATGAAGTGCTTGTGAACAAGTCTAAACAAGAAACCAATGAAATGGTATTCGTCCGTGTTAGTTTGACGTCAAAAAGGCATACGACTGATTTCATGCAGTAAAGGGCTGGCAGACTTCATATTAGACTCGGTAATCAACAGAGCTGAATCACAGAATCACCCAAAAGGTCTTATTAGCATTTCCACGCATCGATTAAAGGGGGGCGAATCGAAGCTGATCATGTGTGTACAGAGCGATTGGTCTTCAAACTACACGCCCTAGGGCACAAGACCAAAGTCATCCCGGTAATTTGATTTAGAGGTAAAAATAAATACTGGGGTTGGCATTGCTTGGGACCAGTCTCAAGTCAGGGGTGAAGCCATGTCAAATGTAGTGCACAGACGTCGATATTGCAATGAACATAAAATGTATATAGTACGCCCTACGGCAATGACGTCCTAATTGAATTGGCAAAACAAACTGCGGCTATGATCGTAGAGAGTGGAGAGTAAGATGAATCTTTTAAATTTCATTGTTGAATGAAGTTATCTATTAGCTCCAATCATAAATATAGTATATATGGAAAACAAAGCAGCTAACCAGCAAGTTATTGGAAGAACAAATGCAGTGCGCGAGTTACGAGCAGTCATACATCACCAGAGATCTTTTGAACATTTGAAAAAAGGGGAGAGGTCTGAACGAGCTCGAATGTATAACACAAGTCCAGTTCCGATTGCTGTTGTGGCGATCGAGTCTGGTTCCCAATCTCTCGTTCGTGTGACCTTTCTCGTTGAAATCGCACGGGTTTCAGAACGAAGAATGTTTATATTGGAACCTGAAGTTTGTTTGAAGATAGTACTTTGATTCAAAACGTGTGATAATGTCCACAGCAGTGTTACTCGTACTCGAGTAAATGTTTTTGGTACTCGTACTCATGAAAATGTACTCGCACTCGGTACTCGTACTCGCAAGAAAAATGTTACCCGTACTCGTATTCGCTCTCGTACTCACGACAAGGTACCGTCGCGCTCGTACTGTCCTGTATACTCTTGCCAATGCTCTCCCGCAAGAAAAAAATATTAAGCGCTAAATTCAGGAAAAGAACCAATTTTCTACTATTTTGGGAGGCTTCTTCATTTAATGTCTAGTTTGACAGCAAAAAGCTAAAATTTGTTCCTGCTCTTGGAAAGTACTCGTTCTTGTACATCGTACTCGTACTCATACTCGTACTCGTACTCATGACCAACTACTCGTACTCATACTCGCACTCATGGCAATGTACTCTTATACTCGTATAGGAAATTTACTCGACTTCAACACAGATCCACAGGAAAAACCTACGGAAATGCAACACAAGTTAAACAGAAACTTAGATCAAAATTCCTTAAAGATTTGTTCCAGTTTTATCTTGTAACTGGTTCTGAATGAAGCGATTGGTTTTGAATATCGAACTAAACAAGATAGTGAGCACATTCAGTATAAACGTTCATGATTGATATGATTCAGAAAAGTGGTTTCGCGGTCCGCTTGCTAGCCACTGTTGGTTCCACAGAAATATATGTTAAAGTCAAAACGCAACGGAAATGCGAGATCACAAGAAATGGGCACGAAAAGTACAGTGCGAATCATGAGTTAACTACAGTACATCGCTAGAATCGTTTTGACTCGGGCAAACGGTCATCGGGTGACAGTGACGAGGCACAACTTAAATAACCAACCTCGAAAATTGATGTCAAGTACAACTGAAGTTGTCTCCCCCTGATTACCCAAAGTGGCCGGCAATTTGTCATGGAAATATTTTAACAAATTGATGTGGAGCGACATGCAGTTGGCAGCTGTTTGTTTGACAAACACTTCAGCTGGGTAAACCGTGACGGGGAAAGGGGAATACCGTTTAATACAGCGAGGCTTGAGCAGACATTCCGTCGACCTGACTGCAAAGCTATTACAAGCCAGCCGGTGTTAACGGGACCCGAAATGCACCTTATCTCACCGGTGAGGTCTGTGCCCTGGAGGAAAACCACTCTCTCTGTGTCCCTTTATCGCTGCTTAGCTGTCCACCGTTATTGGTCTGCGCCAATTAGTGCAGCGTTTTGGGCTGTCACTTGTCGGAAATGTTTAGTCTTGGTTAAGCCAATTTAGATGGGCTTCGGTACTCGTGACTGACGGCTGATGATCGTCAAGTTGGGATGGATTGTCCTTCTTTATTCCTTTCTTTTTTTAGAACGTCTGTATAGTTGACGTGACTCATGCATTCAGACAATAATGTATAGTGGAGAAAGAAACCTAAAAATCTATAGTCTGTGAGAAGCACATGAAAGGGTATAATTTAGGGAAAGGGTTGGGGAGTCTTGATTCCTGAGCTAAGCCGAGGGTGTCCTGTCAGCATTTGAACCAGAGACGGAATTTTGGGGGTTGCACGTGTTGACAAGTCAGTATAGTAACACGTCGGAGCGCTCTGGATGGCTGGCTGGCTTAGCAGATGCCACCTGAATGATCCTGTACCCATTCGTGGCTTGTTTCAACAATGTAACTTCGCCAAGTTTCTCAAGGTTGTTAATGGGTTCACTTGAAATGAAATCCTATTTTCAATATGTTTTCCCGTGTTCCTTTCAAACACTGTACATTCTGCCCTTTGGTATGTAGAGAGACACCCGTGGTAAAAGTATGGAAAAGATATAGGTCTGATAGGAATAGAACTCATCTTACACATGTGAACAAACTTGATTGCACCTTTGGCAAAATAGGATAGGCCTAGGCCTCTTCCTTCTTGTCGCTTGTTGGCTTACTGATGGTGTATCTGGATAAGAAAGAAATATGGTCCCTTTATTTCCCTGCCTTTCCTTTAGGACAATTTTCACAAGCTACCAACTGGAAGAGCTTGAGAAGGCATTCACAGACGCACACTATCCGGACGTCTATGCCCGAGAAATGCTGGCTCTCAAAACAGACCTCCCTGAAGACAGAATCCAGGTAAGATAGACGAAATTTCAACTTGTTTGATTTTAAACACCCCCCTTTATTTATGGTGTCTGTAACTCTCTGGAAAAGGGCTGCTTTTGTGCACAACATAATTCTCCTTACAAGTAAACTGGTTCCCTGTCCTGATATTATTGATTCAGATTGGGGCGGAAACCATTCTACCCTACATGAACTGAATTCTTATCGCGCCACAAGTAATTCGAAATATATAAAGACGGTAAATTGTTCCATAACTAAACGTTGGCTGATTTTGTCCTGTGATGTCTCATTCAAAATTGAATAGCTTTCGTATTGCTTTCTCGAGCGATTAAAAATATTTTCGGTTTTAAACTCGGAAATATCACGGAAAGTGCATCGTTAACACCACTTAGATGAAAACTGGCGGTCATTTTTAACTCGATGGTCAGAGGTTTAAGTAGGTTTTAGACTTGGGCATTTTTTTCTAGAAAGGAATCGCAACAATGTTCATCCGGTGGTGCTTTCAATTCGTAAAAAAGGGATAATTTGTCGCAGAACTAAATACAGTTATTTGAGTGATGTCGTTTTCTCACAGGTATAACTATATTTCAGTAAAATGACTTTTGTTCTGTCCTTTTCACGATGCAGCTGGACACTGCCCAATGCTCCAATATTCTTGCCCAATTACTTTTGTAAAAATTATAATGGAATTGAAAAAATCAAACAGCGACATGTAAGATTCGCTTGTTTCAGGACAACTCCATGCACCACTTTTTTCTTTCTTTTTAGACATACAAGTTTGCCATCTACTTATTTGATATAGTTTCAAAAATCAACTTCATAATGTTTAATATAGATTATTGTTGAATCTAAGCTCTTAATAAAAGGCCCTTAAGTTACCGCATTATAGAATGAGACGCTTCCTTTTAGACGGCATTAATGTAAAAGGTATGTTCAAGGTCCAAGAATCACGAGACATGCAAACTCTATGACGTTTAGAAGGAAAAAAGAATCCGGGATTGTGCGAGAAAAGCGGATTAGAGGAATTACTCAACTCTGGAAGTCCGTTCTAGATATTTCTCTCTTCTTGTCAAGAAGGGGAGAACAAAAAATCGGAACTCCGTGTGATGGTTATTGGTGCGAGCAAAAGAACCGGTCCCTCCGCGGCTTCTCCCGGCATCTTACAAAGCAATTAGGTGGGCCGAGTTACTCTCAGGGTGTTCCCGCCGCAAATACTTCTTAATTTTTCCAATTTGGAAAATGAGCAATTTGTAAGCCATCAAAAACCCATCCGTTCCCGTGGGCAAAAAAGAAAAGAAAAGAAGGGGAAAAACCGAGGTGGTTCGCATAGACGGAAGGGAGCATTGGGGGATTATTGGAAGGGACTTAGATGAAATCCAATCCGAATTGAGCAACCTAACGGCAATCGCGTAAACACGTATGCCTAATAATGCACCGCTCTTGTCTTTCAACGGTTTTGGAGTTTTTTTATGTCGTTCTCCAAGTTAGAGAATTAAAGTTTCAAAATCGAGCAATCTTATTTTGTCCACTTCTAACAATTCTTATCAACTAAACCACCAATGGAAACTGCCCAGGTGCACTGTAAGGTCAAAAATAAATTTACAGAAGCTGGATTTTGCAGGTCCAAATTCCTTTTTTTTATATTTTTTTTAGATATCTTGTAATTATTTTCAGACTAAAAAAGAAACAAGTTTGATAATTGTATGGAATAAAAACGTCAGCTAAAACTGACAGTAAAAGTGAGTTAGTCAATAAACCAAAAATTGGCAGAAGGGTCACATTTTTGTTTTTTTTATATTTTCAGATAAATTATGTCCTTTGTGTTCCAAAATGTAGCAGGACGTATCTTGGGCAAACATGTTCCAGACCTGAAGAAAAAAAAGGCTGTTTATATGCCTATTGCCTGATATTTATGCATTATTGAAAAGATGATGGGAATATGAACTCTCTTTTTCATAATCAAACAAGAAAGGAATAAACTAGCCCCAGATACATCCTTGCGCAATGTATGACATTCTCTTTAAAAAAAAAAAGGTCAAGTATACGGATGTAATTTTTTACCAGATCAAATCAAACCCATTTATAGTCGTTTATTGGAGATACATTCCTTTACCATGTTATTTCATGTTTAAGCTGTGTACGTTTCTCAAAATGGTGTTGAATAGGTAAAGAGCACAAAAAACCCTGAATTTTATGATTAGTTCACACTTAACATGCACCAACAAGTTCAGCTTCTTTAAGTGTGAAAAAAAGGTTAAAAGCCCTTTCAATATTTCTCAAAACACAAGTTTTCACGGTACATCCTGTTGCGAAGGGGGCACACAGCTCGCTATAAGTTACAAGAAGAGCTGATTTTGTTGAATGTTCTTTCGCTTTCTTTGAAGAGTCGACCTTCGTGCTTTGTGCCTCACATTTGGTCAGGATGTAACATTATCAGAACGTTCAATTAGAGCGGGCGAGTGCGTGTCCGAAATCATGTTCACAATTTCAAGGGACGTTAAACGCGTGATGTACGCCCTCCAGCGACACTGTTTGACTTCAAAGTCACAAGCCTTTGTTGCCCAAGTAATCACAAAAATTAACCTCAGGCTATTCAACCACATAACGAGTCATTTCTAAAATTGGCCTCGACTTCAAAGACGAGCCAAAATAAAAACCGTTTTCTCCGTGCTCATTCAAAGGAGAAATGAACTCGATACTTGAAACGGGATGAAAAAAAAATTTCCTTGCCACATGATAATTAATTAACAATTACGGGGGAAATTTATCTTGGCTGTGTATAGGGGGAACCATTATTAGATGTTTCTTTCAATATACTTTACAACCTTGTAGAGCACGGCATTTCCAAATGCGTGCCTGATTACACATATTCGTGCACGTTCACCAAACCTCCCTTGATTACCTCAACCGACCGCCGCACGCCTGCATGGAAATAATCAGGACTTCAATTTACCGAAGGGTCTCCCCCTCTTCTTCTTCTTCTTTTCTTTCCCCCCTTGCGCGACGAAATGGGGCAATCAATTTCGGCACATTAAATTAATAGTCAAAACCGTGCATTTATCAAGCAATAGCATCGCGGTGTGCTTGTTCGACCTCATGTGCCTCGTGTATCTGTGGGATCTAACGGGGACATTATGAGCGCCCGGGACGGGACGGGTTGACTTCGGGATTGGCAGGCTGGCAAAGTGAGTGTCCGCCCCGGACTGGGTTCAAGTGTGATTGCCATGGCTGTGTTTTGAGATGAATTCTTTTGAAGTAAGAACAGATGCAGTGAATGAAGTGCTGTTTTGAATATTCGTATCCATTTCTCAAACCTTGCTTGTCGAATGAAAAGAGGTACCTTGATTTTCGATCTGCCGATCGGTGAAACAAATAGATCAGTGGAAAAGGGCCCTTACATGCACATGTAGTCACTTTACGTGTTTGTATCAAGAGGAAATTGTTTTGGTATGAAATGTTAAGTCATGCGTCGCAGACAGCGAATCGTTTTTCAGTCGAATTACTGGCTTTTTCTCCGATTTCAGCTTCTTGAGTTTGAGGCTAGGCCCGCGAAAGCAGGGTGGCACGGCTCCACGGGGTCCATGTTCTACATCAAGCTTTTCATTTGATTGGTCATACAATGCATTGACAAACAAGGATTTCAAACTAGAAAAAAATGGAAAATGATTCATGAAACTGCTGCAAATTGCTTACAGACTGGATTGACCTACAATGTACAAATCGAAAAAGTTGAAGGGCCCCAGTTTCGAAACTATAGCAGTGTCTTTCTCAAATGCAAAATGCGCTTCACAAAAACTCTGCTAGTGTCAAAATATCAGGCCCGCTAAGTTTTGATTCAGAACAAATATACAGGGTGACCCCAAAAATGCAACCCTAAAACATTTGCCTGTCAAAAAAAAGGGATCGGTGGATTTTTATGTTTTTGGTATCAGATTAAAGCTAAGACTAGAGCATTTTCTTTCAAATACTGAAAAATAAATCTTGAAAATAGCACTTTGGGGTTGCTGAGAAAATGCCAATTATGTAAAAGTAGTCGTTTTTATCCTGTACACAAACAATTACCACAGTAAGGGTTTTTTACTGTACCTGTTTGAAGTACTTGTGTACAGGATGAAAAATGACTACTTTTTCATAATAAGTTAATTCTAAATAGGCCTACATATTGCTTTCAGACCTGATGATTTTAAAGGGGTGTGTTAGTTACATAAAGCACAGTGAAATCTTCCATACAAAGTGGTCTGTTTACTTAGCAAAAGCAAAACATTGGAACCGCGTAATAGTATTGGGTATTAAAGCGGACCCGATGATAATTTGGCGTAATTAACCATCAGGTTAATGTGAAACGGATTTTGTTGCTTTTAAAATGAATACAATTCTGTTGTATAATTGAAAAATAATCGACTGTAGAAACCACTTCCTGCTAGTGTAAATACGGGATTCGAGGTCCATTCCAAAGTTGGAGTACAATGGGTGCTAAAAAATGGTTTAATCTTCGCTAACGCCAAAAAGGATTCATTATTATTTCTTGGCATGAGCAGTAACTGAATAGATCAAGTATTATTATCAGTACAAGCAAGATACTGATTTGAAATAACAAGTTCAACTGTATACACTACGGATTTGGTTCTGTCTGCAGTGATTAACCGCGGCGCATAGACTGATGCAGAGAGGTGAATTAGTTACTAATTTATCGAGGCTTAAATTGTAGACGGGATTTCCATCACGGTCAGTGCCGCGAGGCACTGTCCGTTATACCCTAGTGTTGTTCCTCGACGCACTAGTATCAACAATTGTGAGATTATCAATCTTCCATTGAACTAATTGCGTATAGGTCCCCCCTTTTCCTTCGTCATTCCCGCCCCGATGCGGTCCGCTCGCATCACGAAATTGAAATTGACGGGCGAATACACGGCCAGAGAATGCCGACCGGCACAGCCCGGCCCGGCAACGGCTCGAACGGCCCGATGAGTTTCAACATTATAGCCGTGGCGTGATCGGAGGATGAAGCGATGAGCAGGACCCAGGAGTCACGTACAACATCTTCCATTACTTACAACAGCGCGTGAGCTCAAGCGACAATCTCGAATTATTTTCTCCAACTTAGCCCCCATCCCCTGCCCCTACACCTATAGCGTTTTTCCTCATTACGTCGTCGGTTACGTACGCTTTTGCCAATCAAAAGTCAATTTCACTCAGTCATTTCACATTCTAATCATACGTCTAAACTATACCCAGACCGACACATTTCCAAATTGACGACATTACAGACTGAGATTGTTAATTTATGCAGTACGCTGTCAAGTTTAGCAACAAAGGCAGTAATATGCCTGATAAACAGTGTATCTACATCCTGATGAGTAACTAAAAAAAACCCCAAAACTTGAGACAACATCAGCTAAACATACAAGCAATAATATAATGGCGTCAACACGGACGAGAGGAAAGGCAGCAACGACATCACATGTACAGGCCCTGGTCAAGTGTTTCGTTATCCCTAGGCACTAGTGTGCCGTAGGCCCTATTGTGGCACCGGCACCAGATTCATGTTGATTCTATTTAAGTACAAATCACCGTACAAATTAACCAGGCCAAACTGGTATAGGTTCTAGCTCTAAAACTGGCACCAATGGCGTCAATCACTTCTTAAACGCAGGGACGGGGTATATTCATGTATCTTGACTAGAACTAATGCGAGTGCGAAGCCTATTAAACGACGTGGGGTTCGGGGCCCTCTTAGGGCCCCGAAAAATTGTGTTCTGGATCCGCCCTTGACGACAGCAGCTTGCACACTTTGCACATATTGTAGAAACCGGCAGCGTGCAGCTGTGGAAACAGTAACCGTACACAAATGGCACCGCTATAGCAGCGCAGCTAAACATCGCATCAGCAGAAGTTACAACACACTCACCTTAAAAAAATACATATCACCAGCATCTACAGCAATAACAACAAACGTGCTGCAGGCCTAATCAAGAATGAAGACCAATAACCGCCAATACACTCTCCTTAAGGCAAGCGTGATTTCCCTTGTTTTGTTGCCCATTGTACCCCTGCTCCATACCCCTCTCATTCCCCTAGGAAATGAGCCTGGGCATGAGTTGTCGACATCCTCAAGAATCAGACAATAATACAATATCTATTGTACACCAATACCAAGTTTATGTCATTGCCCGACCGTTCACAATAAACGCCGACAAAGCCACAGCTTACCTAGGGAAATAACGGTCTTACTTCGGTTTCTCCTAATAGTTGCCCGCTCATTCTGTACACCTTTCGTTAATGTAACCATTATGATTATTACAGGCCGAGTGGAACTCTTGGATTGTTTTTGTATTGTTGCAAATTTACACAAATTACCGTAAAGGTGTTATTTTGCGAGAGGTTCCCCCTGGACTGAATATTGTATCTGGATGTGTTGGAAGATTAATTTTCTCCTTTGATTGTCACTGTTGAATTAATGAGTACGAATAACACTTTGTTTTCTATCACCTATGAGTAATGGGTTGAATGAACGAAGGCTGCCATGAGAAACAGATTGCGTTTGCCGCGTGCACAGGAGCTTGAGTGCCCGGGGATAGGGCTTCAGGTCCCTGAGTGAAAGATCTGAACAATGGGTGGGGTTTGAAACTACAGTCGCTACTAAACCTATTCAACAAGTTCTTTTATTACTGGGATGACAGCGACATAGGATTGGGAGGTTAAAGCTGACTTAGTTTAGGCACATGTCGTTGCCAACCACTAAATTCTTGCGAATACCAAATTGAACTTGAGTCGTTGTTCTCGTGGTTGAATTTAAATGCTTCGAACAAAATTTTGTTTTGTTCTGCTTGATAAGAAAAAAAAAGCTTAGCCCTATCGTGTATAAAAGCACTCGCAATTTCATGATGATTCCGAACGTAGACAAGCCTGATTAATGTATATGCAGCTCGGGTTCCATGATTTGCCAACTATAACTTTGGAGACCGCAGCTCAAAATGAGTCAATTTTCAGCTAAAGGAACCTCCATGCATAATCATAATTATCATCAAGCGAGTCCTTGAAGCCCTTCACAAACAGATGTAGACAGAGTCGATGCTGAAGACGAAACCAGGGCTTGGGAAAAGGCTGCGACTTGTGAATTAGACTCGTTACCTATTAACGCACTGACTGATTATCACTTGTGAATTAGGCTGGTTACCTATCCCACTGACTGACTGTCACTTGATAATCAAGACTGGTTACCTATTTCCATTACAGCTTATTCTACGAATTGTGCAGCCCATATAGATCGCTTTTATATAACTTTGTACACTCTGGGACGAGCTTTACAAAAACGGTTTACCTAGTTTTGTTACATTGTAAACACCACATCACTTTAATTTGAAGAATCAATGTTAAGTAATGTTCGTTTTTTCCCCACTGCTTGTTCCCATCTAGGTATGGTTCCAGAACCGCCGGGCGAAGTGGCGCAAGAGGGAAAAGTGTTGGGGCCGAAGCAGCGTTATGGCAGAGTACGGGCTGTACGGGGCCATGGTCCGACACTCTCTGCCTCTACCGGAGAGTATCCTCAAATCCTCGGATGAAGGGGAAGGAGAGTGCTGCGCGCCTTGGCTGCTCGGTAAGTCAGCCCCTTGGGCCGGGTGCATTTTTTTTGCAACCAACACAGCTATGTGTACCACTGTACGCATGTGTCAAATATACCATGGGATTAGAATAATATATTACGTGATTAAAGATGACTTTATAAGGTTTAGAATACTAAATGACACCGTGGCCTTATGGTTAGATGCTTCTGCTTTACTAAACGCCATTGGTTGGAATCTTTTCCCCCCAAAAAAATTGGATTTGTTTTTTTTTCAGTCCTATTTAATTAAGTCCTACTTTTCAATTAAATAAAAATTGTCACCTTTGATATAACCGACTTTTGGTTCTGGAGTTTTAAAGAAAACGAGTCCGTTGACAACTGATGCATGCGCATAATGGAACGTGAATATACCGCGTCGCAAAACAGGAATCGCGGGCCGGATTTGGAAATCACTGTAATCTCACACCTCGTCTTCTGTATATTTTACACGAATGTCGCCTTTTGTTGTTGCTATATTGTAAAATGAAAAACATTTTTATCAGGGCCCAGTGCTGTAGTCGAATCCTATTTCCAAGGCCGCAAGGAATCAAACCTAAGTTATAGGTACAAGCCGTGCCGAGTTCTTCAAATTGGTAGGAATATGAGGTTTTACGTTTGGGCACAAGGCCGACACAGATACATTGGAGCAATGTACAAACCAACGATGGTCGGCCGACCATCGTTGGAATTTGATACAAAATACCACTTTTCTTGAAAATGACAGCAAACCAGGTACCATGATTTTTCACATACTGTTATGCACTTACAGTCAAGTGAAGGTATTTCATAATAAGTTGGTAGTTTTGTTTTTTGATGTTTGCAAAAATGTTGTAGAATATACCTTTAATTCATAATGTAATATTTCCGTAAGTTTGCCAGACTCAGAAAAGGGCTCGACCAAAACACTGCAACTTTTACAGTTCTGCCAAACGTAGAATTCTGTGTTTTCTATAACCATTCGTAGTTTTAGAAACACAAACACTCAGCATGAATTCAGTGAATGTTCACCGTAATTACGTGGAGTAGGAGTAAGGGCGAAAACCAAACTAAATTCCCCGCTTACCCGTAATTACTCCAACCATTAGTAAAATGTTGCTATTTAGTAAGAGGACGATTATTAGTAAGCAAAGACACCAAATTGAGCCCAGGGTTATAATATGATAATAGGAAGTTTGTTATTTTTTTCGTTTTTGACATCAACAGACACAAACTGTATTAGTTGGTGCTCAAACTAAACCATAGGCACAGGAAAAACACTAATAATAGTACAAGCCACAAGCCCAGGGCAAACACTAGTGTATGTGTGAAAATATATATGTGTCGATATGTTGTATATGTTGCGCTGTGTTGCGGTTTCTTGAGTTCCTGCTGATGTCCTTTAAGTTGGATTCTTATGTTTCATATCTTGTGTATTTGTGTCACTCCAGTGGGTTTTAAGTCTACTTCATTGTTACTTTCAGGTATGCACAAGAAATCACTGGAAGTCGCCGAAAAGATGAAAGACACACCAGACCCGCAATCCAGAGACGACAAAGACCAATCCTCACCTCCGAGTCAGCACGACAAACCCTCCTTCGAAGACAAGGACCAAATCCGGTCCAACAGCATCGCCTCCCTGCGTGCTAAGGCCATCGAACACGCCTCAAAGATCTTGGGCCACACCGCACCGGTGGCGGCTCCCCCAACCAGCAGGCTGCAGTCGCCGACCCCGCACGGGGACGACGACGCGATGGCACGGCGTAGCAGTGACGACGAGGCCGGTGGATCGAGGAGTGAGTCTTCGTCTTCGTCGGCACCAGAGTCAGACGGGGAGCTCAACGCAGCAGATCGCCCGGTGTCTGGTGATGAGCACGAGGAACGCAGTGCCCGATTACTGGGTCTCGGGCATCCTGGTCTCGAGATGTTCACATCTCACTAACACAAAATGTCGCAGACACTTGTTTAAAATCGGGTCACTTGTTTAGTCGAAGAAATCCCGCACTTGCCGTCTCTTCACAAAAAAACTATGAATGAGTCTAATTGTAACGTAACAACAGACATCCTTAACTAGATATGAGGAAGCAGTTATCATGCGTGTATTGCATGCACATGATACATATATTATTTTCGCGCCCTCTGTTTATAGGCCTTTTGGAACATTCACTGTATTATTTCCGTTCTTTCAGTTGTTGAAAATATTAGGTTGCGTCATACTTTAAAAGACGAAATACAATTAGACACATTATTAGTTCTTATTAAATATCAATCCAGAACACACTTCACGTGTACGTCGAATGTGTTTTTTCTTCATATTATGTGACAGCGTAAATTGGCAGTGATGTAAATATATGTTTTCACGTGCTGTTTTACCGTTTGTATTAAATACTTGCGGTTTTGTGAATTGTAAAAAATGTAATAATTTAAGATTATTTACCCTGTAAATTGCTGATAGTTTAATTCATCAACTAAAATGTATAAAATACATAATTAAAACTTATAATACCGAAGACCAAAAAGGGGCACAGTCCAGTTATAATTATCTATTGTATTGTCGGAACAGAGAAGGTCTTTTTTCTAGCTTTATCTGTATTTAGTTTATTTCAAGTTTGTATCACGTCGCAGTGGTTGCAGGCCAGCCCACGAATGCACCAAATGCGAAGCATGTACAGTGATGAAAAATCACTGAGTGCTGGTAGTCGGGATATTGAGAGTTTACCCATCGCAAAGTCACTAGGAAAATACTGCCGAATATAACGTTTAACTGCTGGGTTTGTTGAAGACACGTCCTGAAACCACTGTGACTAGTGTTTATTACCTCCGCCAAGGAGGTTATGTTTTCATCGGATTTTGTTGGTTGGTTGGTTGGCTGGTTTTTCTGTTAACAAATGACTCAAAACGTTATGGAAGGATTTGCATGAAAATTGTTTTAGGGCTGGCCCTTGGTACAAGTAGGCCTACAAATCGATTAGATTTGGAAGTGATCCGGATCTGGGTCTGGATCCAGGCTTCTCTTCAAAGGATTCTTCACCATTTATGCGAGTATTTCTTTTGGGTGTACTGACAATATGGCGGGGAATTGTTTAGCCTTGGCGGAGGTTTGCGCTCTCTGAGTGCTTTCTAGTCTTAACCTGTTTTGCGTTGTTTTAAACCGTTTTTGGTTATGTATAACAAGAGCTTTATTTACACCAGTTAAATGTAAAGAATTGATTTGTTTTTGTTTCGTTACTCTTTGTTTTCACTGATGACGTAGCCACACATCACATTCATCTTCATAGTTCCACTCTTAAAGTGAAAAAGAAATTCGTATTTTTTTTGTTTTACGTGTCGATGGTTGACTTTCGCATTCCATGTCTCTTTTGTGCAGGTCTTAGTTTTTGAATTAAGAACAACTCGTTAAATTTAATAGGTATGCGTGCGCACTATATTCTTTATAAAAATATACCAACGAAACAGGCAAGCAACTGTAATTTCTTATTACTGCAGAGAATAGGCACGAACTTCAAGTTGGTTGACGAAATTTGGACTCCCATTATTTGGAATTATCAAAACACACCTTGAATTAAGCAATTTCATACCAAACTATCTCGCTGATAATTTTGATTTGTCAGTGTTTTTTCCAAGTATGGCGGGTGGAAATTTTATGAAAATTGGCATTTTGTTTGATAGCACGCCAGTCCTTGCCTTTTTATTACTTGGACGGCAAAACAATTTGTACATTTGCCTCACTTTATAGATACCAGTAAACCACAACGAGTGAAAATAAAACATTAACCAAATCAGCATGTTAGGTTGAGAAAATTGTTTTCGTTCCGAACAAAAGCGCCAAGGTTGAGGGACAAATTGAAGTTAAAAAGGTACGAGTGCAAGTTGATGTCCTTAAGTAAAAACCAGAACTGTAATCAGGTTTTCCTCGTCACCCTATGCAGGCCGATTTTATTACCTTCCATAATTTGGCCCGATGCAATGAGCATTGTTGTGTCCCGATGCAATGGCGGTTGCCATTGATCGCAAATTGCTGGAATTTAGTTCAGAATAATACAACCCCATGCCGAGTCGTTCTGGAAAAAGGAAGCAAAAAATAACAGTTGATTCAGAAAAGCATGGGACAAACAACTGCCCGCGAGGCACGGTGTGTGTACCCGGGGCAAAAATTACAGTTATTTCTTCAATTTGGACAAATTGACCATCAGCGGCCACGTGCGAGGGAGTAACCCAACGTCATTTGGCGGCAAACGGCGCTGCAACGCCTCCTTCTTCCGCAGTGTATCCGTATTGTGCCAAGCTCGACAGACAATGATTGAAAATCGTAAATTAGTTTAAATCAGTGAAGAAGAGAACATCAGGAGCCCCGCAACGGCGATACACAAGAAATCTAATTACATTTTCCCTTGGTCTGTGTATGCTGTACCAACTCACAACTCCTAATGCCAATGTATTATACAGAGAGTTTGCCTGCTGCATGACCGGAGAGGCACGTCGTTTAGTACCACTAACCAGGTCCGTTTACTATTCATCTTCCCACGTGCGGCACCGGTAAGGAATCTGAATCGTTGGTAATGCCATTCAGTTTCAAGCCGGTATATACCCGAGCTGTGCTGAAGAATACAATGTCATGGATTTCCCCCGACTAAACAAATTATGGAAGAAAACTGTATATTGAACGATAGAAAGTATTTATACTTCACACTCTAGTTGCGCTTCTGTGCCAACAAATGATATTTGTTTTAATGAAAAACTATCCTGGAAGACTGATGTCATATATGCCTATGTGAACACTGATGGATTACGAGCAGCACGCTTCAACACTCAAAATATGTATTGTTACCTTTAGAAGTCGAACCCAGAATCAATAATTCCCGGCAATTCAGGAAATATGCCTTTAACAATGTTCATAAAGGACTCTCTTCGAACCTCAAGATTCCCGATTTACCACCCGTCCTTCCCTAGGCCCTGTCCATCCATCCATCTAATAACGTAAACGTGCATGTGGTGGATACGACGCGGCCTTGAGCCTTAGCTATACCGAGTCAGCCAGACCCAACGTGAACTCAACGACGGTCCAGAAGATCTTACCGATCGCGCTACAGTGTACTGAAAGTATTTACCAAAGAACATAAGATTATTTCGGAGTAAGTGTGCTTGAAAAATATCCCCCCCCCAAAAAAAAGAACAAAGTAAAAACAGAACCAATGCAAGTGATGAATCATGATCGTTCAAACCAACCGTTTTAGCAAAGGCCTAGCCTACACTGTTAAAACATTTACACATGTATTTGCTAGACCATTTGATTTTTTAATATGGTACGGGTACATTCGAATACCCCCCACCGTCCCCTCCAAAATAGGAGGAAATGTGAAAGGAAAAGGGAAAAATAGGCCCGAATCCAATAGAATAACAGTAAAAACTACCAATGGAAAAGTAAAACGCGGTGATGTGCATATCTACACGTTTGTAATAATTGTATCACCAACGGCGACCCTATTATGGTTTCGGATGATGCCACACTGTGTTTTTCGAATTTTTAACGGCCAGCTCCCCCCCCCCCCAAAGGAACACCTTGCCGCGCTTTCATAGCGATTTATGTATAAAACTATACCCTTTTATATACCCTATATTGGGATATATATTTTAACCTCTGAAAAGAACGGCTTTGATTTTGGGTTGTTTTGCGCACCTACATGTCCGCCCTGCGAGAAAAACGATCCATTTATAATCAATCCTGCTAGAGGGCGAGAGGCAGTCTACCCTGCGGGAACTGAATTATTGGGCAGTTATTTAAAATTATATGGGGTATATTCCATAACTAAACGTAGGCCGATTCTTTTCGATGGACGTCTAATTCAAAAGTGTATTTGTTCTGCTAGAAACGACAACATTAAAACAAATTTTGGGCCGGGATGTTAAAGAAAAATGCACGGAAAGTGCATCTTTAAAATGTTGTTTACATTTTTTTTAGTTGGAAAGGGCGCTTTCTTGTATTGGGGTTATGTACAGAATAGAACAGAGAAGACGATTAACTCTCAGAAATGCGATTAACGAGGTATTGAATCGTTTATTAATGACATCAAATTAATTAGGAGTAAGACTTCGGGCAAAACCCCAATGTCGTCTTGCTTGAGATTTGTATTCAGTTCGCCGTCAAGATTTGCAGCAAGACGGCAATCTTCTAGTCGTTAACGGGGATGTGAACGAACATAATTAAACCCATCAAGCGTGTTTTTGTAACGGGGTTTAACTTGACTTCAATAATGTAAATTCCCCGTAAGGCGATTAGCAACTAGCGGAGTCTTATATCGCTCCTGCCATGCCGCCTCCAAGGCGGCTACGGTCCCGTTGGAATATCCAGCCGGGTACGCTAAGACTCCGTAAACGGGATTGGATTGGATTTTCCTTGTTCAATGATGTTCAAAAAGTGCAGCACTGATCAGAGTAATGCGGAATAAGTAGATTAATCACTTTTTTCTGCACTGCCCTTATCGTACGAGACAACAACCCGGAATTGAGAAACTCCAAAGTTAATTGTTGCGTATTTTGACTCGTAGGCCTATACACAGTCCTAGTTTTGATTGATAGAATATTTGGCGAAATTCACAATGTTTGTTTTAATCGGAAGCTGCTTTTGCCATTTTATCTTTAATGCTCTCGTCTTTGACCCATAATAGCAGGGCAGATAGGTGATGGATTGTGCCTTTTATGGTACAAGCATGGCATTTGGCACACAGTCAGAGTATGTAATGAGAAAGACAGTTGGCTAAAGGGCCATCGCAGACTTGTCCTTTGAACAGAATATAAGTAACAAGCAATGGCAGCCATTTTGAAAAATTAAAAAATTGCTTGTTATATTTTTTCAAAGGACAAATCTGCGATGGCCCTATGGCCAAATATCTTTCAGAAGATACTCTGACCGTGTGCCAAATGCCATGCTTGTATCATCAAAGGCACTATTCACCCAAATATTTCCCCTATCTAGATCTGCCCCACTGATAACGATTTATACAAAATAAACGATTCAAACCATGATATTCCATCTTACGGTTAAAAGAGAATGCAGAAAGGCGACTTTTGAATCAGTCAAAGCATTTTCTGGCCAGTGTGGTTTCACTGAATGGCTTCGGTTGTTTCGGTCTCGAGACCCTCATTTGGATCATTAACATACATCTCTCTTGATTGTTTCACTGATTCCTACTTTCGTGTTTATAATATTGTATGTGTTGATGCTAGAAATAATCTTGGTATTCAATAACGACCCAGCGTTAGCGCCAAAAGAAGATAGTTTTTTATGCCAAATATAGGCCCGTTTGCTGAGGTTTCACTGTTAGTCTTCACACGAAGCCAACAGTGATACAGTTTTGCTAATGATCCTATAGGTAATATTTCTGGTGGTTATAGAAGCACATTTTCTCTTCATTTCCGCTTGAAACCACCTTCTTTACATCAGCCGTCGATCACACATTATCCGTCATCGCCCATCACCGTTTCCTGACAATCTCTTGTCAGCCCATGGGCACAGATCAGGCTTCATAACTGACAGGCCGTATCGTTGCTTTATCGGCCAGACATGGTTGGGGCATTCAGGCTGCGGAGTGCCGCGCTGTGTGGTCCCTGCCAGTAATTACGGACGGCTGAAAGCTGACAAGGACGTTATAATAAGGCTTATTATAGGGGGACACTATATCATTTTATTCGCAAGGGTCTTCCGGTTTGGACAGTGTAAAGAAAAAAGAAACAGAAGTCGTTGAGCATATAGTGCGTATCACAGTTGTGATTTTACAATGCAAAACTTTCTTATAATATAGTCAGAGTATAAAACGAAGATATTTGTCATTTGGCGTTGGAATCTAACGCCCCCTTTGACATTGTGATTGCCAATGAAGTGTAGCGATTGCAAACTCAAATGTACGCGAAAATTGAGAATACACCCCATCCCAATAGCGAGACTGATCGCACTGGCTTTTTGGGCCTGGCTCAACATGGGGAACCACTGTTTTAGGCTGCTGTATATAATAATAGTTACGTCTTTTGCAATACCTGCAAAGACACGATATGAACGTGCTTTTAGCACTCGGTACACAGTGACCACGCAAGGTTAATAATCCGTGTACTAAATGTGCGCAAAGATCTCCGCCTTGTGTATATGAAGTCTTCGCAATATAGAAGTCTTCGCTATATAAAAGACATTCTTTCTGCACGTACAGAACTTCACCAATCATCTTCTGTATACACAGCTTCGTATTGGCTAATCAGGCGCCACACTATTATGTATTGAGAGGATTCAGGATTCGAAGGGCTGAGAGATAACTCGTCAGTTTCATGTGTTGATTATCAAGCATCCATTAAACATCAATCATTCAATAATTCCGTTTGAAGGTTCTCCTCCAAAACATGTGGTTTCTTTATTGATCTATTATTAATTTAGGGTGCACCTTTTTGATTGACATTCGCGTAGGATATCGTAGAGCCCAAACCAGTCCTGGCAAATTAAGTCAAATTACCCCCTATGTGACGTCAATGACGGACATCTGAAATGAGTTGACATTCCAGTTCACACCATGTCAGCTTAATTTTTTTCTTTAATAACTGTAATCGATTACAACTGTGCATGTCACGGAAGCCACAGAGGTCAACTGGAAATTATCTGGACGGTCCTTGCGCCTGGGTACAACGGCCGAGGGGAGGTCACAGTGCACGCCAGATGTAGTCCGTTCCACGGTACTCCAACCATCAAAGTCACCCCCACAAGGACTTGAAATTCCATCAGCGTGCAACGTCTGCATCCTCCGTGGTCAAACTCCCGGCCCAATGGTTCTCAGCTGTAGTGCGTCTCGTAAGTTCCCTTGCCTTTCCTTGAGTAGGGCTTCAACCCCGAGCAGGCAAAGCAACAGACCAGCCGAAGCAGCCAGGCTACCCGCTGCCGTAGCCGCTCACCAAGGATTTCACTAGGCGTCTCCCGGTGCCATCTAAGTAAACAGACCCAGCGGGATCGCCAATTTGCGGGCGACAACCCCCAACCCAACAAGTTGGCAAGGCGCTTTAAAAGTAGCAAAAGTCAACTTTCCGAAAACTAAAGGGGTCTGGTGTCCCCGTTCAGATCTGGGGCTAATTGCGGAGGCGGGGTCACCGCGTCCCGACTATTTGTTGTGATAACTTAATTACTGACAGCGGGCGCGCGTCCAAGCTGTCAGTCAGGGCTAGTTAGCGTGATGGCTGGATTTAATGGTGTCAAGCATGGATGGCGGTGCATGGTCGCGGACAAGCAACCTGGGAATTGTCACAGATGACATTCCCGAGAGGACTGCTCAACACTGTCTTACAGTTTGCATCGACAGCAGAATTCCCAGTCTCTAAGTCGCCCTGGTCGACCTTGCAGCGTCCGGTCCTGCATGTCGACATTTTGACACAATGAAACTTCGAAAATATCTGCATGTTGAACAGGCAAGATAAAACTTTCCTCAATGGTTTCACAGAGCAAAATGGTTTTAAAATTACTTAGCAGGTCCGAATTATGAGCCTCGCAATGGAAGCACACACTAGTCTTCCTGAAACCTTTTCTGTCAATTCGATCATGGAGAAATATTCGATTATGCATTCCATGCCTCAAATAGGCCTATACTTAAAACTACTATCGCGTGAAAAAAATCCGCTACACACAACACATTACATTACTTTCTTTTGAAATTAGCTTTAGGGTTCCAGACCAGTATAAACTGCCATAGGCCTAGACCTGAGTGGTAAATACGCGCACTTCCCAAAATTATTAAAAATACTCACAACTCTCCAAGCTGTTTGAGACACACGTCAAATTAAAGCTTATTTCATCTCTTTCGTTTTCCGTTCATTTTTTTTTTTGGGGGGGGGGCGGGTAACTAATGACTTTGGGGAAAAAATTACATCCTAAGATGATCACCCCTAAAAGCAGTCCTGAAGCGCTCGCAGTCCTCTGAACGGCTTCCACTTTTTTTTTTTTTTAATTTTTTTTTTTACAAATCCTCAAGTTCACGGCCCTCAAAATGTTCTTATACCTGAGAATTTGAGGGCATGCAAATCGTGATTTGGCCGCCGTAGGCAACTGATTTTAGGCCTATTTGCAGGTCTGCACCCTTAGATAGGGCGAAGTTACAATGTGAAAGGCGGGGACCCGGAGTTGAACAAACCGGCACAAGGTGGCGCTGTTCAGTAAAAGAGTCGCCCTAGGAGGGCTGTGACCGCTAATAATTGGATAGGGATATGACGGTGGATATACAAGCAAGATAAAAAGATTATTTTTTTTTGTCTGTACATATCCGCCTGTTGCGTCCATGCTAGCTTGGTAGATTCTTTCATTTAAATCACATTTAAATTTAAAAATAAAGCTTGTGTTCTGTTCCCTATCCCTCAATGATCACTATCTGTGTTCGTGTTTTTGAATATAGAAATTAACGACAGGGGTTCGATACAGTATGCTGCCTAGCGCACTGACGGACCGAGATACATCGGCGCAGCGCACATTCTAAAAGGATGGGTTGCAGTGGGTGGGTGTGGAGGGATCGGGGCACTGTATACTCGCATATAATAGCAGGGTGAAAACTATTTTTTTTTAAATGGGGGGGGGGGATGAAACGGGCTCTCCTTCGGTAGGCTAGTTGGCCTTCAAGAAAAGTTGAACACTCCCACTTATGATTATTGACACTCTGATTGGACAGCTCATTACTTAGGTAAAGCTACAATTTCGTTATTTTCTTTCTGCGTGTCCCGCTCAAACCGCGCGTAGAATAGGCCTATATTTTGGGCTCACATCCAACAACCTAAGAGACATCCATTTCCTTGTGAATTTCGTGTTGCCGATTCTGCTATTAAAGCGAACAAAATCATACAAACGACTGTCAAGCAGAACAGGTTCAACATGATTCGAATGAAGAAAATTATTACGACAAGGACTATATTCTCTTGAGTGTGCATAATCATTTTGGATCATTTCTGTACATAAGCAGCTATTAACCATTAACCATATAGCATAATGGCTTGCAATACTTGACAAGAAAGTTGACCAACGTTCCCAAAAGAGTTTGCCTGGCGCACAAAGCTAGGCCGCGCGCAACTACTAGGCCTAATGTTTGTAAGACCCTGAGCCTCACCACAGCACCAGTGTCTGGAATGGTGGACCCCGACCTCAAACAAAAACACCGGGCCTCTCGATTGGTGGGCTGGCCGTTTATTAATCGTTAATTAAGTCCAGCGCCCTATTGTTGCCGGCCGGCCCGTCAGGACATGACTCGCCCAGGTGTTGGGAACATTCCTGACCGCCCCTGTCGCGCACTTCAAACAGACGCCGCCGCCCGCCAGAATGGCACTGCTCTCCGATCCGCGGCGGCCTCCGGGCCGCGAAATGTCTTCATGTCTCATTGGCCGACTTGAAATGGCAAAATCCGAATTTCATAATTACGCGCATCTGGCTCGCCAAAGACACACAGCAGGCCATTTTCTTTTTTATATCAGAGCGCTTTAAAACAAAGATATCTACGTATTTCTAAGACTGGTATCGTCAATGCCGACTAAAAAAAAAAAGTTTTTTTGAAAAATGGGATTACATGATGTACTAATCCATTTGTCTGGTGAAGTCAGGGGCCAATTTCATAGAGCTGCTTAAGCACAAAATTTGCTTAAGCCCAAAAAAATCTTGCTTTAATATAATCAGGTTACCGGCCAAAACTCCACTCGATTGTTATGCTAAGTAAACAACAGCTAAATACCAGTCACAAGCAATGTACATCGCATGGAGTTTTGGCGGGTTACGTGATTTTACTAAGCAATGTTTTTTCGTGCTTAAGCAAATTTTGTGCTTAAGCAGCTCTATGAAATTGGGCCCAGGTCTTCAATTTCACAAACGCGTAGTATCTTGGTATTTTTTAATTTATAAACACACTTAGGGTTTCCTCTATTCCCTTTAACAGTTGTATCTCATCATTCGGACATTAATGGTCACAGTAGCCTTCATGGCCATATTTCTGTGAAACCATGAAAGAAAACTCCGGGAATAATTTAAGTGCGCAGAAGTAGTTATATTCCTTACTGCATCCCCTACTGAGAGAATTCGGGACTTTTAGAAAGCCTACACTGTGATATAACAATGTTTACAATATCTGGGGATCATTAACGGGAGAATATTTATTAAAAACCCCGCCCACCAGTGTCTTTGGAGCCTTCCAACGGCCTTGTGCATTCAAACTGAGTTTCAACCAAACGTGCAGTCTAAAGCCAGGTAAGGCTTGGTTTCCACGTTTTGGATGACTGGTATGGTGAGGGGCGGGTGGGGGGGGGAGAAATTTGTTTTTCCAAACGAGATTGGACAATATCAAAAGAGGGTGCTCTCTCTCTATGTTATGCATATTCATGATGTCCAGGGCTTTAGAGAATAAGTTGTATAACAAGGAATGGTGGTGTTTAAATCACCAACGATTGGCAGCTGATTCGTGGACTGGTTGGAAGTAGTCCTGACTTCTAATCAGGTGATCCGAGTTCAAATCTCATTGAGCGTTTTTCAATTCATCTCATTTTACCTTTGAAATAACTAAAGTGAGGAAGGAACATTTCTCACAAGACGTAAAGCCCATCTTGGGTTTTTGTTGTGGAGAACAACAAGGTATTAGATATGCATGTGATGGACCAATCAGAAGATGGTAAACGGATGTCGTTTGGAAAAACAGATTCGCGGGCGGGGGATGGGGTTCAATGATTAACAACAAAACACACAAAAGCAAATGGATACACAGAAAAAAAGAGCAAAATGTCGAAAATTAAATAACCACCACAGGGGGCATTACAGTCACGTTCCGCGTGAAGGATATTCGGTCATGTCATCTATAACAACAGTTTCTTGGACTGTTACAAGAAAGAAACATCTAACCATGAATTGTCTTTCAAACAAATATCAAATCACACAAACGCCAAAACGACAGGAGGGGTTATGAAAACCAATGCATGCCCTGCGTGTGGCGTACGGGGGATGTGGAGAAGGAAGACAAATGGAAGAATAAAAGTAAACGTGATAGGGCTTAATGCTTTAATGCATGATCATTTGATTTTACTTATACACACGCAGGCCTATATGGATTATACAGCGCTACAATAAATACTTATTTTTCTGTAAGGTCAAATTTTAAGAGCGTTGCAATCCAACCAATCACAGTACGTCGCAGTATTGAGCTCAATATAGTTGGGAGGGGCAGAGTTAGCTTAAACCAAACATCTGGACTAGTTTGTATAATCTGAAAATATATTTTGATGACCTTCTGAAATTTCAATGGAGAAAAAAGAAACTGAAATAACTTCAACCAAAAAAGACAACCGTGAGCATAGTAGATGTTTCTTTAAGGCAAGAACACTAAATACATTTTTTTTACAGTTCAATTCATTAAAACTGTATTTTTGTAATCAAAATCAGGAATTAACTTCTCTTTAATTTATAGAGGAACACTTTTTCAGCGAGACTTCATCTGTAATGACTTCAGCTGTGATAATCATAGATAAAACAATTTTAGTTTAGCCTATATCTTCAACCATGCTTTGTTTTATAAATAGCGACACGTTTGTCATTTTAAAAAATCTTCATTAAATTCTTTCTAGTAATGAAACCAAGGACTTTCCCAAGTGCACAATTACTGTCACTCTAAAGAATGCTAGAAAGAGGAGACGATGAAGATATATTCAGTCTTAGAGGCGGGAAGTTGTAACGGGGCTGATTCATTTGGAATGATATTCCCAGGATAATTCAGAGACAGGGACTGAAAACCCAATCCACTTTAGATAGTTGAAGGTTACTTGAGAACCAATCGAAATTTCTCCAGGCACAGGTAGCATGGAGTGCACATCTCATGGCTACAGGGATGATCTTAATATTGGACCTTATGTCCAAGCTGCTCTGGTGCCACTCATAAAAATTGTGATTCAGACTCACAGTCTGCACAAAGGGCACCAAACGAAGTGAAGGAACACCAGGGTGTTACTGGCCTTTATGAAGGAGGAACCCAGCAGTTGCCGTGGGAGTCTGGAAGGTCTGTGTAGGGGATGTCCCATAGCCAAGGTCGATCTAGATAACCAGAAAATGATGCATCAATACAATGAATAACCCATTACGGTCAAACACTCTCCCTACCTGATTCTGCTTGTTTAGCTCCTCTTTGCCGCCTGCCATTGTCGGCTTGAAGATGATTAACAACTGCATCTGTTTTGTTACAATTTATGCCATGAATAGTGCTGTTTAAAAAGTCTGCCCCAACCCCACCCAATGGCATCAAGCACTGTGCTCCAACTAGCTGCTCCCTTGCTGTGACGCTGAATCTTTGGCATGTTAAAAACTCTTGCACATTATACATGCTATTAGGTGCAGAATAGTCTGGTACCTGGCCATGCTTTAAATCAGCGTTTGTTTCTTATGTGGTGGCCAGGGTACAGATGGAATCAATTCCTCATGGAGTGAGATCAGAAAAAAATATATGATTATTTCAAAGTTTTAACGTTATAATCTAACATGATTACGGCAAAAAAGAAAAAAGGGAGGATTGATTTTGATGAATGGATGTAATAATTTTTCCTAAATGTTTAAACACGTGAATGCATATTGAAAAATAAAATTGCCAAGTACATGATATAAATCCATTACTTGCTACTGCGATTTTGAATCAGATTTTGAATACAGTGAACTGAGTGAAGCAAGTTGCCTTCCCAGGATCAAGTACTGTCTCGAGATTGAAATTAGACACTAGGAACAAGGTTGGGCCTGCCCCTCCTAGTTGATTTCTGGATCAGCTATGATACATTACTACACCTACAGCCATGAAAAGGTGTGCTATTACTAATAGCCCAAGACCATCCCCCATGCCCCCTCAAAGTCTCTCTCCTCTCATGCAAACATGTTTTGGGTTTGTGCAATTCCAGATGATAGTATCCCTCAAAGGGCTGGGCTTTGACACAAACTAGTGTGCATGTACATATTGTGACCTCACTGTGTGCTCATATTTGAAGCCAATAATTATGTAAATATTAACGAGACCTTATTGTTTGAACCGAAGTCCCCTCCTTGGATGCAACCCCTCCCACCCGGCATTGAACGTTAAGTGCAGTTCCAGATGTGTTGTTTGCCAGATCCACATCCAGGAGTCTGACTCCTTGGGTACCACCCACAGCACTACAGTATTGGTAACATCACTTGCAACACCTCTAATGTCATATATCTCATCTCTTGCAGGGTTTGTGGAGTGCAGTATGTCGGGGAGACCAAGAACACGCTAAAAAATGTGTTTCTAGGGTCACTGATCGACTGTCAACACTAGAGTCTGGACACCCATGTCGGTCACCACTTCAACCTTCCTAACCATTCCGTTTCCGATATGATTTTACAGGGCATAGAATCACTTGGCCGTCGCAAGGACTCTGTTCGCTTAAGCAGGGAGAAAGTGTGGATGAAGCCTCTTCAGACTGGTGAACCGCATGGTCTCAACATTCAACAAGGCAACAACATTTCTTCCCCCAATTGTCATTTGTTTCAGATTATCCTGGGTAACCCTCTTGGGGTTTAACACCTCCTGTGTTACCTCTCATTTCAAGTTTACCCTTAATTTCCTCATCCACCAGTTCCCCAACCCCTCCCTATTATTACCCCCTCCTCCCCCATTCACACTAATCTCGTTTGCAAGGAAGGGATGGTGCGAGGGGGGGGGGGGACAAAGTTTGTTTCCCCCACCCCGCACCATCCCTTCCTTTTATCCCCTCTTGATTGTCTCCCACCACACTCCTTCGCTGCTTTATCCTCTTTGATCTTCACTCACACTAGCCATGGTCTGCAAACACCCCCCTCCCCAAATCCTTCCTTCGTGTTTCTCCTTCCAACACTGCATGCTTGTGTGTCGCCTACATGTTTGTTTCTTGTTCCTCTGTCATTGGCCTCTTAGAACGCCTTGCTAAGGCTGTAGCTTGGTAGTTACTTAAGTGGTACAGACGTAGTAGAAAAAAGGCCTTGGTATGGGTCGGAGTCCCACGCAAGCAAGCGTAGGAGTGTTTTTGCAAGTTCTGAGAGAGCTCTTATTTGCCAATTACATCAAAGGGTGAAACCCAATACAATTGTTTTTCTCTCTTACCATCTTTGGAGTATGGCACTAATTGTGAATCCCAAGGTAATGGGAAATGAAGCTCATCCTCATCAACAGCTGATGAGACTGCAAACCTTGTGCTCTCTGAAACCTGCATGGATGATAATAATATACAGTGGGTTAGAAGCAGGGATGTAGTCAAGCCCAGCACAAGTCCCCCCCCCCCAAGTCCCTGCAAGTCCATCACATGTCCTCCAGTCACAATTCAACTCACAAGCTATTAGAAATGAGCTTTGACAAAGACATCCTTTGTTATTGTTCAACCATTGCTGCTTGTAAATGGACTTGTGATGTATTTGTGATGAACTCGACTTAGAAGTGGCAAACTAATCGACAGATTGTGGAAAAATATAAGAAAGGTCTCTGGACCTAATTCTGGAGATCTGTATTTTTAAATCTTGAGAAATTCAAGAAAACCAAGTAACAAAAAAGAGCAAAAAAGAAAAAAAAGGATAGAATGTATGTCCCCACAACTACGGAACAAGACTGTGTGAACAGGTTAACTTAATCTGTTTTAAATACATACATATGCAACAATTTACTGTACCCAAGCTTGATATGTATTACAAATCTTATAACTAAGAAAATTACAGAGGTACAATGTATTCAACTGTACATCTAAAGAAATAAAGACTTTATAGGCCTACAATGTATATAAGGAGACTATCTGTTTTGCAACATTCTTCAACCTCAGCTCTCAATTTGCACTTCTCAGTTCAGAGGAGAAATTGAAGTTTCTTGTCTCGACATCTCTACAACCAAAACACACACACACGTACACAACTCCGTTCGCAATTACTGTAATCGATAAGCTTTGTTTTTACAAGTGCAATCAACAGCCTCACCTCCAATTTAGCTAAATGTCCAGAACTGGAAGGGGCAGGAAACCAAATTACTGGTCAAGTAAGAAAGACAGCCACAAGTACCGCAGCCCTCAATAACATCAGGATCACTTGTGATTTATTTAATAGATGAGTTTGTTCAAATCAGTGATTTTCAGTCACTGTGTCATTGTAGTCACTAGCCATCAACAGCCCACTTGATTCAGATTCAATTATTCAGAGCAAGAATCAAAATGTAGGACATACACAGACAAGTACCATAAGGCTCGTTGACTTGAATAGGTTTATTGTTCACTGACACAGTTCATCAGTTTTTTCTCTCATCTTTGTTTTTCTTTTGGGTGGCTATATATGTCCTGTATTTGTCAGTGCGGTCACTAACACATTAACAGCCCACTTGATGTGGATGGAATTTTTTTTCCCGGGCAACTGCTCCCAAAACAGCATTTTTCCAATTATAATCCTGCCAGAGAGAGGATTGCAATCGGGAAACGACAAAATGGGTTGATGGCCTCATTACGTGATGGCGGAGTAATTCGATAAACTGCGACGGTGGGGTGTGTTGGGAACGGGGGCGGCACTTATTATAACGCGGCCACAAAAGCAACGAAAAATCAATAGTGGGCCAGTATGAAAAACTCCACTGAAGAGAACGTGTAAGAAAAACTAATAGCACAAAAATAACTATTGTTGGCGTGTTTATTGAATAGGTTGATAATGATTACTACACACATCAATTTGCTTGATGACAGTGTAAGGAAGACAAGAGTATAAAAAAACTACTGCAACAGTTTCTGCAAGGCACAGAGAAAAACAGCAATTTGAGGGCTATTACTGGCAAATCACGACCACTGTGCACATCAATTGACTTGATGAGATGACTGGCTGATAGGAATGACTGCAAGTTTGTCACGTCGTTTACCGATCGCTCACTGATTGTTCTTACAGGCAGGTGACGATGACTGTAAACACTGATCTGTTTGCAAGGTTCTTGCGGATGGGAAATAAATGGGGCTGACAGTCATTTAATTAATTTAAAAGAAGAGTGTGAAGCATCAATTAAAAAGTTAATTACACAAAATTATGCCCATGCATTTTGGCCACACAACCGTCAATTCAATAGTGTACATTAATTATTTAACCATCCCATACAATTTCACAGCCTGTGCAAATGAATAGACTTTTGGAAGAAGTTGGATGGTTGAAGTGGTAGGAACGCCTTTTGACACTCTTCTAATTGGAAATCTGTTTTTTTTACATAGAATATACAGGTTTTGTGGCATTCATCACCTGTAAAGGTACATGTTTTTCTCTCATTTTTTTTTGGGAGGGAGCTGAGGCAGGGGCGGGGGCGGGAACGGGGTGGGGCGGGGGCAGGGGCGGGGGCAGGGGTGGGGGCAGGGGGTGTGAGCATTGGCAGGGGCGTTGGCGGGGGCAGGGGCGCCGCAGGGACATGGGGGGGGGGGGGGAAGGTGAAGTATTTTTTCCCCCTAAAGTTGATTTTAATTGTTTTCCAAGTTCCTCTAGAACAGCACAGGTCTACAGTTGTCTCACAAAGTCAAAGTGCACACAAATCGGTTGTTACATGTATCTCATCTCTGAAAATGAATATACATGTAGGAAAGTTCTTCATAAATGGCTTTATAACCACTGCTGTGCCCATTGGTCACCACTGACTAAATCGGCCAAAAGTGTACTTCATTGTAGGATAAGGGATCACGTGTCCATACATGGCTAACAACATCAATGAAAATGTATTAGAAAAAAATCTATGTGGCTTTACATTATCATTAATGTTTGAGTTGCTCCTATTATATACACTGGTAAAAAAACGTGAACAATCCAAAATTACTGTTAAAAATGAAAAAGAAATTTATACTAAAATTGGTTGGTACTTCAGGTATTGTTTACCAGGGAATGTGGGGGTTTGTGTGGGTGTCTGGGATGAGCTCTTACAATGAAGGGGGTCATTATGTGTGGGTGATGGTAATATGGTTGCCGTGATAGTGAAGCCATATGCTGTTCCAATGTGAAGCTTTGCTATAATAAAACAAGGCAGGGGATGTTTGTGGGCGCTGAAAATGCCATGGTTTCAATTGTAACTAACGATACTTGGTATACAGGCCTATTAGGGACCATTAGAGATGATGTGAATGCAAGTTCTAGTATGGTTCCAGTTATGTGGCTCCATCTAGCATTTACTGCAATACATCAACTATACAGTGCATAAAAAAAACCCCCGATCTTTAATCTGTTTTGTGTTAACTTATTCTTGCAATTAGCACCGCAAGCACTGATTATTGCAGTGTCTAAAACTTAATCCTGAGCCGAATTTGCTTCAATGTGAGAAAACAATGATTATTCAAGTAACTATGACATGATGTGAATAAATGATATACATTTGCAAAGATGAGATTGTGGCTTTAAGATGCTATGGGTACACTGGTGTAACTTACACAATCTTCACAGAATTAGAAATGATCGGTCTGTTTCGTTTTTTTGATACGCAGTGTATCATTGAGCTTTGATGTACAGCCTGATAGTGTACATTTGCTAATGCAGTGTAGTCCTCTTCCAAATCTTTATGTAAACTCGAAAGGAAGACCAAATTAGGTGCATATAAAATTGAACAAGGAGAGTGACTGCAGCTGGCTTTGAACCTGCAACATTCGGTTTAGTTCGAACCAGTGCACTACCAACTGAGCTATCCAGTCCTGTGTTGGTGGTTCCCCAGTTTGTCAATGTTTTTGATCAAGGGGCGCTAGTCAGAAGCCAGAAGTCTGTATTTGCCATGTAACCAGGGATCACACCCAAATATGCTAAAGTACAATGAAATATAAGCTGGTAGCATGTACACCGAGAAACAAGACAAATCTGTTGAAAAAATGTTTAAAAAAATGTTGAAAAAATGTTCAAACATTTGCAAACATTTTTACTGTTAGCTTACTCAACCGTGTGTATTACTTCTCATTGACTCAGCACCACCTTGGTACTGAGGCTTGATTCTTGCTGTACATTATTTCAGTGTATTTGGGGAATCAGAAAAAGGACCCAACGACAGCACTGTAATTTTCACATGCAAATATTAACGCCCAATTCGCATCCCACATACACAAAACACCCCACATCTCCATGACAAGACATGCGACACACTCTTAGTGAAATTGTATCCCTGGGCTGCTTGATAGCAAATAACATCATGACAGACCGTAACATTGTTCTGTGTACATTTTCTGTGAGTTTCTGCAAGTTTAAGAAGCATGCAAAGGGCAATAAATCATCACAGAATGTGTGCTTTATTGAACCAAGATTTATGTATAATGACTAAACCAAAAACTTGACTGGCCTCGCCCCTTGTTCCATCTAGGCCAAGGGGCAAAGCCTTCAAGATTTAATCTATAGCTCCAAAACATAGAGAATGCTTTGTAAAGTTTACGTTGTAAATTTACCAGCATGAGCATGTATATCAGAAAAATTGGTTCACCCACAAGTTCCTGTTTTGCCCCAAACCGCCCTGCCCGTTACTCCCTTTATACCACCCAAAACTGCCCTGCAGCAGCACAAGTATGGTCTGTACTCAGGGAACAAATACGTGTTTGGCCAGTTTAGGCTTGGGGCCTGGATGCGGATAATTGCCCAAGCCAAAGGTGAGGGACAGTATCAGTGACCAGGCACCTACGTGTTTTTAACCAGTTCACGTCGGGAATATTTTGACAAGATTGGGAAGAGGTGCTAGATTACATTTCACTCGACCTCAATGCCAGGCGGGTTGAAGCCATTACCCTGGCCTCGCTCCCTGCATGTTTATCTGTCGTCCGTTCCAAATACCACAAAACCATTGCCTGTTTACACCGTCATCCGGCGCGAAACTGGTTTAACGTACTTGTTCAATACCGGCCAAGCACATATTTATTCTCATTTGTAAATTCCTTTCTGTCAAAATTTCAAAACAAGTCAAAAATTCACAATTTTCCAACAATTTTGTTCAACAATTTTACTGTAGGTTTTGTGAAACCTCCTCTGGCCATGTCTATAATATGTGCCTTGCACGTGTAGTGCTAAAAATCTACGACGCATTCTACGCGTGTGGCGCAGAACGCAGCGGTAGCGAAGGAATAAAGTGTTTAAAACAACCAGTGTTTTATCAGCTGTTTCAAACCACCTATGGGAAGGGTTCTCGACCAATAGGAATGGGTCAACCGTCTTAGGTATTTATGAATACAATGTACACAAGTCATAAAGGTTTAATCCGGGGTAGGGGGGCAGGCTTTCAGGGGTACTGTTCAAAGCGGATGATCTTGGACATTATTTGACAAACGATTTTACCCACACGACAATTTTGCCAACAAAAGCAATGAACGAGGGGGAGGGGGAGGGGGGGGGGGGGGAGGGGAGGGGGGGAGGGTTCTCACTTCCCACATATCCTCCCTCTAGCAATGCCGGGGCATTTGAACACTGCACAATAATATAGGATTTAGGCACATGCAGACTGGTTCCGAACATTTTATCTTTATGAAGCAGATGATGAAAAACAAAAACATAGAACTTACGAAGTCAGCTGGAAGGAAGAGGACGCCGATCTCATAGGACCTAATCATAAGCTGCTGTCCGTTCTTTTCAAGAGCTCCCCAGGCAGCTTTGGACATGTTGGCACTACCAAGACAAATATGGTGAAGATGTCTTTTTTCGAATCAGGGTTTCAATTGTAAAATTCTATAAAATGTGACATGGCTCAAAGTGACAAGATTGTTTTTATATCGATATAATATCAAATCTAAAAAATAAATGTAGCCTGACATTGCGAACTTAAAGGGAATATACATCATTTGCTTTTGCTGTAATTTTCAGAAATGGATGGAATTGGGGGGTTGGAAATATGAAGCAAATATAGTTACACTGACTTTTTGGAGGTTTTGGGTTCGAAAATGCTATAAAAACCAAGAAAAACGATCATTTTCCTGTAGTCTGGTTCCCTGACTCCATATAAGAAGAAACAGAGCAGTTTACATACATTGGGGAATTGTAAGGTCAGGGAACCAGTCTAGCTGGCCCGTACCCGTTCATAGGTTTGTAATCGATTGCAAACAAGTGCAATGGTCAATTGTGGCCAGTATTTGAAAAAAAGCCAGTTGTTTCCAACGCTGATCGGCCGATCAGCGTTGGAAATTGATACAAAAATACCAATTTTCTTGAAAATGACAGTATACCAGGTGCCATAATTTTACAGGATGCTTTAGACTGTCATTTACCAACATCCTATTAAGGTATTTCGCAAAAACTTGGTAGTTTTATTTTTCGATGTTTGCAAATGTTGTATATTCCCTTTAACAAGAAGAACTTGTTAATTTAGCAACGTCAGGCCGCATTATTTTTTTAGATTTGTGTATTTTAGGTCAATCCAGTCAGTAAGCAGTTTGCAGCAGTCCTATTAATTTTCAGATATAATATCAATTATATAATTTCAGTAACACAAGAATAACTTTGGTACCCATCTGAAGACATATTTAATAAGCAAAATTTCTGTTGGTAATTTAAAAAACTAAAGTCTTGAAAAAAAAATTGAATTTGACTCTCTGTAATAAACGGCCTTTTACATCAGTACCTGGCTCAGTTTTGTGCAAGAAATCAGTTCTTGTCTTAATTCACTTACCATGAGGCGAAATTGCCACGAAGAAATTATATGAATGAAATTACTCGTTTCCAAAAAAAGAAACAGTCTAACGTCCAAAATGGGGGTGAATTTTTCAATTAAATTTTGAAGAATTCCATTAAAGTGTCCCCCATTTTACTGGATTCTGATCCATTTCCATAAGATATTGAATAGAATGAAGCAATTTTATCCATTAGAGTGAAAAAGAATTTGAAAAATAATCGGTAATTGTCAGTTCCCAGATTGTCACTCTGTTGAATAGGGTCCTATAATAGAATTATTCTTGGGGCAATTATTGTACCTGGTCACCAGAAACCATGCAATGTGTTCATTGTCAGGTGACATCCTGCAGTAGGTCTTGATGTGTGGACTGGCTCTAGAGCGCCCTCTTGTGTTGGCAATCCACTGGCTATAAAGTGAAAAGAAATGATTGTCATTCTTTATACAGGATTTGTTAGTACAGGGTTAAATTCAGTAGGGACGCACAACTGTTTATGACTTTCTCTCACTAATGTCTTGGGAATATCGCAGGAATGGGGGCGTGGCCGTTTTATGTAAATTAGACCGTTGGTGTAAATATTAATACCGTCGAACAAAATTACGGCTTCCTATTTGATACCGCAGTACGTAGTCGCACACGGTATCACTGAGTTGCATGTGTAATTAGCTATGCTTGATCACCACACTTCGAAGTTGAATTTCCGCATGTAACACGTATATTAACAACTATCGTGCGGCTTGCGCGGCGCGCGCGACTGACTATAAACCAATTTTCGATTGTTTGGTTCCCTAGAAAAGCCTAGGGAGAAAATATAGAAAAAATTAAACTGCTACTACATAATTCCAAGACGTTAGTGCGAGCAGGCGCGCTGGTCTAATTATTGTGTTGTTAGAGGGCTCACTATGCACGACATGCTGTCAATCACTGGAATCTTGGGCCAAGACTATGTGCCAACATGCATTTGTCTTGAAGATATAACCTTGCAACTTCATTGTCCGCCACAGTTCCACACAAAGATGCACATAAAAATTAAACCTCATAAACAAACTCATCACACACAAAAATCCCAAATTAAATCACAAGCAATTAAAAGGTAAAAATTGAAAATTCTTCTGCACAAGACAGAAAGTTGTGTGCAAATTATGTCATTCCCCCCCCAAAAAGTTGCTATGCACATGCAAATAGTGAGGTAAAGTACAGGGTGGTGCAAACAGAAGGAAACCAACTTTTGACAGGAATTTTAACCTAATTACCTAACTTATTTGAACTGTGTTTTTTTTTTTATAATGTAGTGTAGTATAGCCTTTGAACCATACCTGGTGAAAAAAAATCTTTAAAAAAAATCGCAAAAATAGTGTTATTATGCTAATTTGAATACAAGTCACCAAAATCACATTTGTCCACGTGTAAGTCTAGTGTAGTGTTTTTAAATCAAACTCCGGAGCCCAGTCAAGAGGTTAGAATAAAACCGTCCGTGGACAAACAGGTTTGGCACAGGACGTTTTTAAAGTAATATATCTCAGAGACAAAATGTTTGCAATCATTTTCTCGTCACTTATGTTTAAAGATCAATAGTTTAATACAATTAAACTGAATTTTAAAATATGCACAACAAGTAGATGAAAATTGCTGTCAAAAGTGGGTTTCCTTCTTTTTGCACCACCCTGTAGAGGAATAGTCAAGAGCATCACCCATCCTCCAAAGAACCCTTTCTCTGGTCAAACTTCTGATATATCTAAGCATGCAAATTTATGCGGCCCCGAACTCCAGCAAATCGGAGTTGACTTTTACTAAATCGTGATGTCATTTCATTCCAAAATCAATTCGAATGCAGTATTTGTAATACAACAACGGCCGGGCATAGATCTATAAAACCTACAAGGCACCTACAAGGGGCATCCTAGCTGTCAAAGTCAGTTGAAAATTGGTTTCAGCCGCACTGCACCATTTGCATGTTCATAAGTGTGCCCACTTAAGAGCAAGTTCGATTGCAAACTATCATTACAACCATGAGATGTAAGGAAGGTTGAAGTAAAAAAAAGAAAAAAGGGCTATTGTACTTACTGTAGGAAGGAATGGAAGTACACTTGTTTCTTGGCTGTCTTGATGCTGTAGGGTATTGACCCGCCCGCTGGGTAACCCTCTAGACTGGTCCGAACATTGTCCTTAGACGGAAAGATCTAGGGAGGAAGAATAGTATATTTTTCGAGTTCAAGCCCAGAGAATAATCTTTTTAATTACTGTTTTTAAGCAGTGCTCCTCCATTGATAAAAATGTAAATTAGCCAAACCCCAGCCTAAGAAACAAGCCCTAGAACAACTGAAGCGTGTCTCTTTGTAAAGAATGTTTATCATCAATGGGTGCTGTCCAACAGGCATGCTGTCGGATGGAACATGAGCAGATGAGATTGCTGATTTATACACATTAAGTGTTCTGCATTGGGGGCCTTCATTTAAAAGACCGTGAAGGTACTCTAGGGTTTCGACTAGAGAGGCTTGAACTGCATCAGTTTGTCTTTGAACACACCAGCTGTTCCATCGTTTCCAGGCCCAGTTAATAAACTGGGCATTTGTCCCCCTTGCACCATGACGACACTCCCTCCAGAATACTCTTGCTGACAAGGATCGTCTGATAGCATCCAAATGGCCAACTGCAGGGTCTTCCACACTGGTTGACCCTGATTATTGTGACATAGTCTCAGGAGGTCCGGCTGACGTTTAGAAGTAAAACTGGAGATTTTACTGTAAGTTCCAGCAAGCGAGGGTACCAAGACTGTGTTTTCCACACAGGAGCTACGAGTATCAAAACAATTCTTCTGGAGGCATCTCATCAGGAGAGCAAATGGGGGAAACAGTCAAGCGCCCACATTTTTCCAGTTGATTGTGAATGCATCCACTCGCCAAGCCTGACAATCTGGATGCCATGACACACACTGTGGAAGTTGTCTGTTGAGATCAACTGTTGGATGGAAGTCTATCACTTGAATGATTTCTGCAAACACCTGGGGAAGTAGATGCCATTCTGGTCGGTCAAGGAGAAGTAAGGCAAGGCGAACCCACTTTTCTGCCCCAGGTTGAGTCCCTGCCCAAGGCAAGACAGTGGCTTTCTCCATGCGGTCGACCCCAGGTGAGGTCAAAACCAATACGGTAACAACCGTGGCACTGAAATTGCCACTGGAAGCAGAGCTGGACGTCGCTCCCTCGTCACCTAGCGGCGGTGCTGGAAGATTGCTTGCTCTTCTTACTCAAAGACGAAGACAGTATGAAAAACGTAGCAATGTCAGAGTGTAGAAAACCAAGACGACGACGACGTGAAACACGTCCCTTTCAGACCATACCATATAAAACCAAGACACGCTTCAGAGGTTTTAGGGTGTATTTATCAGGCTGGGGTTTGGCTCATTTACATTTTTGTCAATGAGGAACATTCAATTTTATTCAAAGTAAAGGGTGGTTCAGACAGTATTACGTGGGACAATAATACAGGGCGAGTCTTGACGACTAGGAAGAAATATAGTTCAAATGTGTTGAAGAGCATGTGAGAGCAACTTTATACGTAACTCCCATGAAATTTCACTTATTAAAAGTTTAGCTATGAATAATAATTCTTTACACCTATTATGCTTCACACTAATTTTAATATGTAGTTTAAATCCCTCATTAGTGGTTATATGGAGGGCCACAGATTTTAGATTAGGGATGACAAAAATTTCAACAAAAGTCAGTTGTACCCATCTGCCTCTTAGAACATCCAAACCCAATACCTCTGTTCAAAAGAAGACCCCCACAACACTCTCCCCACAACATTATATTACTGCTAAATTTTACTTCCACACTCCACCTCCCAAAACAATCTGATAATCTCACCAATTTCAATGTCTTGTGTCCTGACTCCCCTTGCATCTTCCTTCCAGAGCCTTCGCACTGTGACAGGCTCTGCAGCCACTCTCCGCACAGCCATTTATCTTTGTCGGGGCCGAGGGAGCCTACGCTGGAGAATTGACCAATCACGGGCCAGCCTTTCACATTGGCCTCGCTTGGTCCACGCTCCTTGAGGACCTAAAATGTGGTATACATGTACATCAAGCCGCCTATCAGTGGTGGGTTACAACATCCACCTACTATGCCTTGACGGTAAACTCTCTCTTGAGTTATAAGCCATGTTTCCCTCATACCATGAAAGTTGAAAATTAACCCTAACTCCCTAGGGGGTGTGCAAAATTGTATTAAATTTGGAGGATTCAGGACTGTTAGGGATAGCTATGATATTCGTTTGCTGATATCTTGAATATATTCTCCATTTTCTTGTCTCTGTTCACATTATTGGTTATTAGTTTGTAGCTCAGAGATGAAACTGGCATATGGCAAAAAAATCGGAAAATAGGCCGAACAAAAATACGTGTCCGAAATCTGGGCCGCGCTGCAGTTACACACATTATACATGTACATGTATGTGCAATACACTTCATGCCCAATTTCCGGACACCAGCTCCTGCTTTATTTTCGATTCAAACAAAATTTTGCGATAAAGAAAATGGTCAGTGTTTTCATTGCATAAAACGCCTGAAAAACGGTTAGAGTAATGGAGTCATCATCAAAGAAGTTCACTTCTTACTTGAGAAAGTCGAGGAAAAAGTCCGAAAGACAAGGCACCGTTCATGGTGCTTCAATCATGTCCATGATTCAACCAGGCGGCACAACTTATTCGTACGTGGGGAAAAATCAGGCATTATCGTCTTTCTCTTCCAACAAATGCCAGTGAAATGTTTCGCTAATGCTCTCTTCGCTTTCCTTGAGATAATCATTATGATTTTTAAAGCATTGCATTTTGTACAACTAAATCTGAACCTCCGAAAATCGCACAACATAATGATTTTATCCACCGGATCGTTCACAAGCAAGGCTACCTGTTCCCGACCGGCCGTGTGCTAGCGGACGGTACGGTGCGGTACGTGCGCTGGTATCATTGCGTACAGTACATGCACGCACGTGCGACACAGTTTTTTCCATGTCACCTGTCAAAGTTTAACCTTTTGTCCAGCCGGAAAAGGCACCGATCAGTGTTATGGCCTGTGTTTCTACCGTCCACTCCAATAACGACTGGTGAAAGAGATTAAAACTACGTTCGCGATGATTTTAACGTGCCATTTCCATCGACTATTCATAGATTTTCTGCAAAATTATGATTGCAATAAAATGACATTTTGTGAAAATATGGTTACACAAAATCAAATTTTGTGGGACACATTGTAAAAAAATCGGAAATTTCGTTGGAAAATTCTAAAAGTCGGATTTCCGATTAAAATCGGAAAAGTTTCATCTCTGTGTAGCTAAGGCCTACCTATAACCCCACACTAATCTTTCAAATCCGTATGTTTACACAAGCAGGTTCTACTCAGAACCATGCTTAACTCACAAAAGAGATTCACATAGTTAAGTTCATCATGAGTCATAACAAAATTGATTTGCAAGTCAAATCACAAGACAATCACAAGTAAGATTTCAAAAAGCGGAGAATATACCTCTTTCACCATTCATGTGAATGTATTTGAGTCTATGTGACTTGTAACGGATTGTGAGTGATCCATGAGATTAAACCCGTCAATTTAATTATTTGCTCACCTTTCGCAGCTTCAGATGGCCCCATTTGTTAATGGCTCCTCCGATGTGCCTTCCTGGCACAGATCCAACAATGTGTACCCTTTAAAAAATAAGCAAACAATTCTAGAATAGTTCTATTGTATTAATGTAAATGAGGGTTGCCTGTGGACTCTGTGCAGAAATGGTACGATGACACTGTGTGATCACTTATGAGAGCACCCCGTTCCGATGGAACTGTGTGATCACATTATGAGAGCTCCACTGAACGGGAAGCCATCTGACTCTAGGGGGCACTGTTTCAAACATGTGTGTATGCATACAAGTACACATATATATGCTCCATTTAAAACCCATTCGCTGCAGTACGTACTGTCAAATTTACGTGAAATGGGTGGTGGAAGGACGATCATTATCATGAAGCTATTATATGGAAAAAAATTAAATTAAATATTCAAAATTTTAAAGGGAAGTAAAAGTAGCTATTAAACCCATGAGCACGTGCGCATGCAATGCATGTACTACCACCCAACTGCTTGTTGCTAGTGCCAGGGAAGGAACACCAAACGATTTAGCTCCTACACTCCCAACTATGCAACAGTTGTGATGGCACAGATGTTTGCTGGTGGTACATGTACCATACTGAAACCATTACAACAGACAGACATGGATTTCCTACATATTTTTTGAAAATGAAACTATGTATGGAGTGTACTAAAGCACATTGTTTTTTTTCAGGAAGAAGTGTGAAATTACTGGTCTTTGGTGTTATGGCTGATTTTGATTAGCTCCCTCCACTTTTTGTCAGAAGGCAAATCAGCCAACACTCGAGACCAGTAGTTTTGCACTCATTCCCTCTAAAACCACATTTTGTATACTTTCCACCTACTTGGCTTGTGACATATCGTGCGTCCTGACGTGCCCTATCCATTCTTGGAGTGATGGTGACCGGTAGGCTGTCAGATACTCAACTAGGTCTCGTTGGAAGGAGGTTGGGGAGTCAGTGACAGTGCCAGGGCCTGCCTTGGGGAAGAGAGGACTGATCCAAACACTAAAACAAACAAACAAAAATAATAAGAGAGGTGTGAATATGGGAAACAAATAATAAAAGAAAATAAAAGGTTTTGTGGAAATTAGGTGTGGCCTAATAAGTTACTCTTCATTTTATGGATTGTGAAAGCTCTACTTTATAAAAAATTTCAAAGTTTCACAAAATCTCCAATCGTTTTCTTTATTCAACCTTTCAATTAAAGGGAATATACAACATTTGCAAGCATCGAAAAATAAAACTACCAAGTTTTTACGAAATACCTTACTAGGATGTTGGTAAATGCCAACCTAAAGCATCCTTTAAAATTATGGCACCTGGTGTCAAGTCATTTTCAAGAAAATTGTATTTTTGTATACATTTCCAACGGTGGTCGGCCGACCACCGTTGGAAAAACCTAACTATCAACTACTGCTCCAATTTACCTTTTTTTTTCAGTCCAGATTTTGTTTGCTATTGGTTACAAGTTCATGAACGGGTGCAGGCCAGCTAGACTGGTTCCCTTACCTTACAATTTTCTGACATCTATAAATTGATCCATTTTATCTTTAGTGGAGTCAGGGAACCAGACTACTTAAACATTTTTGTTTTTCTTGGTTTTTCAAGCATTTTCGGAACACAAAACTTCAAACATGTCAGTTAAACAATATTTGATCTATTATACTAACCCCTCAAAAAGTTCATTTCTGAAAATTGCAGCAAAAGCCAATGATGTATATCCCCTTTAAAAAACAAGCGCAAGTGCACAATAAGCTCTGGCCCGGTTCCGGAATGTCTCACTTCATATGCAAAATAGATGAGCAATTGCATCGATAGAGACAAAGGGGCGAGTTCCGAAAACTTTTACCAAGAGTGCATTTACTGACGACGGCATTGCATTTGGTCAAGTTTTGGTCAATTTATTGGAAAATTAGGGGGCTCGATTTTGGTCAATTTTCCACGGACAGACCTACCGACCGACTGACCACGAAGTGACATGTTGAAGCTCCTGCCTGAGCTTAAAAATACATCTAGTCAGTTTCTCTTTTATAAACAGGTCTATGTGCATGACCTCGAAGCCACATAGAATCTTTTGCAATTACCCTGAGAAATACCTACCAATTTAATGACAGAAACCTTGCTCAAGATAGGACTGGTATCAAATACTCTGTGAAATTATTCTGTCTGAAATGGTATCATTTGGAAGATGGTTTTAACAAGAGTTGCAAAGGATGAAGGTTAAGCAGCAGAAATGGATGAACCACGGCAAAGACCATACAGAGAGCAAGGTCATAAAGGGTCAAAGGTCATGAGGTAACATTTGGACATACCCCTGAGTTTTCTGGTACCAGTCTCTGTCAATCATATTGGCTGTATGGATGACCACACGCATGCCATTGGTGTACAACAGCAACATCATCTTGCTAAATGAGAAAAAGGAAATTTTCAAAAGCTACAATGAAAATTATGAAAGTAACATTTTAATTAGTCTCGGGTCCTAGCCAGGATATAGATTTGATTCCCTTTACAGCTAGTCCCAGACTCTAATGGTAAAGCCGCTGCAGTGAGTCAAATTTAGTCTTGGGAATTTCGACAGCAATACCCAGGAAATTCCATACATACCTCACGCGCGCTGTGTTCATGCTAATGCACACACGTGAGGTACACAAATGCTTGGAATCTCCTGGGTGGCGCTGCCAAAGTTTCCAAGACTTGATTTGATTGATTTTGTTGATAGCGACCTCTACGGAGAGAGAGACCGAGTCAGAGACCAGCTGTATTAGGAGAATGAAACCAACTTCAGTCTTAAAGGTAGAGTCCATCATTTGCAGCCATCCAAAAAGTAACTGGCGTAATTATTGTTGAAAAACTAACTTGGTTGAAAGATAGTAAGGAGACTAAACTCCCTGTGAAATTATTCTTTCTGGGAAGCTGTCATTTTGAAGTAATCAACGAAAGAAGGCAGTTCCAACGGTGATTCTTAAGAAGCACCGTAGGAAAATTTAAATTAGTAGTTCGTTTTGTTATTCAGCGCAGCGCGCACAAGTATTCGAACGACGCACACGCGCGCGCGGTTGTTATAATTCGTCGGATCAGTGCGCGACGTCGCGTATAGTTGCAATTCAAAACAATTCAAAACATGATTCAGCAACTTTTGATTTGAAATTGAGATCTTAGAATGCTGTTTTTCTCGGAATGTACAGCTGAAGCTTAGCTGAAACTTCATCAGGTTAGTTGCTCAGTATCCTTCATTAGATTTTGAACTCTTTTGTTGCTTCAAACGAACAAAATGCACAAATTACAAATGATGGACTACACCTTTAATTGTTGGAATAAGACTGCATTTCAGTAGGTGTATCGTCTTTGGAAAATAATTGGCAGTGAAATCGGACACTGAATCACATTAAATTAGAACTGGCTGAACTGGAAAGCACTGTTTCTGTAAGACCACCACTAAATCTTCAATGTTTCAGTTTCATGGCCTTGCCAGGATTTTTTCTAGAGGGGGGCAAAGCTCTCAAAAACCTTGTACTTTCTCTAGCATATTCACAATTTATCATTTTTCAAGATTGGGCGGGGGATATTTGCCCACCCCATCCCCACTGTCACCCCTGCAGATGCCATGGATGTTGTTAAATGTGCATTAATTTAACAGCAATATGACTTTGCATCCACATCTTTTTCCCCTTTTTTTGGGGGGGGGGGGGGAGCGCCCCCTTGCCCCCAAACAAGATGTGGGTGCAAAGTCATATTGGGAACAATTCAGTGTCCGATTGCAATGTATAAATACATTGTAATACATGTACAATAAAGTCCAGATGCTAATTAATAATTTACTACTACTATTCATTATTTCCTTTCTCTCACCCCTGAGTTCCTACACTCTACCTACCTGTGATGTGTGCCATACATGATATCCAGCTTGGCCTGGCATAGTTTGATGTTGGGGTAGGGATGAGCAGCCTCATGGAGGGCTACTTTGCTCTGCCGTTGCTCCCCGTGTACAATGAGCAATGGCTTAGTCCTGTCATGTGCATCAGCAAACAAATGCACTAAATTATAATTATATCTTTCAAATAATTAAACGACAAAGGGAAATTCACCAATTTCATTTTAATTTCAAAGTTGAAAAAAGAAATTGACTGGAACAGGGACTGAACCTGTGATCTCCAGATAACCATTCCGGTGCTCTAGCTACTGAGTATCCACCCGTATATGATGGTGTTCCCCAGTTTGTCAATTTCTTTCTTCAAGGGGTGCTAGGCAGGAGCTATAAACCCACATGTGCAATATGTAGCATATATGACACTCAAAGTCACAACGCTAGCAACATTAGCATTGCTACAGAGCAGGCAAATAGCTCATAGGGATCGCTAAGAGAGCCTCATATATAACAGGGGTGTGAGTGACCACTGATAAAAGTAGCTGAACACAGCTGAAAAAAGGTGTAAAAAAGCTGAATGTTAAAAATCTCCTATGGGCCTACTTTTGTACACAGCAAGTGAGGGAAAGATCTGGAAAAAAACCCTGAAATCCAAAACAAAGCTGAAATCAGCTTTAAAGCTGAGATTTCACACCCCTGATATAAGTTATGGCTTTTTATTACAAAGTTTCAAATAAAGGAAACTGACTAGGTACATTTGAAAAAATTGAAAGTTGAACAAAGAAATTGATTGGAGGAGGGTTTGAAATGGTGACATAAACAGTTAATTCAGGCCTAGCGCGGTAAGACTAGTGGGAAGTATAATCAGGGGAGGAAATCTACCAACTCCAACTCAAGGACTCAGAAGAATGAAATTGATGTTACATTTCTCGGTCAAGAATTGTTTTGCTTTAAAATATATTTTACGTTCTTCGTACTTCAGACTGCCCACAAAACTTATCTCACATTCCTTTCAAATACTTCTCCAATAACTTTCTAAGTTTTAAAAACACAAAAGGGCGGTAGAACAGTTCTGTGGTGATGAATTTGGAACCAACAATTTACATGAGTCAACAATAGGGAAGTGATTTTGCAATTAATTTAGTAAAGGTTTAGCAAATATTTTAAGAACCGTTTAAATGTTTAGACATTTCACAAAGGCTGACACCTGCGCAATTGAATTGATAAATCAACAATGATTGACATAATAAATAGCAGGCAGTTGCGCCATTGAAAAAGGAAAAAAGTAACTGTACATGTACCCTGAATGTAGTCAAGTACTGCTGCGCTTCTAAGGTGTTGTAAATTAAATAGGTTTGAAAACATTGTTAATTATTTGTGCTACGTATGCTTAACTCATGGGAAGATTGCATGAATGTTGCTACCTTTTTAGATTTTCGTTTAAAGAGTTTGGAAAATTTGGAAAACGGATTGACACGTTTTGTTGTTTAAACGTTCAGATGTTTAAAAACGTCTGATTCACAATAAACTATGTGCAGTGTGAGCAACCAGAAGTTTTCTGTGTGTGTGACACACTGCTTTCATATGAAATGCTATATTTGCGCATCATAGCGAAGTGTATGTATCAAACTTTTTCCCTTCAATTGACACACTTTTCCTTCATCACATGTTTTCCTTCATCTTACCGGAACTGACCGGGATATTGCTGGACCAACCATGGAATATCAAACATGTAGTTGAACTGAGCTGAAGCAATCAGGTCACCCATGCACGGTGACAAGATTTCTGGCAGAAAAAAAATAAACAAATACAAATATGTCACTGATACAAAAATGACACTGGTGACAATGTCAAAAATAGTGATGACATCATCATACCCAAAGGTATGATGCACATACAATATAATGACAACCAATTATAGCACAGCAGCAAAAGTAATATCAAGATTAAAATATAAACATCAATACAAACATTTTGCACTTATAATAAAAAAGTAATTAAAAAAATTAATCACTAATAATAGTGATAAGAGATGACAGAAATTTCCCCGCCCTAAAAAAATTCATACTCACCTAATGAACAAGGTTATTATTAACCCTAACTCCCTAGCATGATTTACTAGGAACCATACACATCCTGGCAAATTCCAACACCACACGGGAAACTGTACACACATATTTCTGACTTTGATTCTGGAGGTGTGCCAACCCAATGTAAGAGACTGTCAGTTTAGGGGTACTGTACCCATCCTGACAGATTCCAACAAAACATGTGGTTGGGGTTTGATGGGTTGAGCTCTGTTAGGGTTAATGTAATCAAAATGTTGCCTTAGGCAACGTACCGTTTGGCTAATGTTGATGTAACTCTAAATCCAGAAAGGGAGACCCTAGCATTTGAAGTGATTCTATTCAGAAGCCTGAGATCCACTTTTTACTTCAAAGAGGAGATCTCCAATTATAATCTAAAGCTTGTAGGACTGATCTGGTTTTGATGCAACTATGATCATACTCAACTAGATACACTGCCTGAAGCATCAAGAAAGTAAGGAAGGATACGAAAATGACGTTCATGATATACTGTGAATTAAAAGTTTGACATCAACTCTCTCAAGCATTTTGTCAGTAACCTTTATGAATCCTCTAAAGAAATCCATCATCATGCAGGAATCCAATGGCAAATTCATTTACTTGAACTATCATTATCAAGGGTTATCTAACTTCATCAAATCTTCAAGAACTGTATAGGAAATTTTGCAGCATTTTTGAGGGTTTCAAACATACCTGATATGTGCACAGCTAAGGAGTTGTTGTATTTATCGGGTATCCCCGTGACTTTCGTGAGAAGGAAACAGAGTGGTGAAGCTTCTCTGAGGAGTTCTAAGCAATTCTTCTTCTTTGATGCAGATGTAACAGTTGAGGCAGATGAGGAGGCAGTATCATCCCTCTTCAGTCTCTTGGTGGGAGGCATTCCCTCTTCATCCTCATCTAATGAGGTAACAGAAGTAACAAAAAGAAATTTACTCTGTTTCCATGAGCAACGTACTTTCTGGAACCGGTTCTGGTTCTCTAAAAAGAACCAGTTCCGAGTCAGAACCGGCTCCCAGAAAATTCAATGAATAACCATCTAATATTTTCCTGTGAAACTATGGAGATGTGTTATTAAAAGCAAACTTAATAGCATTTACAAATGTATATTGCTTTATTTTCTATTCCTTGACTATGATTTTATTTACAGCGACAACTGCCGACTGTGTAGAATGATTCAATGCACACGTTCACTACTCACGTGAGTGAGAACAGACACTGAATCTCCACTGTACTGTGGGCATACTTGGAACCTGCTCTGAGTGCTGGAGTCGGCTCTGGTGGACTTGGGTGAAGGTATAAAATACCCGGCTCCGAAAGAGTCACGGATCTACCAGGCTTTAGTTGCAGTGAATCCACACGGTCGACAGTCGTCGTGGTGAACAAAGGAATTTTAAGTTTGCTTTTTATTACACGATCTACATAATTTCACAGGAAAAAGACATGCATTTGAAACCAAATATGTAACAGAATAACATGTAATGCATGTTGGCGATATCACATGATCGAGGCACCATGGAGCATGACCTTCACAAGGTGACACCGTTTTCTTTTGGCATGACAAGTAATTTCAAGGGATTATGATTTTCACTGAATTTTCCGGGAGCCGAACCAGACCTGCCTCTAAAAATTCTGGAACTGCCAAACACAAAACAGCACTGCTACATTTTATGTACAGCATGCTCCATCTACAGGCCAAACTGATGACTGCTGTACAGGGGTACCTTTTTCAGGTAAACCCTGTGACTAACAGGGATTGAAATACCCACTGAACTGCTTGACTGAGTCAAGTGCTGTGTTGTGCATTCTTGATTGAACTGGTGGTATGGTGGTTTCTGTCCCAAAAGTTAATAAATTCTCCGTTTGAAAGTTTTCAGGAACTTGGCTTTCAGCTTTCAAAATAAATACTTTTCAGAGGCCTGCAATGTTGGTAAATGTTAAAATAGTGTACATTTTGTACCTGAATGCCGAAACTCCTTCCTGTGGCTGATATTCTTCCGGTAGCATTTTGCACCATACTGGCACTTGGGTTTGTCACTATCAGTTTGGTTTTCGCTCAGATCACCAGGAGTTCTGTTGTTGGCCTTGGAGACTGATGCTGATGATCGGAAGGCAGTTTTACCAAATGAGATAGAGGAGGAAGTTGAGGAAGAGACTGAGATTCATGATTAATGAGAATTGATAACAGATAGTATTCAAGGGTTTTTTTTGGGAGGGGGGGGGGGGGGGGTTAGGGGACTAACCACCCAATACTTTACTTTCCTTCTGACAATCATTTCTGATTATACTGAAAGTCACAAATTTATATTGTAAATGTCCTCACTGCTTGAGGACTTTGGTCTACTTGTATATGTTTGTTCAACTCAGCCACACCCAACCCACTTGGACAATCCTGGATCCAGTAATGGCATCTTCCCCTTAAACTTGGAATGTTTTCTCAGCCCTCGAATACTTGAGTGATGGATGTGAAATTTGGCAACTTCCCAACACTTTTACTGAGCAGTCAATCTGATATGTGCACTAAAATAATTCTGTTACCCAAATTCTTCATACATGTGTACACATTTACTCAAAGTTCTTTATACATGTATACACATTTCAGCCTAGGATATCCCAGGTGCAGGATCTAAAACTGGGAAATATCTACCCAGGATATCCTCAGTACTGAACTGATGAAACAGAAGATACAATGTAATAACTTCGATAGCTAATGGATGATGTTTTATTAAAAATGTGTAAAGACATTTGGAGTGAACTGACAGGGCCAGCCTATATATGGATTATACACAAGTATGTCCACATTAATAGTGACAGAGTTTGGAAGACTGTTGCATCGGTATGCCTGGCACTCATGCAAGACACTTCCAGTTTATGTATGGTTGCACTTTCAGGATAAATACGTCATCTTGCACCATATGCACATCAACCAGTGTGCTTATTCAGTGTGTCCTCAACAGATAACTCTTTGATTGGTTATGAAGTGTCATCCACTGTCCATGCATAGATTCCATAAGCTCCTACTGTCACTGTTACGCCCCAACTGTAGCAATTGCTATAGTATCATTGGGACGATACCAATACCAGTTAGGGAGTCCTAGCTATAACTGGGGCAATTCCAACTATAGTTGGGACCGTCCCAAGTATAATAGGGGTGATACTATAGTTGGGGCGTAACATCACTACCTTTTAACAGGAAACTCACCCTTGCCTTTGCTTCTTCCAAGCAGCAACTGGGATGGTCCCTCTGAAGTCTCAGAGTCAGAGTCGGAAATGTCATGGCCGGTGGCTGAGCGTTTCAGGGTGACAGACACCTCAGCTGATGCAGCACTCTGATTGCTTGGAGATTCTGGGAGATCCAGTCGGTTTACATTTTCAGTCTCATCTTCTTCAATGTACGTTGTGTCTGAATCGGTGTCCGACATGTTAGAACTAATCTTTCTCAATGTATGGATCTGTTGATGTTTTGCTCAGGCTTCCTGTTGACATATGACCTCTTAACTATGGTAATTGGTACCTCGGGCCATATGATATGGCCTTGGACACAGTGTACTGACTCAGCTGCAAACTTAAACAAAAAGAAACAAGGTAGAAATTACCAATGATCTTTTCTGTAGCATTCAGTCTATCGCCACATCATACTTGGTTCTTTTAACTTACAACAAGAAATACTCAGACTATTGTAAATGTTGTGTAAAATTAATGGTAGCCTACTGGAGTACCGGTACTTAAGTGGTAATCAGTAGTGGTGCAAAAAAAGTACAATAACTCTTGACTGAATTGGAATTCTCCTTCAAATATTTTGGGGAAAGTGTACTGTTGCGTACCCAAAGTCATTCCTCGGCGGACGCTAGTGAGTGGTGGAACTGACAAGGCCAAGGGAGCAAGCTTGTTTGGGGGAAATCTACCGCCGATGCAGCAGCAGGAGAATGCAGTACAGCGCTCAGGTGGAGAACAGGGTTGGGAACAGGCAGGGCACCTTAAATCACACACTGAAACTTCTTTCTAGTTTGGCACTCTATTTTATTTGCACTATCCTCAACAGGCGCTACTCTTAACATTAACCTCTACAGGCTCTGGATCTGACATCTCCACAGGTCGGAATCCCTACACAGGTTTTACATCTACAAAACACTTGACCACATTGTTAAGGGATGGATGTAGTTCCTCCTTATTAAGTTATCCCAAGTTATAACTAATCCCCAAATAACCTGAAAGAACAGCCAAAGCAGAATAATCACCCAGTAAGTTACTTAATAAAGGTACAGCTGCTTACTGACACTCACTGTAAACTGCACTGGCAAGGGACTGCGAATGAACAGTCTCTTTTTATCTCAACAGTAGATAGTTGACAAAAAACTTATATACAGTTAAAACAATAAAGACTACTAAAAGCACAAAGAAGGTGTAACGGGTTGGAATCTAAAAGTCCTTATAGTTCATTATTGGTCCACGGAAATTCCAGAAAGGATAGCAACGTTATAAATGTGCTTTGTTTTGTCCTTAATCTTCCGGTCATCCTGGTACAGTTTTCATAACAAAGTCTCAGTAACCTTGGTAACTTTTCTTGTCATGGATTGCTCCAGCCCTTCTTTATTGGTGAAGGTCCCAGATTTTCATCTCCCGGTGTACTGGACAAGTATGCCAATCCTGGACTCAGGTGCTTATCTAGCAGATTCCGTTGGCACTGGTCCCTGATACACAATAAGTTCCAGGTGAGTTTCTCCTCAGAGCGCCTTCAACTCCTCACAGTACAGGTAAGTCTCCCGTATCTCCATCACTTTCACAGCTTGGCCTAGTAAGAGATTCTCCAGCTGTTCCACTTGTGAAGCACCATACTGGCCCACCTCCTTTCTCTCCTTGCCTTGGTTGTTGCTGATCATTAGGCTGACAGATTTCCTCGTCTGGTTTGCATGGGTATTTCCTTAAGTGGATCTTCGTCTGGCTCCAAGACGGACAAAGGCGTCGGTAATGGCTCAATCTCAGCCATCTCTTTTTATAGGTCCTCAGCAGAAAATGAAAGTGGGACTCACACTCCCTCTGGAGCAGCATCCCCAACCAGTCTGTTAGCCCCATGCTCCTTCTGAGCCGGCGCTACTTCTTGAGTTGTCACAGTTATTTCCACTTTCATCAGTGACGGTTCCTCCACTTGTCCGGGTGTTCCATTGGGGGCAGATTATGCTCCCCCATCGAGTGACAAAAAATTATGAAACTCTGTACATGCACAGAACAACTTATCATGAACAAACCCAAGAAATTTCATGACTATAGGTCAAAGGGTTTTGGAATTCTGGCTACTTAATTATCCATATGCACGAATGGTAATTCTTTTGTGTACACTACGTATATTGGAAAATGTTCACCTCCCTCGGCAGTGAGGCTACTTTTAAAGGCAGTGAGGCTACTAGATATTAATGATGTGTAGTAAAACAAATACAGCATGGTTTGTGGGAAAGTAGTTGGAATTACAGGTCCCGAGGTGTAGGTCCGCTTGACTACCTCCCTCCGCTTAGCGTCGGGAGGTAGTCACTAGTCAAGCTGACCTACACCCCTGGACCAGTAATTCCAACTACTTTCCCTCAAACCATGCTGTATTTGTATACTACTGATGAGTTTAAGGATGCTGTGTCAATTAAAATCAACACCTGGTTCCTCTCACCAGTCACCTTGCTGGTTCTCTACGGGTTTCTTCTGAGGGGTCTTCCCCACTTCCGTACCTTGGACATTCATGCCCTGCACCTGCTTTGACAACCTCATCAACTGCTCTGTCAAATTATGCAGCTCGCTTTCGAGCTTGATAAGCCTCTGCTCGAGTGTACCATCACGCGTCCTTTGCTGCTTGACCCTGTCAAAGTTCTCCGTTTCTAGAGCTGCCTGGATTGCTCCATTTAAATTCTTTGGAAAAGCCAGGTTTATGCCTTCTCACACAGATTGACTTTCCACAATTTCCACTGCTTCTAGAAAGTAATTCCTTGCCAAAGGGTCACACGATTCCTCCTGTATATCAAGGAAGCGTTCTCCGTACTTTGCGTGAACAGGCTACAACTCTTTGCAACCTGTTCTGGCCCACCTGAGCCCCAATCTTCTCTATCACACTCGGCGTGCTCATTGGTCGGACTATATCCGATCCAGCCACTCTTTGGGGATACTTTCCCCAACCTCCTCTCTCTTCCCAGCCTTGGGAAGTAACTCTGGCGAGCCACCTGTAGCCGCCAGACAACTCATCTCCCAACAAGAGACATAGCCGGAACTCACTGCAGGCAACCTGAATGCTTTCTCTGAATCCACTTGCTTACTCACACACCCATTCTTCTTGGTTGTGCCTCTACTTCCCTCGATGGAAGTTTTTTAATCTTCCATGGCAGCCTCTAATTTCTTTGCAATGCTAGAGCTGGGCTTCTAACATAAGCCTCTGCAGCTCCATCTCCATACTCGGAGGACTCTTTTTACTCATACCGTTGCACTCTTGCAAACAGCACCACATAAACGTTCCTGTTTCTCACAGGGTCTCTAAACTTGGCCACTGTCCACTGAATGATTCTGGCTCTCAGATTCTTGGACTCACTTGCCGGTAGAGGAAATCTCTGTCCCAAGCTCTGTAGAATGATATATTGTCGACCGGATCCTGGGTTGTCATGCACAAGACGAAGGACACCACAGACATTATTCTTCAGGGTTTCGGGGCGCTAGGCCATTTATTCTTGCCACTTTAATTCACGAGGCTCTCTTTTTAAACAACTCACAACAAAGACTTTATACAAAATGTCACTCTACTGAGTCGGCACAGTCTGGCAACGGGTCTCCCTTGCCAAGCATCAGGGCTCCAAACGCTACGGTTGAACCATGGGTCCATGCTGGCACCCTCTGCTGGCAGCCTGGCACCGATGTTACACCGCCCCCTCCGAGGACCCTTGTTTGTCCCCGAACAAGTCTGCGTCTTTGCTGGGGTCTTTACTGGGTCTCCAGGTCTCCTGTGGAGTCTCTCAAAGGGTCTCTGCTGGGGTCTCCTCTGGTGTCTCCTTCCGAGGCTTCAGTCACCCTGTCTCCAACTTGTACACCTCCGACGGGCTGTCAAGTAATCTTGCAAGCCTCGGTGTCTCCTATCCATGGGTTCCCGTGTGGAGCAGCTCTGTCGGCTCCACACAATAGACATGCGTGCGGGGCAGCTCTGTTGGCTACGCTCCATAGACTGCTGTGCGAAGCAGCTGCGACGGCTCCACTCCATTGACTACTGTGCGAAGCAACTCCATTGGCTCCTCTGGGGTATCCTCTGGGGTCTCTGCTTGGGTCTCCTCTGGGGCCTTCTTCCAAGGCTTCAGTCGCCCCGTCTCCAGCTTGTACACCTCCGATGGGCTGTCAAGGCAATCCTCGGTGTCTCCACTCCATGGGTTCCCGTGCAGAGCAGCTGTCGGCTCCACACCACAGACTTGCGTGCAGAGCAGTTCTGTTGGCTCCGCTCCATAGACTGCTGTGCGGAGCAGCTGCGCCAGCTACGCTGCATTGACTCCTGTGCGAAGAAACTCCATCTGCTCTGCTCCACCCGGTTTTGCAGTGCGGAGCCGCTCTATGGGCTCCGCGCCATACGGTTTTGCAGTGCAGAGCTGCTCCACAGGCTCCGTGTCAAAATGGTAGCACTGCCACCAATATAAAGTCGACCGGATCCTGGGTTGTCACACGCCAGACGAAGGAAACCCCGGACACTATTCTTTACGGTTTAGGGGCTCTTGGCCATTTATTCTTGCCTTTTTCCTACAAGAGGCTCTCTTTTTATACAACTCACAATAAAGATGTTATACAAACTGTCACTGTACTGAGTCCATGTAGTCTGGCACGGGTCTCCCTGGCCAAGCAGCAGGGGTCCCAAGGCTCAGTTTCACTGTGGGTCCGTGCTGGCAACCTCTAGAGGTGGCCCGGCACCGACGTTACACTGCCCCCTCCTGGTCTCCTCTGGAGTCAGCCCTGTGGTCTCTGCTGGATCTCTGCTGGTGTCTCTGCTGGGGTCGTCTCCGTTCCATTAAGTTTTGCAGTGCACAGTTGTCTAAGGGCTCAGTGCCATATGGTTGTGCAGTGCAGAGCCGCTCCACAGGCTCCGCGCCATACGGTTTTGCAGTGCGGAGCTGCACGGGCTCCGTGTCAAAGTGGTAGCGCTGCCGCCAGTGTAACGTCAACCAGATCCTGGATTGTCACACGCCAGATGAAGGAAACCACAGACACTATTCTTCAGGGGTTTGGGGCTATGGGGCCATTTATTCTTTCCACTTTCCTACACGAGGCTCTCTTTTTATACAACTCACAATAAAGACGTTATACAAAATGTCACTGCATAGTCTGGCAAGGGTCTCCCTGGACAAGCAGCAGGGGTCCCAATGCTCGGTTTCACTGTCGTCCCCAAACAAGGCGGTGTCTCTGCTGGGGTCCCTGCTGGGTCTCCTGGTCTTCTCTGGATTCTCCCTTTGGGTCACTGCTGGGGTCTCTGTTGGGGTCTCTGCTGGGGTCTCCTCTGGGTTCTCTGCTGGGGGTTTCTGCTGGGGTTTCTGCTTGGGTCTCTGCTGGGGTTTCCTCTGGGGTCTCCTCTGGGTATTCTTGGGGTCTCCTTTGTTGTCTCTGCTGGGGTCACCTCTGGGGTCTCCTTCCGAGGCTTCAGTCACCGTCTGCGGCTTGTACACCTTCCACAGGCCGTCAAGGCAAGCCTCAGCCCGGCACCGACGTTACACCGCCCCCTTTGGACACCCTTGTTTGTCCCCGAACCAGTCGGCGTCCCTGCTGGGGTCTCTGCTTGGTCTCCTGGTCTCCTCTGGAATCTCCCTTAGGGTCCCCGCTGGGGCCTTTGTTGGGGTCTCCTCTTGGGTCTCTGCTGGGGTGTCCTGGTATCCTCTGGAGTCTCCTCTGGAGTCTCCCCTGGGGTCTCTGCTGGAATTTCCTCTGGGGTCTCCTCTGGAGTCTCTGCTGGGGTTTCCTTTGGGGTCTCCTTCTGAGGCTTCAGTCACCCTGTCTCCGGCTGGTACACCTCCGAAGGGCCATCAAGGCAAGCCTCGGTGTCTCCACTCCATGGGTTCCCTTGCGGAGCAGCTCTGTTGGTTCCACACCATAGACTCGCATGCGGAGCAGTTCTGTTGGCTCTGTTCCATAGACTGCTGTGCTCCTCCCGTGCAATAAAGTGCATCACCATGGATGTATTCGGTGAATCTGGTACTACCCAGTAATGATCCCTATGCTCCTCAACTCCCGATAGTCTCAGTTCATGCACTTCCACCTGTAGCTGTATCACTAACTCGTCCAACTGACACGCTCCTCGTCTGGATTCCCCTGCAGCACCCACCATGTTTGTTGTCCATTTCTGGAATTCTCGGCAACTCCAAGTGCTGATGGATCTGTGGTTGCTTGGTACTTTCAAACAGCATATATCCCACTTCTGATACCAAGTTGTGGCGGTCGCGCCAACAGAGTAATTCTTTGGCGGATGCCAGCGAGCAGCCAAATTAATTTGGGGGAAGTCGTCGTGGCTGAAAAACAATGCTCAGGTGGGAACAGCATCTGTATCAACTAAACAGCACTTGTGCTTCAGAAGGCAAAAGAGTTGGGAACGGGCGGGACACTTCAATCACACACTGAAACACCTTTCTAGTTTGGCACTCTATTTCATTTATTTTATTTATACAACATGTGTAAAAAGGCCCTACTCTCAACACTAGATTTTTCACCTCCACGCGTTGGTATCCATACACAGGTGTTACATTGGAAATCCCTACTTCTTGATAGTTTACATACCAAAAACACTTGGCCACATGTTAAAGCCCCATGGATGGAGTTCCTCCTTATAAATTTAGTCCAAGTAAACTAGACCGAAGTACATTGTATATGTACCAAACAGAATATAATCGCTTTACTTACGGGTACGGCTGCTCCCTGCACTCACTGCAACACTGGCAAGGGACTGCAAATAAACAGGAAAAGGAACAGTGAAGGAATGTATCGGCATGTGCGTACTCACATGTTTATACACGTGCAAATAATCTGACGCTACACAGCGCAGTGAACATCAGACTCTGGCTGACGTCTGCCGACGACATCAGACTCTGCAGCCTATATAAACTACATGCCTTGCCCCCAAAATGTGGCTCAAAGATATCAAATACTGGACTTTCTCCATATTGTGAGCCACACATGTGAAGAAAAGTTGTTTTGAGGAAATCGAAAGCGGAACTTTTTTTCATTTGATTATTATGATACATTATGGAATACCCACTTAACATATAACCAGAGAAAATCAAAAGTGCATGACCCTTGACACCGAGACAAATACTGCAATCATTTCTGGACAGTGGACGAACTCGCCTGCAAACTTCGCCTGAAAATTACAGGATAACTAAACTGAATTCAAGGTTATGTGGTTATTAACCAGCTACATGTTTTTTCCAAAGTTATTTTTTATTAGTGAATTTCAAGTGAAAAAAAAAAACCCACAGTTTCAGTTTCGATTTCCTAAAAATCCAACTTTTCCTCATACACTGCTGATACTTCTAGAATATAGAAGGCACCCAACGCAAGTTGTGCCCCGCTGACTGCCGGAGAAAATTTGAGGGGAATAATGCCATACATGGACATCATTATTTTTTTCCCTTCCGTGACCCATCAGCCATCAGAAAGCATTAACATGTCCCAAAAAGTCAAAATTTGCAGGGAAAATGTTGAAGCATTTTTGCTTCAGTATTTTCCGGTATAAATACTGAGAAAACGCTTGAAATTTATCAGACCAATCTGATAGGGTTTGTGCACAGGGTGTCAAGTGATGTCCAGGTATAGGCCATGAGAATGAAAGTTTTAGATTTGCGTCCAAAACATTTCCAGATGACAGGAGGCTTTTTTCATTTTTCATTAATTCATTATTTTAGTGAAAAATCAATCTCTTGACAGTCTTTTTAATCGGACGGCAGTGGATGCTGCCCACACCATGCCATAATTCTAGAACATGACAGCGGGTCTGACACGACAACGGACCACTATCGGATCCCATTCAATCGTTGAAAAATCTTACACGAACATGCTCCACCCATCCAGTTCATTCATTGTAACCAAAAATAAACATGATAAACAATAAAATATGCAACGAAATGTACAGTTTCAGGCAAATCAGTAAAATGTTTAGTGAAAATATTGAAAGGAAATGGGCCCACTCAATTAACTCGATCATGAAAAAAAAATCAAGAACAGTCACGCACTGACAGCACTTGCATGCAGAACTGCATGTGGGACTTGAGATGAAAGTATCCACTGGTTGACTCAGTGAGTGCCACAATCAAAGGACCAATGAATCAGATCAAGCGATAGAAGCAGTGCTTGGTAAATGCCGAATGGAATGGGGGAACCCGTGGAAAAAAACCCAAATGCTGCGCATGCCGCGCCGACACACAATGTATGTATACCACTTGATGTGTACTTTGCTATGCAAATGGCGAAGTCTCAGTACAGTAGTGGCCGTGTCGTCAAACATGCACACCATACTGCAGGGGAATATTAGTGATGTCCATGTATGGAGTTCTTCCCGTCTTGTTCATTACTTTCGTAACCATTTCCCTGAAAATCTGCTAAAAACTAAGTATTAAAAAACCAAACTGCATGGATCTTACTCAAGTTACTGTCGATGTCACGACTATCGACGCAACGTACGCACGTACGTACGTTTACACATGGCGCGCTTGGAAAGCGCCACCAAGAGTTTGTGGTTAGAAGGACAAACATCGACGCGATATACATTACACTCACTCAGACAGTCATGATATGACCTGAGGCTGATGACAGTTGCAGTGCAGTTTTTTTCGAAGATTTTCTCGTATTTAGGGGAAAACCTTGTTGTTGTGTCAAACAATGGAGCTATAATTTATTCTTGAGTTGCAGCCATGGCAGTTCACCTGGATGTCAAACAAGCAGTCGATGAATTCGAGACCTTGTTAAGCAGACTGCATGCTCGCAATTTGCCAGAGTTTTTCGAGCTGGTTGAGGAGCGAATCTCTCGGGAACGCAATGGATCTGGAGGGGACGGTGTACCGGTGGTGGTGAAGGGTGCAGAAGCAGGTGTTGAGACTGGTATGGCACTGGTAATGCCGGTCGTGCAATTTGAAGGGTTGTTTATCAGGAAGCTGATAGCTCTTTCATCAGGCCCGCCGTACGGGGGGGGGGGGGGGGGGGGGGGGGGTCCAACTCAGTCATTGCAAAAAGGTGGAAAAGACTAGTTATTCCCCCATGGTCCGAGTAAGTAGGACTCTACAAATCGCCTTTTTTAACATTTGGAGATGGTCGGGCGATAGTAGGGTCCTAGGATCATTAAGTATGTATACATGACGGTATCAATAACCTCTTTTGACCATTTTCACTCGTACCCCCTATCAATTTCTGCAGATTTCACCCCCAAAACAGTCCTCAAGTCAACTGTTACTCCCATAAATGTGACTGAAATACTGGACTACCTCCGTATATCAGTCACAGAGCCACATACGGCCTGTGAGCGGAGCATTCCGTTGCTAGGGGAGCCGAAAATTAATTAAAGATCAAAATTATTTTGTCAGCAGAAAATCAACCCAGCTATAGTATGACTGATAAATAGCACAAAATCGTTAAATTCGGTACCTTCAGAGGTCTAGTTATCCAAAAATCATGGAAATTTGTCACGGTTTTGAAAATGCATGGCGTCTCTGATATTTACCAGACTGTTTCCCGGCCACCCTAATCATAGTCAAAAGGCAAATGGGGTCAGGGAACTAGACAAGAGCTTTAGTCATCTACTGAGCGTGCGTCAACTTTGGCAAAGCGCATCGCAGCTGTTGCCTGTCATTCCAAAATCTTTGAAGCCCCCTTCAGTGAATGCAGGACAGGTATGTCATAGGTAGAGGACAGGGTTTTGAATTTTTTGAGGGAAATAAATTTTGTGATAAAACGAGGGCGAAAAACCCAACACGAAAATAAGGATTGCGATAACCGCAACACACCTTGAATACGCAAAAACTGCATTGATTCAAATGGCACCAACTGTAAAACACGTGAGAAAATTACAACTTTCTACTGCAACAAACAGTTTGAAATTACCAAACAAACGTGTCATCAGAATTAAGAGGAGTTTGGGTTCAACACTTCATGAAGGGTAGATTGGAAAAGTGCTAGTACATTTTCAACTAATTTCACATTGAAATACAAGTTTCTTTCAATTGGATTTCGGTTAAATCAATCACTTATCTCTTAAAATCAAGCAGAATCTGTGGTTAAGTTGTTATAAAACAAATATTGACTTTTTATGTCGTGATGTAGTAAAAAACCTGGGCTCCCTCAGTGATCCATATTATCCTCGGCTATGCCATTGCCTCAGAAAACCAGAACACTCCATGGATCACCTCGTTAGGCTGGTTTTATTTCACCAAAAATTAGTCTTTTTTTATAACCACACCATACATGTATGTTTATGACTGTTTCTGATCTTCGTACTTGACATCTTTGTCTTGAACCATCCACAGAGGAAGCAAGCAACAGTGACATCATGATGCACAGCATAGCTGAGGATCTACGAAGTATGCCGTACATTCCCCCAGACGCTGTGGTCAAGTCAGAGAGGTTATTCCATCCAACTTCTGGCGAGGTATAAATCCTTTGACTGTTAACTTTTACCTTCCTATAATAATGCAACAAGGTGGAACAGCTGCAAAAGTGTATGGAACCTTGTTGTATTTGGACAGTCAATACTAGCAGCATAAGCTTCCAATTTTGAGACAAATTGGGAGCTAGTCTATTGAACAGTGCCACTAATGGGTCTTTTGTGAGCTGGCGTACCCCCCACCCTGCAAACAGGGCGCTGGGAAGGGCTGATGCCGCTTCAAATAATCTTGTGAAGGAAGTACAGATGGCATTATGGGTAACATCATGACCTTCACATGCAGCTAGCGCACGCTACGTACGATAAACAGCAGCAGTGCTGCATGCTACATCACAGGTCATGCAAAATCTATCCAATGAGAGCTCAAAGAGATCAGCCCATCCCAGCATCCTGTTTGCAGGGCGGGGGGTACGAGCAAACAGACTTCAAGGTTTAATGACCCTGGGATACGTGTATAATGACCATTTGGATCCTGTTACATAGGATATGCTTCTCACATTTGCAGTTGTGATGTTAACTGTGTCTTGGGTCTGGTTGGATTTATCTGGATGATGTTGTCGTAATCTAGTCCAAACAATCTCAATGGAGACATAGACTTGTCACATGTCATTATTCAATTACTGTTTGTTTACACCTCACACATATTCATGAACAAGATGCATACTAACTGGTCAACTCATTATGAACAGTCCTTCTGATTTGAAAATCAAAGGCATGTAGAAAAAGGCACACCTGGATTTTTCTAGGCGTGTGATTTTTCTAGGCGTGTGATTTTTCTAGGCGTGTGATTTTTCTAGGCGTGTGATTTTTCTAGGCGTGTAATTCTGTGGTCCAAACTGGGACTGAGCAACCTGGTATTTGTAAAAAATAATATTCATCTTGGTTTACAGTGAAGTCATTTCAAGAGCTCACAGATGGATAATTATGCTGTAAATGTATGCCAAGGTGTGCGGTACAGAGGGATTCAGGCGTGCGATTATTCGCACTTCTCGGGAAGCTTTTAGGCGTGGGATGGCACGGTGTGCGATCAGACGCCTCAAATCAGAAGGACTGTGTGTATGCCTGACAACATTTGTACGCATCCTGGGTTATAAATGTGCGCAGGACTGCATCCATGCATCAAAAGTTGAGACATGTTATGTATCACGACGCATGTAAACTGGTTGCTGGGCTCCAGTTGATCAGTAACCCTTTGTAGGTCCTGAACAGTGTCCATCAGGAGCATGCTTTCTTCTCTCCTTTCCAGTTTGCAGCACTGGATCCTGTCACCGTAGTCTCGGTGGATAAGTTCTTGTATGAGGATGACGAGGCCATAGATGAGATGTGTGATGAGGGGATGCTGAGCAGAAACTACTGCATGGACTGTGGCTCTCACCACACGGCACCACTCAGTGAGTTGTGATACAACATTTGCAAACATCAAAAAACGAAATGATCAAATTATCACGAAAATAATGACAGTCCAAAGCATCCTGTAAAATCGTGGCTCCTGGTGTGCTGACATTTGCAGGAAAACTTGTATTTTTCCAACGCTGGTCGGCCGACCAGTGTTGGAGAATACTGACTTTTTTCAAAAACTACTCCTAATTTGTTGTATTTAATTATTCCGCATTTTCTTTGCAATTGATTACACACCTGTGAAGGGGTACAAGCCTGCTACACTGATCCTCTACCTTACAATTTCCCGATATCTATAAATTGCTTTGTTTCATCTTAAGTCGGATCAGGGAATCAGACTTCAAGAACATGGTTGGTTTACTTGGATTTTCCAGCATCTCCGAACCCAAAACGTGAAGCAAGTCAGTTTAACAATATTTGCTATAACATACTAATCCTCCAAATCCATTTGTTTCTGAAAATTGCAGCAAAAGCAAATGTTGTACATTCCCTTTAAGGACATTTCCATGAAGACCACGGCCCAATTTCTACCGCTGGGCGAGTAACTTGATTACTCGAGTACTCGCAGTAGTTAAATGCTACTCATTGTTCTACTCGTGGTAGATGATACTTGAGTACTCATCCTGGTGTGAGTTGAAGCAGGTACTCGCGAGTAGCGGTTTAGGGTTCACAGCTTAATACGTCCCCTGCAAACATGGAATCACTCCTCCACCTCTCTCTCCCTAGGATTCCTTAAAAAAAAAAAAAATTCAATTAAACATGTTAAATGACCAAAAAAGTCGCACAGTATTTCAGTGCTGAAGATTGTGGTGTGACTTGCATGCTATTTGCTTGTAGTTACTTCCCGTCATACTAATGTATATATAATTGTTCTGCTTTTATGGGAATTCGGTTAACTACTCAGGAGTACTTGACTACTCGTGAGGAATTTCTTTGCAAGTACTCGAGTAGAAAAATTTGCTACTCGCCCAGGCCTACCAATTTCCTTGAAGACACTAGAGGCCAGATAAAGCTTATTCTCGGTCATAACCCCATCTAAAAACACGTTAAAATTGTGTAGCAGCAGGATTCCAATCAAACCAGTGAGTTTGGCGGTTTGAGACATCATCTTACATAAAAAAAACAAACAATGCGCATGGCTACGGCGATGCGGGCGCAGACCAGAAACCGGAGACTATTTTTTTTTTGGCCTAAGGGTTAATCATCCATAAAGAAAAAATGTTTGGTTTTTCTTTTTCCAATTTGGAACAGATTTTGTTTCCCATTCTGCCTCGCTGCTTCAACTGAAGTTTATGTTCCAGAAGGCACTGCCTGATCTGGCTGGCAAGACAGTAGTTGACATTGGATCCCGGTTAGGTCCAGTCTTGTATGCGGTAAGTGCTTTTTTATTTCTGTTTTTTTTGGTCCAGTGCACTGTTGCAAAGGAATACTTTTGTTAAAGTTCAATTTCAAAGCTTGAAACTTGAGACTGGATGACTTGTGAGTGACCAGTGTTGAAGTGTGATTTGACAATCAAAAATCTTGGTTTAGCTGTGATGAAACTTGCATTCTATGGGCTCCGTGCACCAACAAAAGAGGGCGCCCTTTTACCTATCAACGACGTCCCATGGGCGGGACAAATTAGATGGTTGACGCGCACCGTTCCTTGTGTGTACCGCACGTACACCAGGGGATTTGTACAATGTACACGCAGTGGTATGGCCGCGCGTCGCGGGAAAATTGCAGTCAGGCAAGATGGCGTCGGTCGGTCACCCCCAACTGTACTTTCTTTGCCAATAGACATCTTTTCCAATAGACATCTTTCAAATGACGTCACTGCCAACAGATTGCCACATGCATCAGCATTTTGGGAGTCACATTTTCGTGATAAATCGGCTGATGGAGCAACATGCGCGCGTGTTTAGAACATTTTGCACACTGTGCGCACGCGTACCTGATGGCATGGAATACGTAGTTGTAATTTGCCTACGAAGATGGCTGTCTACATGTATGAAAGATGGCTGTCTACATGCATGAGAGGGGGGGGGGGGTTGGGATGTCATATAGTTACTTTTTAGAATCCCGCCCACTGATGATTGCTCAAACACAATTTAAGATTACAATAAAGTGAAATATGTAGTTTAGAAACCGCTGTGTATGTTCCCTAAGTTTTCCTAACTTTTTAACTTTTCGATTGGAAATCGCGTTTTGGAAATAGTCTTCATATCGAACGTTCTAATAAATAGGAATATTTTGGATTAAGACTGTGCACTTTTTTGACTTTTTTTCAATATATAAGGTTTTGGAAATAAAATCATCATATAGAATGTTCTGATGAAGTGGAACCTTTTGGGTTAAGAGATGCTACCTCTCACCTTAAAGGTACAGTCCATCATTTATAATTTGTGCATTTTTTTCGTTTGAAGCAACAAAAATGCTCAAAATCTAAAGAAGGGTACTTAACAACTAATAACCTGATGAAGTTTTAGCTCAGTGAATGCTGTATATTCTGAGAAAACAATATTCAAGGATCTCGATTTCAATTCAAAAGTTGCCGAGTCATGTTTTATATTGCGCCTGAAATCAGCGTCCCGGACAGTTTCTTATTCAGTCGATTGCAGGTACGTGATGCCAGGCGCTAAACCGACGAATTATAGCAACCGCCCGCACATGTGCATTGTGTCAACGCTTGCGCACACTCATTCACAGCTTTGCCGAATTAAAAACGAACTACTAACGGAAATTTCCAAACATGCGTCTGTAGACGCATCATTTGAAAAGGCCTTCTTTTATTGTTTTCTTCAAAATGACAGCATGCCAGAAAGACTAATTGCACAGGGAGTTTAGTACCATTACCATCTATAAACGAAGTATGCTTTTCAACAATAATTTCGGATGGCTGCAAATGATGTACGCTACCTTTAAGTTGCAACTTCATGGGTTGAATGTTCATTCGCCTTGAAAGGGCTGTGATGACTGTAAAGGATCTAGTGAGCCCTCTTTTGGTGAAATGCGTGTCGAGAAGCCATAACCAATGATTTCCTTTCACAAGGTGGAGGCTTCCACTTGTAATTTTGTAGCAGAAGCTGTGAAGGAAGCCATTTTTGTGTGTGTGCGGGGGGGGGGGGGGGGAGGGGGGGAGATCTGCGTCCAGGGACTTTTTTGGAGAGGCCTGCTTTTGTCTGACTTCCGGTGTGTGTCAGGCTTTTTTGGCTTGCAGGCTGACCGTGTGGGATGGCAGCGGGTAATATGAATCCAGTATGACATCCGTTGTTGAGTGTTTGCGTATATGTTCTCATCCTTGCAGTGGGAAGTTTAGAGGGACGGAGGGGGTAGAATTAACCACAAAACATGTTAATGCCCTGGAGAGAATTGGGGGACGTACATTTTTAGACCCTTATCTCATTGTTGAAGGTGAAATGTCAGTTTTGGAAATGTGCTGACAGCCTGCGTGGTCTGTTTGTTTCAGAATAGAGCAAGTTACTTCCTGGTACTGTGCCGGGGAAATGTGTTGATTCCCCTGTAAATTTCACGGGGAGTTGTTGGACAGGAGCCATGGTGGGTTGTTTGGGGCGTACACATATTTCCGCTGTGATTGGATGCAGAATGGTTGGTTCCAGACAAAGGACTCTACATAGAGGCAAAGCCTTTGCGCGGCTCGAGCTAAAAAACAAAAAATTGGATTGGCAGCCTTGCTTTTAAACCTGTTATGAATCTGGTCGGTGGTTGCACAAGTTCATGCACAAAGTTTTTCTCAAAATAAATAGTTTGTTCCTGTCAGATACTTTCGAAAGAGTTACTTTTGTGGCTCATGCTGTGACCAGGCGAGACAATTAATTATATTTGAAACTGATAATGTTAAGACAGGGTTGAGCCTGTGTCTGGTTCCCCCATATATCCACCTGTTGGTCTCAGTTCAACCTGCTGATTGGCCGTGGCTGTCACTAACAGGTGTAAACTTGATTTCCAAAGCTAAATGTAGACAGCCATCCCTTTAGCTGAGTCTCGTTTGTGAATTCAGTATTTCCTGGGGAAATATAACATATCCGATGCATAAAACTGAAACAAATTATGATGCTGTAGTTCATGGTTGTGTTTTTAAGCAGTCCACAAATCCACAAAATGTTTGAGCTATCTTTCTATCATGTCAGAGACACTGCATATTGTATGTTTTCGTAATTAATGACCTTCCAGGTATTACATTTATGTTATGCGCTACGCTGTCTTGAAAATTTTGCATATTTAAAGGGAAAATACAACATTTGCAAACATCAAAAAATAAAACTACCAAATCATTTTGAAATACCTTGCTGGACTGTTTGTGAATGACAGTGTAAAGCATCCTGTATTAAAAATCATGGCACCTGGTATACTGTTGTTTTCAAGAAAAGTGTTTTTATGCCCCGCGGCGAAGCCGAAGGGGCATACTGTTTCCGCCTTGTCCTTCCGTGGGTGGGTGGGTGGGTGTGTGGGTGTGTGTGTGGGTGGGTGGGTGTGTGGGTGTGTGTGTCCGGACAAATCTTGTCAGCACGATAACTTGAGAAATACTTAACATATGAACTTGAAATTTGGTCTGTGTATTGTTCTTGGTAATCCTAAGAGGCCTATTGCATTTGGGGCCGAAAGGTCAAGGGTCAAGGTCACAGTGGCTGAAACAATAGAAATTTTGTCAGCGCGATAACTTGAGAAATACTTTACATATGAACTTCAAATTTGGTTTGTGGATTGTCCTTGGCAATCCTGAGAAGCCTTTTGCATTTGGGGCCGAAAGGTCAAGGGTCAAGGTCACAGTGGCTAAAACAAAAGAAATTTTGTCAGCGTGATAACTTGAGATATACTTTACATATGAACTTCAAATTTGGTTTGTGGATTGTCCTTGGCAATCCTAAGAGGCCTATTGCATTTGGGGCCGAAAGGTCAAGGGTCAAGGTCACAGTGGCTGAAACAATAGAAATTTTGTCAACGCGATAACTTGAGAAATACTTTACATATGAACTTCAAATTTGGTTTGTGGATTGTCCTTGGCAATCCTGAGAAGCCTTTTGCATTTGGGGCCGAAAGGTCAAGGGTCAAGGTCACAGTGGCTAAAACAAAAGACATTTTGTCAGCGTGATAATTTGAGATATACTTTACATATGAACTTCAAATTTGGTTTGTGGATTGTACTTGGCAATCCTAAGAAGCCTATTGCATTTGGGGCCGAAAGGTCAAGGGTCAAGGTCACAGTGGCTAAAACAAAAGAAATTTTGTCAGCGCGATAACTTGAGAAATACTTTACATATGAACTTCAAATTTGGTTTGTGGATTGTCCTTGGTAATCCTAAGAAGCCTTTTGCATTTGGGGCCAAAAGGTCAAGGGTCAAGGTCACAGTGGCTAAAACAATCGAAATCTTGTATTTATTCTGAGATCATAGGGATTAGGGATTAATTCATATAAAACCTACAGAAGACACTAATGCTGTCAATGAACATTCCATGTGACCAAGGTACATGTAAGTTGATGTTAAAAGAGTGGTGTTATGTCATGGGAACAGTCACGGTTGCGGGGCATTTGTGTTTGTAAACACACCTGACTTGTTTTTTGTATCAATTTCCAACGCTGATCGGCCGATCAGCGTTGGAAACAACTGGCTTTTTTTTCAAATACTGGCCCCAATTGACCATCGCACTTGTTTGCAATCGATTACAAACCTATGAACGGGTACGAGCCAGCTAGACTGGTTCCCTGACCTTACAATTCCCCAATGTATGTAAACTGCTCTGTTTCTTCTTATATGGAGTCAGGGAACCAGACTACAGGAAAATGATCGTTTTTCTTGGTTTTTATAGCATTTTCGAACCCAAAACCTCCAAAAAGTCAGTGTAACTATATTTGCTATATATTTCCAACCCCCCCAATTCCATCCATTTCTGAAAATTACAGCAAAAGCAAATGATGTATATTCCCTTTAAAGGATACAAAGGATGGGTTTCAATAATCAGGTTAACAATGTTAATTTCGCAACTTATGTCACTTTGCTTTTTTAGACAGAATATATTCAAACAATTGTTAAAGATTGTTGGGAGATGTTTACATGTAGGGCTGTCCCGAATATACTGAATTTCAAATATTTGATCATCAACAGAATATTTGAATAGATTTTTACCAGTTTGGATATTCAAAAGAAAAAAAAGGATGTACGTACATACCCGACTGTGATGTTATTTTAATTGTAAGTTGCAAACTTTAGTGTCAAGTGCCATTTTTTGTTGACAGTAATTTTTTGTCCACGGTGGTTCATTGTTCTAATCCTTTTAGCAGGTTAAATCCTTTGACCGTTATAAAATAGTTATTGCAAAACACTCCAGTGGCCCATATTACATTGATTGCGGCACGTATATTGTAATCCGCATGCTTTGTGTGCAACTTTTGACGGCCACGGCGCACAGTTGTAAACTGGATCAGCAAGTTACGAACATTTGAATATTCAGTCAAACGCAGTTTGCAATAATCGAATACTGAATTATTTGAAAATGGACAGCCGTAGTTACATGGTAAATTTGCTCACAGATAACAGGTTGCAGACAGTTCAAGTATTCATGATTCATGAAAATTCTTAGTTTGAATATTCAGCCTTACAGGAGAAGTTCACTTCATATGAACAGATTGTTACGGTTTTTCGGTGCTTGTCCCCGAAAAACCCATTTGGTTCCTTGGAGGGAGGATGGCCAATCCAATAGCTGCTTGGGAGAGGAAAATCAGAGAGAATAAAATAATTGGCTGGCCGGCGCGCTGTTATCCAATCAAAGTCCTAGTCACAGCAAGGGCTGGTCAGACTCACGCAAGAAAATCCACATGTTTTCGGTAGCCTCCGTCGAACGAAGATTGCATCAAAAAGTCAGAGTTTTCTTACCAGACTTGTATGACTCGTGACTCCGACTCGGACTCGAGTCCACTCGGTCCCATTTTCCATGACTCGGACTCGGACTCCAGTCACGATGACAAATGACTCGGGCTCGACCCTGCGGACTTGGATTTGGACTTGGACTCGACATGCGTGACTCAGGACTTGACCAACATTACCACAAATCACTTATTTTTGTAAACAATATAATTACAAATTATTTTGAAGACGATCCTCTCCTGAGCAAGCCATGCAGTCAGTGCGGAGCAGAAGAAAATACACAGCGCGCAGTGTGCGGCTGCCAGGCTTGTTTCCGATATACAATGTCTTGATTTGGGGAATCAATGTATCGAAACATGCCCCATGCAGCGTCCACACTTGATATTGCATAAATGCAAGCTTGATAGTGTGATAGTGTTCGGTACCAGATTATCCTTTCCAGATGCAGACACTGCATGCAGTGCCTTGCCTTATTAGACATGTATGTTTCAGGTGTATTTCCAGTTCATTAAATTAGAGAAAAGCTGTGCAAAAAAATGGAAATCTACACTGTGACCTTTGTGACTCACGACTCGGACTCGGATTCGACCTGCAAGACTCGGGACTCGGACTCGGCAGAGGTTACTCATCAGACTTGATGTTTGGTGACTCAAATGCAAGTCTGTTTCTTACAGTACTGTAGTTATTGGTGCAACAGTGGTGACGTCCGGCTTCAGACAACATGGGGAAGTGCTGTAGAGTACTCGAGGCTGGCGGTGAATAGCCAATTTATATTGCTGGTATTTAAGCTAACATTTGCCTGTTTGTTTGGTTTTTGTATTCTCTTTTCTACAGGCATACTTCTACAGCAGCGCTTCAAGAATAGTGGGGATTGAAATCAATGCAGAGCTATGTGCAATTCAAGAACACATCATCAGAAAGTTTGCCTTGAAAAATCGCATACAGGTACTGATTATGTTCTTCATTGACAAGGCCCCCCCCCCCCCTCATAGATAGCAGGACACTAATGCGCCACCATCATCATGCGCATATTATATACAAAGTGGTCTGTGCAGTACCTCTGTGGTCCAGTGTGCAAATACTTCTTTGTGTTTTTACCCAGAAACTCCTTGGTGTGAGCAGCGGCGACAGTTTTGAAAGTGGCCCCCTCCCCAAACACACGCACCTCCCCCCCCCCCCCCGGTTCCTCTGCCTATATGCCATAGCAACTGCAGTGTACATGTAGGCCTTCGCTATGATAGATAAAGTGATCCTTCGATCCTGTCAATTTCCAGAGACAGTATAGAGAACTTATTTTTTATGTTATCCCAGATATAGGGCCTACAATGCACTATTTTGGTACCTGCCAATAGTGGGGAGGGGGAGGGGGGGGGGTAAGCCCCCAGTGGCAAAAGTGGGGGGGGGGGGGGGCAATGGCCCCCTGACCCCCCGGTTCCGCCACTGTTTTCGTGAGAGGTCTCTGGGAACATACACATGTCAGTTCCAAAAGACATGTGGTATTTTAGCCATCTTCAAACTGATTGAAATTTTTAGGTTAATTGGATTTTTTTTTTTGTAATTGCATGTTTTGGAGTACGCCTTAAAACAAGAGATAGAATTAATGGAATGTATACTGTATTTCATGTGCAGTCTCCAGAGTAAGATCATGTATAAGAATTCTTCAAACCAGAAATATCTACAACTGTATATATATAATATGTAAGTTTAATTTTTCCTTGCAGATTGTCACAGCTGATGTGTGTACCAAGGCATCGGTGCTGGAAGAAGGTGATTATGTCTTTCTATTGGATTACCCAGAGGGTGAAATGGTCGCACGTTGTATTTGAAATGCTGGGGGACTATTATGCTCTGGGAAAAGAATGTTTGCTTTTCATGAAAACTGCTTTGTGTAGGCACAATTCAAACTATTATTAAACTCAACTATCCATGGTTTGGCTCTCCTAAACCTACATTGCCAGAAGACTTGCACAGAACCTTCAATTATCCTTCATAATCCATTAAATTCCACCAAAGATCAACTGTGCAGGCGCTGATGTGGTTCTTTAGTTTGTCTTATGAATGTCCATTGATTCCTATGTAAAAAGTAATAGGCAGTGTACATGTACCTTCCAATATCTGGCTGGTGGAATTTAGAGGATCTAGGAGGGTACTGAAGAGTAAGCACTTGACCGAGAATTTTACTTTCAAGAACAAATGACATTTGATGGGGATGCAGGCCTACTTGTTAGTATTTGACTTAATCCTTTAGCTCTTGTACTGCCCCCAACCACCTTGTCTGTTACTTGTTAGGCCGACCTCAGGTAGACCTGGCGACAAAGCAGAACAGTCAGCAATTTACTTTTCAGGACCAAGCTGCGCCTGAGCTACGACCGTATGGAACATATCAGTGGCTGATTTTTAGTGATCTGAGTGTAATTGCGATGGTATTAAGACGATCGGCATCAGACGGCGCTAAAAAAAAATCAATAGTCGCAAGAGTAGAAAAATTTCAACTTCTGCGTCGCGACAGAACAAACTTTTTAAAAAGTGCTCCAGGCTTCTCACTATTAGTATATGCCCCAGCTTTGTAACATTGTTTGCCTATTTTCCTCTATTTCAGCTGATGTGGTCATCATGAACAATGTATTTGAATTCTTTGCCCCGGCTGGAGAACAAATAAGGTGAGGATATATAGACACACCTCAAGTAACATTTACTACTCACATGAATAAGAATGTCAAATTTTTACATACGTGTATGCAATTGAATCTTAATGTGGTCTCCTTGGAAATGTGTTGACTTAGCTTTATATTAATTACTGAAAATGTCTTCTTACTTTTAATTTGACAACTTTGCAAAGCTCATGCACTTGTATGTACTCACAAGGGATATTTCTATTAAGAAAAGCTTCTCTGTGATAAGGAAGTATACAATTAGCTTTTCCTTTACAGAACTTGTCAGAATTTTATTGACTTTAAGTTCGTGTGAAAAGGAGATGTGATTTAAACAAACTGTCAAAGTTCTGTGATTAAAAAATTAGTCTTCCATAGAGTCAACTTTCCTGCATGGATTACAAAGAGTGTTAATAGTTTGAGTTATCCTGACAAGTCAAAGATATGTGCTTACAATTTCCGGAAAATGTTCTCCTTCCGTGAGAAAAAGGATTAAAATAAGAGAGTGTCAATTAAGATGAAAATTCAAAGTTTCCTTGAATTAATCCTAATAAATTGCAATTCCCACTACGTCCTATTTATCTGCGAAAAATATCTATAATAAGCTTTCTGAAGGCCCAAGAGAAATAGTGAATAGTGGAATTTTCCCACCGCTTTTCAAGTTGCCCTTCAAAACAAAGTACCAAGTGGTACAAAAAAAAAACACGGCGGGTAACGCTTTAAGATAGGTTAAGGCACCTCAAGAGAGCAAGGAAGACGAAAACTGTGCGCGCACACCCGCGGTGCACAAAAAACAGTCTTTGTCATAAACACAAAATAATGTTCACGTTCCAATCAATGCAGTCATAGTAAAAATATCATTTGACGAGTCACAGTGACGATGAAACTATGCAAAAAACAATCGTGACTATTACTTCTAGTGACAATCTACACGGCGCTGTCCCACAGTAGTAAAACAGAGTAATTTGTTCCTTGTTTTGAAACTTGTCACTCGGTGTATATGAAATCACAGCCTTCACGACTGAATCGTTATATCGCGCATTTTGCAATGCAATGGGGCGTGATCTAATATGCAAATTAGACGCATGCGTATCAGTGTCATCAAAACAGCTACTCCAAAAAAAGTCACTTGCAAAGCCGTGATACACGTATGGCATGGAAACAGTACCGGTATAATACACCCGGATAAAATGGGCCGAGTACACTGTCCACCAACCCACCTATCCACCTACCCACCCACCCACCCACCCAACCACCCAACCACCAACATTGCGAGCACAGGCCCACGGTGCGTTTTCATGCTGCCGTGGGGAAAAGAAAAACAAATAGTTTTACAAGTGTTAAGCTGAGGACAGGGGTGGAGTTTAAGGGGGGGTGGGGGTACCTACGGGGGGGGGGGGGATTTAGAGGGGGTTGTCTTTTCCACACTGCCCCTTGATTTTAAAATTTAAAACTCACTGGATCTTTCATGTTTATATTTTGATTTGATGGCTAATTGCTTATTTTCCTTAAATTTGATGGCTCCTTGGAAAGCATAGTTTATGCTAGGAATTTGGCAATTCAATTTGAGAACTTATTTTTTAGGATGACATGCCCCAAAATGGAAAATATATGGCAGTATAAATGTCAGTGGAAGACCGTTACTGTTTGATGTACATGTACGAATACAAAAGTGCGGTAGTGTCTAAAATACCAGAAAGGTTTCTCTTGCGCCAGAAGTTTTACGCCCCAAGTTTTGATCAGATGGTGTCAGTCGGTACCAAGGGTGAGCCGACTTGACAGTTGATTCTGACACATGGAAATGACTGGAATCGTGATAGTGTGACATCAGAAGGCCGGGCAACATGACTTCAAATCCCTTCACACCACTGTACATAGTGTGAACGGATTTGAAGTCATGGGCACAGTACTGTTGCCCTTGAAAGTGCACGGGTTTGCAATGTTGGAGTCAGGCGTGCCATTGACCTGTAGCTGTATTTTGACCGTGACTCAGTTTAGTGACCTTGCCCTCCTTTTTTCCCCCTCCATCATATATACTATCACCAGTCAGGATAGGGGCGCATGATGTACACATATATCCGTACAAACCTGGCCTCAAAATGTAGGTAGTCACATTCAAACAAGCATTGCCAACTAGCTAGGTGCCCTGGTTTGGACCCTGTCATTGGGAAGTTTTCTATTGATCAGAATATTTGGATGTAGAATTCACGATGCTGCCCTTGTGTTCCCCCTTTTTTTGCCAATTTTGAACCAAACAAAAACAGTATCATTTTCAGGTAAAATATAATTATACATACATGTATCTCTAAAGAGATTGGAAAAGACTGATGGCAATATGTATGACACTTTGATCCGAGCACTTCAGACCATCAAGTGGTCAATTCTCATAGCGCGGTAAGCAGAAAAGTTGTGCTTACTCTAGTGGTAAAAATTATTTCATAGCATAGACCACTAAAGCTTGTGCATGCTAAGCACCATGGAAATATCTATTACTCGATTATTCAATATTATTTTGATATCGATATCGCCGATCATATCGAAATTTCGAAATTTTCGATATTGAGGAATGATATTGAAAATGCTTCAGATTATCTTCAAAATAAATCTCCCGTTTGTGCTTTTACTTTGTGTTTAACGTTTGCTGTATAATAAAATAAAAACTCGGTGGCAACTTGTGCTTGTGACTCAAAATAAAAACATCGTGAAATGCAAAGCGGCATCGCTTTGTGCTCTGCATTCACTGGAATTTGCAGTCTCCTCAATGTAAAACTCACTCTGGACAAACCGTTAGTGCTGAGATTTGTTTTAAAGCGTTTGAGTAATATGCTCCAGGGAAAGATGTGGAAACTTGGGACTAATTAAATTAAACTTTTACGTGGGATAATCAATATATGGAATAATCTTGATATTGGATTTCCACTATATCCATTACTGAAAATTCTGATATCGACAGTGCTTTAATAGTGCATGCATCGAGATTTCTATTGTTACAATGTACGTCGCTATTTCTAGAAAAATTGCAAATTCTGTTGATTTTCATCAAAAATAAAAATAAAGATTCATGCAGGTTTGCAGCATAAATTTATAATGCCAATACAAGATAAAAGTAAACATAACTGAACTTAGAATAACAATAAGCCAAAGTTTTCTATTGGTGAAAGTTTAAATGTTGTCGATAGTTGTTTACTTAAAAAAAAATTAAAATAATAATAATACAGGAATGTGTACGTGCCCAACAAGAATCCATGTCCAACTGTAGGAGGAAACATGTGTTTTGTGTTTGATATAGTTTGGCATTGAGGGTCAGAAAGGAAGTTTTTAACTTTAGGAAGTTAAATTGTGCCTTCCTGCCTATTTTGGTTCAGTATGTTCAAGAGAACAGCCACCTTGCGTGTAGAATTTCCCTCCCCAAAACCCCCCTGAAAACAATGACTAGCACGTGGTGCACATGCACCCGCTGTGCAAGCTACACGGAAATAGCAGACGTGATGTTTTGAGTGCGGTTCGAGACTTGCCAAGTGATGGAGCTGTAACATAATTGAAGGTGACGTTGACGTGATGGGTGCAAAAAATCAACCTAGTTCTAAGCGGCAAATAAATACAGGCAACTTAACAATTACATCAGTCCTTACAACATATTCTTACAGCAGGCTCTCATACCATAGGGTTGCATGAGGACAGTGATAACATCTTTATAATAATATGCAAGTCTCTGTTTGTTTGGATGTTTGTCCGGGCTTATTCTCGCAAGTGGCAGGTTGCACGGCGCTCAAACTCGGTGGGTGGGTGAGGCTGGTTTCAACCTTTGATAAGCGATTGCAACCCCGGGGGTCCCTCCCCGGGGCCCTCTCTTGTACCTACATACGTACATACAGCGTGTGTACGTGTATACATTCATGTACAGACATTCGTGTTTTGCTATACTCTCGAGGACAATGCTTTGTGTTTCCCTTTGTCCCTGTAATATAACACTCTCCCATAGACTAAGCACACAAACTTACTACAGAGGACCGTTTCCAACAAAAGACCCAACTCCCAAGGACTGAAAGGATCTGTTATTCTCCCTTAGTGTGTCGGTCCTCGGGGGTTACATGTATGTAGAACACGTACATGTACACACACGCATACAAGTACACACGCTGTAATTGCATCTGAAAGGGAACTCCCAAGCTACATGCCAATATAACTATAGATGGTGCTGTTGAATTTTTTTCTTCATTTTTTGTACATCAGTACAGATAGTCAGCAGTATGGTCATGCAGCACCGTGCAGCGAAGCCTATAAACAGCAAAGCAAATGCAGAATGAACAGTTGATTCACATTTGAACTGTTACGAATGCATGCAAAAAGTAAACAAACATTAAAAAGATTAACCGACCATCATCTCACCCTATTTATTCTGGTTATAAAATTTAGAGCCCCCTCCAAAAAAACCCAATAATAATGATAATTACATTTACACACCCACCCTGTTGGGTTTTTTTCAATGTAATATGAAACGCAAATGTTTTTTTCTTTGCCTTATTAATACCTCGTTAAATTTGGAAAGGTCATGACTATCTATAGTCATAGATTACTATATTGGTGACAATTTTGAATAATGTACATGCATCTCCAGTATTTGTCCTGTTTTTCCAACAGCATTTGGAAGTTCCTGAGGAGAACACTGAAGAAGAAAGATAGTTACCTCGTCACGGTGCCGTCCCTAGAGAAATCCATGGAAGCACTTCAGGTAAAAGGAATACTATAGGTGCCACCCCTGTTGAAATCAACACGGGTCTATTGTGAGCAAAACTGGGTCCAATTGGCTTTACTGCAGGAACTAGTTTGTCAACTTCCAAGTTCCAATACCTCGGGGAGCTAATATCGACTGTCCACCTACAAACCATGTTGTCTTTGTATACCATTCACACTTACGCCAGTTTATACACGGGTCGGTAGTAGGTCTTTGATTTTCTACCTGGGTACAGTCTCTCAACCCTGCTCCCAATCAGGGCTGGATGCTAAATGTGTAGAGTGCCGGACCTGTGTAGAAGCCATGTTGGATTCTTGCTAGTGTGAAAAGGGTTCCCGAAACCTCAGGGTTTGACCTGGATCCAGCATGGGATTTTGGATAATTTGAAAGGGCCTAATAGTCAGTAATAATGTGTAAGTCTCCCAGGATCAAGACACAAATTTTGATCAGCTGATCCAGTGAGCGACAGGTATGGCCCTTTCACACTCTGGTTCACATGTGTATTGCATGCAGTTTGTACAGATTTCCTTCTGAATGCGCACAAATTAAACCTGGAGCATCTGCAAAGGAATGCGCCCCAGCATGGGCACACAGTGGTTGTAGCTCTTGAGAGTCCGGTTTGTCACTAATTTCACCGTAGGGGCAAGCACTCATGTAAAGATTCCTGTAACGAGCCACTATTGCCAATCAAGGCCAGTGCGCATACCATGAAATAGTAAAAAGTGAAGTCTGTTATGAGCCAGTTTTGCCCATGAGACCGGCGCATATAGAACGAATAGTCAAAAGTAAAGTCTTTCACGCACCAGTATTGCCCATCAGACCAGCGCGTATAGCACAAAGTAGTCAAAAGTAAAGTCTTTCACGAGCCAGTATTGCCCATCAGGCCAGCGCGTATAGCACAAAGTAGTCAAAAGGAAAGTCTTTCACGAGCCAGTATTGCCCATCAGGCCAGCGCGTATAGTACAAAGTAGTCAAAAGGAAAGTCTTTCACGAGCCAGTATTGCCCATCAGACCAGCGCGTATAGCACAAAGTAGTCAAAAGGAAAGTCTTTCACGAGCCAGTATTGCACATCAGACCAGCGCGTATAGCACAAAGTAGTAAAAAGGAAAGTCTTTCACGAGCCAGTTTTGCCCATCAGACCAGCGCGTATAGCACAAAGTAGTCAAAAGGAAAGTCTTTCACGAGCCAGTATTGCCCATCAGGCCAGCGCGTATAGCACAAAGTAGTCAAAAGGAAAGTCTTTCACGAGCCAGTATTGCACATCAGACCAGCGCGTATAGCACAAAGTAGTCAAAAGGAAAGTCTTTCACAAGCCAGTATTGCCCATCAGACCAGCGCGTATAGCACAAAGTAGTAAAAAGGAAAGTCTTTCACGAGCCAGTATTGCCCATCAGACCAGCGCGTATAGCACAAAGTAGTCAAAAGGAAAGTCTTTCACGAGCCAGTATTGCCCATCAGGCCAGCGCGTATATAGTACAAAGTAGTCAAAAGGAAAGTCTTTCATGAGCCAGTATTGCCCATCAGGCCAGCGCGTATAGCACAAAGTAGTCAAAAGTAAAGTCTATCACGAGCCAGAATTGCCCATCAGGCCAGCGCGTATAGCACAAAGTAGTCAAAAGGAAAGTCTTTCACAAGCCAGTATTGCCCATCAGGCCAGCGCGTATAGCACAAAGTAGTCAAAAGGAAAGTCTGTCACAAGCCAGTTTCGCCCAACAGGCCAGCACGTATAGCACAAAGTAGTCAAAAGGAAAGTCTTTCACGAGCCAGTATTGCCCATCAGACCAGGGCGTATAGCACAAAGTAGTCAAAAGTAAAGTCTTTCACGAGCCAGTATTGCCCATCAGGCCAGCACATATGCACAAAGTTGTCAAAAGTAAGTCTTTCACGAGCCAGTATTGCCCATCAGGCCAGCGCGTATAGCACAAAGAAGTCGAAAGTAAAGTCTTTCACGAGCCAGTATTGCCCATCAATGATTGAGAATATTTCTATTCCCCCTGGATGAGATGCCAGTCTATCGCAGGTAACTCTTCAGCTAATGCTGGTTCCCATTCTCCTGGGTGGAGAGAGACAAGTGAACCCCTGACCCGCTGTTTATGAGTCAAGAACCCTAACCACTAGGCCACACTGAATGTGTACAGTCCAAAGCATTTTCGCATGAGCATCAGGCATTGGTGCTATGCATTCGAAGTCTCTCCTAGTCTTCTCCCCTCACTTCTTTCTTACCATTGAGAAAGTAGTTGTGCATGGAGCCATATGGCAGATAAGCAACTAAGTTATGCTAGGAAAACTTGTGCTTAACTTACAGATGCATACGATGTGCACTTTATAAAAATGTATTTTTTTTTTCTCCTCAGGAATTTTCAATTTTGGGTGGATAGCTAGTAAATATTCATGTACTGATAATGTGCAAATTGCTGTGATTAACAGTCGAGTGATTACAACCTTTCAACGCAGCACACAGATCACTTTACCAAAAAGTCAAGTGCGTGTATCCATTGCTTTAATATTGAGATAAGGGTTTAACTTGGCTTGGGACGTAATCAGAAAGGAAATAAAATTAAATGAGAAGGGACTTCCCCATAAAAAACATTTATCAAATAAAAAAAAAACATGTCACTTTATCCTCGCGAGGTGGTTAATCCATCCATGATGCACATGGGGACATCGTATGATTTTATTTGTTTCTAGTGTAAAAATGAAAATGCCTTGGGATATGGATTACTGGATATTGGTTCCAATGCCCCCTCGCTCACCTCCCTACCTGCCCCCCCCCCCTCCCCTTGAGAAAATTTAATAGCCTACTTGGGGAAAAAATATGAAATCAATCTATATTAATGAGCAGGCATAAAGTAGCAAGGATGCCGTCAGGTACATACTGTTGGCTGTTTATAACTTAATCGTTACAGTGTCATGGACTGTTTTGGACTTCATTATTGATTTGGGGCCAGGGCCATGTAGGGTCAGTTGCCTTGACCAAACTATAGCCCAATTTATGAAGAACCACCAGATGATGGGACTTGCAGAGTGCAGACCTTATTCCATCTGACCTTCTGTCCATCATTTTGACAGCTTGTAATGGTGATTAACAGTTGAGTTACTCAACATTTTGACAACTTGAATTTGAATAACGGGAGAATGCAAAATTGAACAAGTGATAACTGAAGGTTTACCTGGAGGTTTACCTGGAGGTTTACCTGGAGGTTTACCTGGAGGTTCCCCTCGAGGTTCACCTGGAGGTTTACCTGGAGGTTTACCTGGAGGTTTACCTGGAGGTTTACCTGGAGGTTCCCTTCGAGGTTCACCTGGAGGTTTACCTGGAGGTTTACCTGGAGGTTTACCTGGAGGTTTACCTGGAGGTTTTACTGAAATTCTGTATTCTTCCCTAAATCTGTTTCCAGTGGGAATTGCAGTTTTCTTAAAAAAGGACTCCATGTTGGATCCCAGTTTAAAACCTCTCTACTGGTTACCAGTACTGACTTGCTAGTCTCTGCATATCAGTCATCCAGCTGTGACCAGCAGATAGACAAGTTCATTGGGTTTGGATGCCCTCTGTGTGACCTTAATGAGTCAGCAATCATGTTCTGTCCTGAGGTGTTGAAATGACTTACATGTATTATTGAAGCAGTGACCATCTAACAGCCTAAATTGCCACCTTAACCCTAAAGGGGCCGGGTTATTTTGACCATCTCTCAGCCGGGGGGGGGGGGGGGGGGGGGGGGGGGGGGGGGGGGGGGGGGGGGGGGGGGGGGGGGGGGGGGGGGGGGCGGATTCTGCCCCCCCCTAAGATCTCGGCCATCGAGTGACGAAAAATTTTGAAACTCGGCACATGCATAGAGCAACTCTTCCTAAACATACCCAAGAAATTTCATGACTATAGGTCAAAGGGTTTTGAAATTATGGCTAATTAATTATTCATATGTACGAATGGCAATTCTGCTCTGTGTACAAGACGTATATGCGAAAATTCAGTTTTCACGGCGCGTAGCGCCAAAAAATTTTTCGCTACGCGGCAACCCGTGGTCCGATTTTTTATGTTTTTGGTATCGAAAGATGCGCAAAGCTCGAGGCTAAAAAGTCATAACAGCTCGGGTCGCGAAACAATTTTTTTTAGAAGCTATCACGGAAAATGTTGAGGGGGGGGCGGATTCCGCCCCCCCCGGCCCCTTTAGGGTTAACTAATCTCATTACATAAACTAGGCTACAGATATGATTGAATCAGCTCTAGTGTGTTTGCTTTCCAGCATGAATGAGCAGTTATAAACGTATGGTTTGAAGCAGATTAGGGGCTTGGTCACCATCATCACCGGCCATTATCCATTATCAGCAGCAGAGGCCCCTAACCAATTTAAAACCACACATTTATAACTGCTCGATCACACTGTTCTCCCCGTTTATAAATAACTTTTCTTTAAAAAAATTATTTAAATTTTGAAAAGTTGTCAAACTTCAATCATTTTGCTCTACCATAAACTTAAAACACCAAGCAGTGTTAAAATGGACGAAAAAAAGGAACAGGTATTTAAAATATAAAATGGAATAGTCAATGAATTTGCTTTTATAAATAGGCCCTGTATAGCAGTACCTATGCGATGTAGGTATTAAGTTTCAAGATCTCATTGGGATACACATTCTGTAAAGGCAACAATTTGAGCATGTTTGCTGAATTTAAAGACACATCTTCACTAAATCAGGGGTACCACTTGGCACAACCTAGTTTCCGTTGATACGATCTTGCTGCGCTATGTTGTTGCCCATCATGTTTTGCGCGATCTTAACCCCTGGTATTGTGTAATTTCAGTGTGCCAAATAATGGCACATTTGAATTAGACTGCAGTCAATGTATCTAAGGCGCGACGCAGTACTTAAAATTTTGAAATGTTTGTGTTGGTAGAATCAATCCTTTCAAAGATAATATTCCGATGATGCATTATTTAAGCAAGGATTTATATTAAATGTACGTACCTCTGTCGTCCCTTTAAAACATAACATACAGGTTTTTTTTTTGAAAAGCGATGCATTCAGAATCCATATCGTTCAGTCATCGCGCAGTTTTGAAGAAAAAAAAATGTGTACATGACGTGACGCGCAGTGTATAACGCGTGAGCTCATTCAGGGCGTGCAGTCTCCAAATACGCGCGCAGTATGCCCTGAATAGCCGGTCAGCATCATGTACGTATTCCTCACGGCCATGGTTAGTGAAGGAACGCGCGCACGCACCCATGGAGTCGAGGCTGCACTTGGCATCTTGTTTTGAACATGCTATAGAGCCTGAAAGTACGCCATTTTGTCTTTGAGCTTCTGGACTCCTCCACGACATATCTATGGGCATTTCACACAGGGTTGCCCTTTCTCTTGCTTTAATTTTTCACAGAATGATTTTATAACTGTATTCACCCAAAGAAACATTCATGTTGGAATTTTATCTTGGCATCCCACAATTAAACCTGATGAGTAATCAGTTGGTAATGGGTAAAAACGAACTTTACTTCCTTTCACATCTGGCTTTTCATACCTAGGTCTCCTTGTTAGATTTACCTACCTACATCCAATGGATTCTAGATTTAGTCGAGCTTGCTTGAATACAGTTCTTATCAACGGTCATTATGATTTTAGATTTGTTTGTAAATGAGAATTAGCCCTTCAAGTTATTAAAAAAAAAACGTGTGTCCCCAAAGACATTTTAGTCTCCGATTTAAGTTTCAGTTTTTACCCAATGACCGCCACAAAATTATTTCATAAATTGTCATCTTTGTACGGGTGCTCCAACGAGTTGCACTAGTCAACATGTATTTTAGATTTTTATACCAAAAATAACTGGTGACCAGGGGTCAAATTTCAGGCTCTATTGTGGAAAAGTGCACACTCCAATATCCTGCATGACAGAGAATGTCAGTCGTGATATCTATACCCTTTATATGTTCCCCTTTCTCACATCTGCCTGCTGTTTTACCATTGTCAGACCTTCTACAGTCCTTTACGTTTTTATGTAAACACTGAAGGCCTGGCCGTGTTGCATTGTCAAGAGACTGTTAGAGTAGTTAAAGGGAAGGATGTCGTCAAAAGGTCAGCGTAGAGTAGACAGTTCCACATCCGCAACAAAACAACTGAGTTTAAAACAACAATCACTGACTGGTTGGATGAAATCATGGATATTTTTGTGTTTGCCCTCGTAATTGCTCACGTCCCTGGATGGTAAATGATTAACGGGCATTTCTGTGCCAAATGAAAATGAAAATGAAATCCAAATTCTGCATTCTTCCGGAATTCATGGAATGCTTTTGTAGTTTCTTTCTGTTTGTCTTTTTTGCCTTATGTGTATATTGAAAGACAGTTTGTTTAAAATTTAAAAATAAACCGCATTATGTTAAGGGGGTCCACCCGATGTTCCCCAATACTGCTGTTCCCCAATGTGATGTTCCCCGATACCGATGTTCCCTAATACCTGTTCCCCATGTACCGAAGTTCCCCAATACCGATGTTCACCTGTCCTTAGGGTTAGGGTTAGGGTTGCCGGTTGGGGAACAAAGGTATTGGGAAACATCGGTATTGGGGAACATAGGTATACACCCAAGTTAAGATATTACACGTGAAAATTCCAGAACTGGATGAAAAAAGTCTTTTTATAACTGTCAAATACCGAGGACCTCGTATTTCTCTTGGTGAAATTCCTGAAACTTTGATGCTGAAGTGTGCCTGAAGTTGTCTTTCTTCTTAACTTAGGGTCTCCGTCTGGCTCTATTTGAATCTTTTTATGGTATTTGCTGTATTGAACCAACTTTTTTTTTAGAATTGGAAGATATCATTTTTGATCTTGCCAGTGTACCAGTGTTGGAAGTAAATCCAGTAATTAACTGGGCAAACTGGTAGCTTCCTACCAGTTGGGCAAGATACCAAACAGCCACCTAAAGTTCCTAATTCACATCTGAAAGAAATTTAAAATTGGTATATGTACATGACACTTGATGTTGCGCAGGAGTTATATGTTTGATGTATGGCTTGCAATTGCCCTTCAATTACATGTAGCAGGATATTGAATTTATGAATTGGGGGATTAAAACCATGGTATAAGCGTACATATGTGCCAAATGTTGATCAAAACTGTCTTTTCCATTTGAAATTTAATTAGAAATCAATTCAGCTGCCCTGTGTTTTGTCAGCAACTTAATTCATGTAATTAAGGGAAAATGACAGTGACGGTTCCACTGTTCATAATTATAGAAATGTTTGCACATAATCCTACAATATGTAAAAGTTACTAAATGTGTTAAAATATATTTTGGACACAATATGTCAGTACCTTTAATGTCCATTTTTCGTGGCCAATCTTGGAACAACTTCACCGGATGACCTCCCTTTATGACCTCTGTGGTTGACCCCCTATATCAGGAAAAGGATGTTAGGCCAGATGGAAAACGCTCTCCAAAGCTTCCCTTTGCTGCATCCTCTTGTTTTTATATTCATTATTTATATTGTGCAGTTATCTAACTCATCTATGCATTTTGGATTCATAGTGCTTGTGCTTACATGTCACAAGTAGATCAGCTGCCAAAAATGTATCCATGACTTTCATGCTACATGTACCAGGATGGTCACAGGAAATGTGGTCATGGTTTTGGTTTTTGTCTTAGTATTTGTTTATCATAGTATTTATTTTTGCTTTCCGTTTTGTCCTTTGTGTGGTTTGTAGATTTTCAATGCTGGAACAGGACATAAGATTTACCAGATTCAGATAGGACTGAAATTGTTGACCAACATTTTCTTTCTGAGATGAACACTGGAGGTGAACTTGGGATGGGGAGGCCCTGGGGCCTCCAATCTGCAGGGATGGGATCCAAAAAAAGACTAATTTGAACCGAAAAGGCTGATGTTCTAAGTTTGCATTTCAGCTCCAAAAAGATCAATCCTCAGTTGGACTTTGAATTTACCAAAAAGCTTGACATAGTACTAGAAGAGAGACAGGAGACATTATTGTTTACTGTCATCTTTTTTCCCCTCCAGTTTATTGGTGATAGGTATAATGCAACTGCCATTTTTAGGAATGTACAGGGCGAGTCAAAAAACCCAAAACCCAAAGCCCAAATGTTGGGACTATTGTTTTAGTGAAGTTCTACATGTAGCACTTTCAAAATCTAGGATATGAAAGCCCAATTCATAGACTTACTTTTAGTACAAGAATCATGCAAATCACTCATGTACTTTTCAAGTTACGGTATTTTAAACACAACCACCGTTTTAAATTTCTGTCCACGGTTCACAAAAACAGGTGTGCGTTCTTTCAGCAAAACAAAAACAATTCACACACATCCCTATGTGATTTGTTTTCGTTTTGCTGAAAGAACACTAACCTTTTTGTGATCCGTGGACAGAACTTTAAAACGGTGGTTGCTTTTAAAATTCCGTAACTTGAAAATTAAATGAGCGATTCAAATGATTCTTGTATCAAAAGAAAGCTTATGAGTTGGGTTTTCATATCCTAGATTTTGAAAGTGCTACATGCAGAACTTCACAAAAACAATGGTCCTGACATTTGGGTTTCGTTTTTTTTTTACTCACCCTGTACATGTACCCCAGAAGTTGAGGAATAGTACTAAGATGTAAAGCATCCAAACAAAAAGTGATTCTGTATGTAACTTGTACAAGGTGCATGTTTCTATAAGTACCATGACACTTGTACCCATTACAATTTCGGTATCAGAGGAAAAAGGGAAGAGCCTAGAAATTAGGTTCATGTGTTCTAGAGACGTCTGAATTATTAGGATCCTTATGGAACTGAAAATACACAAGATTAATTCAGTTATAATCATTGTCTGTTTATTTGTTTGTTAGGGTGGGTTTTTTTTGGCTCCTTTGTGTAGGCATCATGCCTTGAACTCATTTTAATTCCCCTTTACTCACCGTTAACTGCCATGAAAATGAGTTTCAAGAAGTCCGGGTACAGAATTGAAAACTGTCTCTGTTGACTGTTGAAGTTCATTGACTCACATGTGTAGTTTGACTTTCTGAACTGTGATTGACACTTTATGGGGACACAGCCAAGGTGAGGTGTTGCAATTGGTTAGATGTCATAACCCCAAACAGAGCAAACTTGGGGTGTGGATACCTAACTCCCTTGGCCTGTGTTTCCAAGTATTCAAAGTTCATCAGAGAGGAAACATATGAATCACTTTTCATTGTTGCACATTTCCTATTCTTGTGGTCAAATTGATTGGCTATTGTCCATGAACAAGGACAGGTCAGTTGATAACTGGACCTTCAAGTCGTCAGTATCTATTCTCAACTCAACATTCTGTGCAACTGTGATTGATCAACCAATTCTTTTTTTTTTTTTTTATTTATTCAAACATTATCTTGTTCATAAAACTATAAAAACTGTAACTTTGAAACCAAACAAGTGTCCTTGTTTGGCTTGCTGTCAAATTAAGCTGACTTTTCTGTTTCATTCCAGGGCCCTATTTCATAGCACTGCTTAACAGGTAGCAGAAAAGTTGTGCTTACTATAGCAGAAAATCATGCTGCTGCTTAAGCACTATTTCATGCTAACGGTTGCGCGTGCATGGAGATTTCTATTGTTCCGTCACTGATTTAAGCAAAGTTTTCTTCTGGGGTTAAGCGAGCTATTCCTGTGCTTACTGCTTAACAGTCCCTATGAAATAGATTGAGGCTAGGTAACCACAGAATCGGCTGTTAAGCAGCGCTGTGAAATTGGGCCCAGCTGGTCAGAGCTTAAAAATATTATTGCAACTTTCTCTGAGCAGGTCACAAATAAATGAGACTTAATTGCAAAGTTTAAATCCCTGATAAAGTAACGATTTGTAATGTGTGCCCAAGCCTGTGTCTGAAGTAGTTTGAATCTATCGGATGAGTAAATCCAAGTGAAAACCCTAAAGCTACAAACACAAGTTTGCATTACACCAAAACAAATACACCACAAAGTGAAACTGACAAGGTCCTGGGTCCATATACATACGTACAGGATTTAAATCTGCCCCATTTGGAGTACCATACATATCATTTACCAAATTAGCTATCCAGCCCTACATTGGCAGTTATCCCAATGTACAGTACTTACCTGTCATTATACACATCCCTGCTTTTTGAGACATCTATTGATCTCATATTGTACATATACCTTAAAAATGTTTTTTTCTGAGACTAAAATTTTTGCAAGGGAGTAATGTACATTAGCAAACTACTAACATTGAGAACTCCCCCCTTCTAAAAAAAAAACCAACCCACAAGTCCCCCATCCCATCCAATCATTGTTACCTACAGTTTCAATGGAACTTTTTTTGGGAAAGCAGGAAGAAGAAAATTGAATCAAATTTGGCAAAGTATCAGTTTTCTCCTTCAAACACGTCAACAGGATACAAAATCATCCAACCCAACCTCTCGCCCACCTCCCCCCCCCCTCCCCCTTGCCTTTCATGTGTCCATCGAAAAAGCTAAAGGCTTATAAATAAGGTTTGATTGTTTGGCATAGTTTGGTTGGCTTGTTCATGGTTTTTGTTGGTGGAGGGGTTGACATTTATAGTTAATTTTCTCCAAATCTATAATGTTACCAGATGGAGGCCAATCAATAAAAAAGTGACAGATTTGTGCAAGTGTATACAATGAGACTTTTGACTTAAATATCAAACATAACAAACGCATAACAGATTGTCTACTCTTTGGGTCATGAATATTGGTCCTTAGAACTCTGAGCAACATAGAGAGAGAAAAGAAAATCCATCATCCATCATCCATTTAACAATTATTGACTGCTGTGATGTGGGATATGACATTTTTAACACCAAAGGGGCGATTCGCCTTAAGTGCTATGTGCCCAGAGGGGGTTCAAAATGGCATATCCCACATCACAGCAGTAAACAATTGTTTTGTTATATCGTGCCCATAACTCGAACAGATAATTGGGTGTTACTTACTGTGTGAGAAATAAATTAAATCACTGCAATGTAACCTTTACCTTGGATAACTGAAGGTTTTAGTGTCCTGCCGGACATGAGACTGAGCGTTGTCATTGCAGTTCTCATTGCGCAAAGCTAGCATGCCGGCCGGCAGGTTCCACACGCGCGCAACGCATGCAATGAATGCAGCTGGGATATCACCCTCAGTATGTGACATGCATTTTTATTGTCCAGACACATGGCCATTCTAGACCAATGAATTACAGTATCCAAGCACACCATATAACAAAATAGATTTTGGTCGGTTATTAATTACCCCTGAAAAAGTTCCGTTTGCTAACCAGTTTGGCCGAACGTAGTTGGAAGGATTTAACACCGACGCTTGACCAGGCCAAATGAGGAAATTTGACTTCAATCTAGTGTCACAATTAGAAGAGAAACAGCTGCCTGTTTTGAATGTAAAATGAGGACAGGGGAAACAAAATAAGGGGGGGGGAATTGATCAAACAATCAGCATCTTGGTTTACTCAGACCTGGACAATTTCAGGCTTTATATCCCTAAAGTATTAGAGTCCTCCGACTTGACCTAGAAACTGAATGGAATAATTAAGTGTACAACAGTGTACAATTACATGTACAGACACGTTTGTTTATGGTGTTAATCAAGGATTTTCTATTGTTCCTCTTCCCCTTTCCTTTGTTTATCCTTTTTCGCAACAGCTCTCATTGGTTTTGTACACATTTTCCAGCCGAGGAGTCCTCGATTTGGTTCCTGTCCTCGATTCATCGATGATGTTGCACGTGTGTGTCCTTGATATTCACCATAAACAAACGCATGGTCTTTTGTGTACAGTTTGTTGTTTAGATGGTCAGTAAGCTTTGTCTGACAAAATTGTAAAAACTGGGTTGTGTGAACATCAAAAACATTACAAACATTGCACAGTATTCTCAAGTTGACACAAGTGAGACACAAGTCAGTCTCATGAAATTCAGGTCACAAATAAAATTATTACAAGGAGTGTGTGGTTCACGACTTGACTTAACACCAGATGATTTGTGATTGACTTGTGATGACTTGGGTACCAATCTGTTTTAATGTTTTTCTTCACATGGGACTGAATGCCTATTCTCTCTTTGTTATCAGCTGTCACTGGATCTGCCCTCCTGGGTCAAGCATCTTCCTCTAGACCATCTCTCCATGTGGATGCAGGAGGAGGAAGCTCGGGAAGAAGTGCGACTAATTAACCTCTACCAAATACTCTGAGAAGGAGGCCGGTACACCAAAGGATGTCTTCCCACCAGTAAACAACCTTGAGCCCAGTTTTTACCTTTGCCTCTGACCCCGGGCAAGAAGAGCTAAATATATAGAGCGACATCATTGTATTAATAATTTGGGCTTTTCCATGTCGCCTCTGAGCCATCGCCTGCTGCTAATCATTAGAAGTTGTAATATATGGCCAGAGTTCGCAGCCAGTTGTAACCCAGTCTGTATGTATGTACATCACAATATTAAAGATACGAAGATAACATAAGCTGCAAATCATTCAGCAAATTAGATTAGCTAATTTATTGTCATTTATGGGTTGAGTGGATGAAAAAAAACCTAGACGTTCTGTTCTGGTTGAAACCACCATGCAGTTGAAACCCAGTCAACATCACAGTGAAGATGAAATGAGCCCTGTAATTTGTTTTGTCCCCCTATTTAGAGAAATAATTTACAGAACTCCATTTACCGATTCTGTGGTCATTTGTAAACTCTTTTCTTAAGCGTAGTTGGTACTGCAACAGAACCGTGGCATATAAGGGCCTATCACACTATCCAAAATCTCCATGCTGGATCTCACAGAGATTTCAGGAACCCCTTTCACACTAGCAAGAATCCAACATGGCTTCTGCACGGGTTTGGTGCTCTGCACGGGTAAAATCCAACCCTGGTCTGGCCCAGGGTTGAGAGGCTCTACCCAGATAGAAAATCCAATATCGACAGGAGTGTGAACGGTATGCCTTGCCTACCCGTGTTCGATTGGACCCCATTCTGCTAACAGTGGATCCATATTGATTTCAATCAGGAAGGGTGAGACAATAGTGTGAAAAGCTAGATGCCCAGATAAGTTTCATCTTAGTTTTGGGTTCAGACTCAAAAATGAGGGATTGAAATCGCTAGTGAGGGATATACATGTCTGATGCCAACTATTTGCTTGCATGTGATTATTATAGTGGCTGCTGCATGTTTTGCCCAAAGCACAAAGTTACCAACAACCTCAAATGTAAATGCTTGAAAATCTTGCCAGCAATGCCTTAATTTAGACCTGAATGCATGGACTTCGATTTGGCAATATGCTTCTTCATTGATGCTTGCCAAACACATGTACATGCATGGTGCTATGACTGTGCTGGAAAAAGCACATATAGTTACAAAGTAAATGAAGCTTGCCATTAAAAATATCATTTCATTCAAAAACAATGAATGATTGCAATAACACATGCTCATTTTCAAAATGATTGCCTGAATTGAAACTTGATCAGCCAAAAGAGCCAATAAAACTTGAATTGTTTCACCAAATATATATGCTTGACAACCGAATTATTATGAGCGCAAACCTTGAGGATTCTTGGCTTATTACAACCCATGTCTGTCTCATTTGGCGTTATTAGGTAAAGTGGTGTATTTGGTGTCCCACCCAAGCTTTTGTGTTCTGGTGCTTAAAGTGTTCTGTAAACCACTCATTGAAATGATTGTTGAGAATAAAGTCCAGCTCAGAAAACTCATAATGCAAGAAAATAATTGTAACCTTTGGACAAACTTTCCTGAGAAAATTTATAATTTAACTGATATCACTGAAGATTGCAGAATTTTTGTTGAATATATACATGCATTTAAGACTCAAGCAGCATCACCCCCCCCCCCAAAAAAAATCATCCTTAGACCAAATAATCTCAAGAATTGAGCTCGGTATCTGTGTGTGAATAATAGCTAAACAATCACAACCTTTTCAGCATTACCCTGTTGCTGATGACCATGTTGCTGTACATGCTTGTCTGAACTAAGTATGCATAGTTATCAAGGACACTGCGAGGTCTGGGTATGAGCTCATGTCTAGGATGACATCCTCCCCATTGCACGTTCACAATACAAGGCCAATCCAAGTAATTGTGATGTCAGTATTGGAAGAGAAGAGTTATAATAACAAGGACCGCTTCTAGTTTATGATGACAATAGGTTTCGGATTTATCCCAACCGAACAAAAGTACAGTTAACCCGATGACCTCTAGCTCCCAAAGTGAACAGACTTTCAGTAACAGCCTCGAATTCTATACAAGTTGAGCTCTGTTTTAAGCTCATAGCTGAATTTAACAAACATAAAAACGCTGTGGTTGAAATAATATGACTATGAAAAACCTGAAAACCCATTATAGATGAATAATATGACACATGTAGACAACTGTTGTAACTACCTGCCCCAGTGTTTCTAAAATAATCCAGAACATGCATGCAGTGAGTTTAAATTGAGACATGGAATTTGTACCATGGTGTTGTACCTAACAAAACAATGGTGAATGCCGATGAAGACCAGTGCACAACATGACTAAACTTGTTTGCCTCCTTGAATTCAGCTCATTCTGCCGAAACAAAAATGTGTCATTGTTTCGGATTTTCTTAGATATCATATAAGTTGTGGCTTTAAGCTGTTTGGTGGCTGAACATGAATTTTAAAAGATTAACACAATGCTTTATAACTGTAGAGCAAATGACAGTAACTGCCAGGAATGACTAAATAAAGTCCTAATGCAATTCTAAAAGTTGCAGCCCAGTGCTTGTTAACAGTGTCCAACTCGTTTTCTCCGAGGAGTTTTGATCAGTACATTAATTGCCATGGATAACAATGATAATCTCGGTTCCAAGAATCAGGAAAATTCTGCTTTCAAAGGTGTTAAAGACAGCTTAATTTACCAGATTTCGCTTTCTGCTCAACTTTAGTGGGAAAATCGCGTCATGGACTGCATAGCTTAAATGGCGACATTTGGGACCAATTTCGTCATTTTTAATACATCTCACATTTCTGTTAAGAAATGGAGAGTACCGTATCTGTGGTCCCATTTGCAGGAGGGCACGTCAGGGGCCTCCTATTCTGGAGGGTGGGGGAACACAAAGGGTTCGGTCATAGTTTCAAACAGTACGAAGCTTATTTTGTCTTCTCAAATTTCTGAGCTGTGCACAAGGGGTGCAGGAGGAGGCCATGAGCGATGGGCGTTCCTCCACCCTCCCTTAATTACGTCACTGGAAATAAGCCCCTTTACTTTCTTTTTTTACTAACCCTCGAGCACATGGGCGTCATTTCTCAGTTAAGGCCATGAGAATCGTGATTTAATTACTGTGGTCTTCAAGTTCAACCGTACGCAATGTTTTGGTGAAAATAGATAGTTGATAGGCACTTGTCTGTGGTAAAGCAGTGCACGTCATTTCTAGTTCCGCAGTAATTTAGCCATTTATCGGGGAATATGAATCCCCGACAGCCCACTGGATAACTCACAAATATGTGCAGTAAAGGGTCTTGGAATGCCAAAATTATAGGTAAGGGGCCTACAGTTATTTTCAATTTTCAGGTATTCAAAATTCATGGGTCGTGAGAGTTTAGACCCGTTGACTAAAGTATAAGCCTGATCCACCATCAACCAGTCCAACTTGCAGCCTCAACCCCACTCTCGTGGGTAAGATGTAACATATTTCCAGGCCATGGGTGTTTCAAGTCCGGGCTATCGAATATAGAATGATTATTGATCGCGTGAAGTTCTGCGGAAATTCAGTTTTTCCACGAAAAGGAGAAATGAACTAGTGTGCTCATCAGTAGCATACAAGTGACCTCCTTTTTATTTTTTATTAAAAAAATGTATACTCCTAAAAAAATACTCTCAAAATGTTAATTACATCCCAAGGCGCTCAACATCCAGAAAGGAGCACGACATTATAGCATCATTAACACCAAAGACCACGATATTTGGGCAATTATTTCTTTATCCCAGTGTTAGCGCTAGCAGCACTTTGTCTACATTTCTATCCGTTCCTCCTGTCGGCTTTTATTTCTACAACCAAAAGTGTTTAGCCATGATACAAAAAGGCTGTAGGCTAATTTTGTGCGCATAGACCTTACCTGATAATTGTTTATGATGACGAGCATGAGTGGATGATGATGATGATGGGGGGGGGGGGGGGGGGATCAGGCGATAATTAGGCAATGCATTATGTTATTCAGGGAACGCAAGGAAATTAGATATTGTTTTTGTTATGCGAATAATTAACAATGGTCAGCCAGAGGACCTACCTCAACCACCCCTTTGATCCACCCTTGCAATCCAAACGAGAAAGCGAGAATTTTGAGTACCCTAACCCCCTCCCCAGGGCCAACATTCGCGGCTGAAATTCAGCGGTGGGCAGAGCGAATACTTGGATGGATCTTCACTCGGCTACTACACCTGCGAGGTTGTCAATTCATACACACAGCCGTATTGGAATATTAACGCGTCCTCTGACGGTGACGTCTCAATATGAATGGTGGTTGTATCGCCCCATCTGGGAGAACGTGCCAAAACAGGTCATGCGTTAAACTATTTCAGACTATTTTACCATCGTATAGTCAATGAAATATTAATTTCAAAGGCTATTAAATATTCCTTTTCGCGACTTTGATGTAGGCTAGTTCTATATTTATAATTCTATTCTCCACAAAATATCAAATTAAAGCCCGTACTGGTTACACAAATTTAACGTATATAAATGTTAAGAGTATATTTATTTTTCTAAATAAGGTTGTGCTCTCGCGCCGAGAATTTGTGCATAGGCTAAATACATTGTAGGTTTGATTTTCCTTTAGCTGAAAAAAAAATCACCAAAGGTCAACGAAGACGTGTCCAGATAGCTTCGAAAATGTTAGGAAACGGTAGGAATCCCGCCCGTTTTGGTCAAGTGATGTTGGCGCCTACTTGACCTCAGATTAGTTAGTTGACTAAGAATCTTTACTGGGTCTAAAAAACCAGATTAAAAGATGTTGGATTGGTCCAGCGCATAGCACTCTTAATATTTTTCTCTGGTACAGCAGCAGCATACTTTCCGAGCCATGGGTCGGGCAGGATGCGTTGCAGTGCCCCACTCGCCTTGATAACATTTGGCCCCAACAAACAACTTCCTCGGAAGATATCAAGGGAGCCATTTCCGCAGTCTGAAAGCTAATTAATCGATAAAAGGTCAAATAATTTTGGGTGTGAATTGAATGATTTGATTTGACAATGATTTGATTTCTCTTGAGAAGAGAAAAGGGGAGTCAAAGTTCGACTCTGCCCTCACTCGATGCCTGTGCTATGACCAACCCATTTTAGTGCCCCTCCAGAAAATAGACGTTATATTTACGAGGAAGTCAACGCGTTCCCTGAATCTGTTTTATAAATTGTAAACTCTTGAATGGGATTGTGCCAGACTATTTTATGATTGGAGTGCGTTCCAAGTCTCGCTTTAATTTTTTTGTTTAATGTGACTTTTAAGTCATGTTTAATCACAAATTTCAAATTATTCATCAGATCAGACGGGTATTACTCTGTAATGAACTTTAAGTTATTGCATTCATTTCTACTATAGCAAGTCCAAGAATGAACAGTTCGCCTCGCTTTTAATTTAATATGGCCGACTCGTGAATAAAGTCTATTGGACCCAAGTTACATTGTGGAATGTTTGCCAACGGTAAGTCACTGCCTTAGTGTGGAATCTGTGCAGCATTTTTATTTAATGGGTTCAAATCTGCAAACGTAGACCGTGGCACGTGCATGATCCCAACCGTTTATTGAGGCAAACGGAGATGTGTTTTCCGAACCCACCCCATCCTCAACCTTTTACCCACAGCATCCCAAGTCCCGTCCCTTCCAAACAATTGCCCGATTTTACTCGTCGCCACCAAGTAGCGTATCCAGGTTTTGGCCCGGGGCAGAAATGATGAAAAAAGTGGCCCCATTTTCGTTCATCGTAGAAACGGTAAAAAGCAGGGAAGGGTATCACTACTAGCATGAAGGATTTTCTTCCTCCATGCTACTAGTAGCGGTACGTCGAGAGGTGCTGGCTCTTTCCTTAAAAAGTGGCCAAATGACGACGGGCGGGGGATAGGTGGGGGGGGTGTCCCTGCCCCCGTGGATACTCCACTAGCCACCACTGCAGTGCCAACCGTCACTTAAACCATCAGCAAATTATCCCGGGAACTTGACATCGGGCACCGCCTACTATAGACTCACAGTCAAAGATTTAAGTCTTTCCGACTGAGATAGAAGAAAATCCCGCCAAACTCATTGGCAACTTGAAACGCCCACTACGCCGACTAGCTCCCCCGAAATATGGAGTGGGGTGGGACAGTCTTTGAAATCAATTAATGTGGTCTTTTTGGCTCAGTTCATTTTTTTCCTGTGACCAGAGATGAAGTGTTAAGTTGGGAGTGCGGGGCCAATGAAATACCCCCTCACAGCTCCATGCTCACAGGGTGCACAGGACTGAGGACTTGTGTGTTCAGCTGTGTAAGGCTGACAGCTGTGTAAGGCTTATGTGGACTCGCACACTTACAAGCTAGCAACCTGTTAGGCCAAAAAAAAAAGTCTCCGGTTTCTGGTATGGAGCTTCCCCAAAAAGTGGTGCGGCGACGCGGCTTTTTTTTTTTTTTTACCTGATTTTTTTTGCTTTAAATCATTGAAATGTCGGCTGATGACTGCAAATGGTGCCCGACTAAACTTTGTGCAAATAGATGGGAGTCCAGAGAGGCCACATAAAGCTTATTCTCGACCATAATCCAATCTAACAACACGTTAAAATTGTGCAGCAGCATGATTCCAGTAAAACCAGTGTGTTTGGCGGTTTTGAGACATCATCTTTCATTGAAAAAAAAACTTTTTCATTTTGCCGACGCGCATGGCTACGGCGACGCGCGCGCATACCAGAAACCGGAGACTTTTTTTTTTGGCCTTAGGTCTCTTTTCTGAGATTGTCATTTGTCTTCAGAAGTAGGATGTAACCTCAATCCTGCAAAATCCTTCAACTGCCTCCATGTAAAAATAGCATACAGCCTCAATCCTCCAAAATCCTCGGTTATTTCTTGAATGTGGTCCTTGGAGGGGTGACCACTGCCTCAATCCTGCAAAATCCTCCGGCAATCACTGTCAATGTGTTGAGGCACAACCAGTGACATCCTTGAGCAGTGCGGAGGATTTCAAGTATAATAGGCCTAAGTTTTGCACGGCTGAGCATGAACAACACAAAGTCTGGCCTAAGACCTTGACACAGTGCATCTGCCAAAATCAGCCACACACTTTTGTCTTATAGTCTTCATCTTGCATAATCTCCATTTTACAAAGAGGGTTTTGGAGGATTTGGGAAGGTTAGGGTTAAAGAAATCGAGAATACATTTTGATTTTCTCAGCCAGAGTCTCAGTTCTCTTTTTTGAGATATGTATCTTCGTATGATGATGTTTCTGCAAACGTTTTCCCAAGTTGTACCAACATCCTTGCAAAATGTCAAAGTGAAACAGAAACTTGCAGAGTTAACTTTTAACCCTCCCCCCCCCCCCAGGAATGAAAAAAAAAAGGATTGGGATTAAAGGATTATGAGCAACCAACTTATGGGAGGAATTCTGACGTCAACACGAGGCGGTGAATGCACCGAGTGGACAACACGGTCCATTGAATAATGGCAACAATAGCGGTTTTCAATGCGGTTACACAAATAGCACACTGGAGTTATGCTCGATTACGAGAGTTCCATTGGATCCAAATTCATCAAATTCTTACTGGCACGCGGTATCCAAGAAACGAAACCAACAGAAAATAGGTTGTTCAGTTTTACATCTTGTATTTGAATATGTTTGATTTGTATTGTTCGGTTTCCATGTATTAATCCACCCTTTTGGGGGTAAACGGAAGACAAGTATAAAGGAACAGAAACAGTGTGGAACCATGAGTCATATTTTTCTGCAAATATTTATTCTGAAATTACTCAATGAATGCAATCTGCTGGGAACAGTTGTGCATACTCAGCCTTTTTGAGGTTTCAGGAGACGGCCGACGGGCCGAACCACTTCATGCTGAAATTATGTACTTGGGTTTGGTTGTCGTCCTAGTTCTTAAAGGACATGTCAAACACATATCCGGTACCAATCATAAACAAATGATTCAAAAATACATGTACACCTAAGGCCCGAATTGTTTCATGGATTTTAATACCAATAATCCGTACTTGTACGTGCTTTTTAAGTTAACGTAGCTGATAACTTGTCGCAGAAAGTTTAGATGTTGGTTTGGAATGTTATTTTTCTGCGGGACTGATCATTATCGGCCCAGTGAAATTGACTTCGCCATACCCAATCAATGTTGATGGCGATGTGTATACCTGTAATTATTGTCGAATTGCCACGCCAAAGATCTATACCAGGGTCGTAGATGTATATATCAGCTATAAATATCAGGGGAGATAAAGTCTTCTCTGTTTTGTTTATTACATGGAAACGTTACCATTGGCAAATTTATCCCGTTTTGTTAACTTCCGTGCACCATTGGATTCTTCGGTTCGGGAAATTATCAGCATCAAGACTCCAGCCATTCTTAAAAAGAGTGTTTATGAAAAACCTCCCCAGGCACACGTTAATTTTATATCCCTAAATAGTGGCACCGTCTTGGTCTCTTCAATGTACCGGCAAAATTTGTCCTGAACCACCGGTCAAACCGAGAGTATCCCGAACATCACATGCACACCGACATTGTTATCATTCAAATCCGACAAGCTGCTCCGCCTGATTTCAGACTTCACCGGGGTACTTGGCTACAGTCGGAATTTATGCCAGTAAATCTGAAATTGCCCTCAAGAAGACAGATATGTCCCGACCAAAAGAAACTGTTTCATTGTCAAATAATAATTGAGACACCGGCACCATCCCGTAAATCTAACCTGTCGAAAATGAACTTCTGGGTCTGGGGCAGTCTGCCAAAACGATTTTGTACGTGCCACGAGTTTGTGTCAACCAATACGAGTTTGTTCCTGTGAACTTAAATCAGTTTGTTTGAGTCGGCCAAGATGAGTGCGTGCTCATAATGAGACCAGAAGGAGTTTATATCGGCCCCCTAAAATAAACGTTTGAACCTGCTAAAATGAGTGTTGTTTTTTGCAAGTAATTAGTGCCCAAGGTTTTTTTTCAGACAGAGGGGAAGGTCTTCTGTGACAATGAAACCAATAAGGCGTTAATTAGGCCCCCCAAAAAAGTCTCCGGTTTCTGGTATGAAGCTTGTCCAAAAAGTGGTGCGGCGACGCGGCTTTTTTTTTTTTTTACCCGACTTTTTTGCTTCAAATGTCGGTTGATGACTGGAAATGGTGCCTGACTAAACTTAGTGCAAATATATGGGAGTCCAGAGAGGCCACATAAAGCTTATTCTCGATCATAACCCCATCTAAAAACACGTTAAAATTGTGCAGCAGCAGAATTCCAGTCAAACCTGTGAGTTTGGCGGTTTGAGACATCATCTTTCATTGAAAAAAAAACTTTTTCATTTTGCCGACGCGCATGGCTACGGCGACGCGCGCGCATACCAGAAACCGGAGACTTTTTTTTTTGGCCTTAGCTGTTAGTATCCCATGAGGGCTCGATTGCACAGTCTTGCCCCGTGTTTGACCTTAGCTGTGTGACGTCATTGGCACGACAGTCGCGTGCCCCTACACGTGCCAATCGCGAGTGAAGGTATGCAGAAAGATGACGTGCTGCTGAAGCTAAGGTTTGTGGTATATAGTAGCCCCGAAGCTGAGTGTAGTACGACCATAGATTTCCATAATTACATCATGAATTTCCTTATCAACATTGCGACTTTCCTTGGCTACATCTCAAAGAAAACTACATAACTTCATCTCCCACCGCAAAAATTATAATTTACAAAAGATCAAAATATTTTCTTTGATATTTTCGATATTTTTGGCGAGCGGGAATTTGCCTAGTACTATGTACTCATTTTCTCATAATAGACGCAGTAATGTCAAATTGTACGCTCCGTCCGCAATTCTTCGCCCGAATCCAGAATTTTTATTGCCGTTATGTACGAATACTGGCCTTTGTGTATCCTCCTTTTATACAAGATAGTTAACCACAAGTAAGAAATTAACTCAAATATCCTTTCAGACAATGCTGCGCTGCGTGAAACAACCTTTACCGACATCTTCCGAAGTCTTTACATGGTGTCTCTCATGTTTTGTCGGAAAGTTAATCTCGTTTGGGCATGCATTATCGCTTAATGTCAGTTGGTCACATAATAAACACTTGCAATTATCTTCTTGACAAGATGCTTTCGGCTTTGTGATATAGGTCAAACTTCCTATCTGCGCATGTCCGCTGTTCATGTTCTAATCAATTCAAGTCGAGTGTTTCCTCTGTGTTTTATATATAGCTAACCTTTTTCCTCAAGTACTCATCGAGCTGATTATATTGCAAGGAATGGAGCGAGGCAGAGAAGAAAACATCAACCTGTTGGAAAATTGGAATGAAAATGAAGGAAACTAAGCAACTAGAGTAGGCCTACACTGACCAATTACAAAAGAAAGATACGTCAGTTAATCGTAAAACAGAAAGATGCATGATAAACGAAGCAACTCGGCGGAGGGTAAAGAAAAAGTGGAAGAGGGACGGGTAGAAAGGGGAAGGGTAAGACCAAGACAGAGAGAGAGAGCTAAAAACTAAACAGATGAGCACTCGGAAATAAACAGAGCGTAAACAGAAAAGAACAGCAAGATACTTGGAGCAATTCAGGGTAGGGCAATTTAGAGGTACCTCCCCCTAAGCTATAGGAAGAGAGAACAAACTGGAAAAGTTATACAAAGCTATTGAGGAAAGTAGGAAAACAAATGGAGCGCACGAAAAGAACAACGTACAGCATATATGTAGAGAATATACCTTCACCGAACAGGGAACAGATAGAGTACATATTAGTAGTTTAATATTATATGCAGATCGGAGCAGGGGAAGAGCAGGACTAGCCTATGTCTTGTAGAACAGGGAGAACAGAATGTAGCATAGAAAGATCAGAAGAAAGGTCAGTTTGGAGCTGTAAACAGTGGTAGAAAAATGCCTGAGTATTGTTGCTTGTGTTGTGTGTCTTGTTTTGTCTTGTATTGTTGGGCACATCCACCACAAGCTTCAGCTTTTTTGGATGATGCCGCCATGGAGTGAAAATAAATGTTTATTGAATTGAATTGAATTGAATAGAATATATCAAAGAGCACAGTATACCTCCGCTGAGCACGCCGTTGCCATTCAGACACCATTCAAACTCTTCATTTAATGAATGAGGCTTTGAGTTTGTGTTGATGAAATAGATCTATAATAAATCTACCAACATGATGTAATGTTGATCTCGAAACAAAATAATGGACTAAATTGGGTCAACACAATACAGAAGGTTTGAGAACCTGTGTCAGTATTTTCCTCTCTTTATCAACGGCACAGCACAAGAAAAAATCCGGCGGCGGGAAATCGGATTTCCTTCATAATTGATAAAGGACCCTGTATAACGAGATAGATATTAGTTTGGGAGAAGGCCAACTCACAGAAACAATGGCCGAGGAAGTCAGCCCCTGCACTTCCGTCCCGGTTTCAGGAATATCCAGCCGCATCATGTCATCTCTTTTTTTCGGTGATTGTTTATCGTGTGTATCCGTTCCAAGCACACCATGAGGTTCCGATAAAGATAATAAAGTGACCTTATTTTGGCAGAGAACTCAACGAGCCACCAAGGAACTGTTCTGGATAATGAAACACAAAAGTATCCAAGTTACACGTCTTGCTTGAAAACATTCAGGGCTGGGCTGGGGAGAGGGGAGCAGGCATAACACAGCTCATGCATCAGGTTGTTTTATCAGACTTGGATAAAACTACCTCTTTCGCGCTTGCAAAGGGCTATACCTTCAACTGCTGTATCATCGTGCACATTTTTAACCGGGCTCCTAATGACAATGGCCGTTAAAGAAGTCATTATGCGTTGTTCGCTTAAATTCGTGTCAAAGGGGTTAGGATGTGCCCTTAATTGAGTTAATGCCGCAGAGGATGTGATGGAACATTGCGCCTGTCGATATTCATTTACGGAATGGGCGTTCATAAAATCATTTCGCACATTGCGTGTACCCGTGGGAGGGCGTCCTAGTTTGGGCAGGGTTCATGGCTTTCTCTTTGGGATCATGAGTGATCGATCTCCAATAGAGGATGACAAGTAGACAAAGATAGATCTTTGGTCTTCTTTCTTAGCAAGAGTCAAAGGCATTGTGCGTTCACTAAGACAGAATGAAGCAACGTGGACTTATTGTACGTATTTCACCAATTTCAAATCCCTTCCCATTCCATCAAATCGCATCACATCCCATTGCATACCATCGCATCCCCTCGCATCCAATCCAATCCCATCCAATCCCATCCATTTCTGCCCCAACCTATCCGGTCCCATCCCATATCATCTCACGCCATCCAAACTATACCGTTCCAGGGCCGTTCCATCCCATCCTGTCCCAGCAGGGCCTCTCCATCCCATATCCAACTCCATCCCATCACATCCTGTCCAATCCAATAATATCCCTCTCCATTCACATCCCATTCCGTCCTATCCCATCCATCCATGCAATCCCATCCGAATCCATCCCATCCCATCCCATCCTGTTCCGTGCCTGCCTGTACCACCCAGTGTCACCCCGTGCCACACAATCCCATCCAGCCCCACCCCGTCCCACCCCATCCCAATCCATACCACCCATCCCACCCAATCCCATCTCATCAAACCCACCCCATCCAAACTCATCCCATCCCATCCAAATTCAAATCCATACCACTCATCCCACCCAATCCCATCTCATAAAACCCACCCTAACCCATCCTATCCAACCTCATCCCACCCCGTCACATCCAGTCACACGCCATCTCACTCACAACTCACCCCGCCCCTTCGCATCCCATCCCATGCCATTCTATCCCACTCCCATCCCACCCAATCCCATCCCATCAAATCCCATCCCAAACCAACCCGTCCCGTTCCGTCCCAATTTAAAAGGTCCAAATGTTTCACTATATATTGTTGAGTGGTTAGCTCTTAAAAGGGCGATAGGGTAATTCAGGACTACTTAAGTTCATGTAGTATTCATCGTTATCGGCATGATTTCTCCCCAAACGTCATTGCATAACACCCCCCCCCCCCCAAATTGAAAGACGGTCAGCTTTATCAGACAGGCTTCATTTCCTATGTAATTTAAGTACTTTGGAGAGGGATGGGTATTTCTCTTTGTTTCTGGAAGTCGGGGTATTGGTGTCGATGGCAATTTATTTACTTACCTGCAGCCCTAGAGGTTTTTTGGGAGCGTCTAACGTGGATAACTTGAATGGTAGCCGAGCATTTATCCAAATATACTCATGTGCAAAATGCATTCACCGTTGGGTTACAATTCTTACTTCATCCAAATAAATTTTATCATCTAAACGTATATTGCGTTTTTGTACCACGGTTTGGTGCGGCATACGGGTTATATCTCAAGTGTCTTGCCTGTCACTGCCTCATTGTGGAACTCCTTGGCAGAAACGTCACAGCGACCAATTTCCCGGCATACAACACACAGGAAGCTGAACATGTCTTCCGTCGGGTATTATTTAAGGGCCAATCATCAAGTGATTTTTTTTTCAATGAAACATATTGTGTGCAACTTTTTACTCTCTTAAATGTGTGAAAAGTGTTTTACATCCGTTTTTGGTTAATTTTATTGAAAAGTGCACTCCTTCAAACATTAAAAAAAAAATCATGCTGTTCCGGACAACTGAGGGCGCTGTTGCTGTGATGTCATTTCAGGAACACACTGTTCAGTTTAGGGGTTTTCTGTTCTAATAGTGAACCCACAAATGTGTTGATTGAAAACATTTGTGAGAAACGTTTGCTCATTGGCTTACTTCCATGTCCTAACACAATCACCAAAGACAAGATAATTTACTACAGCAAAATATGCAAAATTCTGGCAACTTTTGTGCTGAAATAGCGTAACATTGAGGTTCCTGCCTGACATGACGTTCATCACACATTACTCATGCATGGAAATTCGCATTAGCATAACAATTAAAAAAGCACCAAAATGCCCTTGAAAATGGCAAAACGAAAATTGAAAATACGATTAAATGGGACACAAAGGAGCATTTTCAAGGATTGCATTTAAAAAAATTGACATAGCGTGGGCCCATTAAGGGAAGTCAGCTTTCATGATAAGTGCAATAAATTTACCACGCACCTCTGCGAAAGGCCGCGGACAAAAGCTTCGTTAACTGCGCCTGCAATAAGGGCCCCCAATTATTGCTTTGTGTTAGCACTAGATTAATATGTGTTCAACGCGATAAGACCAGTTGCAATTCTAATTGCCGTTGTTGTGGGATTGCTAGGCTTTCTATTTAGAGTCATTAGGTTCATATGCAGCATTTGCATAATGGTGTAGGTCAGTTGAATCATTTATTATTCATCTGGATAATAGTTGAAACCATGGAAACGAGGAAACAACAGAGTGGTGATGAAATGTTGATGTCAACTGTACGGGCATTTACTGGTAAAAAACCTCGACATGAATAGCACGAAGTACCGAGCTGCGTATAATGTTATACAAACCATTTTAATATGGAACTTGGTAATAAATGAGATTCTTTTATAATCAGACTTAATTTTAAAACATTGGATATGAAAATGGAGTTAGATCTTTTTGATAGGGGCAAATATTTGTTTAATTTGATTCAGTTACCGACGCCTGGTATATTCAGCACCGTCGTCAGCTCCAGGCATTATAGGAGGGGCCAAAGTACCGGCTAGGGGGCACACCAAAAGAAAACAAAAACAAATCGTATCTCATTTTGACGCTTATGTTTGTTGCCGATAGGGGGGGGGGGAGGCAGTTGCAGCCCCCCCCCCCCCCCCTTAGCGACGGGCCTAGGAAGATTCCTTTAAGTTCTTGCATGTTGATTGACAGCTAAATGGCATGACAGATAATTCGGGTGTCGCCAAACCTTTTGGGTTATTGGTTCGAATCTCAGTGAAATCTTTCTGGTTTTCAGCACACTTTCTCGCTCTGCTGCTGAGACAGTCCGCAAAGTCGAGGCTAGCAACTTTGTACGAGTGCGGGGCTCGTTTGGCTGATCTCGGCAGCCAAGGCTTAGGGTGCCGCCTCGTTTCCTCCTCGTTCCATGGTGTTTCGCATTCGGGTTCGATGATATGGATGGACACAGAAGGAGGTGTGGTGGGCCGGGAAATCCGAGATCCCAGAAGAGTCCTACATGGAGTCGGCAGGGAATTCATTCCTTAAACCCCAAGTCCGGCTCCTGAATGCTCGGTCAGCACCACATATTTCATTTGTTTCCTCCAACCCTTTGAAACTTATGTTGAGAGTAACTCTGGCATGCAAAATGGGCATTTTAGAATTATAAAACATCCCATATTAAATATCCATGTCAGCAAAAATGTTCTGAGTGAAAAGAAAGTTTGGACTGATTCATCACGTGCTGTTAGTACATCAATAAAGTTAGCACGCGTGCACATATTCAGGGGCGTCGCTAGAACATTTTCAATGGGGGGGGATGTCGGACCATGATTTACTCTAACTTTTTTACAACAGCTCTCATTGGTTTTGTACACGTTTTCTAATCGAGGTCGTCCTCGATTTGGTTCCTGTCCTCAGTTCATCGATGATATTGCACGTGTGTGTCCTCGATTTACACCATGAACAAACGCACTCTTGTTTTACTATACTCCCGAGGACAACGCTTTGTGTTTTCCTTTGTCCCTGTAATATAACACACTCCCATAGACTAAGCACACAAACCTACCACAGAGGACCGTTTTGAACAAAAGACCCAACTCCCGAGGACTGAAAGAAACTGTTGTTCTCCCTCTGTCCCCGGGGGTTATGTAGAACACGTACATGTATAGACTTTAAGCAGGATAATGAGTGAGAGGGGCCCCGAGCAATACTGGAACGTTTTCCCTTGATAATGCTTTAAACGTTTCTGGCTACTCGATTCCCCCTAAAATAATCTCGAAGTAGGAGGATGCAATCCGTCTCACCGAACTATATTATATCTGGCCTAATTTTCCATACACAAATGAAAACCAAGTAAGAATCATGTCCAGTGGCTTATGCCTCACAGCACACCAAGGGCGGATCCGGGGGGGGGGGGGGGGCAAACGCAAGCGGGGCCATTGCCCCCCCCCCCAAAAAAAAAGAACAACCAACTTTTTTAAAAAGTGACGTCGCAATAAAGGCAGGCACTGCGTCGGGTACACCACCATCTTTTCCTTTAAAAAAATGCTTAAAGTGGTCATAAATTGCATCAGATCCCACCACAGAGCATCTACAATCCAAAAGAACCCCACGACGTTATTTTTGGACCCAATTTTTTGGGGGACCAACACTTTTTTGTCCCCCCCCCCCCGTGTACATGTACAACATAAACTATCCATGTAGGTTTCAACCCTACCAGGCATGGATGTTATCAAACGATGGGTGAAATCGCACAGGTTAAAAACGTATCCATATTTTACCTTGGACCATTTTTTTAAAAATGTTTTAAAAACTGAAGCTACATCATTTTGCGCTTCCAATTCCCTGTTTCAGATTCATGGCATTTAGTGCAGTGTAAACACGGATATGAAACCACGTGACGTCACTACTGGGAAAGTCATCACGTGAGGGCCAGCTTCCGCTAGTTGTCTGTGTGCATGCATGCTGCCCCTGCCCCGCTAGCTGCAGGCAGGCATTCAGCTGGTGAAACGTCGGTGAATCAGTCGGGAGTAATGCACGCTCTCAGAGCCGGTGGAGCTAGGACAGTGGGTGGCCGTAGCCGCGGTGCACCGTGCCCCAGAACGTGCGCCTTGTACGCCAAGTACCCAGGTTCACAGGATTTTTCTTTGCAAGCTACGGTCTGGCCAGTTTGAGGGGTTGAGACCTCTCTCAATTTAACAGCGCCACTCCTGAATTTGTTCAAAAGAAAAGTTCGCCATGAGGTGGCCAGTATTGTACCCGCCACTTTCCGTGTTGTTGTGGATAGTTGCCGTGCTCTACATAACGCCTGCTAATGGTGTTCAAAACGGTGAGTAATCGCACAGACCTTTAAAGATATAAAGTTCAGGTTAAAGCCACAAAATCTAATGTGTCATTCTTTTTTTAGAAAGATCATATCCCGATATTCCTATAATTATTTAATAACAGTTTTGGATTGATACTTAGGAATGTGTCTATTATGCATACCAAGCTTAATTCATCATAACAATAATTGCATTATCTAAAACCTTATTCCAAGAATGGCAAAAATGTTGCAACATCTACGTTAACATATTTTATATTAATGCTGTCATGGGCAAATGTGATCGTGGATCGAACAATTATGATCTGCATAATCCTTGTGCCAGTGTATATGCACCTCAAAGCAAATCAGTTGATGTATATTAAAACGCATCCATGCAAATCTGCCATGGCTCGGACCTTGTATGTTTCATTTGAAATGAACGACCTTCCCCATGCGGCATGTCAAAATAATGTTCGAAACCATGCAGACTCAAGTTGTCAATGATGCTAAACTGCTGAATTTAAAACGAGACGAAAACAAGGGATAAACTACATGGAGACTATCATGATTAAGAAACGTTATATACGAATTGGAATAAAGCATTCTATAAGTCACAATTTCCACGGCCCTATAAGACTAGGTTATAGTTGCTGCATTGTTTTTAATAGACTCAAGTGAGCCTCGTTCAATAAGTGCATTAAAGTTATGTGATCGGATTAGTTGTTAATTGAACATTAATTGGTTGTTAATTGAAATGTTAAGTGACATTAAAGCGCAAGGAACCATTCACACTGGCCAATGTAATTGGACCAAGATTAGTGGTAGAGCATAAGCCTAACCCTCGCCACATGATCGGCTCGGAATGGTTCGGTGCTCGTGGATCCCGTGAATAAAACAATAATAAAAATTAGTTTATTCTCCTAATTATATATTAAAGCCAGAAGATGCTTTATGTAACCATAATTAAAAGAAATCTACGAGGAGTTGAATTATTTTTTCATTTCTTTTTGGCTTTTAATTGGCATCCCTTGACACAGCGTTGTGGACTTTATTATATGACCCTTATCAAACAATGATGTCATACGGCGTTTTGTATCGAAATTGCCAACATTCTTTTACCAAGAGACCTACGGTACTTTTATGAAAAATGTTATAAGTATAAGGGTCGATTAATTTGAATGTTAAACACAAAGTGTGTTTTTGTCTCCCAAAAGTGGTCAGTGGTCAGCTACGTGCGGACCGGTTTCAAACGAAACGAGAGAGTGTTAATAGGCGTCCCGCAAAGATTCAATTAAAATACAATACAGTACAGTACACCCACAATAAATAAAATGCACGTCGACACCTCGTAAGTTGCTCGATATTAGTTCTTCTACCCCCAACACTGGGGTGGACGTGTGGCGTGTACTCAGCTCAAGGACATCATACGCGAACTTGTTATTAGTTATTCATTGGGAAGTATTTATTATTCATGCTCAGTTAAGTGGTGTTCCTGTAAGAGCGCGGAAAAATTTCTCAAATGATAATAAGCATAATTTGAAATGTTATCACGAATATGACACTTGAACCCGGAGTATATCTTTTGTAATTGTGTTACAGGTAAATCCGGTGTTATTATTGTCTGCATCAAAAAGAAAAAATGGCACATAGCAAATTACAGGCTTCATTATGAATGTCTGCCAAAACATGTGAAGCGTTAAAGATATTTTCCTGGTTCTGAAATGATACCGGCGCTTGTAATATTTCAGAGAAAATTTTGTGTCAGAAAATGTGCATGTCTTGCTAGTTTAGTTGCGCATTTTGTTAGTTCCGCATTTAAGAGCAAAAAAGGTTTTGCGATCCGTAGAAAATCTTTATAGTCAATGGCAGTTTAGTCAAATTTAGTTGAAACAAGATAGTACGGTACCCCAACAAAATGCATGCGTGCGTTCTCTGTATTTAAAGGGACATTACGTCCTGGAATGCGCCCAATTGGGCTGCAAAACGCGTTTTAAAGGAAATTAAATTAAAAAGGGCATTTAAAAGTAGGATGTAAACATCCACACGACCATCCTTTAAAAACTGGGCGTTTTTGTGTTTAATTCTTGCGATGGCTCACGAGAACGAATTTTGACTCCGAAAAATCGAACTTTTTGGGTGTTAGTCGTGATTCCAGTCACACACACATTCATTTGAAAGCATTTCTTAAAAACAAACAAATGTGTGCTCATCTGTTGAGTGAATATATTGACTTTTTTGTTTTAGAATAGAGCCTATAATTCCACGACTTATTTACGGCTGGAAACAAGTAGGCGTATACGTACATGCCACAAAATATCCGCCGCGTCTGATGTAAACAACCGGGTTTTCCCCGTCTTTTGGGGGGAACGGTAAGATATAGGTTAGTTTCCTTTCAACCAGACCTTTCAAATAGGATAAGTAAAAAATCCGAAACATTACATTTTCGGAGATTTCAGGCCGTAATGCCCCTATAAGGTTGCTGTGTTTACTTTAGGATTCATGTAAAGTTTTATATAAAAATGTTTTCGGTAGTTTGTAGATTATACCGTGTGATAGAAATTCAAATAGAGGGCTGCTTCATTGTGAAAAAATACAACAATAAAGGCATGTAACTTAAATTATTAAAACTACAGGAGCAGGTCTTGCACATATCGCTGAAAAATGAAGAGCATAATGTGAAAACACACGTTAAGTGTAAATTTGCACCGAAATTATTAGCAGTACAAAATGGATCCCATCACATAAACTTGCCAGTGATGCATCGAAAACAGCACACAAACGCTTGGCGCATGGCGTCAACAGACAAAATGTGGCTATATCTGCAGCGTGGTTACATTAAGCAGGCTAAGAATAAACGTGTACGGGCTTGGGGTCGAGTGGGGATACGAAGGAAATAAGCAATTTCGAGGCAGAAAAAACTTGGTGTTTCCGGGTCGTGTTTCCTGCATCATTATACCCAAGTGTCTTGGAGTGATAGGGAAGGATTTCGGATCCAGCAGTTCCGTCCAAAAAGATAGCGGATGTTAAGCCAGGCTTTGGAACAATTATTGAGGTAAAACAATAGAACATGTTTTCCCCTTCAGTCGGTGGAGTTGGGTTATTAAAACAAACATATGGTTTTATTGACTAAAATAAATGGCCGAAAGATAATTCACATGCATGTAAGTCAACATTATGCGTATGGACAAGACAGCGCATATTAGCTTAATTGGTTTGTTCCTTGGTTGTGAATTTTGTTGACATCCAGACGTGGGCTGTGTTCGAATGACTTGGCTAGGTCTTGATATTACACACGTGTCTGTGAGAAGTGGCTGCAGCCGCTGCCATAGACACCTGTGCAATTCAAGCCGTAGCCAAGTAAATCGGACACAGCCTATAGTACAGACGAGCTGTGTATCCGTCACACAGGTACCGTCGTGTATAGTTCGTTTAAATGTCGGATCTGTCTCGATTATGGTTATCTGTAAGTACGGCCTTCCAATCCTTTATGCACACTGGTGTGAACTTCAAGCAGAAAGTGGCAGAAAACTCTGGAGAGAAGAAAAAAAGCCCATCTGCGCCATTTTGAAAACGATCCATTGCAAAATAGAGCGACTTTCTGACCATTTCAACCTCATTTTCTCATTAATTTAAGTTCCAAGTCCGGATCAGCTAGAGCTTAGATCCTAGCTTACTTGCTATACAAACCCTCAATTGCAAAAGCCACAAATATCTTTGTCAAGAAAGAAACTGCCGCAAACAAATGGTGATTTTGACTTATTTACTAAGTCTGCAACCTAAAGTTTGGAGGTTAAGCGGCCTGTGTGGCACCACCAAGAGGCCATGGTAGTTCCAAACGAGGTCACACCGCAATCATAACAATTTGAGATGTGTGCTGAAGACTGCTGAAGAAGTTTCTCTTTCTCGATCAGTTCCTCAGAATTTTATAATGGTCATAATTTCTCCCTCATGATTCGTCCATATAGTATGTTACTGTCCGAATGGGCCGAACAAGGTGAAGTTATATAGGCCTAGTAAGGAAAAGCCACACATTGGAGTACTGACTGTTGGGCCTCCTCATTCAACATACAGTCTATAACAGTAATGTACAGTATATTGCTCAGACAGTTCGTCAGCCCATAATCAGCCTAACTTGGAAAAAGATGAGTTTAACCTTCTGTTTTGAAATCAATGTAATGGTGCTCAGTCGTCCATGACTGCATGCAGTGGTGCAAGACTGGTAAACCACCATTTGATTTTCAGTTGCATCCACACTGACAGCTTTCAAGGTCATATTTCAACAAACTAAACCATTTGTTTGGTTCAGCATTTTGTTTTAACACACCCTGTCTCCCACAGCTGAGTCGAATGTCTATATCCATTGATATTCTTACTGAGTGTTTTTCCGACGCGAAAAAGGTAGTCTTTATACCTAGCTCGCTACCAGACTAGTGTTCAGTTTGGTGCTTAGCTGTGTGTTTATGTTTGCACTTAATTAGCTAAAATCCGAAAAATAAATAATTGAAAACACTATAGTTATAGGCCTATCTCGGTTCACAGTGGTGAGGAGCTCAACTATTCATGTAAGTCTGTGTACAATATAAACGTATGCGAACACACGGCTCGCACTCACGCCAGTTTAATGATGCGATTTTAAATTATCTAAGCCGCCACAGCTGTCATGTTGAGTTGGGCGTAAATGCCCGGCTGATGATGGTCTGAACAAAAAAAATTACATAAGGAGAGGAAGCCTTGTCTTTCCCGGTCAAGACCGTATACATCTTGATATAGTCTGTCTCCAGGAAGAACAAGCAGAGCCTGTGATCCAAGACCAAAGGGAGCCTCCTTTCCTGAGATTGGCCTTCAGGCTGCAACATCCAGGGTAGCGTGTGTACGATATCAATTGAGGGCCTAGAAGATTAGCCCAAGCATGCGAACGTCCGCTATAAAAATTAGAAACTAAGTCTCTGTAGTTAATCAAGTTTACAGTTTGCAGTAAAGGATATTTTACGAGCAGGAGTACGGTCTTATCAATGAGCATGCACAACTTATTAAAAGAGTTGCCGTTCAGGCAATTTCTTACACATTTTATGAAAATAATTTCATGCTTGGTACGTATGGTGCCCTCAGCGAATAAGCAAAGAAGGGGGAAATCTTACAGCTCATCGTGCTCACATTGTCTGCTATTCAAATATTTCACCACATGAACTATTAAATCCCTGCATCAGATCAGCTTGGCAGAAAAAAAGCCAGAATGTTGGTAAGACCCCTAAAACGATGCGTCAGCCCTCTGTCTGAACACATTAACAGCAGCGCGGAGAGCAATCTGCACAGACGTATACTGATCGCAAGCACCATGCTATTCTTCTAAAACTTTTGTCGATGATTATAATTAGGTCTATATAGGAGTAGAGAATCGCGCTTCTGCGTGATTGTATGCACGGAAACAGGTTGATCACGCCAAGCAAACGCAGCACGGAGTTAACATCTGTGCGCCGGTCCCCTAACTGTCAACATTTTCTTCCCAGGGTATCTGCAAGTCATGGTGCACTTCCAGTAGCCCCAACATAACTGAGTCATACTATAATATGTCCATGTTCAGAAGTAGGGCCTCAAGTGCAACTAGTTACATAGCCAAACTCGTGTACCCCAGTAAATCAAGTGCAAGGACATTCACATGCGAGCTGTTACGTAGCCTTCTCCATTTTTACAAAGTCGCAGGGTTTACATCAAGAACTGATATACATGTACACGTATTTTTATCGGTAATATCTCCCTTCATTTTGCTCAGCACCCCTTGCATGCGACAAGCAAATTTTGCGAGGGATTATTGTGGTTTATATCAAACTTCTCGTTTACATTGAGTGCATGCTTTCAGAGCAAGTAACATATTTAATGCACATACATCCATAAAACAAATGCACTAAGTGTACTTTTAAATCTTAGTTGTCCATAATCAAAGAAAAGTTCAACCAATATGACACAAAGATAAATTAGGTCTACAATAATCACTATTTGAGCAGACCACATCAAAGCCATACTTTTAATCTTTTTCACGTGATCAGTATACAGAAAACCAATGCAGCTTATAACATTCAACAAAATTCTGCATAGAACTTTGGTGGAACTACCGTTTTCTTAAATATAAAGCAGAAGAGCGTTACTATTCAATTGTCAAGAACATAGTGCTCTTGTAAAACCCAGGCTGTTATCCAAACATGGATGGGCCTCCGGGCACAGACGCATTTGAATTAGTTGCCATGGCGGCGGTTAATAAGCCATGTCTCCTGACCAATCCCATGGCGCCGGTGGCGTGACGTCATCCATCAATCGTCCATTCACGGTGGATGTGTTTAATTGGGACAGTAGGCTGGCCAGAAATCAGATGGTTCCCTTTACCCACTGATAATCACCTATTTATGTTCGCTACTAATAAAATGCATAACCGTCATTCTATTTGAACTTGGAGGAAAGAAAGTGAGGAGAAACCTTTCACATACGTGATAAGGTTCAAGGATGTGCGTATTAATAGTTGCGGATCTTTTTATAGAACACACTCTGACTTTTGTGCATTTTATATGGAACATCCTTAACTTTTGACTGTATTAAATTTTAACCAAAATAGTTCTCAATTGTCATCGGTGATTTTATTTTGATACAAAACTTAATAAAATGGTAATGTCCAACAACAAGTTGATAATCATTATCAAAAAGATTTATACTTAGTTTAGACAGTAAATACACCTTCGTCTGACATACTGTCATTTTGAAATAGGAATCATATATCGAAGTCTTCATTACCACACATGAAAATCTTCTCCAGAGATATGCATTTCAACTCTATTGCAAGAAACCTAATTTCTTTCGTTGTCGATCATTGTGAAGATCTGCAGACGTGGAATCTTTATTTTCAATATCTTTTGGGAGTTGATTTTATGGTTACCGGCTGTGACTTGAAATTCGTCTGAGTTTCATTGTCATTTGTACCTAACCTACTTTTGTATCACCTCCATGAATTCGGTAGCCCGTCCTTATCTGAAAGCTCAAGGGTTTCCGAGGCTATTGTATTATCAGTTGCATTGTCTTCGTGGTATCCGGCTTCCAGCCGAGAGACCGGATCGGTCAGTCTAGCCCCGGTGTGACCCTTGGCTGAAAATGAGAGTGATTCGAGTACCAAGCGTTTACAACACGATAATACTGCCAAGCTATTATGACAATTACCCCTTTCGTTGAACCTACGACGAGAACCGAAACGTGGTTCCTTTTTGGTCTGAATTAATATTGTTTTATTACGCATGCATCCACACACAAGCAGGGGCGGATCCAGGAATTTTTGCAGGGGGGGGGAGGGGTTCAGGACCGTCAGTTCTTTATGTCCGATTGTTGCGGACAGGCAGACATATTACTATAATTGTTATAATTTTGTGTGTGTCAGAGCAGGGGGTTATAGATCCCCCCTCCCCTGGATCCGCGCCTGACAAGGTGAATTTGAAAGCAATTTGGAAGGCTTAACGTTCGTTGACCTCCGTTGTCCTTATTTCAAAACAGGATAAACGTTTGTGATAAAAACCTCAGTAGTGTGTCTGTTTTTTTTTTTTTTTCTGTTTCGTGTCATGAAGAGGAAAATATGTCGCACACAGAGTATTGTTCAGTATTAGAGTATTGGTCGCATGTCAGTCTGAAATTCTTAGTGAAAGTAAAACATTTTTTTGTTTGTTCATGTTGTACAGGAAATGACCCCTGCCCAGTGGCTGACAGCAAGGGTACGGAATTTGTTGTGGCCTTCATGGAGACAATGTCCCCGTCTGCGGACCCTAGATTGTACATCATCGGCGCCTCAGCTCGCTCTACTCGGGTCACCGTACAATCCCCCCGCGATGCCGACATCACTGTCTCCATCTCACACGAGTCTCGGGTCAAGGTGGTGCGGGAGGAAGGGCCTAGCACCGCCGCTGTCCTGGTCACGGCCGACCACGAGGTGACAGTGTACGGAGTGGAGGAAGGTAACTCCATGGATTCCTTCCTGGTTCTGCCTACTGACGCCCTGGGCACAGAATATTACGTGGTGTCCTACAGCATCTCAGACCGTCTGCAGAGGGATCAGAGGAAGTCCCAGTTCACGCTCCTGGGAATCTTGGATGACACCGTGGTGGATATTACGCTATCCGGGACTATAGAGCACGAGGGACAGCGGTATTGGAGCGGGGATCAGATAAGAGTAACGCTGAATCGACTACAAGTAGTCCACTTCGCCAGTGCTGACGAAGATTTGACTAGCACGCGGATTGTCGCCAGCAAAAAGATCGGTGTGCTATCGGGCAGCAAATGCGCCGACGTACCTGTCAACATGCGGTTCTGTGATCACTTAGTCGAGATGCTTCCCCCAGTGAAGAGCTGGGGTCGCTCCTTTATTACTTCTCCCCTGTTCGGGCGGACGAGTGGAGATGCATTCCGCATCATGGCTGCTAGGGACGACACTACAGTGGCCGTGTCTTTGTATGGTAGGGCCACGCTCCATGCCGGGGAGTTCTTTGAGATAGAAATCATGTCCAATTCCAGCCGGAGCATTACCGCTGACAAACCTCTGCTGGTGATGCAGTACAGTCTGGGCGGTGACGCAGACCAGACCACAGGAGACCCCTTCATGATGCTGGTTCCCGCTCTCGAGCAGTTCTCCAGCAATGCCGTGTTCTACACCATCGACTCGTCCTACTCTCAACTGACCGACTACGCCAATGTGATCATCGAGTGCCAGGACGTGAGAGGATTAGAACACAATCTATTCGAAATACCCGAGTCGTCTTTTGGCAGACTGGACCGACTTCGACATACCCTGGACGGCCGCGAATACTGTATGGCGCAGATGGTGCTTGCACGAGGTGTGCATTTCCTCAGACACTCAAAGGCGGAGACTCGATTCTCTCTGGCTCTATACGGAATGGGTGTCAACCAGGGTTCCATCGCTTACGGTATGCCTGCTGGACTGCGATTACTGGACCACACTTGCGAAGGCAGTATCACAGACACAGTTACATCTACCATGTTAACACCAAACGCCAACATGCCCACTCAACAATACCGAACTGTTGTTGAGATTCCAGGACAACATTTCGTTTCACCGGCACCTGGCCCATCTGTGAACGAAACGCCCACCCAGTCTTCAGGAAAATTTCTTACCCTGGCCGTATTTGTCGCTCTCTTCTCGCTGGTCACCATTTTAATTCTGGTTGTCTACATTGTCATTCTGCGGAGACGCATCCGAAAGCTTGAGGCTGAGCGTAAAGTGTACTGCCGCATGCAGCTCAGCCCCGTAGTGGTTGGAGCGGACGGATACATCGGACTGGATGGTAGTCAGCACCCTGAGCGGGACTATATGACGCTAAACAATCCGCAGGGAGTCTGGCGACTGGGCCGAGTGAGACGCACGGGCCGCTCGCCTGGAGGAGTCCCGTATGTGACCAACACTGCCATCAACACAAACTCCAACGGGATCTCGCACATATCTGAGCCAACCCTCGTGCCAAATAACAGGAATAGCGTGCACGGGGCGGCAGCCAGGAGAAAGAGCAGCGCCCCAGAGACCTTCAACCGCATAAGTGTGGATAGTAATCATGCACTTCGCTTTAGTAGAAGGAACAGCAGCAACGATGCACTGAGCATTAGCAGTCGACAAGGTAGCACTAGTACAAGGCACTCTCCTCCCGAGAGTCATGAGAATGACAGTGTGTGACTGAGAGACAGAACGGGGCCTGTCCCACTGTTGCCGATGGTGGGAATCAGGTAACGCGGAAGCAGAGCTTCCAGGAGCTCCATGACATCGCCGAGTGTCCAGACAAAGAGCCTCCTCCCAGGACCAGCCACCTAGTGCGTAGCATCAGCCAGCCATCATATCAGACATCTCTGAAGGTGAACGCTCCCAAAGTTTACTACTCAGTGCCCAAGAACAACCGGGCGCGGAACCACTACGACCATCCCAGGAAGCGCTCCAGCAGTGTGGAGGAGCCCTGCCCGGTGATCTTCTCCATGAAGGAGTCGCTCCTGAAACACGACGATGGCTACATGAGTATGAGGGATCATAGAACATCAGTGTCCAGTCAGGGCAGCTCTAACCTGTCCATTAGCTCCAGTCCCGTTGCCTTACCTTCGCCAGACACCACGTCGTACTCATTTGTACCCGATGAGGCTCAGAATATTGGTCCTGACTCTGCAGAAACGGATTCAACAGACTATACGGAATTGTTTTAACACAAATTTCGCAAACTGTCAAAACAGCAAACGTGCCTTAATTCAGCTTTAGTTTAATAGAACTTACAAGGATCCTTCATTTGCAGGTCATTGTCGGGAACCCATTTATATTTGTATTGCTTGTGAATTGTGTATATGAAAATCATCCAAATGTAACGTCTAGAATTAACCGAAAATGAAATTACAATTGGTTGGCGGGTTTTTGAGCAACCCTGCTTTTAATTTTACCACCAACTGATCATTGTGAAAGAAGCACATGGACGTGACAATGAGTGAAGGGCAGTACAAGAAGTATCCAAACAAACCTCAAGTAACGCAGGTGCACAGAGTGTATGCAAACGGTATACGTAAATCGCCCCCTCCCCCAATAGTATATTTGGGGGGAGTTCTGTGGTGTATCATTCAGCATATGCGAGGAGGGGATCAGTAAACCACTAGACCCTCTGAAGCTAGTGACAGCTGCACTCACTGATCCCGCTGATAGCTGGACATGCAGCGGTCATCCGGCCACTCCCCAAGTTACCCAAAGTCGTAGCTCAAACCAATGATCAAGTATAACCGGAACTTTGCGGATAATTCACCCAAGTCCTTTTCCGGATATTCCGGATTTGCGTCTTTCCATTGGTTAACCAAAAATTTCCCTTGCTTTTTTGTGTTGGCAATGCACAAGCACTAATCAGTTTGACGCGTCTGGTATGGGATCGTCTCCACTGCGTCTCAGGAACTTTTGGCGAACTTGTGATACAAAAACGACTATCCTTTAAGACCAATGGATCCGGGATTATAGACATTTAGAATGGATGGTCTCCTTTTCTTTTTCTGCTGGGGAGTGTACAAAGGAAGTTTGCTATTAACTGATCAGAGTACATCCACATGATCACGTATCACTCGCTTATGCATGTCAGCTTTATTAAAGATCGATTGCATTCAGCGCCATCTTTGATGTGTGTTTTGTTACGTTGATTCATTAACAATGCCTGCACAAGAGGATTATACACGTGTATCCCTGTTCAATAAAAACTCGCACTCTCAAAGATGGGCGCAGTGCAAACGATCTATACACAGGGTTCTTTGGCAAAGGGGGTATGCAACTTGCGGTTAATATGGTGTCTGATTGGATGAATCATTCATAGAAATAAGGACAGAGCTAGATACCGACTGTGTCTTGATATTTTCATTCTGGTCTATAGAATGCCAGTTTTCTTTGACTAGTTTGTGCCAGCCTAGTCGCAAACTGTGAATGTTACGTATGGACTATCTTTGCATCGTGACATTCCTTGCAAGGAGCAACGTATTTTACTGATTTGGCTTGAATGGGTGTAAGGACGGTGGATCCACGCTTGGCTGAAGGGGTGGGGTGGGGCTTAGCTGTCAAGAGTGGGGCTTAGCAGGCATGTGACTTGTTTTGTTGGCAGCCCGAGGGGGATGTTAAACCCCTTACCCCGTATAGATCTGCAACGGGTGTTTTAACATAAACTAATTTCTGTTGCAGCGGGACACACTAAAACGTGGAACTGCCGACATGATATAGGAATGCAAGGTCTGATTGTATATTATAGCTTGCACTATTTATTTTTATGACATTGTCAAAAACGATGTATGCATTTTTGAAGTACTTCATATTGCAACTATGCAAATCTTATTAAATCTTTATTAATAATGCACAGTACATGTATTTGTTTTATAGCCTTAATTACTATTATCACTCTCGGTTACTTTACTTTCAATGTTTCCATGCAGGGCGTGGTGTGGAGTATTGTATTAATAGTACTGACAATAATTCAGTAATAAAAACAAATTAAAGACAGGAGAAAATATTCTGTCCCATTTTCTATTTAGTTTTTAAACACAGAACATGAAACGGACGAACGGAGCAGAGTTGCATGTTTAGAATTCGACGTTTGACATTATGACATTGCACAAGTTGAGTTTGGCTTCATGTTTTGTGTCATGGATGATGTCGCAACCATGACGTCATCAGCAATAATACTGGAAACCAAAACGCACCTATTTCGCTATATCCTCCTTTAGTTTGAAGTGACAAACTAGCTAGAGGCAAAGTGGGACGGCCTATGTTAAATCCGAATCTTCTGTCATGTCCCTGGAGCTATTACAAAGATCGATTGATTTGGCAAGCCGAAGCATTATGAGGTGTGCACTTCTTCTCATGAAAAGTTACATGAAACCATTCGGAGTCGAAGGTTTGCTCTTCAACGTATTTGATTTTTTTTCTCTTAACCAATTTTCGATTTGTTTTTTTTTATACGGAAAAAAGCTATGCTCTAATTTGGACGTTTTAAGCCCTCCGAATACGGTTATATTTTTGGTTACTTTTGCGCCATAACACTCAAAAACATGCGCCTGAATTGTTATCGGGCCACAAATATTTTAAATTTGTACCGGAACTTAATAATCCATAACTAAACGTAGGCGGGAGGTTTTGTTTGATATCTCACTCAAAGAAAATACATTTCGTATTACTAGAAAAAAAACCCAGCAAATAAAAAACCCAAATCTATATTTTTTCGGGGAGAGTTTCAATGAGAGTTCAGTGCGTATAGTCATTATGATAGCAGGAACTCAAAGGGCCCATGTAATGTAATTTTTTTAATGCAGTCGTTGTAAATGCACCTTTGTGTCCCATTAACCTTATTTTCAAAAAGAAAATGCCCTTATTAAGGGCAATTTGGTGCGTTTTGGGGTCTTATGCTAATGCAAATTTGCATATTCAAGAGCAAAGCTGTGATGTCATTTCGGGCAGAAACCTCAATGTAACAGCTATTTCAGCACCAAAAGTTGCCCGAGTTTGGATATTATGCTGCCGTAAATTGGTTTTCTTGGTGATTCGTTGTTGTACAGTACATGGCAGTAGACCAATGAGCAAAGTTTTCTCACCAATGCTTTTAATGAGCACATGTTGGGTTCACTACAGAAAAACCCTAAACTGAACAGTGTCTTCCTGAAATGACATCACAACAACAGCGCCCTCATTTGTCAGGAAAAGCATGGACATTTTAAAAATGTTTAAAGATGTGCACTTTTCAATAGGATTAACCAAACAGGGATGTCAGAATAGCTTTCGTACATTAACGAGGAGTAGAAAGTTGCACAAAATGTGTTCCTAAGAAAAATGCATGTGATGGGCCATTTAATTGTTTCGTTTAATCCTCTGTACAAGAGTGCACCGACGCACGGTATAATCATTTGAAATCCGTCTACAGGCTGACCTTTGACCATCAGTTTGAAATGAACAAGTCTTCAAAAATTTCATTAATGAGTCCCGAACAAAACGTAAGCGCTTGTGTCAGTTTTACATGCAAAATCAAACCCTTCATTTGTCAAATTAAAAACCGACGATTGTATTTTAAAGTGACCTTATCTTAAATGTATCTTTTTGTGTGTGTAAGTATAAGTTTATTGTCTGCATTGACTTTTAGTCACCATGCTGTGTTGCTTGTCTTAGGCCCTCTTTGTGAGCATTCAGGGTAGCTTATCGGACAGTTTATGTTTTTTCATTGCTGAATCTTTCTGTTACTTTTGTTAGAGCATTGTATATAACACTGCCTTTGTATTTTTATATTTTTGGCGAAGACCTATTAAAAATATATAGCAAAGATTATATATTATTTGTTTGAATTTCTTGTGTGCGTTTCAAAAAAGCTCGTAGGCTACTTTAACTAAGCAAACATACTGTGTGAAGATGGGGACATTCGGAAAAAGTAACAAGAAACAGAAAAAAGGGGTAAAACTAAATTGTTCACTGCAGTAAACTAAAAATTGTGAAACAATATATTGAAATGTTTTTATTGCGGTGGCGAATAAACCTCTCAAGATTCTAAGGATTCTAAAAGGGAATGTCAAGATGCTGCTTTGTTGAAAACGGAGACTTGAGTTGAAAATTATCTGTTAATTATTTCGAAAGCCGTAACATTTAATATGGCAAAGTATTGAACCCCCTCCCAAAAAAACTCCTAAACCTAAACTGTCTAGCGCATTGCCAAACCTTGCCAAACTAAGTATGCTGCTAATTAGGTTCAATGTTGTTAGCAAATTGAATGAAAGCAACTAAACAAATCAATAAAGTAAACTGGCGTAATGCCAGTCGTGGAGGGCTCGTTTTCCAGAGGCAGCTCACAAATGGATTTTAAAAACAATAAAGAGCTTAATTTTGCCCCTTAATCTGAGAGGTGGTTGTGGTATACTACCCCTTTTCTGAGTTACAAGTGCCTCCTTACTTTCTAAGGGTTTTCTTCATAGGGTCTTACCACTGTAATGCATTTAGCCTGTAAACAACAAGGCTATTCCAAGGCGTGCATACTATGTACATCGATCCCACAAGAGGACCTATGCATAGGGAAGATTTTCAGGGAGGATGTTTTCATTACGAGGGGCCGCAGCTCATAGACAGCTGCCCAGTGCTGGATATCCTCTCAGGCTTCGAGTCCGGGGTTATGGCGGGAAGCGTTTCTGCACACACCCAATTCACGGTTGACCCGCGCAAATTCGCTCTGATGGATGCGTGACGCGACGCTGGTTTAAGATAAGCAATCCAGTTGGCATTCCAGCATGAAATGTCCTTTTTCCCCCTTCTGTTTTTTAAACCCCTCCCCCCGTCCGTTTTTTTTTTTGATGGGCTGTAACAACAATTTTGACAAGTTCTTGATTTTCATCTGCAGTGTGGTTAAGGTCCTCTCGGAGCCTCGCAAGACGGGAAGATTGCATTTCCGTTTCGATTCCATTACCTTATCTTTTTCATTAAACCCGGCACCAGACATCCAAATAACAAGCCACCATCTTATCTTAATAAGCAGCGGTGAGACTTTCAAAGTTCCCTTTCTAGATGAGAGAAGAAATGAAAAGCAGTTTTTATGCAGTTTTTAGTTCGTGCCAATGAAGCTGTTGGGATTTTGGCAGGTTCCCAAGGCTTTGGACTTTGCTTGTCAGTGATGTAGCTCGGATGAGTACCAGCGAATGGATACATTAATGTTCACAGCTGAAATAAGCTATGGGTAAAATGCGCCAGAACATGATGAGAATGGGTAAAAAAAACCCCAAAAAACTTTGCAGTTCACATATTTTTTACTAACAAAAAAATCCCCGTTTTGACAGCAGTTCTATGATTGAGATCCTCTTGGCCATATATCTATTTCCTCAGCGCTTAAAAAATTGTAATTTATTACTATACGTATATTCGTAAATTGTGAGCGTGCCTGCAAAGTTAAAGGACAGATTTATCCGATGTTACATTTCTGATCTCCAGCACGTTCCATGTGGGTGAATTGTATGAAAAGCAGGCGCGGTTCTAGAGCCAATATTTGGGTTTTTTTTTGGGGGGGGGGGGGCTAGCAAGGTGGATCCAGAATTGTTTCAGGGAAGCGTGCTGAAATGTAGACCGGTTATTTTCTCCGGAAACTAAGGCCTCTGAAAATCAATGTGGGGGGGGGGGGGGGGGGGAAGGGCCATATTTTCAATGGGGAGCGCTGATAAAATCCTACGATCAGGCACACTATATTAACCAAATGCACCCTTCTCATTCAGGGGAGACCGATCCCATGTACGTCAAATTCTTACATTTTGCTAGTACATTTTGTTTTTATTGAATTGGGTTTTTTTTTTTTGGGGGGGGGGGGGGTTGAGGGCTAAACAAAATGTGGGGGGGGGGGTAAAGCCCCCTAGCCCCCCCCCCCCCCCCCGTAGAACCGCCACTGAAGGATGTGACACCTTTTAATTTCAAACCTTTAAAGTGAAATCATTTCATCGTTTACTTTGCGCAAAAAACACAGAGAAATGGCCATGATAAAATCCGGTAACTTAAAGCTTTGGAATGGCAATGCCAAAATTGAGATGGGAAACAACGGTGTTGTTTGAGAACTCGACCAAGTCACATTTTTACCTATCGAGTTACACTTCTACGATTAAAAGATGTGTTCCAATCAGTGACAAGGCGGTTTTTTTGCATTTAAGCTAAACAGGATCATGGGCGTCACCAGCAGTTTTTTTCTAGAGGGGAGACCACTGAAGCACTCACCAGAAGAGAATGGAGAAATCATCGGCCGTGGAAAAAAATTGAGAGGTGCTAGATATCACTCGACGCTTTGTTAAAAACCGTCCATGTTGTTAAAATATACATTAAATTAACAGTAATAATGATTCTTGTTGTAACTTTTCCAGAGAGGGGAAGGGAGAGTGCCCCCTTGGCGCTCCCCCTCCCCTCCGGCGATCGATGACCACGCAAAGGTTCATTTGCTGTGAATTACCCGGAAAAGTATACCTATTGATTTAACGACATGCAGAAACCTTGATCAAAGTGAAGACAGGACTGGCATCAATAAAACTCTTAGTGAAATAATTCCACCCGAAATGGTATCGTTCGGAAAACAAACAGCGAACATTCATGAACACGGACATGAGGAATGACGTGGGGCAGACTTCTCTAGGTAATCGTATTTCCTAGACAAGCCTTACAGTTGTAAGGCCATTATAAATGTATCTAGGCTGCGTGTCTATCCAGTATCCAGGAACATTATCAAATCTCCTTGTGTCCGGAACTCTGAATATTGAATCTACGTAAAAGAGTAAACTGTGCAAGAAACCCAGCAACAATTCCCCAGCTCCCTCGTTAAATGAACCCCTGGACTGACCTCTTGAGGTAAAACTTCGGGTCAGCAGGGGTCACCCCTCTAACCTCCCTCCCAGACAACACATCCGCTTGAAATTGCCGCCTCTGGGGGATTGTCACGGGGTCACAGCCAATTTGCAATGTAATAATCTTTTGCATAATAATGACATCCCTTTGTGGGTCAAAGCCCCCCCCCCCCCTCCTATTTGGCCGGAAGTTGGCCAGTCTGGTAGTGACGTCATCCCGTCACGGCAATCTCCAGAATCGTCTGTTTAAGTTCCCGCGTTGTATTGACACTCCTGGGAGAAGTATGTAATGAGGCTGCTTCATAAACTGGGAACTTGGATAAAACTAAGTATCACATTTGTTCGGTCGCTCTTGATTGACTTCAAAGTCGCTTTGAAGTATATGGCAATTGGTATATAATATGCCAATGCAACGCCCGGTCTGCACGACGTGTTCACAATACAAGAAATTAACTTGTCCATAGTTTGGGAAAAATGGCTGTTTGAGCAGAGGAATAAGCGTTGGAAACACACTTCTGGCATTATAAGTCTTGATATGTAGAAATGATAGTTTGATATAAGAATCCGCCAAAAGGGACCTTAGTTAAAGGGAGGCATAACTGGTATCATAGGTTTTCTCTTTCCGGCTCAAGCTGCATCTCTGGCCTCTAGCTTAATGGAAATCCTCCAAACTTCATAATATTTAATTTAATGTTTCAGAAGTATAATGTGGCCGATTTTATAATTTTGAGCACCAAGCCGGTCAGGGTGCTAAAATATCCCCACGACGAAGCCGAAAGGAAGCCGAGGTTTCCCATTTCTCCATTTCTCGTTAATAATACCAGATACCCCACTAGAGACTGAAGAAAAAGTCTTCTCATTACGTACCTACGTGAATAGAAGCAAAAGTACTGCATTTCCAAGATGGCTGCCATGTAAAAGAAATATTAACTACCATGATACCAAGTCCAATGCTATTATATAGGTACCTCGATCGATTATGAACCGGCGCCTTTGCTGCCACCAAGCGTTCACAAGTCCCCGTTCAGGTTTCCCAGCATGCATCACGGTCTCTGGCACATACTCTTGAATCAGTTAAACTTTTACCCCCCCTCCCTTCCCAACCTCATCCTGATTCCACCCTATTACAGCCCTGCATCCACGCTCCATTTCATACCTGTCGCTAGGTCCCGGAAACTAGCCCCAAGTCTTCACCGTTTTTAACTCGAGGCAGAGGCGGTGGTCGAACCACTCGAGACGGTGGTGGTGATAGAATGGCGATTACGGTAATACCTGCATTGACTGACATGTCTACTTGCCTTCCTCGATTCAGACAGATTTTTTTGACAGAAATCCAGGTGAGGAAAAAAAGTGACAAGGTTCTCCGAGTGAAGTAAAACAAAAACACTCGGAGAAGATACACCGTGGAGTTGTTGAATATGGGAGGGAAGAGGCTCCATTGACCGGTAGAGTTTCTTGGCGATATCCTTTATACCTACACGGATGTGAATGTGGTGTGTGGGAATCGACCTCTTTCGGACCGAGTACATGCCGGACGCAACTAAAAATAATACAGACTTTTTTTGAGAAACAAAAACCCAGGGTTTATTGTGGAGGTTTACTTCGGAAAAAACAATTGGAGGTTTCAAGTTCCACCGGAATTTTAGCTTGATGATTTTTCTTCATTAAAAACACCCCTCCGCTTCATCTACGGTTTAGTCTACTTACAAGTTATTCTAGTATTTTTTTTTCAAGAATGCCATATCGAGCCCGCATGGACCCATGTTGGCAACATGACTCCGATGAAAGACACAGGAGGAACTTGGGTTTGACGTGTTGTGAGATTTTGTTGGACGGTTTCCATGGCAACCGAACGTCAAGAGGAGCGGTCTAATTGAGCTGTTCTGGGCCCCAGTGCCGGACTGCCGCTAATCATACACGTTTTTGCTTTAATTAAAACCATCCTCAGCACGAGAATGAGAGAAAGGCAAGGAGAGAAGAAGAAAAAGAGGCTGCAGCTCGGCTAAACATTTCCGAGGGTCTAAAAATATCTCGGGAAGAATTGGCGGGATGTATGCATATGGCCAGCGGGAGAATTATGGAGAATGTTTAACTGTGATATGATGGCAGCATACCCACAGCACATGGCGAGGACAGATTATAACAGGTACATTTTAATGGCCAATGTCCCTCTGTTATGATTAACTTCAGAAAGTCATTTGTTGAGTAAAACTGTAATAATGAATGTAATTCTTCCCGATCCAGTTGGCCCTGTAAAACTTACTGTCGCGGCCCGTAAAACTTTCAATTGGCAGTCGTCACTTGGCAATTTAGGATGTTTTCCTACAGCCGCACTGGATGGGCTGAGTTTGGTTAAGTTGACAACAGTCTTCGTATTGCCGGACTTCTCCGTTAGTTTTACGGCAAAAAGCTCAATGCGAACATGGCTATTGGTGCCACTCAAAGACAGGGTCTGGAGGGGTCAGGATAATTGGGGCAAATATGCCCTTCCTCCTGGCCCTACTGGGAGCCAATTCGTGTCCCCAGACCTCAGCATCCCCTCCCCCCCCCCCTCAAGCCAAGAAAGACATGAGTGGGTCACTATGCAGCCACAACATCGAATCTTTGATTGAATATGAAGGAAAATAGATTGCAGCAATGCTCGACGACCTATGACCAATGACGGATTATACCATGGTTAAAATGATTACCTCGTATCAGTACGACGGGTCAAGATTGGACGGCCTCTCATCCAATTCATTACTACAAAATCAACCTGAATTATGACTGGGTGTTTGTGGTAAACGCCCTAACAACTTTACGACCATTACCCGGGTAAATCAGCTTGCTGGCCCGGTAAGATGAACTCATTCGGGACATGACGAAGCAAGTAAATTGTGGGTTACCGAGTGTAAAGCAGGAATACTTTAATGGACACCGTACGCTTTTCCCAATTAAAGGAACAACACAATAAATCTGAAGCAGGTTATTAAAGAATGTAACATGTCGTTATTTCAGCTAAGTAGATGTACTTTGAGAAAACTGTGAAAATATATCTTTGTTTTTCTCCTCGCAAAACATGTTTTTTCCGTTGCAAGGAAAAAGATAAGGAAATGATGGTAACTTCCACTTTTCTCAAACAAGACGGCATACTAGGCACAATTATTCCACAGGTTGCTTGATCCCGTTTTTTAATTTACAATCAAGAAGGATATTTCAATTTGACAGTTTCATTTTTGAATGCTTGCAAATGGTGTCAATTACCTGCAAAGTATTTTTTTCAAAAGAAACTTTATCTGCAACTCATCGCTATATAACACTAAAAACAAACTCAGCCAATTCGTGTGAACGATTCAGGTGGTCATTTTGCTTTGGAAGTTCTTCATCCACGTTAGAGTTCATCGAGAAAAAAATTGATACTTTACTATTTTTCAGATTTAAACAATATTGCATTAATAAAGGTTTAAACCATACGGTGAAATTACTATTGTTACATGACCTCCTGGACTTTTTTTTTATTTTTTATGAAACTCAGTCCTTACGTTGTCAGTTTCCTAGTTCGGACTTCGGAAAACTGAAGACAATAATTACAGTGAATCGTAATTGATGAATCTGTTCCAGCTGCTGCCCATTTTCTTTCTCCCGTAGTTCTTTCCGGGCCGGCCGGCCTTCATCACGGGCGGGCAGGGCAGGGGCTGGGTCGTTGGCCGTCCAGGGCCGTTCTTCAGTGATCCCATCCTCCCCTGACTCTTGGAGAGACCGGTATCACAACAAACGATACGGACCAGCACTGTGTCCTCCGATGCAGTAGCAAAAACAAGCTTCTACAGGAGGAAGTCCTCCCTTCGTGGACTTGGCATCAACCTATACATAACTATGAGAGTTGTTTTGAAAGCAAATCAAGTGAGGATGTGGCGATAATGCGTTCAAGATCACGATAAGAAACCCCTGCGTCTTGCTTGTTGAAGTGAGCTACACACACGTGGAACACATTGTGTTCAGCCAGGATAACACCATCCGGTGAACAACATTACACCTATGTCCCCGTGAGCAATGCTTCAGATTTCTGTATGAGATAAAGACTTTCAGGGCTAAATTTCAAAGATCTGATGAGTATACTCGGTAAATGTACATCGTGGAGAAAATGGCTTTCCACATAAGACGAATCCGGATAATATACGAGGAAATTAACCAAGTATGGAGAACCTCGTTATAACGCGAGTCGACTGTTTCTGCTGAGCAGAAACCAGCCGAGAACCATTCACAAGCGAATAGCACTACATGAAATGTTGGCTGGTAAGCCGTTTTTGCTTATCGGATATGGCGTGCTTAACAACTTTCCGTTTTTTATCGGATCCATTAACTTGGCCCCAAGAAACCTAATTTGAGGTTCGACAAAAATAATGTCAAGCTCAGTATTTAGAGGTTTTAACGACGGTGTTGGCTCAGTGGTTGGTCTTAAAGATAGTGCCCTGGGACTATCATATAATAGTTCTTGTACAAAAATGGACCTTCCAAACACAAAATGACAAACAAAACAATATTGACAAACGGAGGGACTAAATATCAGAATATCGACGACCAACAGTGAAGACAAACAGACACGCATTATTCACAGACTGGAGAACGGACAAGATTAAACATACACACAACAGAATGAATCCCACTTCCAAAGTATAGGCCAGGGAAGGATCGCACCTCCAAGATGCGAAAGCGGAAATAGGCGGACTACAACAATTAAAACGACTTCACAGCTCCGGTGATCCGTTTGTACGCCAGCCACCTGCTCGCTGCGGTCCCGTGTGGATACAAGACTAGCAACTGCCAACAAGTCCCTGGATGCTTCAAGTGCATGGCGGACGAGAATCGGTGTCACACATCTTGCCAGGGACGTTCATAATGAGGGCGGATGCACTTTGGTCTGGGAGTCAATTGGGAAAATTCACTTGCCAATGATTGAACCAGGCTTGAGACAAGTCTACTGGTCGAAGGGAAGTAGCCTATCCTGCCATCTATCATGATTATAGGTGGCGCTTCATGGCTTGCGCTGTAGACAATCCCTACCGTGCACATAAGTTGCGATCATCAATGAACAAGTAATGTAGTGACGAGGCTGTGTGCATCAGAAGACATAGCATCCATCCGGTCCGGTTTGAAAGTAGGGGCGTAAATCCCGGGGGACGGGGGGGGGGGGGTATATCCCCATACACTTTTAGACGGGGGGGGGGGGGGGGCTGGCTATTGCAATTTTTGGATTTTGGTTTCCCCCATCCCCCACCCGCCGGCACAGATTTACCACTGTTTGAAGAGTGCATTGCAAAGAGCAGCTCTTTGCATTCCACTCTCTTGCCTATTTCCATCCATCCCCATTAACTGAAATATTGAATTCATTTGGCTAGGCCTGAGACATGAGATAGCGTGTATGGGCTCCGTGCGCGAACGAGAGTGGGCGCTTATTATTTGCCACCTTCGAGAGCAAGCACGTGGCGTGGCCATGGATGGGCGGAACACACCGCGTACGGTCTCCCTTAGACTGTAATGGGGACAGGGAACCAGATGAGGTCTCCCCAAGTCTCCCTTCCTCTTACCATTGAGGGGGTACTTGTGCACGGAGCCCAATCAGCCCATAGAACTTCCTGTAATTTGGCGACGTGCTATATATATATATATATATATATATATATATATATATATATATATATATATATATATATATCATACAATAAATTCAGAATATGAGTAAAACAAACTTTGGCATATCTCTCTTCTGGACAGACTGTTTCGTACCATAAGGCACTCATCAGCAGATGAATGCCTTATGGTACGAAACAGTCTGTCCAGAAGAGAGATATGCCAAAGTTTGTTTAACTCATATTCTGAATTTATTGCATAGCTCTACAGAGATGTATCGAGCACTGTGAATTGTGATAGAAGACGATTTCATTGGATATATATATATCATATATATATTTTAAGTGTCGATATTTACAGTATCAAAAGCGTATGCCTTTTCGAGTGTGAGTACTGAAGATTTTCAAACCATCTCCAGCGGCTTTCCCAAATCAATATATATATCGGAAACAAGCCAGCCGCACGCTCTGTGCCATGTACAGTACAGTACTTATATTAGATGCGTTTCCTCTGCACAGCACTGACCGTATTACTTGCTCAGGAAAGGATCGTCTACATTTTGTTAGTAATTATATCGACTGAAAAAAAATTAAGTGATTTGTGATAATTTTGGTCGAGTCCCTAGTCATGCAGGTCGAGTCCAAGTCCAATTCCGAGATGGTCCGAGTATGGGCCTTATTCACGAGTCGGCCATATTGAATTGACTGAGTGAGGTAAAATCTTAATGTTTAGAACTTGCGAAGAGAAATGAAAGCAAGTTCATCTATAATAAATTCCAGTCTGCTTCAATGAATAATTTAAAATTTGTAATTACACATTCCCTAATATTAAAGCCACATTTTAAAAAAAATGACAGTAAAATAAGGCTGCATTGTGCCTGCATAAATAGTCTGGCGCCATCCCATTACATATGCTCTTGCGTGAGGGATCATCCTTATACTATCTGATTAATGAGCGCGCTGTTCAATATATGTGACAGACACATAATTTTGCATAATTAGAACGATGTTGCTGAAAAAAAAAAAAAAAGGAATAAAGAAGGGAGGACGCAACTCCCTCCCCCCCCCCCCCGTCATCTAGCAACGCACCTGTATCTGGAAAGTGACCAACAGTCACGCCCACTGCCCCCGCTTATTTTTTTTTAATAAAATAGAGGGCGCTGCACAATCTTTAGATTTGCAATCAGTCCATCAAAGGTTTTTAAGCCCTCGATAAAATGCAATATTTTACTTCTAGAATTAAGGGTGCATTCTGATTTTAGAAGTAGCACCATTTCATCCACACCAAAAAGGGGAGAGACGGGAATACAAATATATTTTGAAATTACAGAATGTATTTTATTTCACAGAGAGCCTTCCCTTTTTATGTGTTTGTGTGACTTTCGTTTTGTATAAATAACAGGACTAGCTCAAGTTTAGTGGTATCAGCCGGCCGGCGAGATGATATGCGACAGTGTTCGTGCGAATTCTCCTCAGGATTTCCGCTGTTCTACGTCGCTGAAGTGAAGTGAAGGGATATTTCGGGGAAAATTGTGGCTGGTAAAGGTAATGAAGGGTTAGTGAACATGTTTACGTGCATATAAAAATCGAATAGATTGCCATTATGCCAAGTGATTTGCTGAATGAATTCCTTGGATTGGAGTCAGTTCAACAGTCGGATTTCTTTCTGGTGAGTAGAGCCAGCCAGAGCTGTTTCGTCGTCATGGTCATTGTTGATACTGAGTAGTTTCCATAGTTGTGCAGTGAGTTATAATGCATGGTGTACTGTCCTTGTGAAGTCTAATTATTCTTATAACGAATTGTTGGTAATCCTTCTCTTTAGGACCCCGTTCCTTAAACATGTTAAACTTGGTTAAAAGACTGGTACAACTATAGAATGCAGGTCCACTCCACTCTACATCCGCACCTCCGTACGGCTGCGTGGAGGCGTGGAGCCGCAGACGATATGGCAGTCGACCTACCTCCAAGAATTGCGCCCTCTATCGGCGCGCATCTCCGCGACTCCGCGGCTCCAGTGCCCCGTCGCCCTCCCTTCCTTTGCGAGGAAATAAAAAAAATGGATATGGATGCTTCGTTCTCTAAAAAATACCGCCGAGAATTGCGCCCTCTATCGGTGCGCAACTCCGTGCCTCCACGGCTCCAGTGCCCCGTCGCCCTCCCTTCCTTTGCGAGGAAATTAAAAATGGATATGGATGCTTCGTTCTCAAAAAAATACCACCGAGAATTGCGCCCTCTATCGGCACGCGTCTCCGCGACTCCGTGACTCAACGCCTCCACGGCTCCAGTACCCCAACACATTTAAACGGCTGCGTGGAGGCGTGGAGCCGCAGTCGACCTACCTCCGAGAATTGCGCCCTCTATCGACGCGCGACTCCACGGCTCCAGTGCCCCGTCGCCCTCCCTTCCTTTGCGAGAAAATTAAAAATGGATATGGATGCTTCGTTCTCAAAAAAATACCGCCGAGAATTGCGCCCTCTATCGGCGCGCGTCTCCGCGACTCCGCGCCTCCACGGCTCCAGTACCCCGACACATTTACAAGCGCGCCCTCCCTTCCTTGATGAGAAGAGAAGTGCATTCGCTGTACTTAGCACTTTTTGCAGGTCTGCATATTATTATATTGTAGCCTCTTAATACTCCTATCCTCACATCGCCGGCCTCGATCCACGCCTCCAAGTAGAGAAAAAAACCTTGCTCCGGCGTGGCCCTGCATTCTATAGTTACTCCAAAAGACTCACCAAAACAACTGACTAAATTATATGACGTTAATAAATACCTTGGAGAGTTGATGGTTTCTGATTGGTCGAGACTCGATCACGTGGCCGGGCATTAACGGTGATAATGACCGGCTTCAAAGAACAAGCGAATAAATGGCCCCTGAACCAGCATTGATCCAGCCCCATGGAAGGCAATGATTGGCCAAATTTACAACAGTCATACGGCAGCTTGTAACAATACAGCACTGCACATGCGCTCAACCACCTTCGCGTGAGACTGACGCGCGCGTACGCAACACAGTTACTATGGGTGCGCGCGCGTAAGGAAGTTTTGAAACGACATCGTACAGCGACAGTGCACTATACTGAGGATTTTACGACGAAAGAGTGGATCTACGATTTATTTTCTGTAAATACTTCGCCCATCGACAAATTTACCTTTCCTAAACCAAGCATCTTTGTAATTCTGGACACAAGGAATGTGTAAACGAAATTTCAGCTTCCTCCATAAGGTAAAAATATTAAAAAACATTGTTGTAATTTGTTTGGCTACGGCAGCAGAAGTCGTACGCGTACGCAATGAAGACGTTGCAATTGTCCAGCGCAGCCTGGGCCCGGCTGTGGTGTATATAACAACGCTTATTGAAGAGACAGGGTACCACGCATAAGCTAAAATATGGCCCATGAACATGAACACAAAAAAGTCTGGAAATATCGCCGGGAAAAAGTCACAAAATTGGAGCATTTTAACTGTTTATTTCGTTATAAAGGTATTTGTTAATGGGAATAACAGTGTGAGGATCCGGTCTTCACTGCGTGATAATGACCGGGTTTGGGGGTGACCGCTGTTAATGGACCTCGACTTCGTCTCGGTCCATTAACAGCGGTCACCCCCAAACCCGGTCATTATCACGCAGTGAAGACCGGATCCTCACACTGTTATTCCCTTATTCAAAAGTGACATTCTGATATTTCTTGACACATCTGAACAGTTGGTAATTGACACCTTCATCATTTCATGACCTTGAATATCACTGCAGGTTTAAGTTAAGTCCGAAAATTTGGGACTCTCACTCAATACTGCGTATGACTATGAGAGTCCCAAAACTTAAGGTATCCATATCCTGCAAAAGTTTGTGCTGCATAATAAAACCAGTGTGAATCTAATTTGCAAGCTTCTTACTCACTACAGTTTCCTCAATGTTCCCCGAAACTTCTGCCTTGCAAAGTTGCTGTTGTGAGCATTGCATCACCAAAAATTCAGCTTTTAATACTAATTTTGCAGAGAGTTATCGAAATCCAAGGTGAGACATCACGTTGATGTTTACGGCAATGCATTGTGCAAAAAGAGACCCTAAAAAAACGGCCTATCTCTGTATTATCCCAACCCAGATTCCATTTACATACCTCATATACCATACAGCAGTCATTCACGAAGCTAATGATTGACTTCAAACTGAAAAAAACAAACTAATATGTCAAAAAAATGTTGATGATTTTGGTGGCTTATCCATAAAAAACGTCCAGTACCACGGCTGTCGTCCATGTTGTGTGGTTAATTATGCAAATGCAATGCATCACGTTATGACAATCGAAAAATCTGTGTGTGCTTTGTATGTTAGTACCATACCACTTTCGGGTGCTGCTAGTGGGTTCAATTTTTGTTTGGTGCGTTGTAGTGGAAAGCAAGACAACCAACTGTTTCATGCGTTATGCATTTGACTGTGAGTGCCTTCTGCGTGAGCCTGGATGCCTGGCTCATTAATCTCATGTGAAAGTGAAACCAATCGAGCTACCGCCGAAGCATTATAGTTGATTGGGCAGTTGTAAATACATGTATGATATACATTCGCATTGTGTTTTTACAATGCTGTATCGATAGTATTGGAAAATGCATTATGTCTGTCATAACGATAGCCACTACGTTTTTTGCACTTGTACATGTACTTGGTGATGGGCCAGGGGACAGTGGGGTGTTTTTGTTGTTGTTGAAATGTTGGTGAAGCAAAATAATATCTTATGACTAACTTGATTTACAAAGTTTGGAATGATTGCTATTTGATCTCTCGTGCTTTACTTTCAGTAAATCTGGCAAGAGTGACCATTGAGGAGTCCAACCACAGAGTACTGAGGATCTGCAGTTCATTTCAACAAGGCAGGGTGAATGTTCAGCCCTGCCAGATTTGCTTCCGAGTCTGCTCGCAGAACTCGACAATTGTCTTTCCCAGAGCAGTTGTCGAGGTTGATTTTAACGATGGCGGAGTCTAGTCGGGAGCGTCCCAGAACTGGAGAGAAGACTAAAGAGACCTATCCAAACTGCTTTCCACCTCCCCTGAGGAGCTCTGCTAGTTTCCCAGGAGTGCAACAAAATGGAGCCCCCGTGTCTTGGGGGTCAGAAAGCTTCCTGTCTGGAAGGCCATCAACTGGCTTTCCTGCTCCTCCAGCTTTCTTTGCCCGCTCATATCATGCCAGCTTCCCCTCCCTACCATCAGGTGCATTTTCATCATCCGCGAATGGTTACCAGAGTGTCAGGAATGGGGCGCCAGGGGAACAGTCAAAGTCCAAGAGGACTATGAACAGTGGCTCAGTTGATTCCAAGAAGCTTTGTTCAGACAGTAGGGCATCCCATTCCTCAGAAAACCGACACGGGTTGTCATCAGTGAACCGACAAGGGACAAAAGAAGAAGGAACTAAAATCACAAGTGGAGATGGTCGTGCTTCAGGTAATCTTAAAATGTTCGCATCAAACATGTTGAATCGGATTTTACATTCTGGAAAAAATCCAGTGTTGTAATCTCTTGATTGAGCACAGTCTTGTGAACATAGTATGTACGTAGGATCATTTGCTTTTTGTACATTTTTTTAGGGGTGAGCATTTACGGGCAGTACAGGAATCAGGTACCCGATTAAAAAACACGGGTACCCGGATACCCGTTAAAGAAACCCCAAAACAAAATTTTAATCTTGAAAATTGCTGTACAGATTGTTCATAAAGGTCGGCACAATACTACTACCACATTGGTCTCTCAATACAGCAAGATACAAACTTGTGTACTGTGAGCTTAATACACATGTACATGTACATGTAGCTTTACTGTGTAAATTGCATTTTTGCAAGCATCATAAACGTGAATCTGTTTTGGTTTTCCGTGTAGCCTGGCTTTCATATTGAAAATTCTCCACAACTGACATTCAAAACCTTTCTTTTTCATTGTCTGAGAAGTTACTAAGTATACATGTATGACGGTTACTGTTAGTAATTCCATAATCTGGAACCGGTTCCTGACATCAGCGGCAGGGTACTTGAGTGCCCGGTTCTGATGCACAGCCCTCGTATTTTTCATTTAAGCAACAGAATTGTTCAAAATCTTAAGTGAAGTTAATAACAACTAAACTGTCAGTGGCTATTATATATATTGAGAAAACAGACAAACTGTTTTGGGGTATGATTAAACTGGATTCTGCTACTGAAGCATGCATGCAGTACATGTAAGTGTGCCTGAGGGCACACTTTTTAACACCACCTTCAGTGATTATTTTCTTACGATCGAAACCATTTCAGGGGGAATAATGTCAAAGGGTATTTTGTATCATCCCTATCTTCACTTTGAGCAAAGGTTTTTTTTTCTAATGGGTAGGTCCGTTTCCAGTTACCAGTTTCCTTACCTGTACTGGTACCTGCCTCTAACAAATAGTATTTTGTAATCTTCCATCTCTGGTTGCAGCTGAACCACACAGGTCAGACATGTTAAAGTTCAAGCGAAGGTGGACGTCCGTCCCAGCTAGGGAGAGCCACAGTCCTGGATCAGGCACAGAGGTGTCGGTCATGAGCTACAATGTCTTGGCTCAGTGTCTGATTGAGACCAATGACTATCTGTATCAGAGTTGCCCCGCGGAGGTCCTGAGGTGGGACTATCGCAAGGAGAAGTTGCTGAAGGAGCTGCGAGTTGCAGATGCAGATGTATGCCATCTCTTTTTGCCTATGACGATACTTTCAGATACCGTTCTTAATCACGATACTTTCAGATACTGTACTTCATCACAATACCAAATTATTTATCACTGTTGAGATACATTTCTATGAATAAACGTAATCACAAAGTAGACTTTTCAGGCACTTGAACAATTTGTGGACAACACATCTTGTAGATGTGGAAATATTTTAACATGTACTGCAAAAAAGTGACAGTTGACTACAAATAAGCAGCTGTAGCAGTTTCACAGAATCGAAAATATTGGAAAAATAAAAACATGAAGTGCATACACATCAAGTAGACAATTTACGCAATGCAACATATCAGAGAGATTCAATTACTGCAATGTTAAACCTAAGTTCATGATACATATCTTGATTCTTACATGTACATGCATATTGTGTCGTGACCTTATGGTGCATACACATGTACCTGATATACATGATATAGTAGTATTTTTTTACTTCCCTTGTGTCATTATGTCACCTTCGTTTTTGGCTGGCCTATGGTTGCAGACCATGAATTTAATAAGTTGCCACCGATGCAACCGATAGTGTAAAAACAAAGAGAGAAAAAACAACTTTAGATTCAAGAAGATTCACACACAATAAGTTGAAACGTTGATTTGTGTCTTTTCCTTTTTGATTTTTATGCCCCGCGGCGAAGCCGAAGGGGCATACTGTTTCCGCCTTGTCCTTCCGTGGGTGGGTGGGTGGGTGGGTGGGTGTGTGGGTGTGTGAGCTTGTCTTACATACGCAGTGTGGACTTCCGAACAAAAGACGTCCACATAATGTAGGTAGCAGCGACGAAGTGTGGACTTGCCCACGTCCACACAGTGTTTCCCCATTTCTGGAAAACAGGTTTAGAGGCATTTTGGGTTAGGTTTATCTGTAGCAGAATGAAGAGAAACACTAAAGGGAATCAGAGAAAAAAAATTGGGTTGATAGAGTTTTCACAGTTTGAGAAAAATGAGTTTTTCCACTGGTGTTCCTTAACTACACGAAAAGAAAGGAAAGTCCACACTACGTATGTGAAACAAGTCTGGGTGGGTGAGTTTGTCTTACATACGCAGTGTGGACTTCCGAACAAAAGACGTCCACATAATGTAGGTAGCACCGACGTTGTGTGGACTTACCCCACGTCCACACAGTGTTTCCCCATTTCTGGAAAACAGGTTTAGAGGCATTTTTGGGTTAGGTTTATCGGTAGCAGAATGAAGAGAAACACTAAAGGGAATCATAGAAAAAAATTGGGTTGAAAGAGTTTTCACAGTTTGAGAAAAATGAGTTTTTTCACTGGTTTTTCTTAACTACACGAAAGCAATGGAAAGTCCACACTAGTCATGTGAAACAAGTATGGGTGTGTGGGTGGGTGTGTGGGTGTGTGTGTCCGGACAAATCTTGTCAGCACGATAACTTGAGAAATACTTAACATATGAACTTCAAATTTGGTCTGTGTATTGTTCTTGGTAATCCTAAGAGGCCTATTGCATTTGGGGCCGAAAGGTCAAGGGTCAAGGTCACAGTGGCTGAAACAATAGAAATTTTGTCAGCGCGATAACTTGAGAAATACTTTACATATGAACTTCAAATTTGGTTTGTGGATTGTCCTTGGCAATCCTGAGAAGCCTTTTGCATTTGGGGCCGAAAGGTCAAGGGTCAAGGTCACAGTGGCTGAAACAATAGAAATTTTGTCAGCGCGATAACTTGAGAAATACTTTACATATGAACTTCAAATTTGGTTTGTGGATTGTCCTTGGCAATCCTGAGAAGCCTTTTGCATTTGGGGGCGAAAGGTCAAGGGTCAAGGTCACAGTGGCTAAAACAAAAGAAATTTTGTCAGCGTGATAACTTGAGATATACTTTACATATGAACTTCAAATTTGGTTTGTGGATTATTGTCCTTGGCAATCCTAAGAAGCCTATTGCATTTGGGGCCGAAAGGTCAAGGGTCAAGGTCACAGTGGCTAAAACAAAAGAAATTTTGTCAGCGCGATAACTTGAGAAATACTTTACATATGAATTTCAAATTTGGTTTGTGTATTGTTCTTGGTAATCCTAAGAAGCCTATTGCATTTGGGGCCGAAAGGTCAAGGGTCAAGGTCACAGTGGCTGAAACAAAAGAAATTTTGTCAGCGCGATAACTTGAGAAATACTTTACATATGAACTTCAAATTTGGTTTGTGGATTGTCCTTGGTAATCCTAAGAAGCCTTTTGCATTTGGGGCCAAAAGGTCAAGGGTCAAGGTCACAGTGGCTAAAACAATAGAAATCTTGTATTTATTCTGAGATCATAGGGATCAGGGATTAATTCATATAAAACCTACAGAAGACACTAATGCTGTCAATTAATGAACGTTCCATGAGACCAAGGTACATGTAAGTTGATGTTAAAAGAGTGGTGTTGTGTCATGGGAACAGTCACGGTTGCGGGGCATTTGTGTTTGTAAACACACCTGACTTGTTTATAATATTTTTGGTTGATCACCCCTAAAAAAGTCCTGAAGCCAATCGCCATTTTTATGAGTGATCCCTCCACTCCTTTACACAGTTAAAAAATATATTGCAAAGTCTATCTGTTGTGAACTCACTGTTGTGAACTGTTCCTCTTCAATATCCAGATAATGTGTCTGCAAGAAGTACAATTCACCCATTTCTGTGAGTTCTTCTCACCGGAGTTAGAAAAACTTGGTAAGCCCCTGTATTGTGATCAGTCTATGTGTGCAAAATGTTCTAAATGGGATTGTGAATTTAAAAGCCCTAGAATTTGTCCGATTCTAGGAATGAACAACGCATTTGTGTGACGTATTTGCAGCAGTGACTCTGCTCCATGAGCAGTGTCTGTGGTGGCTGACCCGGGTGAGCCCCGAGAATAGAGTCGGAGCTAATCGAACAGCACGGGGCTAACCCAAGTCGACCCTCAAACACATTACTGACGGTGCCCGACGCTCACGCGAAGACGCTACAGGTTTGAATATAATTCAAAATATGCACATTCAGAATATAATTTGTTGTGCATACTGCTGCGTCATGTGCACACAATGAAGTATGTGCTGAGTCCATAGAGTGAACAACCAATTATTTCCGAGAAGCTAATTTTCAACTACGCTGTTAATGTTGACTTCCTATATATAGTATCAGTCATCCATCTTTCATTGTTAACAACCCTAACCCTGCTTAATCCAACAGGATCCAACTATTTTACATACCCACTGGGTCCTGTTGGATTGAGCAGTAAACCCCTTGCATCTATTCCTGTTGAAATCTGTAGGATTTAGCAGGCAACTGAAAACATATACAGTCGGATTCTGTTGGGTACTGGTAATTAAACATTGCTATGACGTCACACTATTGTTAAAAGTGTGGATTCGGATCTACGAATCTCTTACACTGGTCACAAAGTGTGGATTCGGAATGACGAATCTTTAGTAAAGTGTGGATTCGGAATGACGAAAAGGCCTCTCCAAAAAAGGCCTCTCCACTCTAAATCCTTGGTGGTGCGTTGTATTGTAAATCTTTCTCAGTTAGTTTTTTTTTTAAATGATCAAGAAAAATAGGGGACTGGGTGGAACAAGGGATAATGCTGGGCAAGATAAAAGGATCCAGAAAGAGAGAACAGCTCATTTTGTCTTGAAACACTGCATCCTAATGTCTGACTCTCTTGAATCTTGATTTTTTTTTTTAGTTCCTGCCAGTTTGCCTATTTATCTATTATGAATGTTCCCTCTCTTGCCGTCTCTTATTGACTCTGGGCACAAGTACCTTCTAAACGATTACAAGGGAGAGTTTGGGAAGACCACAGGGAGAGACATTCAAATGCACTGCTGACGGCACCTGACGCTCAAAGAGAAGATGTCATGGGTTTGTGCACATTCAGAATAAAATAATGTGCGTACATCGAGCTATACAGGCATGAACCAGTACACGCATGCGTTACTTCCTTCCCACTTGGGCTTTAGAAAGTGGTCGCAAATCTCTTTTTTGCCTTTTAGGTATTGTTCTTTGTTTTGAACTGCTAAGTTGGAATTAATGTTAAAATAACACGTACCTCCTGCAGGGTATGCAGCTGTGTATCAGAAACGGACTGGTGACAAGCATGACGGCTGTGCACTCTTCTACAAGAAAGACAAGTTTGCACTGGAGAAGTTCAAGAAAGTCCGGTTCTTCCGTTCCAACATCCAGCTGCTGGATCGAGACAACGTGGGCATCATTGCACTCTTGCGTGCCAAGGGCTTGCCCGAGGACGAGGCTCCCAGGCTTTGTGTGGCCACCACGCATCTGCTGTACAACCCAAAGCGAGGGGACATCAAACTGGCCCAGCTTGGGGTCTTGCTGGCTGAAGTTGACCGCATGGCTGCTGCCGTTTCGCCCTTATCCAAGCGTTCCCAACAGCAACAGAACCCCCTCTACCACCCGATCATACTGTGTGGTGACTTCAACAGTCTGCCCCACTCACCCCTTTACAACTTCATCAGAAACCGGAAGCTAGACTATGTTGGCCTGCAGAAGGTCCTAGTTTCAGGTCAGGGTTCCAGTCGCAGGTCGTTTGACCCTCTGAACTGGCCCCTCTGGCCCTATGATGTCGGAGTGACAGACGCCTGCCAGTTCCGGAGTGTTGTGAGAGAGCGATTGAAGAACATGGAGAAAAGTGATCCACAAGAACAAGAGCACTGTTCAGGTGAATTAAATATTTTGTTTTTGTTTTTTCTTGGTTCCAGCCCAGATTTGTTGTTCCCAGTCAGAACTATCTATTCCCAGATACATTGTACATGTATAATACTCGGATCCTGAAGGATCTCCTTTTTTCATCAAAGGGTTAGCTTTGGCATTCCTTGGAGTCTGGGGCTGTTCACCCTTGTGGTAATATCAATGTAGTAAACATGGAACATTCTCTTAACATTTTGAGGGTGTAGTAGAGCAAGGGTTAATTAATTGTTGGCCACATCCACTTTGATCATGATCAAGTGTAACTTTGAGCCTTTCCAAATCTTCCAAAATCCTGCACTGTGTAGTAAACAGATAACATTGCTTGTACTCTAGTTTGGGATTTCAAAGAGTTGGGGTGAAATTGCAGCCAGGCTTTTCATCAAAACCATCTGGAACTTTTCTCCTTTCAGATCTGCCAGACATAGCGGACCTGCCCCAGGACTGGGAAAAGCACTTCTCAGACAGTATCCATCATCCTTTCCCTCTGGAGTCTGTCCACTACCATGACGGTGACGTTCGGGAGGTCACCACCAACCATAGCAGGACCAACTGCACTGTGGACTACATCTTCTTTTCCAGTTCCGCGACCAAAATCAAAGGGCCTCTTGGAGGGCTGTTCCCGAGGAGGTACGTTGGGGAGCTGAGGCTTCTGGAGTATCTCAGTCTCTTGACGGATGAAGAGGCCAGCGACATGGGAGGCTTGCCCAACTATGACCTGTCTTCTGATCACTTCTCATTGCAAGCCAAGTTTCTGCTGACCGCCCCTGAGTAGATACAACTCTTTCCATGTAATCTGAATCCCCTCTAACAGTGCACTTCATAACGGATTTGTAGATGGTGCTATTAAAAAAAAAACAATTCTTGATAAGAAAAGAGATTGTTCAGCTTTTTTGTCTGCATACTCGTACTTGTACTTGTTAAAATGCGCTAGTACTCGTACTCATACTTACAAGTAAATAATTAAGCATTTCTCGTATATGTGCTCCCACTGGTGACAAAGTATTGGTACTCTAGTTATATTCATGAAAATTTTCTCCTGCTGGAAAGTTTATTGTTTGAGAGGTATATGCAGAAAAAGAACCCATTTTCTGCAATTGAAAATTTGCTTTTGTGAACCCATCCTAATGTGCTGTACTCATAGAAAGAACTCATACTCGTTCTTTTACTCAAAGAAATGTACTCCTGGTAATGTTAATCATACTCGTCTTACTCATCGTACTCATGGCAAAAGATTGCCTTGTACTCATACTCATATTCATGGCAAGGTACTTGTACTGGTTCTCATGGCAAAGTACTTGTACTCGTACTCGCACCCATGGAAACGTGCTCAACTACAACACTGATGTAATAATACAAATGGTGTTGGTTGATTTGGGTTACTTTGCGTCAAGAGAAGTCAAATCAACCAACACCTCAGCAACAGGACTTTAATGCTTCTTTTCCTGAACTTCTAGTAGTTTTTGCTGTAGAGCCTATTTTGTGAAGCACATGTCTTTCGTGTAGGTATTATTACATAACAATTAATCCCTGTATCCAATTAAGTCATGTGGTTTAGTAATTCATCGGAACAAAAACTACTAGTCCAAATCGAGCGATTTCATTTTTCTTTTTACTGAATTCCCCATGCATACGTATAGGTGGTTTGAGTCTCAGGCTATCGGAATTACGCGTATATATATGCCGTTCCAGTTTTTTTTTTGCCACCCTGTGTATTAAAGAGTAACGCTTTATAGTAACGTGTATTAAAGAGTAACCACACATTACTGTCAAACGTGAATAGTTACGAGCCTCATTTTGATAACATACTTGCTAAAATTATGGCCGGCAGAAATAAACTTTTTATTGTTAAAACCTATTGAGTGGCCCCCTCCAGAAAATGAGGCCCCCCTAAATACCCCACCTGTTAATTGGAGTCCAGTTCAGTCGCTTGCAAGATCATTGAGGCTAAGCATCTGCAGCCGCAACTTGCATGAAGTGTCTGTACATGTACGTTACCTTATTAAATTTCTTTCTGATTTGCTGAAGTTGGACTTTTATTGTAAAAGTATTTGTTTTGAACACGTTTTAACCTTGCCTTACACAAATGAATAATAGGTGAATAAGCTCAAAAACTCTGCGCGAAGCAATAACTGTAACAGAAGTCTGAAGCACCTGCCTTGTACAATAGCTGATCATTGAAATGAAGTTCTCCAATTAAAAAACTTGCTACTGCCAATAATATGCCAAATATAAAGCAGTATTATTGCAAAACTTGTTTACTTCCTAGTTTATAAATGTTGATCTCCATTGTTGAGGAAACAAGTGGCAAGTTTGCCATAAAGAAAATGCAGTGACATCTTCAGTTTATTATTTCGGTTATTTTTTAAGTTTTGCAAATTTTGTTGTTAGTTGTGACAAGAAAAATTATTAACTGTTAATAGAAATATTATTAGATTAATCTTTTAATAAAAAAAAGTTACCGTGTCTTTATTTATTATTTCATAAAGTAAAACATGTGCAGGTTTCAAAATAGTACTATAAATTACTTCGGACAAACGCACAGTGTTATTTTTAAACATAAAATAAAAGAAATGGTTGTCTTCTTGGTTAAAAGTATTTCCAACTATAGTGTGGTTCTGATTTTATTAGTCTTAGGCAAATGAAAATGCCTGTAGACATATCAGTGGTCAATCGGATTTGAGCTCAGTGGGCAAATTTAAGAAACACTCAATGTATACATTTGTACCAAACTGTTTGCAGATGACCTGATCTTGTATAGATCCATTGAATCGCGCATGGCTGCTTCAAGTGACTGTAGCGATCAGATGTCTATAGGCTTGGCAATCTCAGGCTTAGGAGAAGAGGTCATCCAGTGGGTGCGTCACTGCCACTTGAGATGCCCAGGTGATGCGTGGGCGTCCTGGGGGGTGAGGCCAGCCCTCTGGGGCTGGGCGGGAGGCTGCAGTCAGCACACGCTTTGCCGGGACATCGTCGCCAGATCGCTTTACATGTCCCAGTAGTCGAAGTCTGCTCCTCAAAATGGTGGTGGACAGGGGTGTGGGGGAACCTGCTCGAGCATAGACCTTGTCGTTGGTAGCGTAGGCAAGACCGGTGGTAGGCATCGACTGGTTGCGGTGGAGAGGGACTATGATTCGCAGCCGTAGAGGAGAATGGGGAGGGCGCAGGTTTTCGGAATGCGGATTTTAGTGGTTGTGCAGGACTTGCTGCTTTGCCATACCCAGGGGAGACGACCGAAGGTTCTTTGGGCCAGTTGAAGGCGACGGACCGTCTCTGGCTCCGATGAGTATGCGCTGGAGATCTTGGAGCCAAGATAGACGAATTCATCCATCACTTCGACCCGCTCCGTGTTGATGTTGATCTCCTGGTGGGGTGGCTGTAGAAAGGTGGATAAGGACTGAACTTTTGTCTTGGTCCAGCTGATGGTGAGGCCCAGGGGCGAGGCTTCCTCATCGAGAATCTCCAAAGCCTCAGCCAAGATGTCCAGCAACATAGCAAACAGCACAACATCATCCGTGTAGCAGATGTCGGTGAGTTGGAAGTTGTAGTCCATGCCAAGGTGAGGGCAGCGTTCCATCAAGCTGTCCAACCAGTAGTCGACTGCAACATTGAAGAGGTTTGGTGATGCAATGCAGCCCTGTTGGACTCCTGATGTAGTTGGGAAGGGATCCGATATACTGCCCTCAGCTTGTACCCTGCAGGTAGTGTTGGTGTAGAGGTCCCGCAGGATACGGATGTACTTAGGAGGGACTCTGATACCCTGTAGAAGGAGCTAGACGATGTTTCTATCCAGGGAATCAAGGCTGCCTTGAGATCGACATACGCTGTGTGCGGCGGCGGACGATATGACCTCCGTTGTTGTGCCTGGACTTTCAGCGCAAGGATGCAGTCTGTGGTGGAGCGATTTGGTGTGAAGCCGGCTCGTTGAGGGCAACGTTTGGCTAGCAGCAGGGGGTTAATTTGTCTGAGGACGATGGCCATGACAACCTTAGAGGGGATGGAGAGCAATGCGATGGGGCGATAGCTCGAGGTATTTTGCTGGTCACCCTTGTTCTTGTAAAATGAGAGGATGACACCCTCCTTCCACTCGGCGGGGACTCACTCTTCTTTCCAGATGCGGCGGCACAGCTGTTGTAGCTGGGGAGTGATGGGATCAACTGCCGCCTTAAGCATTTCACTAGTCGTGCCGTCGGCGCCTGGGGTTTTGCCAGTTGGGAGCTTCCTAATGGCGTCCACGATCTCATTGAAAGAGAGTGGTTCGAGCGAGATGGAATCATCTGTGGTGCCCGAGTTGGAAAACACCTGCAGCCTGTTAGATGGAGGAAGTGGAGGCTTGCAGAGGACAAGATGGAGGAGGTGGAGGCTTGCAGAGGACACTGGAGTAGTGGTGACACCATCGATGTAGCTTGGCTGAGGCTTCACAGTGCTGTCATCAGCAAGCGGGGGGGGGGGGGACAATTGGCATTGGCTGCCGGCCTGGCAGAGCTCCTTGATGGAAGTTTATAACCTGGTCGAAAATTCCCTGAAAGCTGTCCTCAGCTGCATCGGCGATCCGATGTAGCCAGGAGGTGTAGTCATGTCTTAAGCTTTGCCTGCTCAGCTCGCGGTAGACTTGGGGGGGGGGCAGGGGGCACCTTTTGTCGGCAATTAGTTCAATAAATGGTAAAAGTGTTCTGTCGTCAATCCCAAAAAAGAAAACCCGCTCCAAAACCATCACAATGCGCTGTGAAAATGGGCATATAATTTGCAGTATGCATAATAATGGTCAGTTTTGAAGAGCACCCCCATTTGGATACCAGTCCCCCCCCCCCTTCCCCCGGGGTTTTGATTCTACGGAGGCCAAGTGGCTTGAAAAACAAAACAAGTCTACATTTCGGTGCGGATGTGTGGTTGCCCCCGACATCAGCTGGATACGCTACTGGTAGCCGTCCATGGGTCTATGAAGCCAGGATTGCTGGCAGCGGTCTACAATTCAGGTCCAGGGAAGCATCTGAGATCCAAGGCTTCCTCCTTGGACGGCGTACTACAAACACCTCTGAAGCCACTGGAGTTAGGGTTGAGTGAACCTGATCCCAGTCGTCCTTGAGACTCTGGGGGCCTATCTAGCGCAGCAAAGCGATTAGTGACCTCTGCTGAGTAGCCTGGGCGTAGAGTGGGTTGTGGAGCTTCACAACATCAAGAGGGCGTGGAGAGGTGGGGCATGGAGGAGTGTTCCTGTGGAGGTGCAGATGGAGGGTGGCAGCAAGGAGACGATGATCAGTGTTACCCAGCTCAGCGCTACGAAAAACCCGGCAATCGGAGGCGACCCTCCGGTGTCCGCTGACCAGGATGTGATCGATGGTCTTCGACACAGAGCCGGTGTTACTGTACCAGGTGGTGCGATGGATCTGCCGATGCAGGAACCAGGTGCCCAGGATCATTAGGTTGTGCGTGGCACATACATCTTGCATACGAACGCCATTGTTATTTGTGGCGGTGGAGGCAAAGGGTTGTGGTCCGATGATGTGTTCAAGACCAAAGCGATCTGGGCCAATGGTACTCCATTCGTGTCCCCGAGTACGATGGTGATGTCATGCCGGGAGATGTTTCTGAGCTCACTATTCCGTTTGTGATAGAAGGTGTCCTTTGTTTCGTCTTCGGTGACATAACCATGTGAGTGCTTTAGATGGACATAGAGCATTCATGGGCCGAGAGGTTTCCTCGTCATAATGGACACCACGTGGCAGCGATGGATGACCATAGCTATACTCCTTGAATATGCAGGTGGTTGTGGCCGCGATCCATAGCATTCGATAACTGCCGATGTCTGTTTCGCCCCAACCGGTCCATGTAACTTCCTGGAGTCCAGCGATGGAGATCTCCGGACGGGAAAGTTTGGCAGAGAGGAGCGAGGAGTGGCCAGGTGGGTTCAGGTTGAGAATGTTCCAGGTGGCGGGTCGAATGACACGTTATAGGTTGATGAGTGACGGCAGCGCAGATGGGCCATCCGGGGGTCCCCCTCATTGCGGGTTTGGGGGAAGCCCATCATTACAGCCACCTGTGTGCCGTCGGGTATAGAGTAAGGTCGTTGCCCGGCCATGGGAGCCAAGACTTATTACATCTGCTCTTCGTAGCAGTTTAGAAGATTGTAACATACTCCAGAGGGACATCAGTTCTCTTTATAAGTGGGAGGAAACCTGGCAGATGAAATGTAATACATCAAAAAGTTTCATCATGCATCATAAAGGTCCTTCTCAACATCAACACTATGTGGGAAGTTCTATTCTAGAGAAAGTCGATCATCTTCCCTTCCTGGGAGTTGAACTGTGTCGCAATTTACCCTGGAGTAAATACATCACCCAAACTGTCAACAAAGCAAACAGCATGCAACTCTTGAAGTGGAACCAGGCGCGGTTCTAGAGCATATGGGGTTAGCAGGGGTGGATCCAGAATTTTTTGCAGGGAGGCGAGCTGAAATGTAGACCGGTTTTTTTTCTCCGGACTCGTCCCTCCGAAATTCAATGAGCGCTGATAAAATCCTACAATTATGCACTCTATATGGTGTACAAAATGCCCCCTTCTCACGACTAACATTTGCTACTGCCATTTTTTTGGATTTTTTTTTGGGGTGTGTGCTAGACAAACGTTTAGACCCCCCCCCCCCCCCCCCCCGTAGAACCGCGCCTGAGCGGATTCTCTGGAATATTGCTCATCTAACGCCAAGAACATCGCCTATAAAACACTTATCAGTATTGCAGCCCAATCTGGGACCGTCACCAGAACCTCCATGTGTAAAATTTGAAAAAAAAGTTCAAAGGAGACCACAGCAAGATTCTTTAAGAATAACTGTCGGCGTGCAAGCAGCGTCACCGACATGGTCCACAGAATCTCTTCAAATCAGATGGGAAAAGGCTTGGCTCGTAATGATTTGAATGGAGACTCATGGCCACATTTAAGTGCCTGATCAACGGCCAATTGAAAATTTAGTACTCAAGCGATGCATGATGGACAACTGTACATTGATAGTCACCTGAGCTAGGCGTTTTGTGCAGCTATAGCACCAGACAAGACAAGACATACCGGTCTTCACGATCTAGACTAAATCGCCGTCACACATTTCTTTCGATATCGAGTAGCGGTCATGTATTTATTTCTGACCGCATTTAATCAAGTGCAAAGAGTGCTCTTATTGTGTTTATAAGTGCCTTATTTTCAAAACAAGCGCCCTTTTGATAAAAAAAAGTCGTGCCCTTTTTGTGCCAGCGGCCTCTGCTAGTGTCTTTTTATTTAATTTCGCGCACGTACCGCCCTGAAAAGCGCTATTATTGTCCGTTAGTATAGTGTGCATGCTCGTCGGTTTTGAACAGCACCTACATCGACAGATGCTACCAGACCCCCCCCCCCCCCCACCCCTATTAGATTTTAGAGAGGCCAAGTGTCCGGAGAGAAAAAACGTGTCTACATTTCAGCACGGATGTGCAAGTGCCGTTTTGAAGAATTTTTACCCCTCCCGGATCCCCTAATTAAAATGACCTTGCTAGTAAATTTTCCTGGGGATCCGGATGGGGGTTAACATTCTTGAAAATATTTTTTGAATTGTCCAATAAAATGGTAAATGTGATCGTCGATTAATGCCATTTTGAAGGGAGGAAAAATTAGGAACAGTTTATTCCGGAATGGCATCTTATTTATTTGAAGTATTGTTTTCTTCATAATGAAACGAGGGTTCCTCCAAAGTACACCGCCTCTGTAGCTTCGAAAACTATAGAGAAAAACAACGAAGGGACGATCAGTTTTATGGAAAGGTAGCGGGGACACAACCAAGGAAAGAAACTGGCAGAAACTGTGCCCGGCTCATGTGAGCCAGGCAATTGTCATTTTAAATTCGCGTTTCACTTATGTATTCATTACTGCATTTTGTTTCTATAGAAAACCAACTGTCTGAAATTTCAAATCGCAGCTTGAAAATGCAAAAGCCAAAGGAGCACAATGTGCATTGAACGTGATCTAGTTTATCACATGTTTGCCTGTGGCAAAGAGGCATAGAATCGTATAGTTAATAAGACACATCTCTCTGAGGGACAATATAAATTAGAAACCATGAACCATAAAGCAATTTGTTTCTCTCCAGAACAGCTCAATGTTTATTAAACAATGAAAATAATGGTGACACAATTTCGAAATCATAGATCTACATCCACGTATGTGCAAATGCATACTGGCTTATATCTTTAACTCTAGTTATCATTTTCCATAATGGGATTTGCAATCCAACGTTACTGTAAATTGAAAAGTATCGACCCGCTCTTATGCCCTTATAGATTACGACCAACAAACAATGTCTGAATGTATTTTAAAATAAATGTATCTAAAAGGAAACCTCGTACCAAAATGAGCTAGCATAAATACGAACCACAATCAACCACCAGGCCCAAAGGCGTGGATCTGCTTAGAAGAAAATACCTGCTGAGCAAAAATGAAATGACCCCTGAATAGAATCGGTCAATGAAGATAATGTATACCTTCCATCAAGCTCTCCGACAGTTTAATAGTCAAGCTATCATAAAAGTGGCGTTGAGCAAATTCTGAGTCGGAAAAATCCATTTTAATCAACTGCCGTGATAGATGAATTTGGGAGAGCAAACCGCAGCGTTCAGTACCGATATAAGGTTTGGACATTTTTGTTATATTGACATAAATACGCAGAACGCAAACTCAAGCCTGTAAACAGGATTACATGGGAATTTTTCCACATACAAAACTTACTTTTACCTTTTATGTAAAGCCCCATAAATCTTCACTTAGGCATGCGCAATACTACGAATGGGTCCGTATTTCACAGAGTCCTATTCACACTTCACCCACACCGCTGCGTTCTGCGCCTCACGTGCGCCAATCTCCATATAAGGATATTTAAGTACTACTCGCGCGAGGCACATACCATAACACAGCAAGAGGGGTGTTATAATTTTTGAGTTGTTTTGACTTTTCGACCAGAAGGTATTTATGAATGGGAATAAATATGTGCTTGGCCGGTATTAAACAAGTATACGTTTAAAACCGGCCCGAGCCGAACAACCCAGGCCCCTAGCCGGTTTAAATGAACTTGTCTTAAACCGGCCAAGCACATATTATTAATTCCTTTTGTATAATTAATAAACGCCAAATAGATTAAGAGTATGGCCGAGTGTCCTCTTTGTAACACAACAGAGGCCGTTTTGATGGTACAACTTTAAAGCACAGAAAATTACCTCAGCTGAGTCATTTTCAGCACACGAATTCGGCTACTAGGCAATGTATTATCTGTAGCAGTGAGTGGCAATAAAACATATCTCAAAATGCAATTGGATAAAACACACTTCTGCTAACCCGTTAGTTTCTTTTTGTTTAATGATTCAGTTAAACATTTCCATTTGTTAATGCAATGTTGAAGAAAATATGATACTTCATGTTGCGACGAGAATTCCTTCGCCTTTCCCGTTAAGAAATGCTTATTTTTAACCCCTGTCCTGCGCTCTACTGAAGCCGGACCTATAGGGTCACAAGGGGATGTTTGATTGTTTGTTATACTGCGGCTACTTTTTTTGACAGCAATTTTGTAGTTGATACATGTATTTACTTCAGGCATACAACTATGTATATTTGGTTATTATTTTGTTCTAATGCTGTACGACTCTGTGACCTGATCAGAATTAGAAACAAGGGCTTTGTATTACATGTAATTGAAACGATTCCTCTCGGAAAAATGAGCACCCAAGGTGTCTCCCCAGTATACATAGGCCTATGGAGAGGCTACATCTTCCCAATTTTAATGATCGTTAATGTAAACGTTAATGCATCAATTCTCGTGTTAGTCATTATCCCCGACCCTCTGACTAATACCATTGGAAAGGCTACATCACTGACGTTACCGCTATAGCCACCTTTAACCTAATACTTGTTTTCTCCCTGACGGTTCAAGCCAGTTCCACCCGATTGTTCGAGCTATCTATAAAAGAGGCAGATTCCCTGCCGGCCTTTTATGGCCATTTGATGCGGCGAGGGGAGGCACACGGCCGGCTTGTTCTTAATCCCTCATCCCAAACCCCTTTCAGTTTTTTTCCCACCAGGAATTATGCAAAAGTGGCGTGCGAAGAAATTGGAAGTAACTCAATTAGCCTCCTGCCAAAATTTGATAAGGCGAAGATAACATTATTATGTCATCTATCAGGCGAATGTTCCCATAGATTATGGTTTTGAATTATGCATGAGGCCTTGCGGAACTGCCTGAAAAGTAACGAATTTTCTCAACGGTTCACCAATATTAGACGATATTTTGTTGTTATTTCCTATAATGTTGGTACTTTTAGACAACAAAATATGAGAAAACCCATTTAACGTACATGCACCGCTTTATTATTGTTAGACAGGTGCATTTGCATTTCACAAAGTTTATTTACAGAGTGGTTAATCCACTACAAGAAATTATTATTGAACATTAATATACCAATAAAACTGGAATATAAGTGCCTATTTCATACATATACTTTTTCGTGTCCATTTTTTATCGAAAGCATAGTTTCGAACAACTTTTGTTAAAGAAAACAAATTTAATACCGATCTTAGTGAATATTTTTAAGTTTGTAGTGATTTTGTATAGAATCCTATACAATTTTCTTATTCGACACGGCACAAGCACGATGTTTGAAACCAATTTGGTTCGGCAAGTTAATTTCAGCTCGGCAAAAGACTTTAGATAATAATAATAATACTAATAATAAAAAATAATAACAGGTTCTTATATAGTGCTTTTAACCAAGATCAAAGCGCTTTACATTGTTATTGTCCCTGATCATTGGGCCAATTTAACATTCCAAATACCATCTCAGATCAGCTCCCTGGGGAGCATACAGCTCGATGCAGCCTGTTAGGCGCAAGGAAGCTTATTCAATCACAATAGCCATCTCTGCCCTCACAGGTACCCATTTACTCCTGGGTGGAGAGAAGTAATGAGTGACAATTTGACAAAGTACCTTGCCCAAGGGCACACGCACCATGTCCCGGGCTGGACTCGAATCCACAACCTGCAGCTTTACCCACAGATCACGAATCCAGTGCCCTCAACCACGAGGCCACAGCACTCCACGGGGTCTGCCGTGCTTATGCGGCAGAAGCACAGCCCGGTTTCAAACGTCGTGCTCCTAGTCTCCTACATGCCGTGTCGAATATAATTTCAATTCGCAGTTGGCCCTGAACACCATTCATAATTAGGAATTAGGAATCCCAACGTGTGTGCGAGGAAAGAAAAAATCAACAAACAAGCGCAGCAACAAATAGTGACTTATGCAATGACGACGATGATGTCTGCGGCGTAGGTGGGGATGCTGGCGACGAGGATGGACGGCATAAGCACGACGTCTGAAACGGGCCTAAGCAATCAACTCAAATCGCAGGGGAAAAAATGTAATTCATCCATTCAGAATGATTTAAACCTGATCCTCGCAAATCCCTCACATTCGGTCAAAGCCTACGGGCTATTTCTTACGTCAAATGCAATAAAATTCAGAATTATTTGCATTCGTTCTCAGCCTTTCAAATTTGCTTAATCACCCGTCATGTTCTTTGGTATGTGATTCCAACGCCGACACAACACACACATAAGACCTAATACATGCAGTTCTACATCTACTATATAAATTTACAAATATACGATTGTTTTCTAGTGTTGTCAGCACAAAGTTATCTATAATACTGATAATTATTGATCACAAATATCGAATGAAGATGTAATATCGATCAATGTGTTGACAAAAATATTACACTTCCTGAAACAAGCTCCACAGAAAATAGTACTATCACTGCTACATTTTCACACCAAAACTCCTTTAAACCATTGCAAAAGGTTTCGTGGCTTATATTGGCACATAATGGCGTCGTCTCTAGAAATTGCTATACTACGGCGTAGGCCTATTTGCTTTCCGTTTGTTATTTTAAAACCTGAGAAGATATTGCAAATCTAAAATAGCGAACATGTAAGTACCGTTTGCTGGCTTATTCTATAGAATGAGCCTAATACCAGCATTTTCAACCCCGAAAAAACTTGAAACTTAAACGACCTATTTAAGAATTAGATAATGCTGTGGATATTTTCGAATGGTGTTTGTATTCAACTTGCTTCATCTTGTTTCAAGTGCATCAACATATTCAATATGTAAATTCCAATAAAATTTCAGTTTTCTTGTCTGGGGAAAACATTTGTAGTACATTTCCGTTTCAGACCTTGCTTTGAATGTTGACGTTTTGATTTCATGTTTCCGTGGCTATTACACCATTGCCTATAGTTTAATTAGTCCTTGTTAAGAGAGGACTGATTTTGGAGGCCACGCCCTTTTTTCAGCATACCTCTTCACACCCCACCCCTTTTTGGACACTATACAAGTGGAGATCCAAGCTAATCCTTAGATGAATGGACATAATAGTTCCAAACAGACAGTATATATAGCTCCCATCGAGTCATTTCTTGTTTGCACGGAGATTTAAACCCGGATACAAGTTTCTTATGGGGCCACAAGTTGTTGTTTTTTCTTCCAACATCCCTTAGTCTGAAATACGTGATTAACGTCACTGGCGTCATTACTGGCCGGTGACGTCCGGTTTTTTTGTTAGACCCAAACGAGTGACCCCGGTAGAACAACTCCATATTTTGAATCAATGATAACGGTCGGTCATAGATTTGTTTGTTTGTTCAGAGCTCAATTTCCTCAAGGGAATCCTCCCTGAGCCGAGGCTTCCCTCTCATCCTCTCCTCAACGTGAGGCACAATCTGGGTCAGTTCCACATCCGAGTCCCGCTCCGTGAAGCCGTTCTGTTGAAGTGTCTCCCGGCCTGCCGGTCTCGTTATCTCCTTGTCTTCAGCCGTTGGGACCACCTCGGGCGGCGTCCCAAGGCCCAAGTCCAGCGGCAACCCCAGGCCGGATTTCATCAGTCCGTCCTCCGGATCCACCCGCACTTTGATCGCCTGCTGATGCAGCCGCTTCCGTTTGCGGTTGTTGGTCATCCGTAGCACGTATATCCGGTAGACCGTCAACAGGAAGATCATCATGTTCTTGAGGGTGAAGAAGAGCATCATCTGGTTGATGATGTGGAAACGGATGATGAGGTACAGCCGCATGGCCAGATAAGGCCCGTCCTGCATGATCAGGGAGATGCAGAGAGCCCAGATCTCCGAAGAGCAGCAGCCGTTGTGCCGGCGATGGTGCTGGACGTCTGGATGCTGCAGCTCAGCCACAGTGGCCCTCACACGCCGTGTGGAAGAGATAGAAGAGGAAGAGTTATCCCTCCCCCTGTGGTTAAAGACGCGGATCTTGGGTCCAGCCACCGAGGTCAAGACCATAGCGAACTGGATCAGGCTCCAGCTCCACAGGGCCAGGATGACCATGATGATGAGTTTGTTGCACACCACGGCACCCTCACGCAAATTCTCGAGGGAGAATTCCAAGATGTCGGCAGCCATGCCAATATAGACCATCAGGAGTTGAGACAACTGCTCCCTGGTCAGGGAGCCCTTCGGCAGGAGCCATCGGCCAAGGATTAGGAGGCAGAGAAGAAACTGCTCGAGTGCCAAAGCCCATTCGTCGTCGGCAAGGCCAACTGGGATAGTCAGCTGAATTGGGAACGAAGAAAAAATAACATGAACAATGCAGCGACTATTTTGTTGTAGTAGTGTAAGACCAAATTTTAACTACAATGTACACAAACTCCCCTATTCTTCCGCGTGTTGGGAGAGTTGGCAAGTGTGTATGGTTACATTTTATCTAATACACGTATCATCCACAACAAAACCGGTTACCAGCAAATTTGAAAACTAGGCTTTTACAGAGCTACGACCGACTGCACTTTTAAATAATGAAGTCAAATGAAAGGACATCTAAACGATTGGCTAGATGTCCAGTCACCTCTCATGTATGTAACCAGCGTATAATTGAATTGAATGACTGTATAGTAAAGTCATGCCCTGCTTTTGCCATGTGCCACCTTAAGCCCGCCCCTTGAGGAGAAAAGACAGAAACATTGTCATTTAATACCCCTTGGATCTGCGTGAATGAGGTGTGGTTGTAGTTGATTTTGATGGCGCACTCCTTCCAATGCATGTGGTCCCTGTAGTCCATACGTTTTTGGTACAAGTCCATTTGAAGCATCCACAAACCGGGTACCACGCTGGCCAAGTAAAGTAGGGCGCTCGGACATAACCTAAAAAGGACACCAAATAAACAAACACTTAGTGTAAGGCCGGTGCAGTTTGAAATTTGCACTCTATGAAATACCGTGCGTGACGGACTCAATGATTTTATGACGCATACCTTAGTGAAATTATGGCATTGACGGTCACGTGTGACGTTTAGAGTCAATATTAGGTAAAAGAGACCAAATAACATAGAAGTCCAAATTTAATATGACACCGTGTCACACGTTCCAAGTGTGTCGAGCAGTACGCTCCCACCACTACCTGCCCTCTAACCCTGATGGCACATCCAAAATGTAAGGCTACTCATGCAAATTAGGCTCCCTGTGGGCGATGTGTTCTGGGCGCACATAATAGTCTGGCGGTACTAGTAACATTCACAATTCGTAATTCACACCACAATGCACAATCTCTTTGGTACTAGATTTAATAGCTTGATTGGAAAACCCATGCATTGCATATACGGACCCAATAGGCATGAGACCTAATGACGTCACGCTTTGTTTACATGTGCGTTTATACGGTCCCTACTTCGCCTGGCGTCCCGACTTTCGCTCCCATAGGAAAGCGCATATAACAAAGCCATTACTTCATTAGGTATCAGGATACGTGATGAAATGATTGAGGTCGTATCTGCATACTTGTAAGTGAGGATCTTATTAATATTGTTAAAGATCATTGACCCACTTTGTTGAATACGGATGGTTTGCAGTGTTAATAACTATCAATACTATGGCACATGTATGCACTGTAGTGTCACTGCATCAGAACACGGGTAAAGAGTTCCCATCCCAGGGCCCACTATTGGAAACGAGGTTGGAAATACGGTATCTCCTGGGGACGAGGTTGGGCTCATAGTGCGTGTATTGATAGCATGTTCCCCACTTGATACTCCACTGAAGTATCCATCTTTTATAAAGACAAGAAGGTACACATTCCCTTAGATAAATTTCATTATGTCTTACATAATTATAGTTTACGCATGTTTAGTTTGATTAACCGGCTAATTTGGTAAACATTAAATATAATTAGTCATTGGGCAATGAAGTCAGATAATATGAAGACTGTTTCGGTTATAAATTATACGGGTGAAGTCATGTTCGTTATGTTGAAAGGCCATATATATAGCCGTGTAGTCTGTGTATTGCGTGTTTAGTATTTTTTTGTGCAAAAGAAATAAACTAACATGAAGATAAATAAAAGAAGAGTAACGGATGTTGCCGTACTTTAATCTTCACTGCATGGCCCTACATCGTTGCACATTCCACTTCTCTAAAGTGTCTTTGTTTGTGTAGCCATGCACGCGAATCCAAGTAAACAAATCGACTAATGTGGCATTTATGCCATCGATCGTTATCGACCAGTGTAGTCCCATGAGCAGACGGGGCGCATACATACCCCAACACAGCCCACCTTTGGACCAATTCAAGAGTGCTTATAAAAGTGCATGACCTTGGAGTTTGCTCGCCCCCCCCAAAAAAAAAATCATGGTTACCCGTCAAGGCTTTTATTGCAAAATGCTCGAGACTTTCGAGGCAACGGGGTTTTTGAAAGAATGTAATGTATCAGCAGTATTGTTTTCGATGTTAAGGGTATACACAGTGTTAACTGATTTTAAATTTAAAACGTTCCACAAAGGTGCACAATACATTACTGTTCAGAAGAGACTCAACATTAACAACGGCTCAATAGGATTGTATCGCATCATTTCAATGAAGAAGACATTTATTAAAGTGGTCGTTAATTTTCCTCTCCTGTGGTTACGGTGACATCCCGATAGTCCGAAGGTTGGAAGTCCGAAGGTTCGATAGTCCAAAGGTTCGATAGTCCGAAGGGCCCATTAGTCCGAAAACAGAAGGTTAAATAGTCCGAAGGTTCTATTGACCGAATAGACGATATGGTTCGAAAATACGAATCGACCATACGGTCCGTTAGTCCGAATGGACGATAAGGCTCGATAGTCCGAATGGACAATAAGGTTCGATAGTCCGAACTGACAATACAGTTCGACAGTCCGAATGTAAAATACGATTCGTCGGTCTGACAGTTCCGACCATCGGCCAGTTACAGTCGATTTGGACTATCGGACCTCATTGTCGATTCGAACTATCGGACCTTCAAGTCTTTTTTGATTATCAAACCTTATTGTCAATTCGGAATAATGAACCTTCGGACAATTGAACCTTATTTTTCTTTCGGACTGTTTTGAACATTCGGACTTATTCTGAATTCAGACTACCCAACCTTCGGATTATTGGACCTTCGGACTATTGCATCAAATGTTCGGATTAACGAACCTTATTTCATTTTCAAACTAACGAACCCCCTCTTATGGGATTTTTGTGCATTCGGACTATAGAACCTTCGGACTAAGAACCTTCGGTCTATCTGACCTTCGGACTATCGGGCGGACCCCGTGGTTACACAGGCTACTTTTTCTTTCGCCCTTTTTTTCTTCACACATGGTGAAATGCAAATTATTCACCAAAAGTGATACATTTTAATCTTTTAGACTAAAACAAGAGACAATGCGCTTGGAATTAAATTAATTCAAAACGAGATTCGTCTTTTTAGAACTTTTCAATCTAAATCTACACTGCTTTTCACCCACGCTTTTCTTGTTCCTGTTTTTTTTTAGAGAAATTCCTTTCTTTAAAATTTCAGAATACCCAGCACAATGTTAGTTATCAATAGCCATTTCCGATATGGCATTTAAGTTCAAACCCCTTGGAAAAGAATCCTGCATACCCAATCACGATCAAGTTTCCAAGTAAATGCGATCTATCGTTTCATGTTTCAAAAACAATCAACAGAAAGTAATTGATTATACATTCGTAGGAATGTAACTTTTTCAAAATTAGCCAAAGTGGAAGCCGTTTTGCAATTAATAAGCTCTTCGCATACGGAATTTAGTTCATAATATAAAACAAGCATTAGGGCCTACATAATATTATAAATTTTCTCGAAATCACTGCTTTTGAAATTTACATTTAAACACAGAAAAAGCTGGCCACACTGTGCATATTGCATTTAATGTGTTTAAATGTAATTGCAAATGGTGTATATCATGCATACCAATACAAAATCTGGTTCAAAAACAACGTTCAATATCCACACTCCGAGCATTCTGTATATCAGACTAAATACATGCACTGCGAACTCTGCTACAAAACACACCCAAATAATCGGCCCTTGGGCGACAAAATTCAATTATACGGGCATGGAAATAGAAGCGTTACTGCTACATTTTATCAGTTGCATATCAAGATATATTCACTATCCCCTTTCTAATATTAATGATGAAGATTTTTTTTCACGCGGGCTTTTTATAGCATGGTATCCTCGCGATTTTCTTTTTTTTCTTTAGATTCTTTGTCCTGTTCTGACAGCTCGTGACAGGGATTTTCATTGTCAGCTGGTTTTTTTCCCACATTTGTTTTCGTCTGCGTGCAGCGCTCCATAGATTGAATCTGGTTTCTTCGAAGTTCAATTTTATTTTGAGGCCGTTTTCTGCGGCTAAATCGACATTGCGATTTCCCCGCTTCCAACCTTGAACTTTATTTAATCCCATTACCAAGATTACGTTTTCAACAAGATTATTGAGGCTTAATGGTTTTCTAAATACGATTATTGATGAATATAATAATCCTGAGAATTAAATCTTGGCAATTGCTGCCCTAGGGAAAGGATTAGTATCTCCATACATACTTAGTTAAGAGAAGTACATCGCCATCAATGTTTTAGCAATCTAGCTGTATTTAGTATCTTTAAATTGAATCAGACGGCGAAACGATTCTAACATAAATGGCACCGCGGGATTGTGAGTATGGTCGCATAGGCCTAATCGTCTACTCAGGACTGATCGCATTTTTGAATTCGTGTAATTTTACAGTGAGGCAGTGGCGTAGGAACGCGGTGGATTGTTCAGAGGTTCACATGATTTAATATGTCCGGCCCCTCCAGTGTAAATGTGAATTTGGCATTATGTAATAGTTAAAAATTATTTAATACTTACAAGTTTGTACCATGAAAATACCACCCTCCCCCTCCCTTGTCACAGTGGCGGCTGTGGGGTATTCATGGGGATCCTGCAACCTTCTGGTTTCAGATGAAACCCACTGATTTCACCCCACCCACGTTTATCCGCAACTGCAGTGTGCAATGGAGGCGGCACCCTCACGCAATCAAACTAAGGCCATTTTAATGGCATAATAGGCTCATTGCACGACCGTTTGCATTTATCCCAAAGGTAACCTTCCGAATTATTACCAAACAGCTTACTTGGATTAAAGACCGTACTGGTACTACACACCCTGTGTAATTATTCCGTCTGGCTTCCATGTCATTGAGAAGAAATCAAGAAAATGCAGCTGATTTCCAATGATCTGTCAATGTTTGGAATTAAGAGTGCTATTGACGAAGTCGTATTTCGGGATCAAAAGGTGGTGCATGGTTTTTCACTGTTTTCTCGAAAACTGTAATATCCATTAAGCTGAAACTTCAACCGGTTAGATTTGGGATATTCCTCTTTGGATTTTGAGTGATGTTATTATTAAATTGCATGCACGAAAAGCAAATAATTAAAATCCTACAAGTTACTTGGTGCAAAAGCAGAATGTCGAACTCCCTCTCCAAAAACCGTTGAGCCTTTCCTGCCTCATATGACATCCAGCCCACCGCCTTTAAATCTAAATTCGAAGACATTTTTTCCTCACCCATGAAAAAAAAATTCTCGGGACGTTAATGTGAGATATGGAAGCCATGCAGCTCGGAACCTCATCGCGTCGTACCTGTCATCACTTGCAATGTCCCACCGCTGTTCTTTCGCCTCATGTTCTGTATTTCGTTATATTGTTACTTGCCGTCAATGGAGCCGGCGATTAAGTAGTCTTCCCCGCCTCGCGGCATGCTCCCTTCAGAGAATGTTTTTAGTGACCGCGCCGTTGACTAAACCGCGTTATCAGATCTGTCATCTTAGTTCCATTAGTTCATTTTGAAGACAAACGTGCAGGCGGGAAGACGTCTTTAATTAAAGGCGATTATATGTATTGCTTCATGCAACTAAATACACTCAACCAAAAAAAGAAAGTCCCCCGCCCTTATTACTTTTTGTCTAACTCAAAAACTACTGGGCACATCTTGCTTAAATTACGACTGGTCAGTACAGAAATTCCTTAGCAATCCAGCCATACTCTTTGTTTCGTACGACCCAAAACAGTGATAATGTGTACAAAATTATGCAATTTGTGACAAGTGGTACCGAAAAAAGTTGCACTTTTGTACACTTGCAAGGTGATTGTGAACCACAACTTGCACGTATAAAAAAGTGCAACTGTTTTCAGTATCATTTGTCATAAATTGCATAAATTCGCGCACATTATCACTGTTTTGGGCCAAATAAAGAGTATGGCTGGATTGCTAAGGAATTTCTGTACTGATTAGTCGTTATTTGAGCGAGAGGTGCTCAGTAGTTTTTGAGTTAGACAAAACAGTATTGGAAGGGGGGACTTTCTTTTTTGTTTGAGTGTATAGTAAAGTTTTTTTTAAGCGCAAGAGCAGTATACATACAGGCAATGTGAAGGTAATCTCGAGACGTTTCTTTCTATCAACCATTTTAACAAATGACAAGAACAAATTTTTAATAAAACCAACGGCGTAGGCCTGTGTCGATCAGTGGGGGGTGTGTAATGGTATCTTCTTGAATTATTAGTTATTTATTAAAAGAAGAACGTGAAAAAACTGACCGCAAAATAATCACCTTTTTCAAATACTGCTCCCAATTTACCAAATTTAGTAAGTCCACATTTTGTTTGCAGTAGGCTACACATCTGTGTACGGGTGCAAGCCAGCTAGTCTGGTTCCCTGACCTGATAATTCCCCATTTTTAAATTGCTCTGTTTTGTCAGAAGTAGGGTCATGGAACCAGACTACAAGAACAACATTTTTTTGTTGGATTTTCCAGCATCTATGAACACAAGAACAAATCGGTGTAACAATATTTCCTATAAAATACACATGTACTAACTACCAAATCCTCCATTTCTGAAACTTACAGCAAAATAAAATGTTGTATATTACCTTCAATTGTAAACAAAAATCTTTAATTTAATTCAAATTACAAAAGGCTATCTCAAGGCCACTTTATAATATCACAGTAACCTAACGGTATCGCTAGATTGCTTTCTTTGTAGGTTATCCAATAAAAGGGAAAGAGTCGTGAGCTCGATGTCCAAACCAAGAATCTAACAGACATTCTCAGGTTCTGCTTTTTAACCACACATTTGCCTAACGTCTAAAACTATTATATAATTATGTTGAGCTTAACATGCTTCATGCTCTTTTTAAATTTCAGATCTCAGCAGACAGTTTCCCCAGAGATGCTGAAAATGCTCAACTGACACACAGGGATCATCGCATAACCTGGATCTAGAGGTACATGTGGGGTTGGGATTAAGGGATAGACTCTAGTCCTGTGAGTGGAGAGTTAATGATTGAGAGGATCGACGTTTACTGCTGGAGATTCTGATTAAGCTCTTAATAATGCATTAGTCTTCATAATATTCAACAATCCTGATGGGCCTATCATAATAGGTATTCTAAAAAAACAAAACGTTTACTGGGGGCCCGGGGGTGCGGGACAACATGTGGTCCCCCCCGAAGAAATATTGAAGAGTACTAAAATTGTAACCAATGTAATGTGCCCAAAATCCGGAAGATGAAGTGACCACCGTTAACACGGATGCATACCTATGTTCCCCAGTCCCTAAGTATGTTTCCCAGTCCTATAATTTCCCCAGTCCCTATGTTGCTCAGTCGCTTTGTTACCCAGTCTTTAGGGTTATTGTTAGGATTGGGGACCGGGGAACATAATAGGGATTGGGGAACATAGGTACGCACCTGTCCGCCCCTATGTTCCCCAGTCCCTATGTTCCCCGATCACTATGTTCCCCAGTCCCTATGTTCCCCAGTCCTTAGGGTTAGGGTTGGGGACCGGGGAACATAATTATAGGGACTGGGGAACATAGGTACGCACCCGTCCGCCCCTATGTTTCCCAGTCCCTATGTTCCCCGATCATTATGTTCCCCAGTCCCTATGTTTCCCGGCCCCTAACCCCAATAACCCTAACCCCAAGGACTGGGGAACACAGGGATTGGGGAACATAGGGATTGGGGAACATATAGGGACCGGGGAACATAGGTACGCACCCGTCCGTCCCTATGTTTCCCAGTCCCTGTGTTCCCCAGTCCGTATGTTACCCGGTCCCTATGTTTCCCGGCCCCTAGCCCCAATAACCCTAACCCCAAGGACTGGGGAACACAGGGATCGGGGAACATAGGGATTGGGGAACATATAGGGACCGGGGAACATAGGGACTCGGGAACATAGGAACTGGGGAACATCGGGTGGACCCCGTTAACACCCTGCAAATTCAACCTTGTGCCACAGTTCAAAGGGAATAATTTTATGACAAACCGTACTTTTGACGGGGGGGGGGGGGGGGGGTTCTTTGATGTAACTCGCACATTTCGTCTGATGGTTTAATTGACAAGCGAATTTGTAGCATAACTTGGGCCAAAGTTGCAGGGGTCGGGAACTTAAGGGACTCGTTGTCTGGAACGGACACTCAATTTCTTTTTAAAAGGTCATTTGCCGTGGGACACAATAAGGCTCAGGCTTCGAGAGTGCTCCCCCAGTGCAACCCCTCCCCCTTCAGTTAGTGACGCCACCGGTTATTTCCCTTCTCAAGAAGGCTCTGAATATTCCACTCTTACCATTTCCATTCTCCGGCATCGGTGGTCTGCAGCGTGAAGATCATTTCCCCGGGCATGAGGGCCACCGGCATGACCATTAGGTAGTAGACGCTGCTGCCCCGCACGCTGGCCACGCGCCACACGGTCACGATACCGTGGATGGCGAAGAAAAGACGGGCCGTGAAGGCCTTGACGAAGGACACCACGCTGGCCACTGTTGAACGGGGCCGCCGCAGGGGTATTATGTGCACAGCGGATAGTAGTCGGGCAGGCAGGCCTGCCTCCGCGTGGTGAGCCGTTTGGCTCATCCTGGCCTCAGATTGTTATCTCTGATGGAAGGATTCAAAGACATACACGTATGACGCGATAGGAGATACAGAGCATCCTTACATCACAAGTCCGAGACTTTGAAGTCCGGTTTCCGCTTTAATGTTCTCGTCAAAGAAGCATTGTCAGTGTTACTGAAGCGACCAGAATGCAGCTTACCAAAACATTTACCTTTAAAAAAATGTAGCTGAGGCGCGATACAAAAAAGCCCACTCTGGACTATTCCGTCAAGTGAATTGACACACGTAGGCCTACATTCGAAAAGTCTTCAACGTCGACGTTATTAAAAGAAGACTCAATCAGCTGGTTGTGATTGCATATCGTCGATGACTTCTCACGTCCGTTCTCGCACCGGGTTCATAAGCCGCTATTCTTGGAAGGAGTGAAAGGGTTTGGGCGAAGTACGCGAGTATTTCCAATCAGGGAGAGCTGACAGCAGCGAGACACTCATCGAGTTGTGACGCAGGAGACATCGATAACCATTTCCACAGATTAATGTGCCGTACCATGAGGTAAGACAGAAGAGAATGCCTGACTGTGATTCTTGCCGCGCAGCGAGTGAAGACAATCAGGTCGACTTGCGAGAGGTTCCATCCTTTAGCCCACAAGAAGCCACGAAAAAGTTGGTACTTTCCTAGCTCTTAACGTCCAGAATGTTTCCCTGTATTAATGAATATCGTGAGGAGCTCTGCTCACTCGGTTAATCTTCACAACGGTTGCCTCGTTTCGTGCGGCTTGTGTTGATGAAGATGCTATCCTCCTTGCGCATCACTGGAGATAAACCCCTCGAATCCCGCAAGAACAACCCGGATTGAACACAAAGATTTTCTAGCCTCTCCTGCAGGCTGAGTGTGGCCGTTCCGCGTATTCTCAGATAGAGACCCGTATCGTTTTTAAATGCTCCTTGGGCGAGATATGTCCTAACGCCTACACCGACGCACGAACTTGAAACACTCACGATGTGACTGCACGCAGCACCGACCTTATGCGGTGGAATCGTTAGCTTGACTATAAAAAAATAATAACATCAAATACTTATGGAGTTCTCTGCCTGGACTGGCTTCGGTGCATGCATCATCCTTTTATTAGCTTTGTGACTTCATCTTGCCGGCAGGGGTAGGCGTGTGACGTCACACGACCAGCTTATCCTTTTTTGGCGGGAGAAAAGATCATGGCCCAGGGAGGACCGTGTTATGTGCGCCCGCAGCTTACAGTCAACTCGTGACCCGGACTGAATAATTTCATTATGTCATATGGAAGTGCATTAACTTTGACCGGTGATTTAGGAGAAAAAAATCTTCACATCGTGTCTTGTCAGTAATGCCTATATTTTGTTAGAAGAAGACACCATTTAAACAGTGGGAGTCTCTAGTTATATTTACAACCCCTATCATGTAAATCCTCTTGGGAATCATATAAATTTGAAATTTGAAAGTGTGTTTTTATTCCATTGTAAAATAATACACCATTTATTTATTTGTTATTATATTTTTAAACACCACACATACAAAAATCTCGAAAGCTTAGTTAAAAAAAACTCAATATAAAAAAATACAAGATTCGCACAATCATTTAAAATCGCCGTTAGGTCGGTGTACAACAGTGATGGTAAGTGTGGAATGCTCATCATCAGTAAATGATCAAAGACACCAAATTGTCTTCGTTATACAAATGTATAAGCTCTGAAGTGCGTCAATTAACAATGCATATTTTTTGCACCCAAAATTATCAAAACATTCAACAGACCTAAGACATAATGACGTCTAGCTTTGTTTACATGTGCGCTTTCCCGTGAGAGCCAGGTGTAACGCGTCCCATTCTGACTCTCAGAGGAAAGCGCACATGTAAACAAAGCGTTACGTCATGTTGTTATTTCTATTGGTCAATAGACCTATATCATGCTTCCACCATTTTAGTCATGTTCCCTGTATCCAATATCAGTACTGAATGATAATGTTTTTGTGCAAAAAGGAACCAGACTATTTTCCCCTCCAGCCTCGCTTTGATTACATTGATTTGAATGGGGAAAAAAATCAAATGGCTGCAACATGATAATGGTCCATTGAAATGAATGTAATGTTCAAGTTGGATTGTGTCAATTGTAGCCGACATGCAAAAGTGCGTGGCTCGAAATTGCTTGGGCGGCTTAAAAACATTGAGGCTTTGTGGCAACAAATTGGGCTGGGCAGGCAAAGCTTTTTTTGTACATTATGTAGAACTACTCTTTGGTCATTGTATCACTTCAAATTTAAACAACATTTTGTTTTACTCTCTTAACATACACAAAAATATTAAACATTCAATAAAACATAATATAAAGCAACATGTAGCTTGAGAAGCAATACATGTCCATGTGCATGTTACTGTATAGTATAGCAAACAGTAGCATAACTATGGGGAGGGGGTCTACTGGGGGAACGTCCCCCCCCCCCCCATTTAAAATCTTGAATTTAATAAAAACATATATCATTTGCCTTCAGTGCCCCCCCCCCCCCGAAAAATAGCTTTTACCCAAAGGTGCCCCAGAAGTTTACACATAGGTACGCCCACTGGTCGCAAATGGGAACGTGTGCACATTATGCTCTCACGAATTAATCATGGGAGGCACGCGTAAAGCGGCGTAATGACTTCCTACTGACGCAATAATGCCTGTAAAAGTGTTGTTGTGCCAATATATTATTTGACTGCCGTTTGAAATCGCCTTACTGTAACGGCACCACACCTGAATTGCCTCCCTGTAAGTGGACGGATAAGTCACACGAGTGACAGGACGATTCGAGCTACGTTGAAATTAAAACTCACTTAATGAAATAATCTAACTTAAAATGTAAAATTCTCTCAACTTTAAGCACACTTATAAGCACTGTTAATACAACATCCTGCTCATAACAAGGAAAATTGTAGGCCCAGAGCCTGTTTTTCTTATGTTTTTCATTACTGATAATACCAGGTACCTCTTTGTAACAAGGTAATTTGTAATGTCCCTTTTTTACATGTAATAAATCATAAGGTTGGTTCCCATCAATACACAGCGCCCTCTATCGTGTGAATTTGTAAGTGCATGAGATGTTTACCTGCAAGCCATCTTGTGCCCTTCGAACTGAGAACACATGTACTACGCATTCTATGGTAAACAACGCCGGGCAAGACTTTCTAAATCCAAAAATTAGCTAGCCCCCCGAGGGGAAATAACAACTGTGAACTTGGGTCGTGAGCAAAAGTCCAGTATGAAACAACTTAATTTGGATGCACATCAATACTATTTTCCCTATTCAAAACATGTTTGGCGTGCTTTGCGTGTCATTCCACGGATTGGGAGATTTTACAGTTGCATCAGGTGTTCGCACACTTTCTTAATGGATGTATTTCCCATGACAGAATGAGTACGTTCATAAAGTCGACGTTTGTCTAGTGACTGTACATGTACATGTACAGTGGGTTCTTTTGGCAAACTCCGTTGTAATGGTGAAGAGTGCGAAACGGCTGCCAAGACCTGAAGCTGTAAGAAAATGATCGAAGCACTTGTAGTTGGGTGCATATACAGTCATGTACAATGAACATGTACAATGAAGTCAGTGATATTGTCATAAAGTTGCTTGATCAACAACCATCATTCTGGATCACAAGAAGTGAAGATGCTCTTATAGTGCTAGGCCGCGTAACTTAAAGGGCGTGTGACATGAAGTTTACTTGGGAACATAGGCGTGCAACTTCCTTCTCCTCTTAAATGTATGAAAACTGAACTATGCATCCCTTTTGGTTAATCGTACAAATTGTCCATGCTTTTCCTGACTAATGAGGGCGCTGTTGCTGTGATGTCATTTCAGGAAGACCACAGACATGCGTTTACATGTACATGTATTATGTCTATGAGGAAGACACTGTTCAGTTTAGGGGTTCCCTGTTCTAATTGTGAACCCTAAATTTGATCGTTGAAAACATTAGTGAGAAAACTTTACTCATTGGCCCACTGCCATTTACTGAAACAACAATGAATCACCAAAGAAAAGAAAATTAACGACAGCAAACTATCCCAAATTCTGGCAAAATTTGGCGCTAAAGTATTTGTAACATTAAGGTTTTGCCTGAAATGACATCACACTTTTGCTCATGAATATGCAAATTCGGATAAGCGTTAAAATCGCAAAAGGCACAAAAATAAATGCAATTAAAATGCCAAAATGAAAATTGAATAAGGTAAAATGGGACACAAAGCTGCATTTACAAGGACTGCGCGAAAAAAATACATAGCCCTTTAATTAGTGGTCTGCGGGGCTAGCGATTTCTGTGATGAGCTGATGTGGTCTTCGTTGTTTTCCCCAGCTTCCATCGCCTCTATTTCTGGTTCTACTGCTGGTGCCTTATCGCAACACACGATAGCCATGCGGTACAGCTGCAGCAGGATAACCAAGATGTTCTTGATGGTGAAGAACAGCATCATCTGATTGATGACATTGAATTTTATGAGTAAGTAAAGACGCATAGCAAGGAACGGACCGTCCTGCATGATGATGGTCGTGCATAGAGCCCAAATCTCGTTCTCGCAACACCGGCAGCAGCCCTTGCAGGAGCGCCCACCGGTGACTTTAGCGGCCCGGGTCCTGGGAGCGGACACTGACGTCAGCACCAGCGTGAACTGCAGCAGGCTCCAGTTCCACATGCCCAGGATGATGATGATCAGGACAAGGTTGCAGATGACAACCTGCTCCTGGAGACTCTCCAGGGAAAACTCCAAGATGTCAGCCGCCATGCCGATGTAGACGAGTAGTAGCTGCGACAGCTGGTCACGCGTGAGCGATCCCTTGGGGAGAAGCCATCTTCCTACGATCAAGAGGGCAAGCAGGAATTGTTCCAGGCTTAGAGCCCACACATCGTCTGACAAGGACACGGGGACACTCACTTGAAGCTGAAAATGTACAAAATAATGTTAACAATATTGATTAAGTTTGGAAAGAGAAATAGGTTTTATGCATGGTGGAAACTTCATTTGCAGTGGAAAGAACTTTGTCTATACTGTCGCCCTACTGTCTATACCCCACCTAGTCCGAAACTTTGGGAATCTCAGTACTTGTGTATGAGAGTCCCAAAAAGTTAAGGTATTGAAAACATGCTTTACAAGAAAATAGACTGGCACCTGAAACAACCAGCCCAACACCGCTTCCGTACTGCATCAATCAACCATGCCAAAAGAAACATGTGGAAAGAACCCGGAAATAATCTCTATTAGCTACATACACATTTCTCCTTAGTCGCCACCAGACTCATGGCACTGAATGAAGAGGTCAGTCTTTTCAAATACTTGGACCATGGTTGGACATGTACCAGTCCAGTCGTTAGCCTCATTTTTAAATCGCTTGACTTCCCTCTCATGTGCAAAACAAATTGAATAAATGTGTCCTTTACGAATTGAATTGAGTCTGCATATTTGGTTTGTGAAATACTGAGGACTTGTTTTGCCCAATGGAAGTTTTGGAGAAATGTGCAGGCTGATTGAGTTTTGAACATTTCAGCGCACTCCAGGTCCTAGTCTACCCCACCCTGCTTTTCGAATTTTCCATGGCAGCAATAAGGAAAGAGTTGTTTCCGTTAGTCCCATGAAAATATCTCGCTGAGTTACTTCCATAAGAACATCAGTTCCTTACCCCTGCAACATTGGAGCTGAGAGCAGATGAATTGTAGGTGGTCTCCGACGTGCAGTCCTCCCAACCCATGGAGTCGCGGTAGGCGATGCGAGTGTTGTACAAATCGAACTGCAGCAGCCACAGGCCCGGCACCACGCTGGCTAGATACAGCAGAACGCTAGGACAAAACCTGCCAAACAGGAAATAGACACAATGTAGCTAGAATCATTTGGAATCGATGAGGAAATTAAAGTGGCAATAACAAATTACCACACAATAATGAGGCTTAAGGCAGCTTTGCATACGGCGAAGAGTGTAATTAACATAGGATAATATTAAGGCACACAACATGTGGAGTGACTTACTTCAGAGAGGGTTCTTCTTGAGATCGGGTTCTTCTTGAGAAGATGTTCTTTTTGAGAAGATGGTGTATCGGTTTCACCAGGCATACCTAAGAGTGGTGTATCCCCCCCCCCCCCCCCACGCTGACTAGAAAATTGGAATTCCCCACGTTAAAAACAAAAGGTTTGCCAAAATGTTTCCTTCTGAAAAGTGTATTGCCTTACCATTTCCACTCTCCGTTTTCGGTGAATTTCAGCGTAATTATCATCTCTAAAATCAGCAGACAAACCGGGATGACGAGAAGATAGTAGATCATCTCCGAATGCACCTCCGTCACGCGCCAAATGGTGATGATGCCGTGGATAGCGAAGAGGCAACGGGCCAGCAGGGCCTTCAGGAACGACATGAGACCCATGGTGGATTCTCTCTGAACTTGTAGATCACTCAGATGCAGATGCAAGTGGTTGAACCCTCAGACTTCAACCAGGGAGAGGTTGTTTTTTTTCGGATGCACCGTGCGAAGTGACTCTTAAGGTGGAAGTGGTCTTGAGAAGTACCAGAGGTATTATTAGACCTAACGCTGACGTTTCAGTCAGTTTGTTCGTGATGTCAATATGTCCTTTCCTGATATGTTTACACTCGTTATAACTTCATCGATTTGCTTGTTCGTGGGCACTTCAAAACACCTGTTGCCGCAAGTATTTGCCTCAACATTTGTTTTAACAGGCAAATTACAATTCAGTCTCTTTAAAAAAAGTCGTCCACTAGAGTCAGCTCAACATCGTACGATTAAGCTGATTGTATCCACGAAAACATCGGAGATGGGTGACAACTTGGTGTCCACACAGACTCCTATCTGAGGAATATACGTTAATGAGTCAAAGCTGCGCAGCACCAGAAACATGAGGGATATTTCAATCTGTTGAGCAAATTCTTAGAACAAAAGTGTTGGAAAGAACAAGTTACTCTCAGGAACTCGAACAGGTGCAAACGTGCCCGACGTGCGAATTTGTGATCTGCTACTTGTGGTATGTATTCTTTTTGTTACGTCATCACCTCCTCGCCCAACAGGTCAGATGACGGTCAATATAATCCTTACTGATCCGCTACCTCCCTATTGTATCTTTCTATGGTGTCCATGCTTTGTGCGTGAATCTGTTGTCACATTGAAAAGAGGAGGGATAGTAACGGTGAAGCACTCGGCTGGTAAATAAGAGGTTGCCAAGCGATTATCAAGGACATGCGCAGTCTTTGACTTCATCACCGCTCTATACTGGAACTTAGTCAAACTTAATTTTAAGTCCTTTTTTGCGTCGTGAAACCTAAAAGCCTGTGTGGCTTTTTTAAAAATGAAATCCCACTCAGATTAGATACATGTACGGGTCCACATTTTGGAGAGAAGCGGCGATAGCAGCATATTAAAGGCACGCCCATTCTTAGGGGTGGTGCGGGTTCGAGACTTGCGCCCATGATAATTGGGAACTGAATTCTACCGCTTGCTGTTGGCATCTTCTAAGAGAATAATTATGTTATTATAAGATGGAATTTTTGCGTCGGGGTGATATAAATCAAATTAGGTTTTGCCTTTCACCGACGTTTTTTAAACACTGTATACTCAGTGTGTTACCTCCCGAGTGAAAGTTGGAAAAAATCACTCGGGTGGGACTCGAACCCACGATCCCGTTAGCTCGGTGGTCGAGTGGTAAGACATCTGCACTAGAAAGCAGGAGGTCGTGGGTTCGAGTCCCACCCGAGTGATTTTTTTCCAACTTTCACTCGGGAGGTAATACACTGAGTATACAGTGTTTAAAAAACGTCGGTGAAGGGCAAAACCTAATTTGAATAATTATGTTGTTGTTGTCTTTGTTATTACTTTCTATAGATTTTCAAAGGTTTTTTATTTCACAAAACGGGAGCAGAGGGGAGGGATGAAGTTGGCCTAGGATAAAAAAAATCATCCAAATTTCCCGTTTAGATCCACAACTGCCTTTATCTCTATAGTACCATGTGGGAAAAATAAAATTTGCAGTTAGCCGAGCTTTTCGGCCAACGTGGAACAAGCGACGCTATCCATTCCCTGTGAACGCCATTAACACCCTCATTACACTGGAGGAATACATTATAAGCCATGGCAAGAGGCCTATGTCTGTGAAAATTAGTAGGAATCCTTTTTTTTCTTCAAAATGACTGCCTCAAGGATACTTTTAGGAGTCATCATCTTTGTACGGAATTTCCTCCCAAAAGTAATTGGTTAACCCCCAAAAAATTGAACAGCAAATGAAAAATGATGAAATAAGCTTTAATTTGATGTTTGTATTGGAGAGTTGTGAGCATTTTCATACATTTTTGGAAGTGGGCGTAATTACACGTATCACTGAGGCCTATGACAGTTTACTTACTGGTCTGCAACCGCGAAGCAAAAACAGCGCCATCTACTGTTTCCTATAGTTTGGTTCCCAGACTAACGAATCTGACTGTTCTGACTTGAAGGCTGCAGACTATGTGGACCAAATAGACTAGTAAATAGACTGCCACAGACCTCAGTGATCATTACACGCAATTCTAAAAATACTCACAACTCTCCAAGGTGTTTGTGGCACCCATGAAAATTAAAGCTCACTTCGCCGTCTTTCGTTTTCTGTTCAATTGTTTGGGTTGTAACCAAATGACTTGGGGGAGGGGGATTCTATCCAAAGATGATCACTCCTAAAAGTGGTTCTGAAGCCCATCGACATTTGAAAAAGCTTAGGATGCCTCATGCTCCAGTGCAAAGGAGAGCCAAATTCACAAAAATACGAGCTCACAGTCCTCTGCACGAACGGCCTCCACCTAGTCTATGTAATAGACGCTCGTTGAATACGAGGGTCTATCACATGCGTGCAGATTCCACGATTAATTATGCAAGACGGCCGCGTAGATTGGCCAAGTTTTGACCAATCAACAGGCGTCTACTATATCGTACAAGCAGTTCGGCTGGCTGGAAAACATGGCGCATACGAGTAGTCGGGTTGGATCGCGTTCGGTACGTAACTTGTTGTTTTTTTGTTTCCCCTCGCAAGATTTCAATATAATTTACGACAATTTGATAGAAGCATTAAATTGGAGCGCAATCATGTCTCGTCTGGCCGGAAATGATGTTGTCAGAGAGCTAAGCACTTCCGAGAAACATCTTTCCATGTCTCTGTTGACAAAAGTTGGTTTCATGGAGGCCGCCATGTCTGCTGAGTCAGCTGACAGCTGTTGACTAATCAACATCCTCCGTCACAATCTGGACGGAAAATGACTGTAAACGGCTGTGATTGGCTGATGTGCTGCGTTGCATAATATTTGCATGCACGCAGGTATCAGACGTTCGTACGGAGCACACGACTCGCTCCGTAGAACGGGTGATACTCAGACTAGCCTCCACCCACAAAATGCTCTAATACCGGAGAATGTGACGGCATGCACATCGTGATTCGGTCGGCGTCACATTTCGGGCCTATTTACTGGCCCGGAATTCAAAAGATATGGCAATGAACCCCTGGCCTTCTTTGGGTGAGAATTTCTCGAAAAGTCAATAGTCAACCCACCACAAAATGAAACAGAAAATGAAAGTTGACATGTTGATCTCCACTTTTCTGTGCAGCTTAAATACCTGTGAGAGTTTTGAGTATTTTTCAAATAATTTTGAAGTTTGGGCATTTAGTACTGGTGTCAATGTTAATACAGGGGTGCATCCATAAGTCTTGAAAATGTTGATAATGAAATTAGTAGCTAGCTATAAGTAGCTAGCGTATAGGCCTAATGTACAGAAGCTGTGTTCAAGCCTAAGTTGTGCCTCGTGCAGTCATAGTAGAATAAAGCAGGGTTTCAGTGTTAAGCCAAAAAATACAGACATTCACTCGGTATGGGGTCCGCTCGACGGTCCAAGGATTCGATATAGTCCGAAGGTTCATAAATCCGAGGGTTCGAGTCCAATCACGCAAACCCTCGGTATAAGCCTGGCATTGATAGTTGTGAATAAATTTACGGACTCCTATTTTTTTTAAATGCTCATAAACATGGCAGGAATTTAGTTGGTAAATGAAAATATTTAACGCACGGAAATACCAGAGCTGTTGCGAATCATATCCGACTGTCAACAGAAATGTATTCAGTAAACTTTGGACATTTTTGGAAACGGGCAGGATCCTGCCTGCATTTGTCATGTTTATTTTTAGCCGTGACGGCTACCTGACCTACGAAGTTGTCTAGGAACCCGCCTATCTGACCCATGCACATAATTAACATATACGTCAAGGGCTCGCTCGTCAGGTCACGCAACCAGACTCAGCTATCACAGAGTCCTCTGAAAAGAAGTCCATAAGACTGCAGGCATGTGTATGACTCGTTTTTGTCTAAACGTATTACTTGTTGATACCTGCATGGAGCACATTTTAATAAGACATTATGTTCAGCAAAATAGCTTAGGCTCCCACCACAGTCCGCAAACATTATTTAAATGGTGTTAAAAACGAACAATTCTGACACGCATTAACGCCACAACTGATACGAATCAATTTATTGAAAACAAAACGCATTTAAAAAAGTTGTAACGATAGTATAGGTTTTCCCGGCTATTTTTAAACGTTTATCATTCAAATTCACCGTTTCTAATATTCAAATTCGTCCATCAACATTTATTTAGTGCACTTCCAATGTTTACTTTCGTCTTTTGTCAGACAATTTCAAATTCAGTTCAAGCAAATTCAAACAATGAGCACACGTTTTCGTCCCGGTGTATTAGATTTCGTTTCGTCTACGCCAAACTTTGTTATTCAGAAATCAAATTCGTCTAATTGATTTATATAAGACGAATTTGATCTCTGAAACTCTGCCATTTGGCAACAGCTTAGACGAATTTGATCTGCAATGACGAATATTCTCGACCGGGTGACTAAAGAAGGTGATAAAACCTTGAAAGACTAAATTGGTTTTGTTAAAAGCGTGTGGAATTTTTATCGGACGAAATTGAATGTTAGAGTTGGTGAATTTAAATAAAAAATGTTTTAATATAGCCGGGAAACCTATAGTATATTTTGAAGCTAATCTAGGAATATTAAACCAAAGTACATGTACCAACTTTTGTTAACCCCAAAAATTCACCTTACCGCATAATACCTGTCGCAAATAAAATTCTCCAAAACCGATATCAGCTAAGAATCGTCTCAAAATATAAACAGATACCATTACATTTATATATATATTTAACTTGACACTCTGACTTCATAAGTGATTTTGTTTAAAAAAAAACAACCAACAATCTTATCAGTCAGCCAGTTAACGCAATCGCCAATCAACTTAATCTCAAATCTGCAACTATAGTCATGTCCGAAATCGGACACTGTTGAATCCAAACAGGTCGTCATGTACAGACCATGTGCCCTGTGACGTCATGCCGATAGCCAACCGCCGGGCAACCCAAGTATTTTGCCATGCATATTAAACAGTATATGACACATGGCCTATAAGACCTCAAATCAGGAGCTGTCCATTTGCGTTTGGTAAGCTCTGGCAGGAGCTTCTACAAGTCACTTGGATGTCGGTCGGTCGGCCGGTCGGTGGGTCCCCGAAAATTGACCAAAAATATTTTACCAAAACTGAGCAAATATGCCATGCCTTCGTTAGTAAATTTACTCTAAGAAGTGTTTGTAACAATTCGTAAAGTTGTTTATTCAAATTTTGTAAACGGGTGCAAAATATGTGAAGTTCTACAGTCACGTGGTATTTCCTGTAGTGGTTGGACGGTATCCAGAAGGAAGAAATGAAAATTGACCACGGCGTTGCATTTTTCGCCATAGCTTATTGTGCCCTCACACTGTCTTGCTATCTACTTCGGCACACCAGACAGGGGATGTCCCATTAGTATGTCAAACAAGATGAGTGTAGATTTGATCATTTGCACTACCACAGTGTATCAGACCAGGAGTGGTTTGTTGGTCTTCATGTACCGTTGTTGGTGTTTCTCTCATAACCATAGTACATGTGATTATTGTCACAACAATCATAAACAAAAACCTTCGAATTGAGAAGACACTTCACTACCGTGTATTTAGTTTGTATATAATATGAACCATTGCATATGGGATACATTTTCATATAAAGTTCCTTTAAACTTCGAACAAGTGGTCATTAACATGATTCTTCACAAAAGCCATTTCACAACAATCAATAGACATTTACGTCTATAGGCCTACATGACGTGTTTAGTTTCAAGTTGTATATCATGAGCCAATCTGTGGGATGCATTGTTTACAAAGTTCACGAGTATAGTCCTCGAAAACAGACAACTTAACCAGAGAGAAATAATATTTACAAATTGTTCTTTTCACCCCAATTTGAATACTTAGTATACAGTATTCGAAAGTAACCGACAGTCAACAATCAACATATTCTATAAAACACCATTCCACTAGTGCTATACATTTTTAAAGGTTACGGGAGATTAAGAACTTGAAAGAGAGTATTTTAACTTTGAGGTAAAATGAAAGTTATGATTTGTGGAATGCATTTAGTAATAAACAATATAGTCCAACCCCGATATAAGAAGAGCTCTGTTAATACAACATCCTGCTTATAACGAGCGAAATTTAGGCCCAAGTCTTTTTTTCTTTTTTTTTCTATTTGTACTGATAATACAAGGTACCGAATATAACAAGGTCATTTGTTAAGTCCCAAGGACCTTGTTATAAAGGTGTTTCACTGTGTACTTGTATAAGCCTAGGTGGCCTGCAGTTTGGATCAGCAAACCATGCCAGAATTGACTCTCCCTCCCTCTCTCTCTGTAATTTGGTTGCTTTAGTAACTGTAAACGATTCCGAATTCTGTCAAAATAACTAGCATTAACGAGTTCAGGGAAAATTTTATGAGTGATTCCGATGTTTAGTACCATTTCTCCACCAATTCAGTTGTAACCCATAGGATGGTAAAAAGGGTGCGCCCGATTGGCCGAAGGTTCTTTAGTCCGAAGGTTCTTTAGTCCGAAGGTTCGATAGTCCGAAGGTTCGATAGTCCGAATGCACAAAATGCCCATAAACGGGGGGTTCGTTAGTCCGAAAATGAAATAAGGTTCGTTAATCCGAACATTTGAAGCAATAGTCCGAAGGTTCATTAGTCCGAAGGTTCATAAGTCCGAAAGTTCAATAGTCCAAAGGTTCGGTAGTCCGAATTTAAAATAAGGTTAATGAGTCCGAATGCTCAATAGTCCGAGACGAAAATAAGGTTCATTAGTCCAAAGGTTCATTATTCCAAATTGAAAATAAGGTCCGATAGTCTGAATCGACAATAAGGTCCTGATGTCAATTCGGACTATCGAACCGTATTGTTGATTCCGACTATCGAACCCTATCGTCTATTCGGACTATCGGACATTCGGACTATTTAACCTCCTTCTGTTGTCGTACTAATGGGCCCTTCGGACTATCGAACCTTCGGACTATCGAACCTTCAGACTATAACGAACCTTCGGACTAATGACCCTTCGGATTAAAGAACCTTCGGACTGTCGAACCTTCGGATTATCGGGCTGTAACCGGTCAAACACCCTTAAATTATATATATATATATTTTTAAATGGAAGGGTAGAGAACCCCTTTAGAACGTATTGTAGATAACACATAGCCTAAGTGTATACCATTCCGAGCACTTTCACTGTGTACCCATGGAGAGGCCGCCGTTAATGGCGAAAGCATTGTGCCTGCCTTTTACTGACAACTGCCCCATTCGGCCTTATTCACGAGTCGGCCAAATTAAATTGAAAGGGAGGTACAAATCTTCGTTTTTTTGAACTTGCGAATAGAAATGAAAGCAATGGAAAAAAATTAATGACAAAATAAATACCAGTCCGCTCTGATGAATAATTTAAAATTCGTTATAACACATCCCTAATGTTTTAAGCCACATCGAAAAAAAAGGTTGGAACGTATAGTGGCACCATCCCATTCAACAGTTTACAATTTATAAAATACATTCAAGGAACACGATCAAAGATGGCTCCCTCATGAATAAGGTCTATTGAAGGGGACTCCACTGAATGTTCAGCGATAGCTGCTTGGTTTATAGTCATAAACCCAACACTTTTCTTGATGAGAAATTAAAATAAGAAGATTGTCAGATTATAAGAAGAGAAGTTCCTTGTTATACTGCTTATACCTGGTTTTTTAAGCAAGGTTCTACGAGGATGCAGTTTCGGGCTTTTAGCTCTTACACTCATAAGACATTATTGTGATGACGAGTTCAACAATTCAAGACATATCTCGTACTTTCAATCTCTTAAGATGTTTCATTATATACCACCGCCACCACCATCACCAAAAAAGTCATCTGTGACATTTAAATAGAGTGCACTGATTCCTCAAGGTGATGTTTATGTATTCCGAAGCAGAGTATAGAGTGAATCAAAGCACGTCCCATTTTAACAATTTGTATACTGTCTTGAAGAAATTAACTTGGTATGACCAGTATAGATATGAAAATTATACGAGGCTTAAGAGACAGAATAATGATCTTTCTCTTCCGGCATTGAACCAACAATATTACTGCAGGCCTGTTCACGACCTGTTCTTTCTGAAAGTATATACCCGAACATTACCACCACCTATTACCCATTACATGTTGGTGCCAATCCAGGAGGGCCTCTGATCGCCTTTGTAATTCACTTCTTCTGGCTGTTCTTCTTCATCATCATCATCCCCATCGTCATCATCATCATCAGCCTGAAAGCCTTCGTTGGACTTGCCTGTCGTTTTCTCTACCTGCTGGCCTTCATTATCGAGCCCCTGATCGCCTTCGCGATTCGATTCTTCCGACTTTTCTTCATCGTCATCATCACCGGCCTGGGAGCCTTCGTTGGACTTGTCTGTCGTGTCCTCTGCCTGCTGGCCTTCAATATCGTGGTCACCACTCTCTCCCGGGAAGAGACTAGCGCATGGTAGGATGGCCATCCGGTACAGCTGCAGCAGAATTACCAAGATGTTCTTGATGGTGAAGAACAGTAAAAGCTGACTGGAGGCATTGTATGCGATGATGAGGTAAAGCCGCATAACCAGGAACGGCCCATCCTGCATGACGATGGTAATGCACAGGCCCCAGATCTCACTTCCGAAGCATCCCCCAAGCCCGCCAGACACCATGGACTTGCGCCGTTTGGTATCCTTGGTCTGAGGAGCAGAAACCGACGTCCGCACCAGAGTGAATTGGCTCAGGCTCCAGCTCCAGAATAGCATGATGAGTGTGATGAGCGGCAAGTTGCAGACGACTGCTTCCTCCTCCACACTCTCCCCAAAGAACTCCAGGATGTCCGCGCCCATGCCGATGTAGACGAGCAGCAGCTGGGAGAGCTGTTCGCGCGTGAGTGCTCCCTTGGGCAGAAGCCATCTTCCTACGATCAGAAGAGCAATCAGAATTTGCTCCAGGGTTATAGCCCAGACATCAGCAGCAAGGCTCAATGGAATGGAAATTTGCAACTGGAAAGAGGGGAAAATGTAAAGAGATTAGTCATGCACATGTACCCGTCTTGAGACTGAAGCTCATGAAACGATGGTTGAAAACACTTTGATTTACCACTGCATCAACTCCTATGCTGATCACTATCGTTTAAAATCTGATCGGTCGGTTGATACGTTTACACATGCATAGGTATGAAGGAGCATCTGAATACATACAGTAAAAGTGTTAATGTTACATTTAAGGTTAGAGATGGTATATATAGATGCTCATTGTTAACTGTAATATTATGATGTTTTTTTTAGTATGGGCTGCAACGCCGGTTTAGTCGTACAGTTACAACCCATGATCTACCATAGTTAAAGGGTCTTACCCCTGCGACATCAGAAGTGAGACCCGACGAATTGTAGGCGAACTCGCCCGAGCAGTCCTCTAGGTCATTCGAGTCGCGGTAGTCGATGCGAGTCTCGTACAAATCGAATTGCAGCAGCCACAGACCCGGCACCACGCTGGTCAAGTACAGGAGAACACTGGGGCAAAACCTAATGGAAGCAATAGCTAATCAATTTATTGCGCAACATAATGGTCACCGATTAATACGCTTTTGAATAGTTTTATTACTGTGCTAATTACATGTAGGCCTATATCTAGATAACCGGTCCAATTAATCTTTTGGTAAACTTTTGCATCGGAAAAGGGCATTTGGTAATGATCTGCTTCTACCCATAGCAAGGATTAAATAACTGAGTAATAAATGAACGGAATTTTTTTTTCTGAAACATACCACTTCCACTCCCCATTGTCCGCAAATTTCAGCGTGACAATCATCTCCAGCGGTAGCAGTAAGACCGGAATGATGAGAAGATAGTAGACAGTGTCCGAGTTCACCTCCGTCACGCGCCAAATGGTGATGATGCCGTGGATAGCGAACAGGCAACGGGCCAGCACGGCCTTCAGAGACGGCTGAAGCATACCGCAAGATACCATGATTATTACCCAAATGGACGAAGTAAAACTACGAAGTTTGATGTGGGCCTATTGGGTTTTTCCCCCAAAGTTGATAATTCCAATGTTGTTATCTATCTCCAAAACACGATAGATACTCAACCTACCAGTATTCGGGCTCAGAATAAAGTTGTCTTCTTTGAAAATCACAAATTTAATGACAGAGGAATAAAAGACATGCCGTCTGGGGGAAGTCAGTGCATGGATATAGACCAGGGCGGAGCGAGCTGAAAATGCCACCAGTGAACCCCGTTAAAGAACTGTATGGGACAAGCTTCTATAACCCTCGTTTATTATTAAGGGACACCAAAAATAGTCTGTATAGAATCATTGTCCAAAAAGCATTGAACCATTATACCAATGACTCAACGATCCATGCGTATATACAATACCTCGGGTGTATTAATGCGTGCATTGAAATTATTGTCTTGATACAAAATAAACCCGGATGCTTTTTTTTTCTCCCGGTAAACTTTTGGCCGAAGGGGGAAAATTATAAGATCATCATCAAGACATCTATTGTGTACTGGGACAACAGTTAGCAAACAAAAGGCAGGATGTGGGCCTGAAATTCCCAGAAAGCATAGCAGAAATGTTTTTGCTGTTCGGTCTCAGCACGAAATCACCATTTTGGAACAACAATTTTGGACACAATAATTATTATTGCAGAACACAGAATTTCATGCATTTATGAGCGGCTTGTTTGCCGCCCATAATCTATTCCTTAATACAAAATACGTCCAAGTTGATGAAGATTGCCAAAGCACAGCGACTGCCGCACTCGTGCATTTCAACTTTGTTTCATATTGTTTACGGGCAATTTTTCAAAGATTTGGGTCACAGAAAATCCACATTCCCAACGCACACGCGTCTTTTGATTACGTTTTGACTTGAAATACGCGACTGGAATGGCGACTATAGCACTCGCACGTATACGCCTCGAAATTTGAGGACCAAAAATGTGTACCCAGAAATTCATACAAACGGTAATTACATGAAATCCGCATATTTGCAATATGGTGTGAACGTTTACAGTCTTTTCAACTGTTATCATTATTTGGTTCGAATACCTTTCTTAGGATAACTGTGCGTATTCCGGACGATTTTTCGTCGTTGCACAAACCATATACATGAAGCACAGGCTTCAAGCTTGGCCGGTCCTTAACAAAAGGGTAACCAAGGTCTGAGGTCAATCATAATGCTGTGTGTCCGAAAGTATAGGGGACGTTACAATAGTGGTCGTGCATATGGTCATACAAATTTCGCAGTGCGCCACTAAGAGTTGGCTCTTTCCCAGTGCTTGTGGGAGATGGTCGACAATTTCGCAGCGCGGGATATTCAATTGTTAGTTTGTCCGGTCAGTAGTTTCGTAAGCGTGTGACTCGAGTAACCGTTTGCCCTTTTCTTTTCTTTTTATCAATATGGTGTTTTTTTGTAAGGCGGCAGAACGCTATGCTCCAATCTATACCAAATTATCTCAAGTTGTCTACTGCGGACACTCGTTCAAATGGGCCGTGTTTTGTCGACCGAAAACGTGAAAAATGGACTCTCCATGGCAGCAAACTCTTGGTGGCGCACTGCATTGTGAATCGCCCGAATAATGTGAATCACTTACACTTTAAAAAATCATATTTGACCTGGAATGCGGGCCAAATTGACCTGATAACTTTCAGGATCGTGATGACACTTTTCTGGGTCAAAACTGACCTAGAAAATGATAAAAGGAAGTGTCATTTTGGCCTGGAAATGTGTCATAAATGACACGGATTCCGCGTCAAATATGCATGACTCTGGACTTCTTAAAGTACAGCGGTATGCGTATATACGTTGACGCTCAGCTACATGGCTTTGGACAATATCAGGGGCGTAGCACGGTCATTTTGATTGCGGGGGGGGGGTAAAATTGTTTGAAAAGGGCACTTGTACATCCGTGGTGAAATGTAGATTATTACGATTATGCACACTAACGGACAATGGTGCTTTTCAGGGCGATACATGCGTGAAATTCAAAAAAGGCACACGAAACGGCCGATGTCATTAAAAAGGGCACACAGTTCTTTTTAAAAAGGGCATTTGTTCTGAAAAAGGGCACTTCTTAAAAAAAGGCACTCTTTACAAAATCTTGGGGGGGGGTAAACGATGGTGAAAAAGGGCATTTGAATGGAAAAGGGCACACTGAAAAATTGCCTGGGTTAATTTTACCCAAGAAAGGGTAAAAACTGCAACTACCAAACTGGGGTTATTCTATAACCAATTGTTTGGGTTAGAATGTATGTTAAATTCAACTGAAAGTTGTAGCCATACAAGACCAAATTAAATTTGGCCTTGAATGACCACAAGTTTAGGTTGAATTTAGCAGATTACTATACCCTAATCGGGCAATCTTAATCACTCTTTGTCAGATAGGCGTGGCGTCTGGGTGAAACTTAGAGAAAAGCTTATTGAAACATATTTGTTACACTATCCCGTACTATGCGGAAAATCTTTGTTTATTCACATTCTTTCGAAACATAACTTACAAATGCTCAAGTCCAAGTCCGATGGGTCTCCTATACCATAGGACAACTTAGGTTCAGTTCTCGCCTATAGGTCACCTATACCCTGAGCTCCTTGCCCTTTGCCCCCTTCACTGTGTACTGACACGCTCCAGTGATCATCCAGCATCCTTCAGTCAACTTGCATCCTTCTCAGCTTCACCGGTTTCGAGCTTCACCAGTTTGCATCCTTCTCACGCCTCACCTTACCCATCATTATAACATCGCATCATCGTTGGAATCCCTAATTCTCCTGACGACGGGCAGAGCATACCGCAAACTTATCTTGTCCTAGTATCTTTCCACCATGTAAACCTTCAAATCTCATAACTTATAAAACATCTAAAAATACTTGCTACTAAATGGGGACACGACGAACTGCAGTACAACCTCGGACTAAAGCGCGGTTGTTAAAAAAAATTCTGAAGTGGTCATTTTCTGCTACATGACAATTTCAAATACAGTACTTAACTAAAAAAAAAAATAGACAACAATAAGTAACAGATTAAATGAATCGAAATTTCAGTGACAGAACTCTTTGTGCAAATGCACACAAAATTACCTCTTACCTTAACTTAACACTCGGGGAAAACACACGACTATAATGCCTCGCGATAGCCTGTCAGATTTGGTACAGCATTCCGTAGACATTGAATGATTTCAGATACATCTATTAAATCTAAAAGCAAGACAATTCAAGAGAGTTACATGTATTTACGATCTAGGCTGCAGGACATGCAAAGCTTTGAGAACTCTTCTGTCTGACACTATAGTGACGGGGGGAACGAATAAAGACCGGGATCGGTTTCGAAACGTCTGATGCCGCCTCATTTTATCGGGCATTATACTCTTATGAACAATCTGGGAACCTCCCGATAGTCCGAAGGTTTGATTGTCCGAAGGTTCTTTATTCCGAAGAATACTAGTCCGAATGCACAAAATTCCCATAAGGGGAGGGGGGAAGTCCGCTATAGTCCGAAGGTTTATTAGTCCAAAGGTTTATTAGTCCGAAGGTTCATTAAGAATTGTCCGAAGGTTCGGTAGTCCGAATTTAGAATAAGGTTCACTAGTCCGACGAATGTTCATTATTATAGTCCGAATCGACAATAAGGTCCGATAGTCAATTCGGACTATCGAACCGTTATCCATTCGGACTATCGGACCATATCGTCCTTTCGGACTATCGGACCTTATCGTCCATTCGGACTATCGGACCTTATCGTCCATTCGGACTATTGGACCTTATTGTCGATTCGGACTATGGAACCCTATCGTCTATTCGGACTATCGAACATTCGGACTATTTAACCTTCTGTTTTCGGACTAATGGGCCCTTCGCAATTCGGACTATCGAACCTTCGGACTATTGAACCTTCGGCCAACGAACCTTCGGACTTATGACTCTTCGGATTATCGAACCTTTGGACCATCGGGCTGTAACCGAATAATCTACCCCAGTGCAAAGTGTCTCTGGTGGCGTTTGAAATGATAACGAACTGTGAGAATGTCATGTCCGACAAAATACTTAAAAACTATGCAATGGAGATCTGGTCTTGGATCTGTATCAGAAAACCACTTAAGGCATTGCTGGCGACCGTGTTTTGAGTTGCTCTTCACTTGCCTCTATGGCATGTGTATGCGTGCTGCTGACCGTGCTGGATGTATCGCCGTGACATACGATGGCCATCCTGTAGAACTGTAGCACGATGACCATAGTGTTCTTGATGGTGAAGAACAACATCATCTGATTGATGACGTTGTGGTAAATTAGTAGATAGAGACGCATACCAAGGAACGGGCCATCCTGCATGAGGATGGTGATGCACAGGGCCCAGATCTCGTTAGAGCAGCAGCCCAAGGCGCCCCGGCAGGAGCGCCCACCGGTGACCCTGGCGGCCCGGGTCCGGGGAGCAGACACCGACGTCAGCACCAGCGTGAACTGCAGCAAGCTCCAGCTCCACATGCCCAGGATGATAATGATCAGGAGAAGGTTGCAGATGACAACCTGCTCCTTGAGACTCTCCAGGGAAAACTCCAAGATGTCGGCCGCCATGCCAATGTAGACAAGCAGCAGCTGGGAGAGCTGGTCGCGCGTGAGCGCTCCCTTGGGGAGAAGCCATCTTCCAACAATCAGGAGAGCAAGCAGGAATTGCTCCAAGCCCAATGCCCAGGAATCGTCAGATAGGGCCACGGGAATGATGACCTGAAACTAACAAAGAACCACTTCATAAGTTAAACATTATCACCGTACGATTTAGAATAAGCCCCATTATCTCATTTTATCCCTTATCCCTGCCTGTTTCTTTCTTTCTAGCATCTCACATCGATAGAGCCTGAAAGTTCACCCCTGGTGGCACGCTTCCGGAACCCTTCAATAGGAAAATTAAAGTGCAAAATTCAAAAAATGCAATGACTTTTGGTACATTGATATCTTCAGAAAATCCCCCCAAAGGGGCATTTGTAAAATTGTTACTAGATATCAATTGGAAACTGATAAATTGCCTGACGTGAGCGAAAATATCGGGCCAAAAGTTGACAACTCGGTGAAGGCTTCGCTCGTACCCCCGCCCTGCAAACAGGGCGCTGGGAAGGTCTGATGAGCTTCACAGAATCTTGTGAAGGAAGTGGGGATGGCATCCTAGGTAATTTATCGTGACATATGTATTATTGCACGGATGATCTGGCTGCAGCTGTTCCAGACCGCAGTTAGCCAAATGCTATACGAAAACTTTCTCATAGAAATGCACACATTCCATACCGGATGTGATTTCTTTTTCATTGCGGACCATGTGGACATATTTTGAGCGTCGCATAATGCAATGCATTGACCCTCCGTAACTTCGAAACGGATCCTGAGCAAGTGACACATATATTAAGTTAAAGAGATTTCCCTACATTATTACGCTTTTCAACGAAAAAAGTTATGAATTGTAATAAAAGAGTAATGACTCAGTCAATAACGGCCGTTTGAAATCTTGCAGGGTCGAGGCCCTGGGCCCAATTTCACGGCGCTGGTAAGCACACGATTTTATGCTAACAGAGCCTCCGTCTATTTCATGGAGACCGTAAGCATAAGCACAGCAAAAGGCACGCTTTCTTCAGAGGAAAAAATTGCTTAACGTAGTGACGTAATAGAAATCTCCATGCGCGCGCGACCGTTAGCACGTCCAAGCCGTGAAATAGTGCTTAAGGTTAGCAAATTGTTCTGCTATGCTAAACACAACTTTTCTGCTAACTGTTAAGTAGCGCCGTGAAATTGGGCCCCGATGACTTGCAGGTCACAGGTCACGCACATTCTATCCAATCAGAGCGTTAATTCGTCAACCCTTCCCAGCGTCCTGTTCGCAGGGCGGGGGGGGGGGGGGGGGGGTACGAGCGAAGGTGTAGGCCTATATACTCGTACATCGGATGAAAAATTTAAAAATGATTTTGTTGTGGTCATTTGGTGACAACTTAAAGTTAAATTGAAGACTAAAACGTCTTTGTCACTATTTTTATAGTGACAAGGACTACACTCAAGCCAGCCCGACTAAATCTAGAACCCATCGGCTGTAGGAAGGCAGGAAATCTTCGCATCGTTGAACACTCTCCGAGTGCGAAGAGAGAACAAATGTTAACGAAAATAAAGGAGAAGCTTAGCCGCGAGACATTTTAATTTCAGGCTTTATCTTCCTTTATCAACACAGAAGTTTTCTCTTTCTAAATCTTGATTATTGTTTTATGTAAAAAGATTATCTGCATCGGTTGGTGCACTGGCGATTGTGTGCTGGATTAATATTTAGTCATGTAATGTAATCGTACCCACCATTTATAATGTCCGTTATAGAAGCAGATGCTTAGAACACTGCAAACTTTCCTCATCGCTTCATAATCTTGTAAATATATTACCGTATCGCTGTAATCCCATGCTAAACTTATAATGCCATTCCACGATTTATAAATGGTCCCGGTGTAGTATGCAATTTGACTCTATGACATACGGACTCATTGGTTGCATTGCGCATGCCTAAGTGAAGATACTTAACACAGCGACAGGTCGAGTCCACAAGGTAAACGATACCATAATTATTTCACGAGAGTCAACATTTCATAATGACACCGGGTGTTCGCTTACCCCTGCAACATCGGAGGTAAGACCCGATGAATTGTAGGCGGTCTGCGACGAGCAATCCTTCCAGCCCATTGAGTCGCGGTAGGCGATGCGTTTGTCGTACAAATCGAATTGCAGGAGCCACAGCCCCGGCACCACACTAGCCAAGTACAACAACACGCTTGGACAAAACCTTAAAGAGCAGAAAATTGGGGCAATCAAATTAGGCCGACTCAATACAATTAATTTTACATGTTGACCTTTTAAGTGTGCAGTAATGCTGCACCGGGCTGAATGCTCAATTTTTCATGGAGATTCTTCATCTGCAGGGACAACTTTTGCTCTTTTTAAAATATAAATGAAGTCACCGCATGTTCCTCGATCTTTTGACATGTATTCGTGACATAACTCAGTTCTGCCCCTCCAAACCTTTTATCGATTTGGCCACTGCACGGTAATTTTGTGGAGAAAAAATAAATTCACCATGGTACAATCCCTTTTATTAATAAAGTCTTAATCCAATTAGGCGTCATATATACTATTTTGTTTGTTATTAAACAGCTAGCTACAGAGCGGCTTGCATTTAGTTCGGAAATGTTCATTGACAGAGGGCGCAATTTAGTGATTGTATAATGTAGTTCACAACCATCTGCACAGTGGTCCATTCAGAGCTCAGAATCTTATTACATAAGAACTAGGAATTGGTATTAAGTAAAGCATCGATTTCGACAGATTGAATAAAATAGTATTGAAGCTTGGATAACTTTTTTCCCCACAATGAAAAAGCAACATTCACGGTCTTGAACCGAAATTAGTTGAGGGGCAAAATAGGGGTGCACAAAATAATGAATATTAGTCACCCATAGGCCTATACACGTTCTCTCAGCTATTTGGTGCACCGTAAACCCAAATATTTTCTTTTTATATGTACGTAGGAACATTTGCTTTGCTGCATTTTGTTTTCGTTTGAAGTTAAAAAAAAACCTGCACAAACAACTACATTGTGAGAGAACAGAGAAAACGATTTTGCGCACATTTTGTTGGGTTTTTTTGGGGGGGGGTCTAGTAACTGGATTCCGTTACTGACACGCGTTAAAAAAACTGTCCCAGCGGAAACTACGTTCAATGTTATCAGTTTTCTTCCAAACGATACCATTTAAGGCTGAATAACGTGCCTATATCTTTTTTATACTACATGTAGTCCCATACCACATTCAGCAATTTTAGTGGAAGTGTGAGGTTCCGCCGGTTTTTTTGGAGCAACCTGTAAATTGAAAAGAGACCAGCGTGCATGAAAACAAAAATAAGGAGGGAAAATGTACATAGGCCTACCATTTCCACTCTCCCCTGTCGGTGAATTTCAGCGTAACTATTAACTCCAGAGGAAGCAGACAAACCGGGATGACGAGAAGATAGTAGATCCTCTCCGAATACACCTCCGTCACTCGCCAAATGGTGATGATGCCGTGAATAGCGAAGAGGCAACGGCCCAGCAGGGCCTTCAGGAACGCCACACACGCCATGCTTCCGTTGTAAAACAATACTCAAAATCGCCACCACAGATGGAGTTCGAAGTCAAGTAGTTAGGCCGAGTGGGTTAATATTATGGATCGTAAAACTTGTCGGTTATAATGTGTTATAGATTGGTTGACTGAGTTGCAACATCCATCGAAAACGTCACAGGCAACAGTAGGTATGACAATTAGCAATGTAGGCCTAATAGGAAAAAAACGGGGGACAATTCTCGACAAGACCATACCCACTTGCACCAGCTACCAGAGTGTTCGTCTCAATTAACTCAGATGCAATCGCGCCCACTGATGACTATGGCTCCTCCCGTTTGTTCCAGTGAATGATAGCTAGACAGCGTCGAGGTTTTTGTCTCCACTCGTACCCTCACCGCTAGCGCTACACTTTGTCTGATGCATCAGACAAAATAAAAATCAGAGTGGGATTGCTCGCTATGGTTCGATCGTAAATCAACACGGAATCGATGATACTTCCATCAAAATGTCATATCAAAACTTCTTCACGCTCTGATGACATTCACCCGTAGCAGCTGCGGTGGTGGTAATGCAGGTATCCAGGGTAACTGCATTTTGTGTATACCATGTTCAACAGGACACACCGACCCACTGTTGACTGGTGACCTGCGACAATTTGAGGCTTATACTTGACCAACCAGAATTAATGTTTATCAGCCAATGGGACTGGTTGCCCGGGGAGATGTCATTGTCCAACGGCTTTTATTCGGAAATCAATCAACTGGTGAAGGGTCAACTCAATGCATTGATGAAAGCTAATTTGGGGAATATGGTGGTCCTGCCACGACCAGAAAATTGTCAATAAAACTATAATCGGTCGTACCTGATTCAACTCGTATTGCGCAAGGTCAATCAAAATGACATGACTAATGAGCTAAAGATACTAGAAAATGGGGCCAAAAATGGAATGCTAAAGTTCATAACTCTGAAATTGCTTTTGATTTGAATACAGGAGAAAACATCGTAATTATTTCAAAAGAAAAATCAAATTTGTATGTACTATGCACGGGTAACGTCGTTATTACAGAGCCACAATGTTTTCCTCAGTTCCGATATTATCATTCCTTTTGTTCACTGAAAGACTCTCACCTCACCCCTTGACTCCCTTTGACTTGACTCCCCCCCCCCGGTTCTGTTTCCTTTATTGTCTCTTCCTTGACCACTTTACCCTTACTTTTGCTTCGCATCTGTTAATGTAGGTGCGCTGAGGACACAGCTCAGCCGAAGGCTAGTGCAGAACTTCGATGATCATACTTCGGCGCGCCCTCTCGTGTTCGCTCTTTTTTTCACAAGCAAACCCACGTGTTTAAAGGGGGCGCTCTTTATTACCTATTTTGTACCGAGGGCTCAACCAAGCACAGAGAATGGACACGAATTTCCATAGAGACCAGCGATAAATCCTATACTTCAAAATTAGTTTTAACAATACTAAAAAAAAATCACAGTTGTTCAGGCTGCACAGAAATATGATGAACAACTTGTCGTCTGTCATTTTTTGTTCAATTTTTGGTGGGTAATATTGACTAATGACTTTTTGAGAAATTCTCAACCCCAAACATTAAGCTTAAGAAGGCCACCCCTAATTTCCCAAACTGAAAAAGTAGGCGCCATTTCAATTTCAAGTCAAAAAATGAACTCTCCACAACATTGCTATTTGTAGCACCACTTTTCTGACCCGATGGCATCCGAATTTCCGAAATGCTCAGAATTGGAAGCCCCAGAACGGAAGTCCAGGACTAGATAGGTGCAATATATACCATCCATCATCCTCAAAACTATCTAATATGATTACAATAATGTGTAACTTTTATTCATGAGCTCGGCGCACGTATTTTTTGTACTTGGCTATCATTTTCAAGATTTTTTTTTTTGATTTTGAGGGGCAGAGTTTACCTCGACGGGGCACATTATTTTATAACCGAGAGAGGGGCACTTCAGGGCCTGGGAAAATCTGGGGACGGGGCGGGTGGGGCAAGTGCTCCTGTTTGTATCAATTTCCAACGCGGCGGTCGGCTGACCACCAGCGCCAGAGAAATGTACCAGAATCTAGTATAAGTAGGGATCGAGCCTAGGCCAAGGCGCTACTATATACGCCGGAGCGCTTTTAGATATATCCCATGATCTCGGATGATTTGATGAACGTGTCCACGTCAGTTAGACATAAAAAAATCTCTGCGTGAAATTCAGAGAAAAATCAATTTCCTCTGAGCTAGCCTCTGAGCAAGTGGCGGGAAAACTGCCGCGTGAATGAACTTGGCAGAGTTCCAAATTCAATATGATCACACTGAATGTGACGTCATGGAGATTTTTTTTAATGGTATTTCGCCCACGTAATACTAGCCGCCACGTGATTGGTCGTCTGAAATGACAACAAACTACGTGTGTGTTCATAAACATTACGCGTACGAGAATTATCGTGAGGAAAAATTGCCGGAGTCCGGATCACAAAACCGTGTAGAATTTGGCTAAAAAAGGGGTAAGTGAAGAGTAAATCTTCTTGGATGTTTAAAATTTATGTCGTTTCATCCCTGTTTGTGTCCCATGGTCAGACATTTTCTTGTAAAGTGTGATATATCCGGTGCTAAAGGGAAGCCGGTTCGTGTCCAGTCTGTCCACGTGTTGTCATCAATGGGCGCGGTAAGCTGATGAACATGCATTTGATGCATACGATACCGTGTGTACGCCGCGGACTGATACTAGTCGGAAACTTATATTCCTTATTTGGCAATCGGTTTTTATGCATGTTTCCTTCATATAATCATAGCTTCAATAAATATATTGTTTATCTGTTGTTTTACTGTTGTTGAATGATTGGTCAGCATGATTAGCCGTTTTTCTTCATTCATAATTAGCTTGAGTTATGAATATGATTATGAGTACAACTCTCCAGCTTTTAAAGGGAATGTACATCATTGGCTTTTGCTGTAATTTTCAGAAATGAACTATTTGAGGGGTTAGATCAAATATTATTTAACTGACATGTTTGAAGTTTTGTGTTCGAAAATGCTGGAAAAATCAAGAAAAACAAAAATGTTTAAGTAATCTGGTTCCCTGACTCCACTAAAGATAAAATGGATCAATTTATAGATGTCGGAAAATTGTAAGGTAAGGGAACCAGTCTAGCTAGTCTGCACCCGTTCATAAACATGTGACCAATAGCAAACAACATTTGGACTGAAAAAAAATTGTAAATTAGGAGCAGTAGTTAAAAAATAGTTAGGTTTTTCCAACGGTGGGCGGCCGACCACCGTTGGAAATGTATACAAAAATATCATTTTCTTGAAAATGACTTGACACAAGGTGCCATCATTTTACAGGATGCTTTAGACTGCCATTTACCAACATCCTAGTAAGGTATTTCGTAAAAACTTGGTAGTTTTATTCTTCAATGTTTGCAAATGTTGTATTTTCCCTTTAAACAAGCTCATCAGGAATTCACATAGGCCTACATGTGAACTCCTGATGAGCTTGTTAAGCTGGATCTGGAGTTACTCAAGCTTATTCGTAATCATCAATATCATTATCAATAATATCATGGCTGCATTATCAACATGAATGTAGTGAAAGGACTATATCTGCATACTCCCCCTACGCACAATAACAAATACACAAAAAAGCTGAACAAAAAAGTCTGTACCTTGTCTGTCGATCAAGGTTGTTAGGAAAAATAATCATAACTTTTTTTGGCCCCAAACATGCCAAACATCCACAGAATCGTGATTTAATCAAATGCATACTTTCGCTACGTACTAGAGGAATTCCTCCATGGTACTACTACTATTGGCTATTGTTACGGCAGTCGATCGTCTGGTTCCCTGACCCATGGAGCCTGACCTGACAATATTCAACAATCAACATCAGGCTCTGTGGCTCCGACAATTGCGCCACATCATGTACTAGTACTACAGCTGCCATTACAAAAGCCACTACGGATAGTCCCGTTGTATTCTTTGTACAATACTTTACCTTAATAGGCATGATAGGCCTACTAATACTATGGAGTACCTAATTAAAATCCACAACATTAAAGGAAAATGCTACAACTATTGCCTGAAAAATTGTAACTAACATAACTTTGAGTTGTGAATTTATGTTGAACTTGAAGTGTGCATAATTGTTTGGAACTGTTGCTAGTATTATACTAGCCTGAAAAGGAAAGATTCCCATATCTGGCCATCACTAAATTTTCCCTTCAGTGGCCTATCAAGTATCAGCCATCAGAATGTGATAATATTTCCTAAAAAGTCAAATTTAGCAGGGAAAATATTGAAGTATTTACAGAGAAAACACTGTGAAATTGATATGGGAATCTTTCCCCTAAAATTTTGGAAATCAATCTAGCAAACCATACATAACACATGTGTATGGCCTTTGTAATTGGTGTACATGAACCTTTAAATCAGACATGCAACTTTTCCTCGGATCAGCTGATTTCCTCTTTTTTTACTTCCATGTGTGCCATTGAAAATAGAAAAACACTGTACAAAGTCTGGGACAAATTTTAATTTCCTCTTTTTTTATAAATCTTAAAATTAATGTGGCCTGACGTTGCGAACTTAGCAAGTTCTTCTTCAGAGGCTAAAACAGAAATGACAGAGGTACATACATTAACATGGGGGTGTACACAAACATGCAGGGCTGAAAGAAGAAACACAAAAGGAGCAACGTCAGGCCACATTAATTTTAAGATTTATATATTTCAGGTCCATCCAGTCAGTAAGCAGTTTGCAGCAGTTTTACTTTTTTTCATGTTCCTCTTTTTTTGTGATTTCCCAGTTGCATGCCTGTTAAATTAAGTCTACAGTTTACTGCCAGGCGACTTTTGTCTATAAACAAACAACTACACTGTACAATCTCACCACAAAAAGGGTGTATTTCGTTTTTGTAATCTTATCCAAAAATCAACTGAGTAAACCTTGAAATTTGAACATTGAACACTTTACCCGGAAATTCTGTGCTTTGTTGTGGGATAATTTGCACGTACACTGATTTTTTTTTTAAGGGGTAGGTAACAAGTGCAGAAAGATTACCAATCTCTACTCAGAGGCTTGTGAAGGCTCATTTGTCATAGTTAAATCACCTAAAACTTGAAAATGGATTCTATCATTGGTCTAACCACATCGAACGATGACCTCTGTAATCCTCTTTAACCTCTGCAGGTCGAAATCAAGGTCTTGTTGATATTGTAGAACGAAAAATACATATTGTGATAAGATTGGGGTTTTTTTGTGGAAAATAATTTCAACATTTTAATCGCAAGGTACAAGGCTAACTGCATACGTACATGTAGTATTGGATTTTTGAATTAAAGTACACAAGGACAAGCATGTTGATTGTTTGTAAAAGCTTAAATGAAACATTTATGAACAAAGCTAAATTATAATTGATGCGTAATTTCTAACTTTATATTTTAGTAAAACTTAGTTCAAGTCTTACCTAACAGTAACATATTTACATTCTTATACTGTCATTTTTCAACTTTGCCTGTCAGCTGATAGTCAGGTCAGGTTTTGAAAACAAAACACGCCCCAATACGTGGCAAGAAAATAAGCATATTCAGGCATGCAACTTTTCCTCGGAGCCATTGATTTCCTTGTTTTTTTTTCCTTGTGATGAATGTCATTACAAATTGAAAAACACGGCACAAAGTCTTGTGAGGTTTGGAATTTCCTCATTTATTCTAAATTCCCAGTTGAATGCCTGCTTTTATATTACCCATCCATCAAGGTTACTGGTTGGAGATATCACATTATCGTAATGATTAGACAACATCCCTTAAGTTAGTATTTCCATACTTCCACACAGGAAACACCAGCTGTGTAGTCGGCTACAAAACACTCTAGCTGTAGCTGATCCTGTCTAACCAATCCGGGGACTGTCACGTGGCTGCAGTATGTCCTACCCCTGTATCCTGCAAGCCCAACCACCACACAAACCACACTACATCACACAGCAGCAGCATTCCCAGCAGCAGCAGCAGCAGCAGCAACCGATTCCTGGCAAACAGGAGGCTATTGAGATGCGTCCAACGGCAGGTTTCATACTCTTACCCCAGGATCCACCCATGCAGCCCAGCAGAGTGAACCACCAGATGGAGACAGCCATGTCAAATGGTAAGAAGGGTCCATAGATCCACGTAACTGGGTAGTGGGTACTTACAGTGCGATTTTCAATATTGGTCAACTAGTTCCTGTCAGAGACACAAGTGTGTACATGTACACGTAGGCTTAGGTGACTGCAGGTTGGGACCAAAGAGAATTGAATTCGTACCTTGAATTGGAATCATGACTCCCTTTTTTTTTTGAGGAATCAATCAATTCCCATTCAAGTGTAGTAAGAATTCCAGTTCCCACAAAGTAGATTCCACTCACTCCAAAACAAATGGTTTCCCATTTAGTGATTCAGCCCTACCAGTACATGCATGTGTATGTTTTAATTTTATTATATTATGAAGGATTTCTCACAGATTTTTGGATTATGATTAAACTGGGAGTTAATTTGGACTTTTTCCTTTAGGACAACATTGCAATTATCGATTAAAAACTACTGGAATCACCCAAGCTTACAAATGTATGGCACAATGTACCTTTAACAGAATGTGTTAGCATTATTAATGCACAAGCTGATTTACCCGATCATAGATCGGGAAGGGCGTATTTGTGTTGGGGTTGAAAATGTGGGGAGTTAAATGTAAATGGGGACTTAGTTGAGAAGACATGCAGTTATAGAAAAGCTATAACTCTAGGACTTGTGTAGGAAATAAATAATCAGATTTGAAATTGCAGAAAGCACTCACTCAGAATTCTTTGCTCGAGAGGAATTTAGAAGCAGAAGAGAGTGACATTTCGAAAGTGAAACTCATTACCCGGTTTATATTTCCGGGTAGTAGCAATTTTTATCACTGGTCAGCAATAGTCTGTTAATTATTGACTGACTACACTAGTATGCGAGTCGAAACTGATGAAGGAAATATTACCCTCAGGGTCTGTTATTAAACCGGTAACTGCTTCCTTGGCAGACTTGTTTAGTTTCCCTGTTGTGCGTTTTCCTCAAACAAGTACAGCCTGAAAGTGGAGTGTGTAAAACACTGTGTACTTCAAAAATGGGATTTATTAGGGCAGTTACTTGAATGACAGAGTTTGTGGTTCCGGTAGTTTGGGAGCATTATCTCCAACCCTCAATTCAGGAATGTTTGCGGGTTGCAAAATTCACTGGTTCCAGGCATAAACAGTTCATTTGTTTACATTTGTACTAGGGAAAGGAAGGGTACAGCTTACCAACGAAAGAAAAATAGTGAGATCTAGGCTTGTTTCTGGTTCCTCCATCAGATTCTAACTTAGAAAGGAGAGCTGGCAATATTAGTTCAGAAGTGAGACCATGCATTTGCTTTTGCTATAATCACTTATTTAGATACATGTATGTGAGGATTTGTGTGTACCCGACATGCCATCTTTCTTGAGATGGCTGTGAGTGACAGTTTCACTGCGAAGAGCTATGGTAGTGCATGTCCCCTAGCTGTATGGTACATGTAGGGCCCACAATAAACCATGTACATGTTTATTATTAAATGCGTTAATTTTAATAATCTAAAAGGGTCGTGTGGTGATATCGCTGTTAGATTCACCTGGCTCTTTGACTTGAGGGTTAAAGGGAATATACAACATTTGCAAACATCGAAAAATAAAACTACCAAGTTTTTGCGAAATACCTTAATAGGATGTTGGTAAATGACAGTCTAAAGCATCCTGTAAAATTATGGCACCTGGTATACTGTCATTTTCAAGAAAAGTGGTATTTTTGTATCAATTTCCAACGCTGATCGGCCGATCAGCGTTGGAAACAACTGGCTTTTTTTTCAAATACTGGCCCCAATTGACCATTGCACTTGTTTGCAATCGATTACAAACCTATGAACGGGTACGAGCCAGCTAGACTGGTTCCCTGACCTTACAATTCCCCAATGTATGTAAACTGCTCTGTTTCTTCTTATATGGAGTCAGGGAACCAGACTACAGGAAAATGATCGTTTTTCTTGGTTTTTATAGCATTTTCGAACCCAAAACCTCCAAAAAGTCAGTGTAACTATATTTGCTTTATATTTCCAACCCCCCAATTCCATCCATTTCTGAAAATTACAGCAAAAGCAAATGATGTATATTCCCTTTAAGGATACCCGGTACAATTGCACAATGTAGCAATTGCAACAGCAGTAGTGTTCCAATTACTCAGTCAAGTCTTACATGTAATCAATTGCCATAACTTTTCAGGCAATGGTGCAACAATGTACATGTAGCTGCCCAAATTTTGATTTTCATCATCTATTTCTGTAGGACATGCTTCCAGGACTTGATAATAATATGCATGTCTATGTGTGTACCAGTATGTGAGATTTTACTGTGCATGCTGTGCAGCAAGTTACCCAAGGATTTAACCCCTGTGCTTGGGGTTATGTTTAGAGACCCAGTTGGTGGCCCCTGTTGGGAGTGAAAGCTATCCACCTCTTGACCCTGGAACCTGCAGACTCAGCTTGCTACATGTTGAGCCATATATTTTCAGTGGTGCATGCACCATTTATGGTGACTCTGAATCCACCCTTGTAGCATGGAGCTATTTTGGACAGGTTTCCTACTTACATACATAATGCGCAACCTATGTAGTACAAATTTGTAAAATAGATCACCCCCTACTGTTGAAGTATGCAGGGATTTTAACTTTCACTTTGTGCTACATGAACATGTTACATTGTTGGGTTCAAACATTTCGTGAAGGGGTGGTTTGGAAGAGAGAAATGTATTTCCCACAAATTTTGTATTGAAATAGTAGTTCAGTTTTCAGGATCTATGTCAGTTATAAAACAAACATTAAGTGGCTTTAAATTGTGACATGGGAGGAATATTATAGCTCAGTAAAATCTGGACATTTCTTTTCAATCAGCGATTTTCCCTTGCGATGAGCCACTCAATTCGTAACCATCCCATGTCTTCCCTTTGAGCAAGTTTTTCTCATTATGTACCGGTTCATGTACATTCTACATCCTTTTCATTTTCAGGGAAAGTAAAACTTCCCAATAATGTATCTTTATTAACTTAAAATGTACCCCATGACTTGTGACTGCAGTTGAGTAAATTCTGATTACTGTGTTAAAGTAGTAGAAATGGTAAATAGTTTTACACTGAAAAGAAATGAACTCTAGCGTAGCATGATTATTTGAAACATGTGCGTGTGTTCATCACCTAGACCACTGGTGAATAATGCTGGCATGTAGTACACAATGAACAGGAACTTGTGGATCTGAGAAATCCACAGTTGAGTAGTTTCTGGTGAAAGCGACTCATGCAGCCACAACCCAAATGCAATGGTGTGATGGAATGTTATGGAAATTTTAACTCACAGTAGGCCATTCTCCAAAAATAATCTGTGCCACATGCAGCATTGCAACTCTTTATCAAAGGTCATGTGTGTACGGTACATTTACCCGTTTTCACCAATATAAATTACCGTAACATATGTACAATGTATGGGCGTGTACATTTGTACCTGTACGTACCGCTTTTGGACTTTTAGATTGCACCCATTTCAAGTGCTAAAGATTTCTATTTTGTTAAGTTGAACTTGAAACAAACATGGATGTACAAAATGTATGTGCATGTACAATTGTCTCAAAAACATGTGCAGTACAAACTGTGTATTAATTTTAATAGACAGTGTACATGTATTTAATTATTTAACAATGAAAAATACATTTTTTTTAATGTACTGGTACATGTATCAAGATCAAGTAAAAGATGTGGATAAGTTGGCATGATGTGGGAGGAAAGTATACATACCGGTACATTGTACTTCCTCTTTTTATAAAATGTGTATACTCTTTTGATGAAGTATGTAACAGATGTAGCTACCTAGAAAAAGTCTCCATTATGCATTGTGTGCATTCATCACCAAAGGGTGCTTTCCATAAACTTGCCCATTGTGTGTACTATTGCATGTGCCCCTTTTGTTGACCCTAAGGGTGTACCAGTGTATAGATCCTCTGAAGTTTTTTTTTTGCTTTGGCCATTTGTTATGCAAAATTGTGTCGCCCAAGGCCATTCGGTCAGTTATTTGTAGTGCACTGCAGCACTATTGAAAGAGTTGTAAATAACAGACTTTGCCCTCTTCTGTAAGAAGTTTTTCCGGACACTGACAACCGCAGAGTGCTCTGTGACACTGTGATGAGGAGGCCTGCGTGTGTGAGTAAACAAGCAGTTTCAACCAGTGGTAAAAAGGAGGCGGAAACGAAGTCATAAACATTTACATCTAAAAACGAATCATGGATAAATGAATAACGTGGAGTTGTGAACCATGGAACTAGAAATGGAAGGTAAATAAATATGTTCTTCAAGTACATGTAGAACTTGTTCTCAGTGGTCATGATGGTAATGTGCACAGTGGAACATTTTGCAAAAAAATCTTATTCATTTGGGCATTGCTTAGTTTTTCTACATTGTATTAATTTGTTCTGACAAGGATCATAATGTAGTACCCTTCCAAGCCGATGTACATGTACTCAACTCAGTAACTTTGAAAATCCTATAATTACTGTAAGATGATACTTTGTGCATGTGTAAAAGTTTTAATTTGACCCTAACCATCCTTAACCCTTCAAAACCCAACTGTACATTTCGTTTGAATTTGTTGGAGTGAGTACTGCGCTAGTAAACTGATTATGGTACGTTTTAGGCATACAGTTCCGGTACTTGTCACCTTAATCAGAGTCCAACAGTTTGGGTGTTGAGTTTACCATGGTGTTGGATTTTACAAGAGGAGTGAGGAAGGTTCCTACATGTACGATGTATTAAATCACTCACGGGGGTTATAATTAGGGCTGAGCAATTTAATGTTACCATATTATTTATAGTTAAATAACTTAAGAAACCACATACATGTACCGGTATACACAATACACATGAATAATTTATAGAAAATCTTCTGACTCATCATCTGATGTATGGATAACACCATGGCAATTGATACTTAAGTTAAACACATGATGAAACAAAATAACTCAAGGAATGTGAATCACTCAAGTCATCTGTATAATGTGTTAAGATGTCTGCCTCTGCCATTCCTTTGGAAACGATGCAAAGATAGAATGCATACATGTACATGTACAGATGTAGTATGCTGGATCCAGGATGACTTCATACTTAAGTATGTACCAGGCATGAGTTTAATAATGATGTGACACATCATGTCTAGCAAGTAGCATGTAAATGTTCTGTACGTAATACAATATGGATGCAAACTTGCAGTATTCACTTTTCTTTGGAGTCGTGAACTTGGCCTCAATTTCTGAGACTTCCATTAAATTGTCCAGTACACATTTGCAACATCCTTACAGTATCCCTTTAGCATTTAATAGGGCCTTATACATTGTGCAGACAGTACACGTGGTGAAATATTCTAGGTGATAATTTAGAATTGAATAATTGAACAATCTGTCAGGATATGTAATTGGTAATGCATGTACTTGTGCATGTGTACATGTACAACTCATTTCAATGAATTATGTATTCAATTAGCCAAAATGATCTAATGACATTACATGCAAATATGAAAGCATGTGTCCAAGTATCGGGCATCACATCAAATTCACCTGCCCCCGGAGTTAAAAAGTAATTAAGATGCCATTGAGATTCCCTTCTGATCGACATGATAGTTTTTCGTTGGTTGTATTGAGCAAATTGTCCAAGTCTTACAGCCCATTAATCCTGCAGCGATAAAAATCAAGTCTCCTCATGCCTAATTATTCCCCATTCATTGCTGTATACACACCGGACCTGGCCATCCGGGCACACTTACAGAGGCTGCGCTCTAAAGACACATGCAAGTGCATTTACATGTACAATGTACGTGCATACCGGTACTCGGGAAGATTGTAGTAAGAATATGAAAATGAGCCGTCTCGCCCGCCGTCAATGCATAATGCTTGGGTGACTAAATCTCAATGCACACAGTCAGGATGAGTCAGCCAATCACAGAGTTGGGATGGGGGGGGGGGGGGGCTCTTTCTTTTTTCCCGCTGTCTCTACTCTCTGCAATTGTAAACAACCGAGCTGCGAGGGCGACGGCATCACGCCACCGCGTGTTGGCCAACCCACGTGCGTGTGTGCACGTCACTCATGAAAAGGATCCAGGGAAGAAGGGAAAATGTCATCGCTGTCTGTAGAAACCATTGCACACTGAGCCCACTGAACCTAATCCTACTGATATTCTGTCTACATGCTGACTCAGGAATCGGTCAACTTTAACATTTAAAATGCCATATTCAGGAATCTTTTTAACACTTGAAATAAGAATTCCATAGCCAAGCAATATGAATGTATTTTAACCATGTACATGTATTTGTTTACACTTTTTTTCAAAACAAATGTTAATTTATTCTCGTACTACTGGTACATGTACACTTTGCCAATGATTAAAGGGAATATACAACATTTGCTTTTGCTGTAATTTTCGGAAATGGATGCATGGGGGGGGGGGGGGTTCAGTATTTTATAGCAGATATTGTTACACTAACTTGTTTGAAGTTTTGTGTTCGTAGATGCTGGAAAAACCAAGAAAAACAATCATGTTCCTGTAGTCTTGTTCCCTGACCCCACTTAAGATGAACTGGAGCAATTTAAAAACGTCGGGGAATTGTAAGGTCAGGGAACCAGTCTAGCTGCCCTGTACCCGTTCATAGTGTGTGTAATCGATTGCAAATAAAATACAGGCTTACTAATTAGTATGGTAATTTGGAGCAGTAGGTCCTATTTGAAAAGAAAAGCCGTTTTTTTTTTCAACACTGGTCGGCCGACGAGAGTTGGCAATTGATACAGAAATACCACTTTTCTTGAAAATGGTGGCACACCAGGTGCCAAGATTATCATGATGCTTTCATTCACTAACAGTCCAGAACGGTATTTCATAATGTTTGATAGTCTTGTTTTTTTAATGTTTGCAAATGTTGATATCCCGTTCAAACAAGTTTTCATTTGCAAGTGATGACACACCACTGAAAAGTTGTCTGCATCACTTGAATGCATCATCAGAGGTGTGTCATCAGCCCATGTCTCTAGCTGCATCCTGAGGCAGCCATCTCAGTCTACTCGTTACTAATCCCTCTCCTAATGAAGGCCTCCTCAGCCTGATGCTTATCATTGCATTGTTAACATCAGAAGAGAGCAGAGTCGATGGGGGAACCATTTTAATGTCAACATTTTGAATTTATTGTTACAATGTAGCACCAGTTATTGTTAGTGGTAGTTTCATTTGCAAAAAAAAAAATTAAAATAAAATGCAATTTTGTGATGTTAAGTGTTGCATTGTGTATGAAGTGTTTTGGTTGACATGCACAACGTGTCAAGGTGTCATTCATTAATGTATGATACATATCTCTGATGCGACTTGCCCCCCAAAATAGAAAAACTAGTAAAAACAGCAAAAATCTTCATCTTTGTATAACACAGACAATTCGACATGCATAGACAGTGTCAATATTATCCACAAACTGAATATAACATGCTACTGATTTTTTGGTGACCTAATATGGGTACAAAAAGTACTCCACAGTTGATTCATGGTAGATGAAAACATTTGATTCATATCAGAAACCAGAGCTTTCACCACAAAACCACAAAAGGGCACTACTTTTAGACCCGAAACCATCCATCGGCATTCAGGATGACAATAGACCCACTGGGCTGTCACATACCGGGTACCAATTTTTTTCTTTTGTGACAGAAAAGTTTTGGCATCCATTATACTCAAAACACCAATCTGAGATTGTTTTGTGTGGGTGTTTTTTTTTTTTTTTTTAAAGTTTAACTAGTGATTCAAATTCAATTATAGACCTACTATTCATATCACGTACAGGCTAAGAATATAATATTTCCTGAATAGGTTGCATTCTGCACCAAGTGTGGGATTTTTTTTTTAAGTGACTGCTGAAAGTGTACTTTGTTATAAAATTCAATGAGCATACACATGGACATACATGTACATGTACATGACTTGTACACTGTGAAATTTCACGCAATATGGAATCTTGATCTTATTAACTTGGTTCATAAAGTATGTGTACATGTATATGTAAAATTCAAGCAAGTATGCCGGTACATGTAACTGTACCAGGCGTGTGTCCTGACTCCTTCGCAGTTTTTCTTTCACTAAAGTCTCCAAATCATTTCATTGAGTTACTTTGGGGAATGCCTAAGGAATGCTAAGGTTATCTTCCGATAGGGAAATTGTCTTTCGTTACCCTCCAAATATCTCCATTTATGTAGAGTCATTGTTGCTCCATGGTTGCTCAGGACTTTCATTCATTGCACCCCACGTTGAGGATGGCAGCTAAAAAACAGTAAAACTCTAAGAGCAAGGGTTACAGAAGAAGTCACATACATGTACAGTAAGCATGATCAGGGCTTTAGTCAGCATTGGAAAATGGGGTGTCCAAAGGTAAAACAGTGTCCAAGTTGCTCACGTTTTTATGCCCCAAAAAGGGGGTGGTTACTATAGCCTACCAGGTGCCTACATGCAAAACCTGACCCTTCATATAAAACCTTGGCGCAGGTTGAAAACAATATATATCAACAGTTTAAAGAGACACTCCCTCTCTTCTCTCATCTGTAGGTATGGCCATGCGCCCGGCCCCAGACTACAACAACCCACCCACCTATGCCCTGGAGGATAGCAACCGTAGGTCCCAGCTTCCTTATTCACACCACAACCACAACTACGAGGAGCTACCCTTCCCACCCCAGCCCACAGAGTCCAGCACGGATGACGTGGTGCTGATGGAGGGGAAGGAGAGCTTCCAACGGCAGGGCTCACACACCGAGGTGGACCAGTACTTCAACCCGCCGCCTCTGCCGGTTCACTCCATCTCCAGCACGCCGCTGACTATCACTGAACCTGCTGAGAAGAAACCAAGGTAATCACATCTACATGTATAGCAACTTTTAATATTCGAGTTGAGCTTGTGCGTAACGTGGTTTGCTGAGTATGGGCCTTTTCATACTACCATCTCACGTACCCATGCTGAAATCATCACGGGTCCACCGTAAGCAGAACCGGGTACCATCAAACATGGTAGACAAGACAGAGTTGTATGACTCGCGACTCGGACTCGGACTCAAGTTCGACTCGAGTCCCATTTTCTGTGACTCAGAGTCGAGGCACGATGACAAATGACTCAGACTCGGACCTGCGGACTTGGACCTGTGGACTTGGACCTGTGGACTCGGACTCGACCTGCGTAACTCGGGAATCGATCAAAATTACCACAAATCACTTTCTTTTTCAACGGTATAATTACAAATTATTTTGAAGGCGATCCTTTCCTGAGCAAGCGACACAGTCAATGCGGTACAGAAGAAACGCATCTAAGTACTGTAGGGGCCTACATGTACATGAACAGCATGTGCGGCTGGATTTTTTTCAGATACGGGTACATTGATAATTTGGGAAATGAGTGTATCGAAACATGTATTCCAGCATGCACACTTGACACTACGTAAATGCAGCTTGTTAGTGTTTGGCATTTAGATTATCCTTTCCAGAAATAAGTCACACATTGATGTGCACTCTTGCCAATGAACTACTAAACTTGCTTTTGGAGTCTCTATTGATTAATAATTGATTAGCATTGAACACGTAGTTGCTCATTAACCCTAACAGCCCATAACCAATCAAACTCCAACAGTAGGTTAGTGTTTAAATCTGTTGGGATAGGTACAGTACCCCTAAACAGATGGTCTTTTACACTGGGGTTGGCATACCTCCAGAAACTAAGTCCAACAGTGTGTGTGTACAATTTCCCATGTGGGTGTTGGAATTTGCCTGAATGGGTATGGCTCCTAGTAAATTAGGCTGGGGTTAATGAATTTATAAAGCCATACAGTGCTGGGGCGGTTTAGGGAATAACAGACAGGGTGCTTGAGGATTGATGGTACAAGAACCTCGGTTTAGTACATGTACGTACGTACATGTAGGGTTGGAGGCAATGTTGCAGTTAAGGGTTCTGTCACCAAAAAAAAGAACAGTTTGGGAGACTTGAAAGTTTGCTGGGAGGAAAATCAGCAAGTTAAAGATCTCATTGTATGTGTACATGTATTGTTCATCATGAAGTTTGTTGGTAAATTCACCTCCTAAGAATTTAAATAACAGTCACTTGCAATTACATGTATGTATACATGCAAGAAAATCTGCTTTGCACATCGCGTTAAGTCTGATATAATTATAAAATGTAATGACGCATCTAAAAACTGTACTTGAAAACTAACACAGTATACAGTGTATGTACATGTAATGCCAGGTGCATCCCAGGTCTCCTTCATTTTTGTAAAACCCATGGCTTGTATACAAATCCCAGACACAAACAGTGCAATGCAATCTGTTCAGAAAGAACCATTCTTAGTATCCTGGGGGGTAGTTGTAAAGAAAAGACCCATACCGGTACTTGGGTTTTCCCATTTGAAGTAAATGCAAGGTGTTCGCAGAGACAATCTCTCACTACAGAAAGTGGATTTCAGCCTATGTGTGCATTTTGCAGTTCCGGACATGGACCCCCGTTGCTGTTTTCTTGTAATGTGTACATGTAACCTTTACATTCCCCCCCCCCCCCCAATTTATTCTAACAATCTTCTTGGACCAAAAAACTCAAGTGAACTTCATCAAAGTGCTCAAGGGGTCACTAACAAGAACCTAGAGGGCAAGGGAAACTGCCAAGCTTTGTATGTTAATTGCCCTGGCTGTCTTCCAGAACTGGGACAGTGAGGAAGTGGTGGCATAATGTGAAGGATGTAATACACTAGCGGGATGCCGCGCTTCGCGCGGCACCCGCTAGATGGGTGGAGTTGACTGTTTCGTAATAATTACTGTATACAGTGAAATCTCGATAATAACCCCAATAACTCCAAACAACTGTTAAGTCAAATAAAGAATCAGACGCTCTGCTGCACGCGAGCCTATTTGGGCTCGCCATCAGTCTCACCTAAGTTGTATTTGCGTTTAGCAACGTGCGCGCACATAACATTTCCTGTGGAGATTGTGCGAGGGTCCAGGACATATTGTCAATATAGGGGAGGGGCTAGTTAGGGTGAAAGGTGCTAGTCGGAACGCCCAATTTCCGTACAACCCGTCAACCATGTCACAAATATTTCCGGGGATGGGGAGAAATATTTCCAGGGACGGGGAGAAATGGTTTTTGTTATAGAGGGGAGATGGTGATATTGAAATCGCTGATATTGTGGAGGTTTATGTTTGTGCTGGGATTCATACCGTTTAAATGTTGTTTTAAATTGCGCACCGATTAGGAAGGTCTTGCTGTCAACAGTTGAATGAAATTAAGTATTTATTGCCGACCGATTGTCTCATGCAATGTCTCATTACATGTATATAAAGCTCATAACTAATGTTGTGCTGGAATATTGTCCAGTCAAATTGAACATTGATTTTTCAAGGTGCCAAACCATAAAGGACGTATACACCAACTGTACAATTAGGTAGTTTAGATGAAACGCGGTTTGATCTTGACCTTTACAACGTCGTATTCATAGTTCTCACTACAGAGGAGAGGAGTGGGAAGCCAGTGGGGATGGGGGTTGGATATTGTGTGGCCTATTTACATGGGCGTCGCCAGGATTTGTTTTCTAGAGGGGGCAAAACATATTTTTGCCAAAAAAATGCCTGTTTTTCTCAACACATTCTTTATTTATCAGTTTTAGAGAAGGGCAGGGACATTTAGCCCCCAACTCATTAAATTTAAAATTGAACTCATTTTTTTCCCTTCTTTTTTCTTTTTTTTTTGCTTTCGGGGGGGGGGGGGGGGCAAGTGCCCCCCTTGCCCCCCCCCCCCCTTGCGACGCCCATGCCTACTTATGTTACACCTGTGAATGGTCACTTATATTTCCGGGGAAGTGGGCAACAATTTATATTCGTTATGGTGAAGGGGGTGTTTTTTATGTATTAAGTAGTAGTTAATGTCATTATAACAGTTCGTGTTTTTATTATGGTGATGGGGTTGTAGAGCAAAGTATTGTAACACGTTTATTTGCAGAAGAGAGTAAAACTATAAGAAAGGACATATTAGAGCACTTCATAATTATGTCAAGCACCACATGTTAAATGTATTTATTACAAAACTGTGAAAATGAAATCAGGTACAATGCACACACACATTTTTTAGTAATAATGTATTTGCATTCAATACAGGGTAGTACTTTGACAAAACTCAGGGGATATAATTGTAGCAAATTTTCGGAGCGATTTTCGTTAGGGACGTCGGTCCAGGCTTGTTTAGCATAGGCAAAAACATTCCATGAAAGACTTTCAAGCGAGACGGGTAATCATTCCATAATTATTCTTGGATACAACTAAGCCAAGGATATAACTTTAAAAAAGGATGGACATAAAACAGCAGAAAAGAGTGATTATTTTTGCACTATTTCATTTTCATGACTTCTAAATAATAAAATTATGGCTAGAAGAAAAATGTGTTTTGAATGGGTAAAGAGAAAAAGCACGTCACGTCTTCGTCTTGAGTCGAGATTCTTGCTTTGGGAACTGGTTGAAGCATGCACTGGAGCATGCTTGGAGCATGGTTGGAGCTGGTCATGTGATGTGGGTGTCATCGGGAGTCCTGTGTAAAGGAGTAACAAAGAAAACTTGTAAAAAAATACATCGGCTAACAATAGCTACAAATAAATTGTTCCTGCGCGGTTTGTGCCTTACGATTCTGCGCGCCGTGCGTGCTCACGGGTGTCGGACGCTTCGCCCCATTTCCACGTCGCCCCATGTCACTTCGCCCCTAACCACTTCGCCTCATCCCCACTTCGCCCCATCCCCACATCGCCCCATCTCCGCTTCGCCCCATCCCCACTTCGCCCCATCCCCGCTTCGCCCCATCCCCACTTCGCCCCATCCCCACTTCGCCCCATGTAGTATAAAAAAGGGAAGGCTAGGGGTGCAGACCAAATAAACTGCCAAAGACCCCAGATAATAAATGCTCCCAATTCTAGAAACTCAGGAAAAATACAAACTCTCTGATGAGGTGCTCGAGACACAGATGAGAGAAATGATGGCTTAAATAAAATCATCAGCCGCTGGATTCAAAAGAATCCCGTAGGTATGGGTCAGCTCAGTGAGTTCAAAGGAACTCACTGCCTTGAGGAAAATGTTCCGTCAAAATTTGTCTGATATGTGAGACTTACAACTTCATTGATGAGATTGGTTCCTCCAAGAGTGAAATTAGGATGTCAAAGGTATTGTCGTTCTCAGATAAGTGGGAGACGGGTTGGTATAGCCGGGTTGGGAACAAAGTTGGATCTTTTACTTCAAGCTTTTTTCTCAGTAGGGGAGAGCCTAGCTTGAGAGGTTGGTTATGAATTGTTCATTTGGTGATGGGCTAATTCTTTCCGTTGGTTAGCAATTAGTGAATCTATTGAAATAGTTTTTTTTTAAGCCAAAAAAATAGATGAGATTTTTTTTTTACATGTAACGGCTGGGGCGAAGTGGGGATGGGGCGAAGTGGGGATGGGGCGAAGTGGGGATGGGGCGAAGTGGGGATGGGGCGAAGTGGGGATGGGGCGAAGTGGGGATGGGGCGAAGTGGGGATGGGGCGATGTGGGGATGGGGCGAAGTGGGGATGGGGCGAAGTGGTTAGGGGCGTCGCGCAGAAATCGCCATCTTTATTTTCGGGTTGCGTGTTTTCGCTGTGCTGTCATCGTAATTTCCCCCCCCCCCCCCAAATTTCTCTAAAAAAAAAATCAAAACCCGGCCCTCTATCTACATACCTGTTTATTGAGAATGTCTCCAACTATTTTGGTCGGGCTTTTTTAAAGTGGATTTTGTTCCCTATAGGAACCGGGCCCTTCTAGTAAATACTACACGATCGCCATGTCCGAGGCCCACGCGATTGGGTCACACTTTTCACAAACAACAATTGTCATTGCCAGCAGTGGTGTTCGAAAGAATACTTATAATCCTTTGCCAGAGGTGTTCGAAAGAATTACTACTAACTATAATCTATAATGTGTCATAGCACAAACCGGACTTACCATTGAAAGAGAAAATTGTAGCATAATCAATGCATCAAACGACCATCAAACGAAGCTAGTAGTGCTGAGAAAATGTGGGGCAAGCATGCCTTCAGCTTTGCATGTTGCATGGAATACCGTTGCATGCGCTGCAGCGCATGCTCCTCTATACGAACGTATACGTATACGTGGCACCTCTATACGAACGTATACGTATACGTGGCACGACAGGTGTAGCGTGAATATCCGACTCCATGAAATGTGGACTCATTGGTAGTCCTGCGCACGCGTGAGTACGATACTGTGCTATTTTAGGATCATTTTGGGAGAGTGACCTGTCACGTACGTGCGAGGGATCAACCAATAATAGGGAAATAGGGGTCCGATTTTCATAGGAGTCGAATTTTCACGTGACACCGGTTCGTACGCAAGATGGCGGCCGGCTCAATGGGGAAAGGAATTCTGGGAAATATGGGGCGAAAATAGCCGGGCCCCGTTCCGCATCCCCCGCAGCCAACAGGCGCGATGGGGACGGGAGACCGGTCGGAGACCGGTCGGGAAAATGGCAGCGCCCCCGAATCATTTTCGCGATTGTAGTATAGAAGACAGGAGACTTCCCCTCAAGTTACTGCATTACACATAACAGTTGTTGCTCATTGTTTTCAAGTCACTGTATTTAAATGTTTTCTTCATAACCACGAGGTGATCTTTAATCAAAGGTGATCTTAATCTGTTCCTTGAGATTTTAACAAGAAATAATGCCTACAGATGTATGACTTGGAAATATTTGTTTCAAGTCTTGCATGGATGTTTGCCTAACTTTTGCAACTAAGTAACTGAAAAAACATATGGAATGTCTGAATGCTTCACAATAGCAGAAACTGGTGTAACCTAGCTACCGGTAGAGGTGTGCAGACACGTACCAGTACCTGGGCCTTTGTGTTTGCAAATCGTCCCCCCCCCCCCCCTCTACTTTATGAGAGTTAACCAATCAGCTAGAACAATTTTTGCCGCGTCGATCGGGCTCATCAATTTCAAAGCTGGCAGCTTTCCAAAACCAAGTCTTTGGCATAGAATATACAAAGAAACTCTACCTACAGGTAGTTTACTACCCTCTCCCTCTCCCCCCCCCCCCAAAAAAAAAACCATACCGGTAGCACCCACATGGAAAATTCTGGCATACATGTATAGCATTTCCGCATTGTCTGATTATAAAGTTTCTTTGTTCCTTGCCTTTCTTACTTTAACATTATCCCCCGGAGCAATCTTGCATAGACTCCATTCCTCATGCCAGATTGACTGTTGTCAAGGGTTTGGGGAAATTCGGGGAACATAAATTGAACAATACAGTAACTACGGTACCGAACCCGGTATGCACACAAAACATTTCTTTACATCAGACTTTATCCCTTAATGTGCTAGAATGTTTGTGCTCCTGATTTGTGTCAACACTCTGCAAGGTCATTTTGGAGTGAAATTCAAAACGTTTGGGGGAAAATTCTTAATGTTTCTGGAAAAGTTTAGTACCGGTACTTTCCTGTTCACGTAGGAGTGAATGGGGTTTCCCATGAGTGGACTAATCTTCAAACTTTTGTTGCCTCAGTACATTGGGTCTACACAATTATGCCAGGAGTATTGTACATGAACATGTACATGTACATGTAGTATGGTGTACCGGTACCATTGAAATATGGTACCATTGAAGTACGGTACCATTGAAGTACAATATGGTGCCCTAAAGCACTTGAGTACAAATGTACAAAGTTAAGAAAATTGGCAGGTTGCCAGACATGAACTGTCAACATTTTGACAGTTGTTGATAGTGTTTTCATTTTTTTTGGAGGAGTTTGACCATATACATGTAACCAGCACATTCGAGAAAATGTTTACTGTTGTATAATTCTGGGATTTGTGGAAACTGTGAGTAATATTGCAAAAACTTTCATTACAAGTACGGTACTTGAACTTGTGGAGTACAATACCCGGTACAACATGGCCCAAGATACCGATACATTGTACATGTAGCAATCCAGGGCAGCTTGTTAATACTTTGAAGTACATACATTTGTGTACATCAGTAACTTTGTCATGCATAGAGTTCAACTACCATAAAGTTGGCCCAAAGTTGGCCTTGACGAACTGATATCTATCAAATAATTGGTCACTGTGGAGATTTGACAGGTCAAGTCATGCCACCAGTGTTGGGAGTTATATTGTAAGAACTTCTAAATATTTCCCCTTGGTCTCTTGAGAATGCTCCAATGTTTGTCTATATAAGGCAACCGTTGTAATGTCATGGTCTAGTGATTAGACTTTAATATATGTGCACACGTTATTTTTCATGCACCTTACACCTTACAGAATACAAGTACGGTAGGCTGGACATGGCTATTACTAATCACTTTCATCACATGACCCATATCTGATGCAGGATGCTGATATGTATACCATATGTACAGAATGTACAACATTCCAAAGATTATCTTTAGAAAGTGAAAGCAAACTATTAACTTTCAACACATCCTGGAAATCCCAGAAAAGTTTGGAATTGTCTGAGCCACCTGCGAAGGTCCTTGGGATTTGAATATAATTGCCCTGGAAAGTCCCCAAAGAGCTAGGACCCAATTCTGCATCTGTTGCATTGCCTACATTGTGTGCAGGGTCCATTTTGTTCAAAGCAGGGGGGGGGGGACACATTCATATTTGAGAACGATTAAAATAATGTACCATACATGTACAGGTACTCTGCAGAGTCCAGTAGGTCATTTTGACTGCACAAACATAGTAAATCGTGACGTAATAAACAGGACTCGTTTATACTACGCTGCATCGAGAGTCCTGTTTATTATCGGGAGTCCTGTTTATTATGTTTTGTTTGCTGCCCCCAACGACGCCTTATACACAAATTGCACATTTGGGTCGAAACAGGACCTGAAAAACAGCTCTCATTTCATGACAGACACAGTAGTCGTTTTTATTTCATCACACCTTAGGCTACCATACATATACCTGAAAAATGACGGAAATGTCTTCGAGCATTCCACAACCTCTTTAATAAAGAAAAAATGTTGTATACAGGTCTCTACAGGTATGTTTGCCAGTGCCACCCCTCCTTTAAAAAAGTGGCCCCATGTATGTTAATTTTGGCCAAAAAAACAAAATACTTCTGCTTCCGCGATTACATGGCATTAAAAAATAGGGTAGGTACTGGTACATGTAGGTAGGGAAATTATTTTTGGCAATTGTTTTATGTTCAATCATTTGGAGGTGTCTGCGTGTAGTCAAGAGTAAAAGGTAGTAATTGATGATTTGGGGGTTGTTTCCTCACCTTTCCCCCCAAAAAATTAGGGTAGGGGCTGTCAAAATAGGGTAAGTAGTAAAAGTACATGTAGGGTAACCTGAAGCAGAACTATTTTTTTTTTGGCCTAAGCTAAATACCGTACATGTACGGTACATGTACATGTACCGTACATTTCTTTTCCTTCTGTGAAAAATACACACATATTTTGGGTTATGGATGTGATTTTTGGGGTAGGAGTTTTTGTTTTGTTTGTAGATTATTTTTTTTACAAACATACACTGACTGATTGGATAGCATTTCCATCGTCACATGGGTGGGGCCCTACGGTCAATGCATGGTTGATTGCTGTGTACACACTGCATACCATACCCCGATCTTGTAACACAGGCCACGAGAAACATGTTGAATTCAGGTTGGGGCGGTTAATTTTGAAGAAATAAAATGATGATTTTATTTTATTTTATTTTTCAGTTTCTCACCCTGCTATCAAGTGAAGTTATAAAATGTGATAATTATTATTTATTATTTAATGTTGAAAGTTCCCTTTTAATAGTGGAATCTTTCAGTTGCCGAGGGTTCTCTTTGCAGTCAACATGCAATAATGTCCTGAACATCTGATATTTCAAGGCCCATAACTTGGCCGTGCAGAGTCAGCTGATCATGTGTACGTGAACAAACACAGGATGTCAAATATCAAATGCACTTCAGTCTTTAGACTTGGAAATCTTTTCAAAAGGTGGCGTGATCTGATGATCATGCAGTCCATAGGGAATTGCTTTGTTTAATCAATATTTATGGGGAAAACAGTTGTACAATGCACCGCATAATGTGTACATGTAAATCGGCCGTTCTACAGGACTTGGCATTATGAAGGTGTTCACAGTTGTTGAAAAGCAACCATTTCCAGATGTGAACAGAACATACTGGTACCAGTATTCTTGAAATATTGGTTTCAGTTATATAATAAATAAGAGAATACCCGGTAGTTTACATGCATGAGAGACACCAGGAATATGCACTACCGGTACAATGTACAAGTAAGCGATACATGAAAGTTTGCAAACCTTGTCATGCATTTCAATGACAGCACAATTATTCTACTTTAATTATTGGTACAGTACATAAAAGGTGAATGCATTAAAACTAACTTATGTAAAGTTTCACAACTATACATGTACCTCATTACATATTCATGAGCGAGAGCCATATTCTCACTTGGCCATTCACTATCTCTACTACTGACTAGTCTGGGTAATGGAAGTTGACAACATAGTTCTCTTGGCTTCACCTTGGGAACTTCCAGTACATGTACTGAACATGTCGTTTGTCAACTTCCAATACCTCGGGGAGCTAATATACCTGTAATAGACTGTTGGCCCTCAACCATGTCATATAGTTTTAATCGGACATGTAATTGGTAGTGATGTACATTGTACATTCAAACTATTGAATTACATGTACTCTTTTAAAGGGAATGTACAACATTTGCTTTTGCTGCAATTTCAGAAATAAATGGATTTGAAGGATTAGTATGTTATAGAAAATATTGTTAAACTGATTTTTTTCACTTTTTGGGCTTGTAGATGCTGGAAAAACCAAGAAAACCAACCATGTTCTTGTAGTCTGGTTCCCTGACCCCACTTAAGATGAAACAGAGCAATTAATACACCATGATTAGGGAATTGCAAAGTCATAGAATCAGTCTAGCACTGGCTTGTACCCCTTCACAGGTGTGTAATCAATTGCAAAGGAAAGTGAGAATAACTAAATATAAAAAATTAGGAATACATGTACATGTAGTTTTTGAAAAAAGCCAGTTTTCTCCAATGCTGGTCGGCCGACCAGCGTTGAAAATGTCAGCACACCAGGAGCCACGATGTTAAAGGATGCTTTAGACTGTCAGTCCCTAACAATCCAGTAAGGTATTTCGTGATAATTTGATCATTTCGTTTGTTGATGTTTGCAAATGTTGTATCTTCCCTTTAAGAGGGATGTACATATTTAACTAAGACAAAGTCATAGTCATACATGTACAAAGTAGACCCATAGACATGCATCGTACAATGTAGATGTACTGGTATTATCTAGCATCAAAATTATTAATGTTGTCCCAATTATATGTTTATGTGTGTTTGCTCTGTCCTATTGTTCAGTACAATCATGTGATCTGACTCTTGAACCTAGTACCAAGCATTATCACAAGTGTGCATTGTATTCAGATGAACTCTTTCAAGCTTTCTTCAATTGACAGAATGACTTGCAGTAATACTTTTAAGAGCTACAGCCACACTGCTAACAGAACTTTTCTTGGAAGATATCAAGCATTTTCACTGTGTTTTTAGGGGGAGACTTGTGATAGTGAGCTACAGTGGATATCAGATTGTCAGTGTGGTTTGTAATTACCAGTAATTACGGCCCAAGAATTGGGAGAGATGTTGTGATTTCATGTTCTCTCAGTATTTTTGCTAACAGATGTCAGTTGTCTAAAAGAACTTGAAATGCAAAAGTATGTGATTGGCATTGTCAACCACCCCCCCCCCCCCCAAAGCACTTGTTACTTAACAGTATTATATAATTCATCTCATCATGTGCTAACAGTAACAGCTGTGACACTTGTTTGCTAAAACCACAAGGCCTCAGGAAATACTATATTGATTATGCTATTGGCATGTCACAGAAAATCCATATTTTAACACATTCCCAAACAAACTGTTTGAATACATGTAGACCCAGCTAGTGGTCTAGTGTGAAAGCACATGTACGTCACATAAGTTAATTCGGCGAAAATTGTATTGCTCTTTACATGTTAGTGTGGAAATTACTAATTACTCAATTTATTAACAAGTGGTTTATTTCTGTCACTTTCTGTCTCCAAAATGTACCCAATCAGGACATTTGGTAATGCTTTGGTCCTTTTACTTTTATGACTAAATATATATAGGCCATTCTTTTCAAATCATGAAATGGAAATTAACTATCAAATCCCACCAATATTCCACCTTCTCCCCCCCCCCCCCCCAGGAAGATTACATCATACATCATAATTGTGAAACAAACACATTGAATAATTTGAGTTGATTAATATTGACTGAATTTTTTTTTTACGGCTTTTTAGAATTGTCTTTGTATTAAGGTTCTACTGGAATTTGCTTTAAACTGAAATAGTACATTTTATGTTTATTCTTTGTTTAAGCGAGTTGAGGTGGATTAGTCTGCACTTTATACATAAATTTATTATTCTAATGGGGCTTACATGTATATCCCAATATTACAGAGTTCATTCTTAAATTGCAACATGCATTTTTCCAGCATGGCCATTTTTCAAAAACTTTGCATAAAAAAAAACGTGTGCATACCAGCAGCATGAACATGTAATACCCCAGCCACCATAATACTGTTTCTAAATACATACTGTAAATAAAAAGAAAAACTTGCTGTTGTGATTTTTTGAACAGCGATCACAGCAGTTATTTCCATCACTAGGTCAAGCGTGACCCTGCTACCAGGAAAAGCTTGCAATTCACTAAGGCCAAGGTCCCCGGACACAACGGAAAGTTTTGTAACTGAACTGACCAATGAGGAGGGCCAGGTCACATTGCAAAGTGGTCACTGCACCAAAGTTACAAGTTCTTGCATGACATGTGACATACATGTATATTGGAGTCAATTGTGTGGTCACTTGCATTGGAAAAACATCTGTACCCCAAGGGCGGATTTGTTTTGGTATAGATATGTATCACTATCAGAATACTTGTGTTTTGGTTTTGTTTTTGTCTTTTGGTTTCAAATTTGATGAACACAAACTGCATACATGGCGGGTGTACTGGTACAAGTTAGGGGGTTGTCTTAATTATTTATATAAAACTAGTAATATGCTGCAGGGCATACCTCTTTCACTCAGATTTGTTTGTTTGCTGTAGGGACAATTGGAAAAGATGGCATAATTATTTCTTGCTGAATATGAGGAGGAATAGCCAGTCACCTTTGACCCCATTTCCACCTGTTCTGACATATTGACAGACAGGGCTGGCTGACCAGCCCATTGCCCTTGAATCAAAGGGCAATCATGGGGCCATCACCCTCCAATCATCAATGTTGATTGGCGTTTATCAGTGGTCCGTGAACTGGGAGTTGGGGGGACTTTACAAGCAATGAGTGTTAATGAAATATACAATGTAGATCTGGTACCATGGTCAATTCAAGGCAGCTGTTTTAATTTTTTGACAGTTTTTGTTGTGGCTTCTCAAAGTACCGGTATGGGTTCATGTCCCCTGATTAAACTGAAAAGGGCCTCCTCCCAGTCCTATACATGTTGTTGCCGTTCTTGTTTCGACTCCCCTCCCCCCCCCCCCAAAAAAATATGTATGCCACTGCCCTGATTCCTTTATTTTGAGCTTCAAAACAACATGCCAGACTTTACAACGTTCAAGCCTAAGTCTCTTGAAAGCCTGCTTTTTTTGTAAATTTCCACAGGTTTCTACATTGAGCACACACAGCTCAGTTGATTTTTCCCACAGCTTTTCAGAGAAACAGGTCATTTGCTCTTGACCACAAATCTGCCAAATCAAACAAGTTGGGGGCTTTTCAGATTTTTGAGGTTGAACCCCCATTCCCCCCTTTTAAACTGTGGAGGACAAATAAGGTACAGGAAGTTAACCCTGTTTGCTTACAAGTGATAAGTGTTGTTGGAGGTTTATTATTGAAGGCACTCAACAGGTTTGAAGGTGTGTTTTTTTAACCAGTAAATTATTATGATGCTAAGATTACATTGTTTGATATGGATGTCAAAAGGACAGTAGTACTGATAACCAAGCCAAACTAAAGAGCTTGGTTATTATCAATGTGTCCACAGATCGAAATCAGGGATGAACAAATCTGAACTTGTTTCGATTTTTAAATTTAAGTCGACCAAATTTATGACTACATGTAGTCTATATTAAATAGACCACGGCGAATATTACACGCGAACAAATTTGCTGATTAATTAGGCAAGACCCCGCCTCTTGACTTCCTAGATTTTGACCAATCAGTGGGCGCTTTCTATAGGCCTATCGGGCCTTCGGTCATTCACCGGTTGCGCATCATAGACATGGATAAAAAAACTGTCACGGCGCACAGCACTCGGTATCATGTTACGCGAATGCGCTCCCGGTTGTTGTTGTGTTACAAAACACTGCATTGGAATTGACCAATCACAGCGTTAGTCCTGATTCAGGAATGAAATGACATCACGATTTAGTAAAGTCAACTCCGATTGGCTGGCGCATGGCTTGCATAAATTTGCATGTCAGGAGATGTCAGACGTTCGACCAGTGATAGGGCACCGTGGATGACAGGTGATACGAGTTCAGACTAATTTATGACAACTTGACACAGAAATCCCCAAAGACGTTTGAAATCATGCCTCAAATTACCTTCAGTATTTTTGAGGGGGCACAGTGGGTTTTCCTTGGAAGTGCTTTTTTTGTCTCACATTGTTAACTTTCACTTTCATAAACCAGCATTGTTGTCCTCCTTGGTTGCTTTTACTTTTACACACATTGCTTGTCATGTGAATGTTGACCTGGATTTAGATTTCAAGGAAAGATGACATTACAGAAATAAAACAAACCACTCTATGATTTTAAAGGGAATATACAATATTTGCCTTTGCTGTAATTTTCAGAAATGGATGGATTGGGGGGTCAGTAATACATGTATTGTTACACTGTCTTGTTTGAAGTTCTGTGTTCGTAGATGCTGGGAAAAAAACAACCAAGAAAAACAGTCATGTTCTTGAAGTTGTAGTCTGGTTCCCTGACCCCACTTAAATTGAAATGGAGCAATTTATAGACATCAGGGAATTGTAAGGTCAGGGAACTTAATACAAAAATACAATTTTCTTGAAAATGACAGCACACCAGGATGCTTTAGACTGTTGTTCACTAACAGTCCAGTAAGGTATTTCATAATATTTTGGTAGTTGTGTTTTTGATGTTTGCAAATGTTGTAATTCCCTTTAAGGAACAATGATCCCTGGCAATTCTTTTGTAGCAAATGTCATTCCCATTTGTGAGCCACAGTTAAAGAGGGGTTTCCTGTACATAGTATGTAAGTTTTCATGTGTATTTAAAACAAAATGTACATGTACAGTTGTCGGGAGTTTAAGTCCTGACCACACCCATTTTTTACCCTTCTTAAAAAGTTCCAAAAAAATTGAATTTGGTCCATTACATGTAGCTCTCAACTTATTCAATTTGATTCTTGCTTGGAGTGCCTAGGACTTATTTTACAATTTGCAAACGAAATACAACTTTTCGGTGGGGAGATGATTGTTTGTAATGCGTAATTTCTTAAACTCCTTCCATAATTATTTCCATATACTTGTACAGTACCTAATACTAGAATGTGTGAACTTCAAGTGCAGTAAACGACAAAATAACTCCTCATTTTAATTTACAATTATATTAAACACTTCAACTTAAACAAAAGCATCTGACTACTGACCAGCCATGAACCAATTGAAAACCAGAACCTTCGACCTGTCTGTCATTGGAAGGCCATCCTATACCCCCTTATAGAACTTCTATCAGCCATAGGGCTAAGCACAGTTATTTATTTGGACTGGCAACCTAACTTTTTTAATATAAATCCCCACGGGATCTAGATTGGCAAAGACCTTGCCCCAAAGACCGATTATCTATGCTTGGGTAGCTTGGCCATAATGCAGTCACATCAGTAGGTGGCAACAGCTGAATTTCCCATCATTTGCTCAGTTTTTTGGAGACGGGGACTACCAGTAACTTCCAGCATTTCTCAACAGGATGTGCTTGATGACGTAAACTAATGTATGGTACAGTTAAATGTGATTTAGAGCAATTCACGGAACTTGGCATTAAGAGTTGCTTAAAGCTTCGTTTGAGGAAAGACATTTCATCTTGGACACATACTGGTATAATATACTGTACATGCCTGCGAGGAGATTTTGAAACTTGAGGAAGTAAGAAAAACCACCCCGTTGGCAACTGCTTTGGCATAGTGTACTTTGATCTACATGTACATGTATGTAGACACAGTTTTATAGGGTCAGCTTTGTCCTGGTGTGTCTCTAAATATGGAGGAGCCAACTTATGCCACAACTTTCTTTTTCCCGGATAAACTTCAAGTGAAATTGAAGGAAATCCCCAAACCAAGGTAGGACAGAGAGCAAGTGAAAGTCTAGTTTAGGTTTAAGATGAAATCATTGAAATCAGTTTTTGTGGTTTTGTTTGAAGAAGGTACTGGTAATTGGGTTTTAGAATAGGTTTTTAAAAGTGATTTCCAATGGAAACATTATGAAACATTATTATTTGATGATAGTGCATGTACTGGTAATTCCGGCCCTAAATTTCTCTCTTAATACCTGTACATGAAGTACCATACACATACATTGTATGTGAACAAATCACTGTACATCATTCAGTAATTCAATTGTTTCAGTGATGGTTACTATATTTATTACATCTGCTAATAACTACAGTGCACGGATGCAAGTGCAATACTACATGTATAGCACATGTAATTTGTACTTGTGGCACCCCATCTTGGTGACCGCTGTGTTCATTGTTTGACTTGATCAATTCATGGGATATGTTCCCAATGCAGGCATTTTTCTTTTATTTCAAATCCACTAAAATTCAGTGGCCTCCAGCCGTTCTCTATTGATGTTGTGAGGATGTGGTTTCAGGAATCAAATTTTCTAGGAAGGATGGTGTCAGTACCCGGTACATGTAAAACAGTCTTCAGACCGTCTGCATGCACATTTGCCATGTACATGTATGTACATGTACATGTATGGCAAATGTACGCAGACGGTCTGAAGATTATGTTTTTGCTTGTGTCTGTCTGCTTGAAATAAGTATCTTAAGATGGCAGGCCTACTAATACATGTACATGTACAATTGTACACGTCACGTATATACATGTATTGCTTTCACAGTACATGTACATGTATGTACCTGTACTTGTACAGGATATACATTTTGTACATGTACATGTACACCATCCACGTGTACATGTGCTTGTACAGGTACCATGTCAGTTAGTCGTGGTGCCTTCCGCTTGCCAGCAGGTGGGCAATCAGAGATCTCCAGCCTTGTCCAGTCGGTTCTGCGCTGCTCTCACACATCCCTCATACATCTCAGCCGCTCCACTCTAAGATGTCTGTTGTCCACTTGTGTCTGGGGCGTCCTCTCTTCCGCTTCCTTCCACCTTTCGAGCTGGCCTCTGATGACTATAGATCGGCTTGGATTGTGTGACCAAAATACTGTAGCTTTCTTTGTTTTTAATTGTCATTCATTACTGTTCTTTTCATGTTTACTTTGTCCAGAACCTCTTCATTTGTGACTTTGTAGGACATTGTCAGCATTTTTCTGTAAAACCCCATTTCTAGTGCTTCCAGTCTTTTGATAGATTCTTGATGTATAGTCCAGGTTTCTGCCGCATACATTGATCAGTTTTGAGATGAAGTAGCATCTCAACAAGTGTTTCCTTAATTTGAGGTTTAACTTTCTGCCTGAAAGTAAGACTTGCCTATTCAAAAAGATTTTGTTCGCTATGCCAATTCTCTTTCTTATCTCTGTTTCACAACGCCCATCTTGCGTGATTGTATGGCCAAGATAAAGGTACCGGTATTTGTCCAGTTGCTCGATGATACATCCGTTGATTTGTACTCAATGTGAAAAACAATATAATGTACAATATATGCACATACATGTACGTACGTTCCCAAATTTTGGGTGACTGAGTATTATTCATTCGTTGTTGCCATTGTTTTTTTGTTTTTTGTTCCCTTTTTCTTTTCGTTGAAAAAGGATGTACCTGTACTGTAAATGTACCACCCAGAACAAAAATATACACCAGGGCAATACCACATCCTATGCAGACAGAGGATTGTGAAGAGGCCTGGGTTGTAAATGACTGTATAGTTTTGTTGAGCCGGAATGGCATGATGTACGAAACGTTGCCAACTCCACATCCTGGATCATATGATGTTGACCTATTTATGGAAACAATAATGTTTGTTATGACTGGCAAAAAAACCAAATATGATTTAACATGTACATGTACAGTGAAACTTTGCAAAGCAAATTAACTGAAAGTCAAAGGCAATATATTTTATAGTTTCACCTTTGATGGTTTACATACTATGTACACCTTGCTGTACTGTGTTGATTATGTCAAAAACAGCTGAAAAAAAGCAAACATTTTTAGAGATTTTTAATGATCAGATTTCAGCAACTGTGATGCTTGCTGGAGATTCTATCAAAAATTTAATCACAAGTAAGGTTACATCAAGGGATGGACAAAAACAACGGATGACACGTGACTTGCTACTGCTCTTGAGATAGAAGGATTTGTGACTGACATGAAATTGACTTATGAGAACTTGACTTCTTTCCTTACCGCATTGTTAATTGACTTGGCTCTCCCCAGAACCAAATTGTTTGCTCGGTCATGCGGAAATCACTAGAGCGTGGAAAATGGACCACAAGTTGAAAACTCACTTTATCTACCCTGATTTTCACTGTCAAGGAGCGACTAAAATCAAATATGTTACGTGTAAAGTTTGTTCCTTGAGCCTTACTCTTTTGTGTGATGTACAAATCAAAGTCGTATGTGCAAAATAAGAAAGTTATGCCTTTTTTTTTTATCTGGTCCCAAGAACATGATGAAACTGCAATTGCCATTTCACCACATCACCAAAAGGCACTCCATACCTCAAATTGTGCGTGGACATACTTCGGAAGCACTTTTCTTACATTTTTGTAAATATCCGAAAACACTCTTTCAGCTGGTATTTATGGGTGGCCAAATGTACCAATATGCTAGCTTGTTAAAAAGCAGTGAATAAATCTGTGTTGAGGGTGTTCTTTGTGTGGTTTCTTGGTCGACTAAAGTCGCCTTTGGTAAGCAGCACGGGCGTAGTTCCTTGTGGACAAAAGTTGCCCATGGTGAGGAAAGGGTTAATACTGCTGCAACCTCCCCTTGACAAGGATGTGACCATAATATTTGAACCGTTACCGAGCTCAGAACTATAATCTGACAGTGCTTTTTATTTTCTCATGTTTGTTTATCTGCAGAAAGAAAGTCAACCCAATCTATGATCGCTATGAGGGTCCCATGGAGAAGATCACCACGAGCAAGGAGGGGTACCAGAGGAGTGGCCCCAAGGCCCCTTCCTCCTCCAAGGGTCAAGGCCGTAGTTTCCCTGTTAGATGTTTGCGTCATCCCATCACCACTGTCTTCATCTTTGTCTTAGTCGCTGTGGTCATCATCGCTGTGGTGCTCATCATGTTAGGCAAAATAGAGACGCCAGGTATGAATGGATTGTGTGTGTATTTGTTTGGTCTTTTGGGTGTATTTGGGGGTCCATCATTTGTCCATTTTTACCTCAACTGAAAAACTGGAACCCATTTTTATTCATTTTTCTTTTAAAAGAAGTTAAAAGAGTTAGATTGGGGAACACCCTTTTAGGGGAGGGGGATTTTTCCAAGTATTCTCATTTTAGGAAACCTAATTACATGTATCTATTCTTACTCCCCCGAAATACTTTGTTTTAAATACTGAATTACAAATTTACAATGTACAGCCCCTGCAATATTCTTTACGTTGAGTGTGACTAACGTTAAGTGGACGGAGTAGCTAACGTTAAACTTAATTTAATTTTTCTCATAAACTGCAGGCAGCTTGATAATAACAATAACATTACTTGACAAGAACAGTCAATTTAGATGTTTCTATTGCCAAATGCTTTTGCCTTTTTTTTACTCTTTTAAACATCAGAGCACACCAGTTTAAGGTTACACTGTAGTTCCAGCGTTCACTTAACGTTAGTTACAGTGTCTACTTATTAGTGAATAAACCCACTTCTCCTCAAGCTTTTTCCGACAATCTGATTTTAATAGTAATAGATTACTTGACAAGACTTACAAGAAGCCCACAATTGCCTTGTTTGATACTTGCAGAAAAATGCACAAGTGGAAAATGGACACCATGTTACTTAAGTTAACTGTCCAAAAATAACAATCTGCCTTGCAGTGAAATATATTAGGCCTGTTATCTTTTCGATGTTGTTTTCCACTTAAACATGTTAAAGGGAGGTTTCTCCCAACAATTTAAGAGAAAACTAACAGCATGCAGCTTTCATCTCACTTCAGACATCTACCGGTAACGTCCCACCTTTGGTTGCCAATATTGTGACCTTACACAAATACCAAGTGTGCGTCTAGGTCATTGGGGTTTACAAGTGTCAGGAGACAGTGAATGTTTACCACAAACCACTTTCCTTTTTGAAAACAATTTGCAGCTTCCAATGGCTCGTCAGACACGCAGGTGCGGCCCAAAGTCACGGATCCCCCTGCCACAACTCCGGGGTCGGATGGCTCAGTCCCTGATGAGTTGCTGAGAATGATACAGCAACAACAAAGCTTGATTTTGGACTTGCAAGCAAGAGTAAGATATTCTCATTAATCTGTCATGTAATGTATACTGCAGAGATGAAACTTTTCCGATTTTAATCGGAAATCCGACTTTTTGAATTTTCCAACGAAATTTCCGATTTTTTTACAGTGTGTCCCACAAAATTTGATTTTATTTCAATCATAATTTCGAAGAAAAGTCGATGAAAAGTCGATGGAAATGGCACATTAAAATCATCGCGAACGTAGTTTTAATCTCTTTCACCAGGCGTTATTAAGTGTTTCAACGGTAGAAACAAAGAGCATAACACTGATGGGAGCCTTCTCCGGCTGGACAAAAGGTTAAACATTGACAGGCGACATGGAAAAATCACTGTGTCGCACGTGCGTGCGAATATATGCAATGGTACCGGTGTACGTACCGCACCGTACCGTCTGCTAGCGGGAACCGGTGGCCTTGTGAACAATCCAGAGGATAAGATCATTATGTTGTGCGATTTTCTGAGGTTTCAGATTTAGTTGTACAAAATGCAATGCTTTAAAAATCGTGATGATTATCTCAAGGATAGCGAAGAGAGCCTTAGCGAAACATTTCACTGGCATTTGTTGGAAGAGAAAGACGATAATGCCTGATTTTTCCCCACGTAAGAATGCAAGTGGAGTAGTGGAGTTGTGTGGTTGAATCATGGACATGATTGAAGCACCATGAACGGTGCCCTTGTCTTTCGGACTTTTCCCTCGACTTTTTCAAGTAAGAAGTGAACTTCTTTATTGATGACTCCATTACTCTAACCGTAATTCAGGCATTTTATGCAATGAAAACACTGACCATTTTTTTTCATCGTAAAATTTTGTTAGAATCGAAACTAAAGCAGGAGTTGGTGTCCGGAAATTGGGCATGAAGTGTATTGTACATGCATGTACATGTGTAACTGCAGCGCGGCCTAGATTTCGGACACGTATTTTGTTCGGCCTATTTTCCGATTTTTTTGCCATATGCGAGTTTCATCTCTGATACAGGGTGGTTAACAAAAAAAGGACACCCACATTTGATAGCAATTTCACCTATTTTTAAAAATTACTTTTAACTGTCGATTAGTAGCTATTAAAGTACTGGCCTTTAAGCAAACGTGACGAAAAAATTGTTGCATTTGCACATTTTGTTGTTGAGCTATGCTAATTTGAACATTTCATGTGCGAAACTTGTTTGTCCACGGAGGTATACATTCCCTTCGCTTGACTGAGCTCAGCTATCGGAGCTTTATTTGAAGGCAAAATATAAGCACACTTCAAACAAGGATTGCTATTTCAAATTCTTGTTCTTTTCGTTGTGTTACTTTAATAGCATCAAAATATAAATGAAGGTACCACCTTTCTCTTAGGCATTGAAATGCTCTCAACACAAAATGCACCAATGCATGCTTGAACATTATCATTTGAAAAAAAACGCGCTAACAATGAAGCCCATCTTAACATTGAAAGGGCATGACATTTGATTATGTTATGTAATGTTATGCAACAATGAACTTAAGCCAACAGCTCATGGAGTAGATGATCTTAACACTGACATGAATAACTGGACAGCTTCAATAAAAGTTACCAGGGCAAAATATATTTTGGTGGGAAGGTTTTTTAATTTGTATGAACTATGAAAACGTCCAATTTACATAGAATAACCCGTGGACAAGACTGATTTTGGTGAGTTGTATTCAAATAAGCATAATATCACTATTTTTGCGACTTTTACTAAGCTTTTTTTCACCATGCATGGTTAAAGGCCTATACTTTACCACTATGTGAAAAAATATATCAAATACGTTCATTAAGTAGGTGAAAATTGCTGTCAAAAGTGGGTGTCCTTTTTTTTAACCAACCTGTACATACCAAGGCAAGGCAAATCTAGTAAGGCTGTTCCCAGTGCGCACAAAATTCCATTCAATGGATTCAGAATGATTATTCACTGGTAGTCTCTTCATGCATGCGGCCTGCACAGTGGGATGGATTTAGCCCATCACAGGGAAGCCATTTTTGATCATGTTCCCTGAATGTATTTTATAAATTGTAGACTGTTGAATGGGATGGTGCCAGACTATTTCTGCGTTCCAAGCCTCACTTTCAATTTTTTTTTCTTAAATGAGGCTTAAAACATTACGGTGTGTTTTAATCACAAAGTTTAAACTAATTAATCATCAGAGCAGACTGGAATTACTTTGTAATGAACTTTATTTCATTGCTTTCATTTCTGTTCGCAAATTCCAGAAATGAAGATTTTACCTCGCTTTCAATTTAATATAGCCGACTCATGAATAAAGCCTATAGTGGAATCCGCTGACCACAATTAGAAGCTTTTACTGTGGTGGTGTCACACTCACGCGTGCATGCTGCATGCGTTCTTAAAGACGAGGCACGCGCGCATTTTGGTATTACTATTGGTCAAGGAGCCTGGAGTGCATGTGTACTACCTGAGCGCGTCTCAGCCTTGCGCTACCGCAGAAAATAGTTACCGCCGGATTTGTCTATTCATTGATCTTACTGGTCATCCTATTTCAAACTCTTGGGCCAATGTGAGACCAAAGCAAGTCTCGTTCACAATTAACAGGCAGTCAGTGAGTGAGTCAGTCAGACACTCAAGCACACAAAGGACTATAGGTTGATCCCTCTCGACCAGCAAAAACAAGAAGTGAAATGAATTGTATGACTTGGTCCAGCAAAACTACCGGTAGAGTGAACTTGTAAACAAATGCAGTTCTGAGATTTATTTAAAATGCTGCTGCTAACTCATGCTAAGTAAGTGTGTATATCATCATACATGTACCGGTATATTGTGTATATTTTCCATGTAGTGTTGTAGAAGAAATTAAATCCAGGGCTGACGGCCACTTAATACAAATGTTGAACTGCTGCCCACAATCTTGTGCACAGATACAGCATATTGCACATAACATTTGTTTATCTTCATGTTTTTCTGTTATTTGTTTACAGATTGGTACACTAGAGACCATGCTTGGTGGGGGAAGTGAAGTCAATGCGTCACTGAGTACCAAAGTAGCCTTGAATACAATAAAGGTTAGTCTGTCTGAATTATCGTTCAGTCAACGGACATTGTACAGTTTGTTGGGTGCATCATGAAGTGACATTTTTGCAAGACTACAATGTGACGGATCGTCCATGAACTATGTGCCCATAATATGTCACTTTGCTGTGGGGCAGGTATCCCAAACACAAGTACATGTACCTTCATGAAATTAGTCAGATGTGTGTTATGAGGCAAATAATGTGGCTGTCCCAACTAAAATGACGTGACTGATTGGATTACTGTTGTTTCGACAGATGGTTGATTTTGCTGGCTGTATGGCAATGAGTTGAGTCTCTTGAGTCGAGTCCCGAGTCTCACAAGTCATTTGGGTCAAGTCCGAGTCTGAAGCTTGAGTCATTTTGTTCACACCTGAGTCTGGGTTACATTTGCACGATATGGATCTGCATGGATGTGGACACACATACTTGTATATGTAAACGATGTGAAAGTGATGTGCTGTCGTGGGAATAGGGAGGGCGCCTTTAATAACAAACACTTCCTGGAGAGTAGTGCTGTATGGTTGGTGTGCTCAACGTTCTTTGCGTTGCTTTGTTGCTTTAACGTTACTTTCAGAAAATGAACATCAGAATTTCGTTTAGAAAAGGTCATTTTTTGAGTCGAGTCCGAGTCACCGAAATTGCGACTCGAGATGGACTCCAGTCCTACAAACATTTCTGTATGGTGCTGTAGATGAATTTCAGTTCTCGCTGCCTATGGCCAGTGTGTTAACTAAAGGGCTAACATGACATAGATGAGTCTCTGGCTTCAGGAAACTTGCTGTGTTCTCTCATTTCACTTCATGCTGTTTTTCTGTTCTATTACCCCCCAGATTGATGGTTTAGAAAGCAGGGTCATTACTCTGGACGGTCCCACGGGAACAGTTGCTTTGCTCCAGGCTACCCAGTCTAATACCATCAATAGTTTGGAGGCCACCAAGGGAAGAGTAAGTGAATGTACATTTTGGTCTTCCGCAGTGATTTTCATTGAAGGGAATATACATCATTTGCTTTTGCTGTAATTTTCAGAAATGGATGGAATTGGGGGGTTGGAAATATATAGCAAATATAGTTACACTGACTTTTTTGAGGTTTTGGGTTCAAAAATGCTTTAAAAACCAAGAAAAACAATCATTTTCCTGTAGTCTGGTTCCCTGACTCCATTGAAGAAGAAACAGAACAGTTTACATACATTGGGGAATTGTAAGGTCAGGGAACCAGTCTATCTGGCTTGTACCCGTTCATAGTGTGTGTAATCGATTGAAAACAAGTGCGATGGTCAATTGGGGCCAGTATTTGAAAAAAAAGCCAGTTTTTTCCAACGCTGATCGGCCGATCAGCGTTGGAAATTGATACAAAAATAACACTTTTTTTGAAAATGACTATATACCAGGTGCCATGATTTTACAGGATGCTTTACACTGTCATTCACTAACAGTCCAGCAAGGTATTTCAAAATGATTTGGTAGTTTTATTTTTTGATGTTTGCAAATGTTGTATTTTCCCTTTAACCTCAACCCTCCAAAATCTGTCATATCCCCGTGGAGGTTTGGAAGATTTGATGATTTGATTAAATGGCCCATGGAAGTATGAAGCACAAGGAATGTGTCATTTGGGGCCCCTACAGGGTAGTAGATTTTGGAAGATTCAAGGAGGTTTCTACCAAAGAAGCCCCAAAAGTTAACTGCAATTCTTCATGCCAATAGAAAGGATATCAGTTGATGATTTAATCAGGCAACTTGGATTAATTACATGTAAATATCCCAGTGAGCATCAATAGGTGCCCTTTCCAAGTTTAAAAAAATTAGCTGCTTAACTTTTTATGTGATTGCCTGCATCATGTTCACCTTAGATTCATCCTTTGGTATAGGAATGTGTGCTATTTTGGGGGCGTGTTTTGCGAAACAAACTTGAAGGCGGACAATTGTGACATCTTAACATGCAGAATTCAACACAGCATTTTATTTGACTGTGTTTTAATTTTTCCTTGGTACACAGACAACCTCTTTAGAAAATAGCACCAGGCAGCTAGACATACAGGTAAGTTGCATGTCGTGTAGTTTAAAACCGTTTTTGCATTTTTAGTCTGTTTAGTGTCCTTTGCATATTTGGGCCTATTCAAACCTGTAGGCCTCACTGTGCAAGGGAGACAAAATGGACTGAAAATATCCATGCGGAAAGTGGCTTAAGATGAGGATATGTATAACAACGAAGCCACACGGCTTCAAATGTAAACAATAGGGTGCATGGCTGTTGTTGAGTTGTGTCTAAAGCACAGACATAACTAGACTTGTTGACAAGTCGTTAGATAGTCGTATTTGTCTGTGAACTTCAGTTGAACTCTATCGGCGCGGCTGGTATAAGACCAGTACGTAATCGGCCGGATTGCGACATATCTAACGATTTGATGATGACATTCTCGCATCGTTGTTCCTACATGTATGCAAGCAGCGCAATACATAGGCAGTGCATTTTTGGGGTGAGATCCAATCGCGCACCGCTATGAAAAAGAGGACTCATTCATTCCGTTACATGGTGAATTCTTCTCAATACGTCAGGGACATGTTTGCAGATCTGGTGACATTTTAACGACCAGTTCACTCAGCTTGGTCAATTGTGTATAGAAATAAAATGTATTTATTGTGATATACATGTAGTTGATTTATTTGAGTCGTGTATGCCCAATAATGAACTTTGTATTGTTACACATCACAAAGTAAAAACCCTCGGAGCAATGAGAATGATCTGCCGTTGCGGCTTAAAACATGTTCTGGAATTTGAACCAATCAGAGTGCTCACATAGAATTCGCTAGCGATTCAAAATACACCCATATGTTGTGTACAAAATTGAAAACGTATTCGCCAAGTCAGTAATTGAACATCAGTAGTGAGCATCTTTTGGTCTGGGAACCAGACTACGCGCATTGCAGCGATATTTTGCGTGCGTGGAGCCAGTAACCGGTACCGTACAATTAGCAACTAGGCACCAAGTCTAAGACATAAGCAGACCCAACATATTGTTACCAGTTTAAAAACTATCATTAAATCTATTCCCCAAAATGTTTCCGGCTGAATTTGATGGATTAAGGAAAGTTCAATCCAGCCACTCCTCCTCTACATATGTACATGTACAAAAACACTTTAGTCCCTTTACCGCCCCAAAGCGCCCTGCCAATTACTCACTGTAGCGTCTGAAGCCGCCCAAGCACTCTGTGGTGTTTTGGATTCATCAGTGATTTAACATATCGTAATACAATTTAGTACAGGTGCTGTAATTGGCTAGGCTTGATTTCCCTTCACCCATCAGTTCCTACCTGCTGCTCCCTACAGGTATACAGCCTGAAACCAGTATTCATCACCAGTATTTCAATCATGTTTTCATTTGCATTTTTCCCCAAACTTTAGATGAGGAGCCTTACGGCCTTGGTTGCTGGACAGGGCATGCGCATCACTACCAATGAGAACACAAACACAGGACAAAGCACAGCTGTAAGTAACTTCTGTTTGAAATTCAAACCTTCTCTGTCAATGTCTAAAGTAATTAGCTTTAAAAAAAGAAGACACTTAAAAACAAAAAAAGTCAGCTGCAAATTGTTGATAGAATCCCTAAATGTCTTAACCATAAATGTCTTAACCTAAATGTATAACCATAGTTTGTTACTATACCTCATATATATTCATGATCGAAAGCCGAATTCTCAGGCCATTTGCAATCACGTGCCATGCTATTTTTGCTGTTTACCAAGCACGCACGCGACCATTCATGCACAAGGTACATACGCGTGTGAAGTAGACTGACGCATGCGCTTTACGAAGCAATCGTGGAACTGTTGCTCGGGTAAAGTACTCACACGCGAACATCGTCCTAGCTACACACGAAAAGATGATTGCACACGTAAATGTTAATTAGCGTTTTCCGAGCTCAATGATGCCGAACTGGCGAGTATTGTGGACAAAAAAGATGCGTTCTGTACTAAAAAAAAATGTCCACAAACAACTGTATTGACAACAGTAGTAACTGTATTGCAAACGAACTGAAATTTTCTGAGGTTGAGCAAATAATATTCTTCTGGTGAGCTGGACAAGTTTTTTAGATTTTAGGCCCGCGAGGTGCATACTGCAACGGGAAAATTGGCAACTGAATATGTATGAGGCATTGTAAAACAAATATACAATGGAACATGGTTTATTTCGGGTGGACAGTCGATACGTTGACAACCTAGCGAATATCGACTGTCCACCCTCAAACCATGTTATATTTGTATGCTGTAGTGGTTTCACCAAACTTTCTCATTGCTCTCTGTTTTGTTGGTACGTGCAACAGATCAGCACTGCGGAGCAAGAAATATCCAACCTCCGGCAAAAGTTTGACCTGGACCTGTCACAGGTGAACCGCACCATTTACGGCGAGCTGGACACCATCAGCAAGATGCAAGGCCCTCGGGGGTTGAACGGGACGGACGGGGCGCCGGGACAGCAAGGCCCACCAGGCCAGCCGGGGGCAGGAGACCTCTCCATGTGTGATCACCAGGAATTCTCTACCTCAACTGACACTTCTGTAGGTGCCACCTTCAGCCGGCTGGTCACTACACCATCGGTACGTGATCTATTGGGACCTTAACATTTACTAGTTCCTGTGTCCTTTACCCACCACCTCCCCCCCCCCTTGCAATTAGGTGATCTTGCCGGCAAAATCATCCACCTGTCAGCAAATTCTGTGTTTGCCAACAAATATGCTTGTGCTCTATTGTACTGTGCATTTGTTATGTTAAGTGATGCGCCCCGTCGTTCAAGGGAGTTCAAGTGTACATCACAAAACGTGCACACGCACCATGACTGTGCTACTGTATTGATGCAAACAGGAATGTGTGCAGAATGGGAACGGGAAGAATATGAAGAATAGGGGCGTTCCTTCCCGTTCGGACGCATCAGGACGGGAAAAATGTTTTTGGTCTTGTCCCTAACACAAGTTTCAGTCTGGAGTACCAGTTTTGCGATGAACTGAATGGTGTAAGAAGTGACTCGGGTCCACCCTAGTACATTTTGGTTTTCAAATGGGCAAACTTTATGCACAAATTTCCTGTTGACAAGATGCTGGAAATTCAAATCTTAAGAAAGATTTGGCGTTATTCGACTCTGGAACACCAGCCTCAAAGGGGGTATCTGTAAAAGAAATGTGCTTCTGAGAAGAAAGTTAAAATTTACCATAGTCCGTGCTTCTTTCTCCTCTTTTTGTGCTTAGGATAAGATCATCACTGGAGTAGCGTGTGCAACCACTGGTGGAACTTTAGCCAACTTGATGGTGGACACAACAGGCTCAGCCATCACTTATCGTTGTAGGTGTTCGGGAGATGATGGCAGTGCACAAAGAGTTTGCTATATTCACTACTGGCAGTGCCCAAAGACAAGCTAGACAAGAACAAGACTTTTTTTTATGGGGTAAAAATGTATATATTTTTAAGCAATTTTTATATGATGTTTTTTTCTTTAAAAAGTAATTTTATAATAAAATTTTAATCTGAATCGAATGAATTGAAGAATTTAAGTCAAGTTTCATCCTGTAGGGAAAAAAAAACAGAGGAAAAAAAAAAAAAAAAAAAAATACCAAAAAAAACACGATAGGTGTTGTAGCTTTTTGATACCCAAGCTGCACTTACGCAGCAGTGCAGGCATCATGTACAGTAGCATTAATAGATTTTCAGTTTAGTGTTGTACATGTATTGTATCTATCACTTGTCATCGGACAGTTCACTGGACGGGTTAATGTTATACATGTAATCTCCCCAGCACAGTACTTAGGAAGTCTTAGGTTTATCCTGTAAGTTTAAGCAAGCTTTTTTTGTTGTACCTGCATGTTGTGTCACTCCTTTTTCCCCGAGTCTGACATTTATACGCTGACGAAGGGTGACATCACCTCCTCCCCAGGTCATGCGCATTCCTTAAAGATATAGTCCATCATTTGTAAGTTGTGCATTTTGTTCGTTTGAAGCAACAAAAGTGCTCAAAATCTAAAGAAGGGTACTGAACAACTAACCTGATGAAGTTTCAGCTCAGCTTCAGCTGTATATTCCGAGACTAAAAACAGCATTCTAGGATCTCAATTTCAAATCAAAAGTTGCTGAATCATGTTTTGAACTGGGCCTGAATTCAGTGTCCGAGACACATTCTGCGCACTGATCCAACGAATTATAGCAACCGCGCGTGCGTGTGCGTCGTGCCAATGCTTGCGCGCGCAATTCGCCGAATAACAAAACGAACTACTAATTTAAATTTCCTACGATGCGTCTTACAAAGCACCGTTGGAAAGGCCTTCTTTCATTGATTACTTCAAAATGACAGCTTGCCAGAAAGAATAATTTCACAGGGAGTTTAGTCCCCTTACTATCTTTCAACCAAGTATGTTTTTTCAACAATAATTATACCAGTTTCTTTTCGTATAGCTGCAAATAATGGACTGTAGCTTTAATGACACATTACATGCACATTCAACACACATGGTCACAATATTATACCCTACTTGTCACCGCACCATTACAATGGCAGTCGCACGTATTTTGCTTCCCAGACGACTGTGTTCATGTTGGCCACTAGCAGTTTGCTTGAACTGATAACCATGGTTGCACTGGAATGACCTCCGAGTGAAGTCACGCCTTCGGCAGCATATATAGACCACCTTGCAAGCTATCACGGAGGCCCCTGTCAATGGCAAAAGCACTGTGTAAGCTATTGCTCAGGCAATCCGACACAGGGCAGTTGCTTTGTGCAATCTCCATTGAAGGGGGCTTTGTGGGTGTACATGTACAGTGATCACGTACCCTGATTGGTCCATACTAACATGTAACATGGGGCAGCAGGAATGAACCTCTATGCACTGACGCTTGTTGAGTTACTGGTCAAAAAGGTATACTGGAAAATTTCCCATTACAGTTTCCGAGTCTATGTCCTGCTGCAAAGATTTGTTCATTTGTCATTCACTCGTTTTCTCCCGCTAATTCAAAGTACTCGCTCAACAAACCACATTCTTCGCACACCAGCAAAATTGGGTCGAGCCCATTGAAGTAACTTTGTGAATTTTTTTGTTCACAAGTCCTAAGCTGCACAGTACTTATAAAGTTACGCTGGTGAATGGCAAAATCCAAATATCAAAGGTTGGGATGTCAGTTATATGTAAGCTGGCTCTACAGTACTGGTGCCATTTAACAAGGATTCGGTTTTGGGGGAATCTACCATAGTTACTGACCCTGTGCACTAGTACCCCGTCATCACTGGTAATACAAAGGGAGAGTCGGGGAAGACCACTGCAGGGACTCTTGAACGCATTGCGTAAGACGTCTGATGCTCACGCGAAGACAGCACAGGAGTGTGCTCATCCAGAATCGAATTTGTTGTGCGTACTTCGCACCATACGTGCTCAAACCAGTGCACGCATGCGGTGTGTCACAGCGACCGGGCTGTCAAAAGAGGTCACAAAATACTGTTTATCCACAGAGTCCATACATGTATTTTACCTTGTCTCTATTTTCCTGATTTAACCCCTTGTCACTGGGTTTTTATGCCTCACTGCCCAGTAGCCTCTGGGCAGTAGCAGTAGTAGGGGCACTGCACAGTAGCAGCTGCCCACAGACGGCATATGTCGGCATACTACTGGTCTGCGGCTATAGAGTACCAAAGTCTGACGTCATTTTGAACCGGGAAGTGTAGTGCATGAGTGGAGTGTAGTGAACGAATGGAGTGTGTGCGCACATGTTGGTTTACGGGCTGAATCACACGCTAATGTCTTTTACACACACAATTGTGCACGTGATGTATTCACTCTGGTACTCTATAGCTTTCAGTCAGTGAGAAGGGGTTAAGTAAAGTTGTGTACATAATATTCAACTGTAAATAAATGACTACCACTTAACATTATGTTGGGAGACATGCAAACCCAAAGATGCACAATTTGCAATGATACTTATAAGCAAAGCTGCCAGATTTATTTGGAAATGATTAGAGCATTTATATTGCCCTTAAATGGTTGCAATTTTGATTTTTATGATTTTGAAATCACTGCCATGCTTAATAGTGATCATGTTTTCCTGTCTGAGAACGGGAGCTTGATATTTTAAGTTCAGTTTGTTGTGCTTTCAGCAATTGTTTTGTAGGCGGCTACATAATTTTAGCATTTAATAGTTGTAAATAAGATACAAAATTCTCCAATATGTGCTTGTATCAAGCAGAAAATAGAGATTTGCCAGCAAACTACACAGATTTAACAAAAGTACTTATAACTGTTCTCTTTAAGAAGGCAAAGTACTTCTTCAAAAATTGGGTAATGAGGTTATTACCTCTTTGCATGTATGGTGTTTTATGCTTTTGACCGCAGTACTCAGAATAATAACAAATTAAATGTAACCAAGAATTTTTGTTGTACTGGAAAGTTCACATGTACTTCATTTGAAATGTTTTTATTGTTTTTCCAACTCAGATGTGTGTTGCTGTACCTTGCAAAGAACAGAGTTGCTAACATGCCAATCACAAACCATCCAGTTTTAAGTCAAGTGACAAGCTTTTCCAATGAACTAGGACAAATGGCATTCCTTTGCATTGTCTATACGTGGTTACTTGTGTCATGCCTTGTGCATTAACTTCTGATTAACAACTCTGGCATATCTCATATACCTTGCCTGATCACAGTCTTAATGGCAGTTGGTCTTTACTCTCGTACAACTTTTTACCTTTTAAATGGTGCGACCAATCTTTTATTCTGTGCCTTGTACAATATTGTAACTATATCAGTAATACAGAAAGCCAAATATCGGAACGGGTGTACACAGTCGGTTACTCCAATATCCGTATGTAAAACTGCTGTAATTAATTATGCAAAGATTGCCATTGTTTTGTTTTGTATGTGTATTGGAAATGAACTAGTTAGGATGTGTACTCAGTCCTGTCACAGTTTTAGTGTAGCTCAATATCATAGTTGAATCTACAAGTAGAATAACCGTCTTTCTGGTACAGATGTACGTGTACGTTGTATGCGAGACACAGATTGAAATTGTAAGATAGTAAAAGATGTGGCTTTTTGCGCTGTAATTAGCAGGGAAATGCTTGGGCTAAAAGGGTTAGCAGTCTTGGAACTATCTTTTTACTTTGACTTGCAAGCACTTCCAGCCAAGCTTACTAAATGGTGACTCATACTCCGTGCAGAATTTAATGCAACTGCAGATTCGTGACATCATTGGGCGACTTCACTCTGTAAATTCACAGAAGTTGAACATTTGTCAATGCCAGTGGATTTTGTTTGAGAATTTTTTGTGATATCATATTTCTCTCACATTCACATTTCCACAAAGTATGAACAGTTTTTAACCTGAATAAATAGGCTATTAAAAGTCATCCAATCAGATGACGTGGTTTTATTCAGGTGTTATATAAAACAAATAATGAATGTTTCATGTTCGTGCAATGGAAAGAATAATTTCATTCGGTGACGGATGAAATGTTCTATTCCACTCGGCTTCGCCTCATGGAATGAAACATTTCATCTGTCACCTCACGAAATTATTCTTACCATTGCACTCACAAACATTCATTATTTGTATACTATAACAGGTAGACAATGGCTGTTGATTATTGCGCCCTCTTTTAAATAGAACTGCCCCTACCACATACCGAGGGCACGTATTCCCTAGTGTGCTGTACAGAACAATAGGATGATGCTAAATAAGAGGAATGTACATAATTATGTTAGTATGCAATCCATATTGCCACGACTTTCTTAACTTATCCGAGTCCCGACATGATCACGAGAGGTTGCAAGTTAATGAACTGAACATTTCACTGGGTTGGGTCAGTTCAGAAGGAAGGAAATGTCACTAGGCGTGCCAAGAAGCGCATTTGGGTTGTTTGATATAATTCTCTTTGTAACATGAAACATGTTGGCAGCATGTTCCAAGTGTTATGTCTGTGATGAAGGATTTCCTAAACAAGTGTCTTTGTAACTATGTACTTCAAAATTCTGTCCTGTGTGTCCTATACAGGATTAGACATTGGGTTAGTTTGTGGAATGCTATTCGTAATTTTTACCAAATGCGATGCTTCTGAAATATCCCTACTTTTTGCCAATGACGATCGGAGTCAATGTTCTTTTTATTGGCGTGCTCAGCACACAGATTTGCTACGAATGGAGACCACATGCTTGGAAAAGCACAGAAAAAGAGAGAAAGAAAACCAACCAAACAAACATGCTACCAGCCAGTGTCTCGCTGTGATTCTTGCTTGTGACTGGTAATCAACTTTTTTTTTAATAAGCACATACTGCCGAGCAATATTTGCTGTGTAGCAGTTCTGTGTAACTGGGTCCAGGAGTTTCAAAGTACACAATCCTCACATGTTATGTCAGGGAAGATCAGGGATATCCGAGTTTAGTTCATTGCTGTATCAATTTTCTATAACTTGTGAAAAGTTGAGTTGTGTCGCCCTTTTACATAATGGTAACTGAAGCATGACAATACATGTAACTCTAAAATATAAATTTTGCATTTTCTCATGTAGCATTTTGTATTCATAAAACGATATTAATGTAATACAATACAATAAATATATATATTTTTACACCTTAAAATATTTGTTTTGAAACGTTATTGTGAAATATCTTATGCACTTAAGAACGATGATTTTTTTTTAAAAATAAAATGTCATTGTATTTGCAAATTCGATGGTGATTTAGCTCAGAAAATAAGATGTTGGTATTTTTCATTTGCTTTCAATGTGGTACAAACATGTGCTAAGTGAAACAAGTACTTTTTTATTAAGTACATGTATAAGACTTTTGTGAGAGACTGCAGTACTTAAGGTATGTTTATTTGATTTAATGGTGTTTTTTTTTCAGTAGAATCTCTTTTTGGGTGCAATTTCTAAATAACACTACAAAAAAGTTGCATTGAAAGCAAATATGCAAATGTTTCTTACCAGAAAAAAGTAACGAATGCCATTTGAATATTTTTACCATGCCAGATGTATCATATTGTTTGCTGTATGTCACTTCAAAATAACATGATGTAACTTCAACTTTCATGTATTTTGTTTGTTTATTTTTCCCTTTTTAAAAGATTGTGTCAGAAAGTTTAAACAGCCAAGATAAGTGTCCAACTTTCATGCTTGATCATGTACTACAATGTAAATAAAATAAACTTGGAAGGAATATAACAATTTTAGAGTTTTGTTATTTCATCTTTCTAATTTATGTTGTACACTGTACCAATAAATCAGTTAATAATAATAGTTAAACCGCCATATTTAGGGAACAAAAGTCCTACACTTTCAATATTTGAAGTTATAGTTCAGCAGTTTTGGATATCACCCAGATCAGGAGAGCCTTTATGATTTATATAGAAAATAATTATACTGTGGAAGTCCGATATTTTGAGACACATTTATAGGACTATCCCAGGCCTAGAACAGTACGGTGACAGTACATGTATTGTTTACGTCACTTAACATGCGCGGCCCCCTAATTACGAGGTCCTAAAATATTTCTGTTCATAAATCTTGAGTTTACCTACCCGTTACAAAGTTAGCAAGCTAGCAGAGAAATTTATTTTGGTGTGATTTTCCAATTTCATTTCGAAGGAGACAGTGAATCCTTTAAAAATGCCCCCCCCCCCCCATGAAAGGGTGTCAGGTCAACTCGCCCCCTATATTTTTGTTCTCCTTTCGGGGAAAGGCAGGGTTTTAAGAAATCATCCTGCAGGGCTATATAGTCTTTAATCAACTTGAACGTTACGGGGAAAATATCAGACTTTATTCAGGGGATGTTTTGGTAAAACATTAACTATGAAAAAAAAGTTGAGATCTTTATAAAAACCACTTCCCGCATACCGCGATAATATAGTCCACCTCCGTTCGCACACTCCGAGCATGTCTATTTTCACAGGCATCGTACACGGAATAAACCACACCGCTGTCGGATTTTTTATATCAATTTGAAAAGGAAGAGTACTACACAAAAGACAGGACAATTCGGGAATGTTAGAGGGCAATCTGTAATCCGAACGAGAAACGTGATAAGTACCGCGATAATACGGCGTTCCATCCTATTATGTCACAGATTATTTAATTCGTTATTACGGATTATTAATTCGTTATTACGGATTATTTAATTCGTTATTACGGATTATTAATTCGTTATTACGGATTACTAATTCGTTATTACGGATTATTAATTCGTTATAAATGATTATTCATTCGTTATTACGGATTATTAATTCGTTATTACGGATGATTAATTCGTTATTACGCATTATTAATTCGTTATTACGGATCATTATTAATTCGTTATTACGGATTACATTTTTTTTCCAAGAGGGGGAAAAACATATTTCTCAACATAATTGTTTAGAGGGGACAGGGACATTCCCCCCTCCAACCCATTAAATTTACAGCAATATTACATCGCGCCTCTTTTTCTTTCCTTTTTTTCTCTTTGTTTTCCTTTCGGGGGGGGGGGGGGGCAAAACTTAAGACCGGCCATTCTGTGATCAGGGTCGATGATATTTGTTCCCGAAATTTTGCATTTTGATTAAACCCTATCCAGCTATCAGTGCATTACTGATCACGTATGTGTGAGTACAAGATTTATTTCGTAATAACGAATTAATAATCCGTAATAACGGTAATAACGAATTAATAATCCGTTAAAACGAATTAATAATCCGTAATAGCGAATTAATAATCCGTAATAACGAATTAATAACCCGTTATAACGAATTAATAATCCGTAATAACAAATTAAATAATCCGTCATAACGAATTAATAATCCGTAATAACGAATTAATTAATCCGTAATAACGAATTAATATTCCGTAATAACGAATTAAATAATCCGTAATAACGAATTAAATAATCCGTAATAACGAATTAAATAATCCGTAATAACGAATTAAATAATCCGTAATAACGAATTAATAATCCGTAATAACGAATTAAATAATCCGTAATAACAAATTAATAATCCGAATTAATAATAAGATGCATTTTGTCAACGCCGCATTTCCTGGTCGCACTACTACACTACTGTGTTAGTGTTACTGTCAGTGTTACTAGGAAACACGTCATGGTCTACTGTCGGTCGAGATAACAGAGTGAAGCATAAACCCTTCTTGCCTCAAAATTCTAGTCGAAATGCTCTGAACCAGTTCCATTTACACTTATATATAAGTAGTGAAGCCCGTCTAACCAGGTAATTCTGCCCGTTTTTGACGGGCTCTCGACCAATCAGAAAGCCGGATTTGGCCCCACGTGACCCTCATTAGCATAAAATGAGCAACGGGAATCTACCATTCAGCACGGGGGAGTGTGACTGGCGGAGGGGCTTGCGTAAATGCAAATAATTAAAGGAACGTACCATTGTTTGTTGTGTGGGATTATTTATATAGTATACGTATACAGTAAATACCCATGATGTGGCTTGTAATTAATTTAATCATATTAATGAACAAAATCAAAGAACGTATTTTCGTATTGTAGGATTTTATGTATGATTGTAGGCCCCTATGTACTGGATACAAGCTTGCTCCATGATACAAGTACACCATATTTAAAGGGAAAGTAAAAATTGAAATAATGCGTGTCCGCATAATACATAAAGATACTCATTGTACGCCTAATGAGATACTTGTAATAGTAAACAAACCAAAAAATGAATGAAACATACAATGCGATATTAATACATAAAATACCCAGCAACTATTTACGTATAAGTGATGCATCCCAATACTTCCTTTTCAACACATTTACAACGTTGACTCTCGTGCATTTTGTACAGCCACGGAGGAAGAAATCAACTGAACTAAGCCTAGGCAAGAAATGTTTGTTATAATTTTGCCTGTCACGTTTATTGTGACGTTTGAACCAAGAGTGTGTACGTGCTATATACTACATAATAGTCAACATTATTTGAATTCAATAGCGCGATCAATTGTAAAAAAATCACACACATGTACTTTTATAGAGTACGTGTTGACAGTTCGTTTTATCTCTGCGAATATTACATTGTAAAAATTATGTTAAAACCAAGAAGCCCTCTGTTTTTCATTGTACATGTACATGTATAACCAAAAAAGAAACAACAACAAAAAAACGTTAAAAAAAAACAACCAAAATAATACGCATTTGACAAAATTATTTTGTTCAAAACATTTATTTCATAACCGTGCAAATTGGAGTACTCAACAGCAATACGTATCAAATTTAACTACGTGTTAATAATCAGTTTAATCAAAGCATTATAACTTTACAAATTTCCGAATTTTTTTCGTGTAAAAAGAGGACTACAGCAAGCCAAATTCATAAGCACACTACATTGACTTGAAGTCAAACACAATTCAAATACATGTACACGCACGTCTCAGTTGCGGCTTATCAAACAACTATCGTTCAAAGTGGACGTCATTGTGGGAAGTATGAGAGGTCCAGGTGTGAAGCAAACGTTAACTGTAACGTAATTCTTAAGACCTATTTGACCAACTTCATAAAACGTCTATTTTCAGACGTATACAATCGAAATATCATAACAACAAATACCATCGTACAAATTATTTTTTGTATCTGATGCGAATCCGTATACACATACATGTTCGTACATGTATTCATCTTAAATATTATTTCACCTCCGTGTTTATATAGATACAATGAGCAAAGCGTAGGATTATATTACATTGTATATTGGAGCAAATATAATAGGAAGGTTTTATGAACCAATCTACCTTTAAAAACAAAAAATAAGTATCAGAAAAACAACAAAAGGATGTACATGTACTCTGCCAATTCACACGTTATTTTCTAGCCTACATATGAAACAATTATGTGAAAGTCTACAGAATAAACAAAGTGTATCAACGAATAATTATAGAAAAATCCGTCTGGTTTTATTTTGGCTGAGAAATTATTAAATCGTTCGCATTTAAGTCGACTTTTCGATTCAGAACTGAACCCCATTGGGGTATTTCATGACATACAATGTGAACAGTTTATTAATATCCGTAAGGTATGGTGTCGTAATTCTCCAAGGGTACACGTTTAGTGTAAACAACCTGGTAATGTTTCTTCGCTTCTTTGGTTTCAATGTTTATGGTTTTCTTGTTTCGCGATATTTTGTACGGATCTGTCACCTGTACTCTCTTTGGACCCTCATTGCGTACCATTTGGGACACGGTGTCAAAATTAACAAGGAACTGGTTCCTATAATTCAAGGTAATACCTCGCACCTTACAGTGAGTCAGGTAACCGCCCTTGTCTGGCCGGGCTAATTTGTAAGCATAATTTTTGGGCCCACCCGATACAAATGAAACAATGTGATTGTCCGATTCTAATTCGTTCGTTAGTTCCCCAAGAAAGTCACCAGTTTCGGGCTCCCATTCACCATCACGACTGACGTATATTACACTGTCGGTGTCATAATACAATACTCGCTGGTCGAGTTTCTCCAACACTTCGTACAGTTTAAGACGAGCCTGGCAGGTCGTGTATGCGGCCAATATCACATTGGTCCTTCCTGATGACTCCACGAACTCTCCTGTGTTTTGCCACTGGACCTCCACCATCTCGTCATTGACAAAGTTCACGCCCTGTATCTCAAGACCATCGCGTGTCATCATGTCCAAGTATTCGGTAGGGTCCTTCACGTACGTAGTCTTGCTCATGTTGGGCCTCTGACCAAACTTGCCCCAGAAACTAAAAGAATGGAGGGGGAAAAAAGAAAAAAATCATTAGTAACAACTGGTTGTATATCAGGACAAAAAAAAAAAAACCCAAAACATTGTTATAAGTTTACATTGATGTGACCACATGACTTTTGTGTTCAACCTGATATTCAATATATATGGGGCAAGCCCACTCTTAAAAGTAAGAGTGTTACCGTTTTGTGTAAATAATAGCTGCGCTTGTTCGTGCATGGACTATGTGTTGCCATAATTACAACGATAATCGATTCTCACATTTCTTAATGATTCAAAAGCTCTTCCGGAAATTTAAAAAACCTTCTTTTTTTTATACTCAAATGTGCACTCTGTATATCTGTTTGAAGGTTAACATTTTGTTTTCCCTTAAATTATTTAATAAAGCAATTGTTTTCAGGGGGAGTTCGAACAAATTGAAATGAGATACACCTTGGATTGTTGTTCGTGACAAAATAAATAATGTTATGGAAGGTTGAGAGGTGTCGCCAGAAAAGTAAAGTATTCTACGCAAACGAATGAACATCGTGGTAAAATGTGCATGAGTAAAAATAATACATGTATATGTCTCGCCTACCTGTTAAGCATGAGTTTGGCAATGGCCCTCAGTCCCGGGTTTTTCTTGATCTTGTCCCACTCTAGATGAATTCCTTCTTTGTCCAAATATTGCTGAATGTACTGGTGCTTTTGTTCGTCGCTCTGACACCAGCTCGGCCAATCACTGGCTTCTTGCTTCAGCTCTGGTCACTCAAGGTAATGTTAAGGTAAACAGCTGCAGGCATACTTCAGTACACTTCTACATTCCTGCAATTGTAGTTCAATAATGACTCTAACAAAATGATTGAAATAAATGTCTCACAGTATACCTCAATATACTCTTGGCGATTTTGGCCATTCACTATCTTCCAGGCAAAGGAAGTCGGGTCCATTGAGCCATCGCTTGTTAGTAAGCAGCTCCTCAGCTGTTTGTCCTCTTGTAACATCATCGGCAGGATTAAGCCTAGATTCAACATGATACCGTTGACTTGGTGACGACCCTTTGTTGATAACTGCAACTCTATTTGCCATGAAAGTAAAAAACTGTCGCTCCTCATTCTTCCCATACTGCAGTACTATGGTGCTGTCCGTCCAAAATACTGAATCCTCTAATGGCACATCTAACTCTCTACGAACCATAGCATCACGTTTGACGGACTGTCGCACCCATCAATTCCAGCCTGGGTATGGTCATCTTTTTAAGGGGGCTAGATGTGACTTGGCCAAAAGAAGGCAAGACCGATTGTCGCCTTCCAAGTTTGTCATACGCAAGTAGGTTGTCGCTCCGTAAGCTACTTCTGAATCATCCGAGAAATGGTGCAGTTGATATTTAACTACCTCTCCAAAACCATGAGGCTTTATACTCCTGTTCACCCTGAACTGTTTTATCTCTGGTAGTGCTTGTTTCCACTGTTGCCAACTGTCGCGGTGCTCTGATGGAAGTGGCTCATCCCAGGTTAGCTTTCTGCGTCAATGGCTTGTCGCTGGGACTGATTTTATAGCCAAAACAGTCCAGTTCAACGTCCCACTGCATTTTTAGTTCAGATCGAGCTCCCTGACATCCTTCGCTCTCTCTTCCATGGGGAAGGACGCAAGAACTTGTGGGCTACTGTTTACCCACTTTGTCAACCTAAAACCTCCTCTAGCTAGAAGACTTTGGAGTTCCTGTGCCAGCTGACTTCCTTTCTCTTCACTGGCGACAGATTTCAACCAGTCGTCTACGTAAAACTTACGCATGACTGTGTCGACTGCGTCGGGTTGGAAGTCCGCTCGATTATCCTCAGCGGTACGTTGCAGAGCGAAGGTGCAACAGCTTGGACTCCATGTACCGCCGAAGGAGTGTACAGTCATCCTATACACACTCGGCTGTCGAGAGCTGTCACCATCAGACCACCACGAATATCTCAAGACATCTCGCTCTTCATGAGTGACTTTGACCTGATGGAACATGGCTTGGACATCAGCCATAAGTGCCACATGACTTGATAGAGCATGTCTTCCTCTATCAGAATCTACTAAAAATCAATTGGGTTCTTTAAAACTTTCAACTTTATGACTATTTTTGTTCAGTTGGTAGGTTACAAATGAGTCAATTTATAGACTTTACATTAGAAATCCACCAACACAACTTACTATTCTGTTTCTAAAGCTACTTATATTAATCTTGGTTTGGGAATTTCTCATGTTTAGGGCTGGTGAGGTCTAACCAGACTCATAATATAAATTATCAGCAGTGGCGCAACTAGGATTTGGCTTTTGGGCTAATAATTTGTTTGTTTTCAAATTTCTGTAGAAGATTAAAAATAAAAGTGACCCAAAAATCCCCCCCCCCCCCCGGTGCCACTGATAATTAGTTATCCCACGAGCGCGCTTGGAAAATGAAACAATGCAATGATGCTGTGACCCATTTGCCACCCGACACACTACATTATTCCGTGTTCCACGAGTGCAAGTGGGCTAACAAATATCTTCAAGCAAACTTGACGTCGAATGCTTGAGAGTCGATTGTCATCAGCAGTTACTGTTTAGGGTACGCAACAGCTCTATGCCTTTTACCCGGACCCAGTACAGCGGACACACATCCAGGTGAAATTTGTAAGACTCATTAAATTTCAAGAAGCGCAGTGATAAATGACTAAGGTACCTTTGACATGGGCGTCGCGAGGGGGGGGGGCAAGGGGGGGCACTTGCCCCCCCCCCCCTGGAAAAGCAAAAAAAAAAAAAAAAAAAAAAAGGAAGAAAAAAAGAAAAGAAAAAGAGGCGCGAAGACAAAGTGGTGTAAATTTAATGAGTTGGGGGGGGGGGGGAATGTCCCTGCCCCCCTCTAAAACTGATAAATCGAGAATGTGTTGAGAAATACAAGCCTTTTTTGGCAAAAAATGTTTTTGCCCCCCTCTAGAAAAAATCCTGGCGACGCCCATGACCTTTGATTGCGATATTGAGTATTATCTTCAAGCAAACTTGAATCCTATACCCTGATTAGTCCATCTATAGCAACAACAGTGTGATCTTTGATATAATATTGCACAGCTATATTGCACCCCAGATATCGAATGTACATGTACATGTATGTATTGTGTTCTTTTTATTTGCTGCTGAATGGTCCAATACACTATGCACCTACATCCCTCACCACGTACAATGTACGCATTCGACGTCAAGTTTGCTTAAAGATAAATGCGTTATGGCTCGTGGAACACGGAATAATGTAGTGCGTCGGGTGGCATATGGGTCACAGCAGCATTGCATTGTTTCATATTCCAATATTCCAAGCGCGCTTGTGAAATAACTAATTATCAGTGGCACGGGGGGGGGGGGCTTGAACCCACTCCCCTCGAAGGTTTTTCAATTTGTTTGTTTGATTTTTTTTTTCAATCCTCTACAGAAATTTGAAAACAAAAAGCTATGAGCTGCCCCCCCCCCCCAAAAAAAAGCCAAATCCTGGGTGCGCCACTGCTGATAATTTATATTATGAGTCTGGTTAGACCTCACCAGCCCTAAACATGAGAAATTCCCAAACCAAGATTAATTTAAGTAGCTTTAGGAACAGAATAGTAAGTTGTGTTGGTGGATTTCTAATGTAAAGTCTATAAATTTACTCAAATGTAACCTACCAACTGTACAAAAATAGTCATAAAGTTGTAAATTTTAAAGACCCCAATTGATTTTTAGTGGATTCTGATAGAGGAAGACATGCTCTATCAAGTCATTTTAATTTTGTTGATTTTCGGAATGATACATTAGTACATAAATTGGGTCAAAGGTCACAATAACATATTAAAGGTCACGTGACCTACTTTTCGCAAACTTTAATTTTGACAAAAGAGTTGATTTGAGCATGCAATTGTTATTATTTTGATACCAAATTCGCATATATTCGATGAAAATTGACATGGTTTTGACATATTTCTACCAAAAGGGTGGTATTTTACTCTAAAAATGTCCATTTTTTATGGTTTCTGCCCTGACCACATGGTAGGTCGGATCGGGCTAAAAATTGGTGTGCATTCATTGCTCATCAGGACCTACAAGCACAGCAATTTTTATCAAAATCGGAAGACATGAGGTAAAAAAGTGCGTTGGTCTGACATGGAATGACCCAGGTACGAAAAAAACACTCCCTGTGTCTCCCTTAACAGTGACGTTGGTACTTCGGAGGAGAGCAAATTTCCATTCCCACAACTCAAAGGGTATTTCCTAAGGGTTAGCTCCCCTGCAAGTTGTTTATCTCTCCTAGGCGGTACCTGGTGGGTTAGCCCGACTGCATCTGGCCGTTCAGTACTATCGCAAGCTATGCCGTACGGCCAGACAGCCAATGCTACCCTAAACGCTAAACTCTGATGTAGCGATTTTGCTACTAATTTTGATCGAGATTATCTTCTCATCCAGGATAGACATTTCCAAAGTTATGGTTCCTAGTCGTAGAGGAACTCATACCTTTTCGAAAAAAACGTTCTTTTATCTAAAAATGTTCATCCATCTGGCCAAAAGACGACTTTCAGTCATCATCTCCCACGAATATCGTCCTGAAAATGTTCCTCCATGCGATTTCAAAATGGCGGCCGCGTTGTAATGTATGCATTTTGCGGGCGCACTTGGGCAAGATTATGAATATGCATTTAGTTCATGACGTTTTTCAGGCGTGCGGGGCGGCTGGCCATACAAACACGAGGTCATGAACTGATCAATGCATATTCATCATCTTGCTCAGGCGCACCCGCATAATGCATACATTACAACGCGGCCGCCATTTTGAAATCGCATGGAGGAACATTTTTGGGACGATATTCGTGGGAGATGGTGACTGGAAATCGTCTTTTGGCCAGATGGATGAACATTTTTAGATAAAAGAACGGTTTTTTCGAAAAGGTATGAGTTCCTCTACGACTAGGAACCTTAACTTTGGACATTTATGTCCTGGATGAGAAGATAATCTTGATCAAAATTGATAGCAAAATCGCTAAATCAGAGTTTAGCGTTTAGGGGAGCATTGGCTGTCTGGCCGTACTACAGAGCTTGCAATAGTACTGTACGGCCAAATGAAGTCGGGCTACTGGGGTGGGTGTTCACCTCAAGATCTGCTGATCCGCTTCCACCTTGGGGTGGCTTCCTTTGACTTTTCCTGACCCTTGACTTCTCCCAGCCACCCCACGGGTCCCTGAGACGGCTGCATGTCGTTTCCAGACACCCTTGATCTCGTTACCTTCGGCTTCTTGCAGTTTCATGCAAAATGTCCTTAGCACCTTCAATTGTGGCACATCTTCATTGTTTGCCTTCCTGCGTCCGAAAGCTCGTATCGTCTCCTTTGGAACGCTCTCTCCTAGACGGGAAATTATCTGCTGGACAGCTCGATCTACAACTTCCTGATTAATCGGAACCTAGCTCTCCCGTAGCCTCGACCTCCACGATTGGTTCTGTCTGCACCATTCTTGCATACTTCTTTGTTTTGTCTGCAGCTCTCTGCTCCTCCACCTAGTGGTAGCTCTCAGCAGCCAGATATGCCTTAATCGAGTCATCCAGGGATGTTGGTTTGGCCCTGAAAATCGCTTCTCTAATCGCCCTTTTTCCAACTTAATCCAAGAAAATCCTCTCGCTAGTCGGTACGCCCCATCCTTCATCTGAGAATCCGGGATACGCCAACGCAGAGAGTTCCCTGATACTCTGCCCTGACTCCAGTTATGTTTCTTTGTCTCCCTGACGACGATGTCGCAGCTTAATGGTACTCCGCCTGTTGACCTGCAGTGGGCCGAACCTCTGGTCTAACAATAAGAGTGGATGAAATCCCTGCAGGAATATTTCCTACCCTCCGGCCGCCAGCCCAACACACTTAAAGCTGGTCCCTGGAGGGACAGGAAGAAACACATTTGCTTGCTCGTCGTTCCACACATTGGCCACACGACCGGCCATGAAGTGTACCTTAATATAGTCCTTTCAATGCACCTATCCGGACAAAATAAAATGTTCGGTTTCTTCAACTTTCTTTATCTCTGATTCATCCAAAACGTCTCTCAGAAGAACCGATGTCACAATCTTCCAGCAGGGGGCCCTCGCCAGAAACGGGCTCCATACTGGTGTGCATGTACTGCGGGTTTCATACTACGTATTGGGGTTTCTCCGTGTGTGTACAGGGCCGGGGGGGGGGGGGGCAGAGCTGGGTAAAGCTAGCTGTTGCCCTGGCAGTGATACGCGCCCGCTGATACAGCACAGCCTTGAAATTAAGGCTAGTGCTGTAGAGTTATTGTCGTAAGAGCTGACAGGGTAAAAATGTCGTGCCTGACGTACAAATTAAACTTATTTTTTCGTTATGTGGAAATCGTAAGTTTTCGTTAGGAGCCTTTTTCGTGCTCTAATCTTTCGGCCACTTGCATTTCTATCTTTTTTTTTTTACGTCATTTTGATTTCTATCAGTTTCTTCTTATACCGTACAACTTTCGCAATTCGCTGTTTATCATCCGACCTAGCCTATCGCCATCGTTTTTACCTTGAGAAATAAGATTTGATGTATTTTGTATTCCACCAAAACTCTTATCTCGTCTTCTTTTTTAGCTTTATACCTAAACTTTTTGCTGAAAGTACGCTTATATCTAGATAGCGCCCTTCAGCCACGACTCACCAAACACCAGATCTTACCAAAGTGAACTGATGTGAACTCTGTTTTTTGCATATATTCATGTTATTTGTGCTTTCATATTTTTTCAAGTGTGTTTCCAGTAATCCTTTTACAGCAAAACCAACAGGCGCTCTATAATAAACGACTTTACTTGTGTAGTGATTAGAAATAATGTGTCTTTAATAAGAATTGTAAAGTTGCCCATTTACAGCCGATTGAAGGCGCTGTTTCAGTTTACGGGTCGCCCTCCGTGGATTTTACGCTATTTTCTTCGTTGTGTATATGACAATGTTGCATAGTTTTATGGCGCTGACAAGGTCAAAGGTCACCCGTGCATGCAAGGGTCTTTCTACTTTAGCACACAACATACATATACATGTATATGATATACTTTCTAGGTTTAATTTATTAAGTTTATTTTGATTAATGGAAGACACATGTACATGTAGCATTTACGGACGTTTATATCGTTTAATTTTGATTTGATTTTATTAATAGGTTTTTTTTTTTATATATATATTTATATATTGATGATGAAATAAAGACGACTCGATCAGTGCTAACAACACCCCAGAACCTGACACCACAGTTTCACTACATACACTCGTAAAAACAATACCTATTTTCAGTATTGCAGTCGAGTCACTTTAGTCGAGTCCGGGTCAGAGTCTCGAGTCATTTCAAGTTGGGTCGAAAACGAGTCCTAGTCCGGTCATGGCTGTTCGAAAATTGACGTGCCAAATCACAGTGCAGTGATGATCATGTATTATGTACATGGAAGCCTATGCATAATACGAAATGCTTTACCATGTCAGCAAGGTGGGCAACACCCCCATAAAATACCCAAAATGTTTAAGCGCCCCTAACGGTGATCCTTTGCGCTGAAACAAATATGGTTCAACGACTTACTACGCCAAATACGATGGCGTTTGAATGAAGATAAATAGATTTGTAAAACAAAAATATGTTTTCCAAACAAATAGGTCCGCAAAAATGGTAAAGCGCCCTCCTGTGGTCACCACAGCGTAATTAAATGATGTCATAATATTATAGCCTAATGAGATTTCTCTCAAAATTCAGGAAAGTTCGGCTGAAAATACATCTTACGATGGTGGGCACCAAAATTTTTTTTGACACTGTCCATTAAATATCGTCACCGACACCACGAAGTAACACTCTACCGTGTTTAACCATATTTTTTTCGATTTCCAGTTTTTGGGATTTTTAAACATTATTCATCAATGCCTACCATTGCACGAAGTTTCAAAGCTTCAAGAGCTTTACTTTAATAATTACGCTAAGTATCCATGGCAACTTTTGCGCAAAAGTGACAATTTTCGTTTTCACGCAGTAACACTCAAGTTCTATTTACCATCTTCTTTCTTGTTGTTTTAATACACAAACGGGTCAACAACAGCAAATTTAATAACATCAATACATCAAGTGTCTACATCGAGAATCTCAACTGAAAATACTCTGTATAGTTTTGACGCAAAGTGTTGTTCTAGAAGGCGTTCAACTTTAGATGCCGTTTTCTCCGATTGCTAATTTTTACCGGTATGTACATGAGTGTTACTTCGTGGTGTGGGTGACGATATAATTACCACCCTGAAAATCGATTTCAAAATCCTCTCAATACTTTCTTAAGTAACAGAAACAGAACAATTTTGATGCTTCAATGCTTCAAATCAAATTTATTCAAATGTATTCCCTCCACCTCAAAATGAAAACAAAAACTGTATCAAGTTTATACAACCGCAGCAAATATTTACATAAAACATTGTTTGGGAACAGTACAAGACTTGCAATTAATGACTGATCATAAGTGTAAACATAATCTGGGTGAACAATACAGGTGAAGGGGCTCAATTTGGGAGACTGTTTTGGAAATTTCACAATGATATCTGGTGGCTTTCATCAAGTCCTTTTTAATGTTAAAATCCGCCAGAAATGTGGTCTCTTCAAATTAACAGTCTGTTTCAAACCAAAAATGTTGCCTGACAGTGGTCTGCAGCTAAGCGTTTTGTTAATTTTGAAACTTCAGTCACTAATTTCGTCGTACGCCTTATTGTTATCCCGGGGTAAAGATTAATGTGAATACCTAATAGCACGTTTTGTGAAAAGAAAACGTTTAAACTCGAACACTTTCAAGACAGAATTAACACATTTTACATGATTGTCACACTATTGTGTCCTCCTGTACCAATATAATTATACATACAGGGTTCTATACGTGTAGAGTGTTATCGGTATTGGTATAAGAGCTGAACAATGGAAACAGTCCTTCACGAATGAAAACAATACTTTCAAGTGACCTATTTTTAATGCATTTTAAAGTCTTTAAATCGAAAGAAGAAAAACAATGTCGATCATTTTCCCGCTTTGTCCTGAAAATACAAACAAACAAAATACAAATAAATATCTTTCGGTAAAGATCCCATGGTTTAGAAAGTAGGTGGCTTTTGAAAGCAAAGACTCTGCTTGTCTGATATTGTTCCTATCAAGACGTCTTTCTTATTTTGTTTCATTTTGAACACAGCATTGCATATACTAAACTTAGTTTATCTACTCCCTCAAATTCACCCCCCCCCCAACAAAAATCACTTTAAGGGCCCTCAGTTTATTGATTAAGGACCATAACATCAAAGTGATAAAATTGAACCCATAGTCTATGATGGTCCAGAGAGGCAAACAATAAAAAAAAAAAGGGAAAGCACTGCCAATAATTGAACGTGACGCAAATTATATGTACTTACGATTTGAATCACATCCTGGTAAAAATTCAAGCATCGTTGTAGCATGTCGTCTGACTGTTAATGAAGAATCAAAATCAATATGGTATTTAAGGAAAATAGTTCTAGCCCTTCAAAAATCAGGTATTATAGTGCAAAATTATCACATCTGTTAATAGATCTCAATCCGGGTATTATAATTTTATAGTTGTTTTTGTTTGTTTGTTTATTTGTTTTCTGGGGTGTTTGTGTGTTTGTTTGTTTGTTTGTTTGTTGGGGGGGTTGTTGGGGTGCTTGTTTGTTTGTTTGTTTGTTTGTTTGTTTGTTTTTGGGGGTGTTGGGCTGTTTGTTTCTTTGATCGATGCGATCCAGGCTATGTTGCACGGTGAACTAGAAGCACTCACTGGAAGCATTCACCACGCGCGTCAGTGTAATAACACCCGTGGGCCGGGACCGGCGTCTGCACCGAGCGAGATGGGTAAATCATATAAATATTCATATCCTCCTGATTCTTGATTCTTAGCAAATCAGAGTGCTCCGTCCAATTTTGGTAGCAAGCTTGATATGTTTGTTTTAAAGTCTAGTTTTGTACCCTTTTTTTTGGGGGGGGGGCAACTCACGTGATACGGGTGTCGTAGTAGCTCCGGCTACATGACGACCAGCCGAGATCTAAGCGAGGATTCTCTTTGTATTGAGCCATCAAGTAACCGCTTGACGAGCAGCCGTTTCTAGGACCACCCGATGGACCTGAAGCATCATGCCACATGCCCAAGCTGTAATCGTTGCAAAAAAAATGTAAAAATCAAGATGGCGTTGAAGGTTTCAATAACATCTTACCACAGATACGCCATTAACCAACCTGGTTCCCAGGGTGTCGAGCAGTATGCTCCCACCACTATATACCTTCTCCCTCACCCTGGTATTAGATCATTTGCATATCCAATTTTGTTTGGATACGTATATATGCAAATGAGAATATTCTGGTATTATTATTATTGGTTTATTGATACTTGCTTGCAGCCCGAAGGTTCAATAGTATTTATCGTACAACCATAAAACGTCTAATAAATACAAAAGCGTTTACACATTTTAATTCCTTTTAACGTTTGGATAAAAACACATCAGGTAAACTTTTCAATTTTTTTTTCAGAGAGAATGAAATACACAAAGATCTAACCATCACAACATAAATAATCCCGACATTAGTGAAAGGGCAGTACAAACTTGACACAACAAGTATTAATCGAATAGAAGTCAGATCATTACGCCAAGTGTATCATTAAAATAAGTCACAGGCATCTTAAACTTGACTGCAGCTCATGGGATAGCCTTGGTCAATGCTCTCGTCGTTATTCGTCCCGTACGCGGTCAATCGTCGGCATATATCCTCACGCGCTATGCACATGCATGTAAAAATACAGCGCAAACAGCGACCTCACGCGGCCACTATTTTTATGCAAATCAGTTGGAGACGATGTCGAGCCTTGGTTCAATCGTCCATGTGAGGTTTTGGGGATGGTGCTCATTATGTTAATAGCCGTAGCTGACCTTAAATGTCGTTTTCTGATTGGTCGATCGTTGCGTGGAAACTTGCATAGTGAAACGTGGCACCGTACATAATCCATACACGTACACATTGTGTGTCTCTGCACACGGCACCAATGCACAAAAACTGTGGTTCCTGTCACGTCCGCAAAAGCCGGAATAGCTGCAAATAATTTGATGACGTCCGGATTTACCAAGGTGTGATTGGACACTCCACATATTAGCCCCGCCTACATTATCTGTATTCGCATACGAGGTCGTGCGCTGCAAATCTAGCGCAAAGTAAAGCAAAACATAAGCTTTGGCCGACGATTGAACCAAGGCTCGACATCGTCTCCAACTGATTTGCATAAAAATAGTGGCCGCGTGAGGTCGCTGTTCGCGCTGTATTTTTACATGCATGTGCATAGCGCGTGAGGATATATGCCGACGATTGACCGCTTTCGGGACGAATAACGACGAGAGCATTGACCAAGGCTACTCATGGGAATAAACTGACCAGGAATGCGTTCTAACAGGGTTGGTTGATTTAAATCACGTTGATTTTAATCACTGATATAAATTGCGATAAAAATCAAATGATCTTTTTTAATATCAATGATTTAAAACACTTCTTTGTAGAAATCTTATTTTTGGCGAAATATATTGATTGAGGATGATTTTAATCATTTAAATCAACTGATTCCACCTAATTACAAAGTGTAAGATGTTCTTTACACTTTCAAACACCCCTACGTGGACTTCATCAGCATCGAATCAACTTACATGTAGGTTTTGCATAATTACCTGAATCATTGATTAAAGTCAAGATCTGAGTTTAAAAGTTTTTCTTTGAATTTGAATTTCAATGACAGCACACTCACTTTTGCTTTAACCATTCATTGATCTGTTTAGTAATATTGTGAATCAGCTGTGCTGGTGTAGGCTTACCTGAACCATCTAAAAGTGTATTAAAGTCCCAATTGATAGTCTTATTCCTGTTTCTCCATAAAAAAAATGTAGATTGGGATTAATGTAATGCCTTTTAGAGGTGCAAGGCCTGATTTCTGTTTTCCACCTCGTATGAAGGACCATCATCAAACACTATATTTTGATATTTTATCTTTGTAACCATGTGCAATTCAGCCGCAATGCTGCAAGACATTGGATTTTTAATAAACCAGAATAATAATGATATCAATAATTATTTAAAAACTATACGTTCACAATATACATTCACATTATAATAACTATAAGTAAGGATCAGTGCTGTCATTTTGAAATTTTTATGAAATAAACATTCCCATGGATAACTGTACTCGTTTTGCGTACATACCATGTACACATAAAATAAGTCACGTTTTTCATTCATATCTGCACACAATGTATCTGAGCTGTACCAATCAAGCCATAAGGTGTCTTCATTTTTAATAATGTTCCATTGAACCAATGAGGTAGACTACATGTATTGAACCAGTGTAAATGGATCGAGAGCTCTATGTCTGTTTGAAAACAGAATATAGGGCTTTTCCGCTTATTTTATTTTGTATGACTTTCTGCTTTTTTGCCAATGTGGAGTCATGTAGTTTATATTTTTGGTTCAAAGTTCATAAAAAGTTATATAAAATGTAATTAGTTGATGGCGTCATGTTGACACCACTTCGGCTTTGGCATTTGATGACGTCACATGCCCTACTGTGACATCATCTTGATAACACTTGCCAATGCACATTTTTGCATTGTGGTCTTGGTTTGCACTAAGCTTAAAGTCAATCCAATGAAAGGATGTGTTAAATTTAAGAAGCGCACTGAAATTGTAAATATGAAAAAAAAATTCATAAAAAATCAACCGTAAACGTCATAGTGACGTCTTTTCGGAATTTGCATACTGGTACCATTAGGCCAAAAAAAAAGGCTCCGGTTTCTGGTATGGAGCTTGCCCAAACAGTGGTGCGGTGACGCGGCTTTTTTTTTTTTTTTACCTATTTTTTTTGCTTCAAATGTCGGCTAATGACTGCAAATGGTGCCCGACTAAACTTAGTGCAAATATTAAGGGAGACCAGAGAGGCCACATAAAGCTTATTCTCGATCATAACCCCATCTAAAAACACGTTAAAATTGTGCAGCAGCAGGATTTTAGTCAAACCAGTGAGTTTGGCGGTTTTGAGACATCATCTTTCATTGAAAAAAAAACTTTTTCATTTTGCCGACGCGCATGGCTACGGCGATGCGCGCGCATACCAGAAACCGGAGACTTTTTTTTTGGCCTTACTTAGCTATCCTCCAAGTTTCATGACAATCGGACCTTCCCTTATATGTGTTTTCAAAAATCGCATTTTTGATGACGTTATGATGATGTCAGACATTTTTCAAAATTTTGTGCATATACCTAATACCTCACAAACATAAAACGAAACGAATTTTGAATTTTGCATGTTGCATTTGTGAGATAGTGCTTAAAGGTCCAAAATTCCACAATTTCATATAAAATCACACAGAGTAACATGCACTACTAGGGATGAGGTCCGATATATGTTGAAAGTCATTATACCGTTTAGGAGAAAACCCGCGGTCTGATGACGTCACCATTTTTTTTTTTAAGGTCATTATATACCCTCATTTTGAAGCGATTACCGCAAACTTCGCCACAGACATCAACTCAAAATTCATTTTAAACATTTTTCAACCTGCCGCTAGAGGGCGCTCTAAAATTGATGACTTCACCCGTAATTTTTTGTGAACTACAACCTAACCACAGACTAACAGCGTTGAAAGCAAGTTCACATTTTTTCCAGTTTTAAATTATAAGCTACTTCCGATTTGGACCGAAAGGAAGGGTCACCTGACTTTACGCACACGGAATAAAATAAAGACCCTGGATTATTATATCAATTCCCGCAAAAATCAAGTTCAGGTCTCTCACGGTTTATTTTATATTGAGTTTCAAAGATTAAATCTATAAATCTTTAAAGTGACGTCACGTGACCCATGATGACGTCACCATGACGTCACTCTTCGGGACACAACTTTGCTATAGGGGCTATGCCTGTGGTAACTTTGAATGATGTATGACAAAGATTAATGCCAAACGTGTACAAAGTCTATGGAATTTAGGCGACAAAAAGAAGAAATAAAAAAAGAGAACAAAAACTAAGGCTTTTCCGCACTATGCGGAAAAGCCAAAAATCAGAACAAAAAGAAAGGCTTTTCAAAGATTTTGCGAAAAAGCCCCCCAAAAAATTCAGAACAAAAAGAAAGGCTTTTTCGCAAACTTGCGAAAAAGCCCAAAATGAGAAACCAAAACAATGCTTTTCCGCTTTCAAGCGGAAAAGCAAAAAAATTAGAACAAAAACAATGCTTTTCCGCTTTCAAGCAGGAAAGCAAAAAATATGAAAACAAAATCAAAGGCTTTCCACAACTTTGCAGAAAAGCCAAAAAAAAATAAATCAGAACAAAAAATTAGAACAAAAAGAAAGGCTTTTTCGCAAATTTTGCGAGAAAGCTACAAATCAGAACAAACACAAAGGCTTTTCCGAAACTTTGAGGAAAAGCAAAAAAAGCGATTTTTGTTTAATCGCGGATTGAATACAATTTCTTTATATGATTTTTTTTTAAATTACGCGTAGGTGTTTGCCGGGGGGAGAGGAGTCCGCGCATAAGTCGGACGCCTCGTAGGTCCGACGCTTCATAAGTCTGACAAAATCTCATCTCCCAGCCAAATAAAGGCCCATAAGTCCGACGCCTCATAGGTCCGACGCCCATAGGTCCGACGCCTCATAAGTCCGGCACCTCATGTCCGAAATATCGTTTGTCCGTTGTCGCAATTATGAGGTGTCGGACTTATGAGGCGTCAGAGCAATTTGGCCGAATCCCTTAGTTTGATGTCTCATAAATCGGACGCCTCATAATTCCGGAAATGTCGGAGTTATGAGGCGTCGGACTTACGATACGGCCCCGTTTGCGGGCGTTTTTAATACACTCAACCAAAAAAGAAAGTCCCCCCTTAATACTTTTTCGTCTAACTCAAAAACTACTGGCCACATCTTGTTCATTTTACGACTGATCAGTACAGAAATTCCTTAGCAATCTAGACAGGCTCTTTGTATGGCCGAAAACATTGATAATGTGTACAAAATGATTTTTGCACTTTTGTATACGTGCAAGGTGAGTGTGAACCGCAACTTGCACGTATACAAAAGTGCAACTGTTTTCGGTATCATTTGTCATAAATTGTATAAATTCGTACACATAATTACCGTTCTGGGCCAAATAAAGAGTATGGCTGGATTGCTAAGGAATTTCTGTACATATTTGTCGTTATTTGAGCGCGAGGTGCTCAGTAGTTTTTGAGTTAGACAAAACAGTATTGAAAGGGGGGCTTTCTTTTTTGGTTGAGTGTAGCTATGGGTCCTGAGAAGGCGCCAAACCAGCATGCCAAGATAACGATAGCATCACTGTTGTGATAGCACGTAGCTTTTAAAGTCTTCGAAATATTATATGCGAATGGAAGCAGGGGCGGATGTAGCTTTCGGGAAGTGTGGGGCTTGAGGGACTGAGGCGTGCCTAAGGCACGCCCTGCCAAGGGCATGCCCCCCCCCCCTAAAATGTTGAATTGTACAAAACTTTCTCCTGCATTCTAATGCAGTTTGAGAATACATCTAGGAACTTAAGCATTCTATTTATTAATTTCCCCCCCAATTTACGAGGATCAAAACATTAATCAGCAGCTGAAAGGGTATTTGGGGGGTTCCAACCCTCCTCTAGATCCGCCACTGGGAAGTAGCTTACACGGGAATGTAGAAAACGAAAAGTGTAATCCCTACAGGATCAATAGTATAGGCTCCTTGTGTGTGGCGGCCATTTGTGGAAAACATAGCAAAAAGATTATAATTATGTTTGCCATAATAGCTGCTAAACTCACTTGTGTCCGATCTCGTGTGCGGTAGTGCTAGTGGCATCCAATCCAATGAATTCACTGAGTGATGTACCCCACCGGCCACACTGCCCAACGTAGGCTATGCCCAGTAAACTGTGACCAGCCGTCGAACTTGAAATGTCTTTTCTGTTTGGGACGAAAGGAAAACACAAAGCGCAAAGGGTGTGGAGTAGTTTTATCATTTCATGTAGGTATTTGGAGTCCAAAACTAAAGTCTATTATTGAAACATCTGATCAAAATTAAGGAACCTGCATGGTTGTTTGCTTGGGTTTTTTTTCAAAACAAGGGCCGAAATCCTTCGAGTTTCACGCTCTCCAACCCCACGCATTACACATATCAAGTTTCGTTTTTAGTTCTTTTCTTACTTTGAGTATTTAGAATTTTTACTTTTGTTGATTTCTCCGTCCTGCTCTTCGAGATTCAACCCCGAGAGTGAATCTGCTTTTTTATTGCTATTTCTAGCAAGACATTTGTTTCCACTTTTAAATACGATATCCACCAAAAAATAGTTGTGATATTCTAATTTTACTTTAGAAATCGATTTCGAATTATTTGCGGCCCGACAATAATCCGCCCCACTCGCAGACAGAGATTTACGCCACTGTTGCGCACGAATACTCACCCTGTCAAGAATGCAGCGTTGTCCCAATGCTCACTGCTTGAGGACGATTTCTTATTACTATCTTGCCAGCTCGCGCAGGTTGAAAGGTAGTTGCTACCATCAGAAACCGTATTCAATCCACTCTAAATAAACCAAGACAAAACTAGAGGTTCGCGTTTGTTGTTACAAACGCAGAGTGGTCGGGTAGACAACTATTTCATTAGACATTGTCCAGTTAAGTTATGAATATGTTTATTTCAGAAAAAAAGGATCAATAACTTTAACATTTCCAGTACCATTTTTTTGTACAAAAAGAATGCGTCTTTTAGGGTATGATAAATTTCAGTAAACATTTAGGTACACGTACAAATTATTTTCGGTTTGATGACGTCATCAGTCAAAAAAGGGAAGGGAATACTGATTCAATTCAAGGAGGACACTTAACGCGGTAATGTGGAAATTAAGTGTATGTAATAATAACACCCAACTTCCGGTTTGATGACGTCAAATTATTTGGAAGCAAAAGGTCAATATTAAGTGTATCAGATGTCATTTTTGGGGGCAAGGAACTAAGTCATGAAACAGGGATCATTATGATGGATTTAATTTAAAAATAAAATGATCATTGTTATATTCTCCGCACAATAACTTCCGGTTCGATGACGTCATGATTATGAAATCTTGCAAATTCATTTGTGGTTGCTCGCGGGATACATAGGGGCAATTTGATAAATATGTGATTGAGGGTTTTAAAATTTCAAAAGATCAAACTGTTTACGATGTGTCGCTAGAGGGCGCCCTTTCGTGGGATGACGTCAACATTAAGTTTTTTGTGATAGGAATTCCTCAACACTTCCATAATGTATTTGTCTGCTTCCGTTTAGAGTTAGATTCAATTTACCGGAAGTAAAGCACCGGAAGTAAAGGTTAAGCAGTTTTGTACCCGGAAATAACAAATGTTGATCAAGGCACGGTCTACAACCTCACGAAAAAACGAAGACGATACTTCATTTATTTCAAGAGATATAGGTCAAACTATTTTGTCAAAACGTGCCTTCAAATCGCTTGTAATTTGATACCTGATGACGTCATGATGACGTAACAACATTTATAACATCTTCGTAACATGGTACAAGTTCACACAAGGTTTTATGATCATACCGTAAACCGTTCGGAAGAAATTGTGCTTTCAGGCTAATATCGATTTCAGGCTAATATCTTCATTTTGAATTCACCTAACTTTGACCTTCCGGTAGAACCGAAAGTAAAAGTCAAGCGAGTTCATGTACGGAATAAAAACTGTTCATCAATCAATGGTCTATCTGATAACAAGATTGGAACATAATTGATCATTTTGTTCATGAGTTATAGATGAAAGAAGATCGTCATTTTTTAAACGAAAATCGCTTGTAATTTGACACCCGATGACGTCATAATGACGTCAGAGTAATATGCTTCACTTAAGATGAGGGTCGATATATCTTGAAAGTTACAAGTTCCTATCACAAACCGTTTAGGAGAAAACCTGCGGAAACGTGCTGTACGGGGAAAAAAGAAAGAAAGAACTAGAGCTTCGCGTTTGTTGTTACAAACGCAGAGTGGTCGGGTGTCTAGACAACTATTTTATGAAACACTGTCCAGTTAAGTTATGAATATTTTTATATAAGAACAAAGGATCACGAAATTAAATCCTTTCCAAGACAATCAATTTTTTTTTGTTAAAAAAATGCACCTATAACGGTGTGATCAATTTCAGTAAACATTCTATGTACACATACAAGTTATTTCTTGGTTGATGACGTCATTATTCAAAAACGGAAAGTGATGTTCATTGTGAAGTAAAATAACGTTTGTATTCATAACACCTACATTCCGCTTTGATGACGACACAGTATTTGGAAGCAAAGGTTAACAATGTAATGGATATCTTATTTGGGCTAAGATCGACATGGATCAAAAGATATTAAATTTAAAATTTGATCGTTTCAAATTCTCATAGAAGTAACTTCCGGTCTGATGACGTCATGAATTTGCAACCTTGCCAAGTTATATGTGGTTAATCAAAGAATATCACGGGGCGATTTTGTACAATTTGAACGAATGGTTTTCAAATTAAAGAAAGCTCACACTATTCTATGTGCCGCTAGGGGGAGCTCTTTCAAAAGATGACGTCATCACATTGTTTTATGTGTCTGACATTCCTCACTAAAAACTTTCTTAATTAGTATGTGTGTAGTAAAATGCTTCCGCTTTTGAGTTATATTCGGTTTTTATTGCACTTCCGGTAACACCGGAAGTAAAGGTCATGCGGTTTTGTGTCCGGGAACAGGAAATTTTTTTTCACGGCATAGTCTACAACCTCACGAAAAAACGAACACGATACTTTATTTAATAGTTCAAAAGACATGACGCAAACTATTTTGTCAAAATTTGCCCTTAAATCGCTGGTAATTTGATATCTGACGACGTCATGATAACGTAACAAAATTTATAACATCCTCGTTACATGGTACAAGTTCATACAAGGTTTTATGATCATACCGTAAACTGTTTGGATTAAATGTTGCTTTGTTTTGATTTCAGGCTAAACTTCTTCGTTTTGAATTGACCTAACTTTGACCTTCCGGTAGACCCAGAAGTACAGGTCAAGCGAGTTTACGTACACAACAAAAATGTTCATCAATTAGTGGTCTAGCCGATTACAAGGTTGGAACATGATTGATCATTTTGTTCAAGAGTTATAGGTGAAAGTAATTGGTCACTTTTTCAGCTAAAATCGCTTTGAATTTGACTCGATGACGTCATAATTACGTCAGAGTAATATGCACCACTTAGGATGAGGGTCGATATATATTGCAAGTTACAAGTTCATACCATAAACCGTTTAGGAGAAAACCTGCGGAAACGTGCCGTACGGGAAAAAGAAAGAAAGAAAGACTGGAGGTTTGCGTTTGTTGTTACAAACGCAGAGTGGTCGGGTAAACAATTTTATTAGACATTGTCCAGTTAAGTTATGAAAATGTTTATGTCAGAAAAAAAGCGATCAAGAACTTTAACATTTCCATTACCAATTATTTTGTACAAAAAGAATGCGTCTTTTTAGGGTATATTTTAGAAACAGCAAACTTCCGGTTTGATGACGTCATAGTATTTCGAAGCAAAAGGCCAATATTAAGTGTAACAGATGTCATTTGGGGGCAAAAAACAAAGTCATGAGACAGGGATCAAATGATGGATTTAAATTAAAAATAAAATGATCATTGTTGAATTCTCCCCACAGTAACTTTCGGTCTGATGACGTCATGATTATGAAATCTTGCAAATTCATTTATGATTGCTCGCGTGATATATTGGGGCAATTTCATAAAAATTTGATTGAGAGGTTTAAAATTTCAAAAGATTAAACTGTATTTGATGTGCCGCTAGAGGGCGCCCTTTTGTGGGATGTTGTCAAAATTATGTTTTTGTGTTTGGCATTCCTCACTTAACACTTCCATTATGTATTTGTTTGTAGTAAAATGCTTCCGTTTTAGAGTTAGATTCAATTTCTATTGCATTTCCGGTAACACCGGAAGTGGAGGTCAAGCATTTTTGTGCTCGGGCATAAGAAATGTTGCTTACGGCATAGTCTACAACCTCACAAAAAATGAACACGATACTCTATTTAGTTCAAGAGATATAGGTCAAACTATTTTGTCAAATCGTGCCATCAAATTGTTTGTAATTTGATACTTGATGACGTCATGATGACGTAACAAAATTTATAACATCTTCGTAACATGGTTCAAGTTCACACTAGGTTTTATGATCATACCGTAAACTGTTTTGATTTCAGGCTAATGCCTACATTTTGAATTCACCTAAATTTGACCTTCCGGTAGAAACGGAAGACAAGATCAAGCTAGTTCACGTACACGACATAAAATGTTTATCAATTAATGGTCTTTCTGATTACAAGGTTGGAACATGATTGATCATTTTGTTCGAGAGTTAAAGGTGACAGAAGATCGTCATTTTTTTAACGAAAATCGCTTGTAATTTGACACCCGATGACGTCATAATGACGTCAGAGTAACATGCACCACTTAGGATGAGGGTTGATATTAATTGAAAGTTACAAGTTCATATCATACACCGTGTAGGAGAAAACCCGCGGAAACGTGCTGTACGGAAAAGAAAGAAAAACTAGAGGTTCGCGTTTGTTGTTACAAACGCAAAGTGGTCGGTAGACAACTGTTTTGTGAAACAATATCCAGTTGGGTTGTGAATATTTTTGGGGTAAAAACAAAGGATCATGAAATTTGAACTTCCGTATACTTCCATTTTCGGTACACGTACAAGTTATTTCTGGTTTGATGACGTCAGTCAAAAAAGGGAAGGGAATACTGATTTAGTTCAAGGAGAATACCCGTTAAACATAAAGTAAAGATAACTCATTGAAATATGGACATTCTAAGTGTGTATAAAATAACACCCAACTTCCGGTTAGATGACGTCATAGTATTTGGAAGCAAAAGGTCAACTTTAAGTGTAGCAGATGTCATAAATTGGACTAGGAACAAAGTCATGAGACAGAGATCAAATGAAGTGGAAATCAACAAAATGATCATTGTTAAATTCTCCCTACGGTAACTTCCGGTCTGATGACGTCGTGATTTTGAAACCTTGCAAATTCATTCGTGGTTGCTAACGGAATATGAAGGGCCATGTGATAAAATTTTGATTGAAGGTTTTTAAATGTGAAAAGATTAAACTCTTTTTGATGTGCCGCTAAAGGGCCCTTTTGGGGATGACGTCAAAATTATGTTTTTGTGTTTGGCATTCCTCACTTAACACTTCCATAATGTATTTGTCTGTAGTAAAATGCTTCCATTTTAGAGTTATATTTAATTTTTCTTGCCCTTCCGGTAACACCGGAAGTGAAGGGCAAGCGGTTTTGTACTAGGGAATAAGAACTGTTGCCCGATGCATCAGTTACAACCTAACGCAAAAACGAACACGATACTCTATTTAGTTCTAAAGATATAGCTGAAACTATTTTCACAAATTTGGCCGTTAAATTGCTTGTAATTTGATACATGATGACGTCACGATAACGTCAGATTTGTTTTTAACATCTTCGGACGGGCGTTGAAGTTCATACCAGGTTTTCACTTACACGACAAAATAATGTTAATCAATTAATGGTTTATCTAATTACAAGGTTGGAACATAATTGATCATTTTGTTCAAGAGTAATAGGCAGAAGAAGACGGTCATATTTTCAACGAAAATCGCTTGTAATTTGACACCGTATGACGTCATCGTGACGTCAGAGTAATGTGCACCACTCGGGATGAGGGTCGATATATGTTTAAAGTTTTAAGTTCATACCATCAACCGTTTAGGAGAAAACCCGCGGAGAAGTGCCGTACGGAAAGAAAGGAAAGAAAGGAAAGAAAGAAGATTTATGAGAACAATCCTAGACAGTGGTCGGGTTGTGCCTGACCACTCAATTAATCGTAACAACTCCAAAGAGTCGCGTTTGTTGTTACAAATGCAGAGTGGTCGGGTGGACAACCATTTCATTAGACATTGTCCAATTAAATAATGAATATGTTTATGTCAGAAAAAAAGAACCCAGAACTTCAACATTTCCAGTACCAATTAAGTGTAATCAAGATGATGTCATAGTAGGGCATGTGACGTCAACAAATGCCAAATCCGAAGTGATGTCAACATGATACCATTAACTTATTTCTATACATTATATATCTGATGGCTATACTAGCTCAATATAACTTTTTATGAACTTTGAAACAAAAAATATAATCTACATGACTCCACATTGGCAAAAAAGCATTAAGTCATACAAAATAAAACTAGAGGTTCGCGTTGTTGTTACAAACGCAGAGTGGTCGGGCAGGCAATTTGTTCATTAAACACTGCCGAGTTGAGTCATAAATATGTTTATGTAAGAACAAAGATTCACAAATTAAATCCTTTCTCACAAAAACGAACATGATACTCTATTTAGTTCAAAAGATAAAGCGCAAACTATTTCATCAAAATTTGCCCTTCAGTCACTTGTAATTTGATACATGATGACGTCATGATGACGTAACAAAATATATAGTATCTTCGTAACGTGGTACAAGTTCACACTACGGGCACAACCCGACCACTCGGGCACAACCCGACCACTCTCTATTATGTTACGATTAATTGAGTGGTCGGGCACAACCCGACCACTCTCTATTATTGTTACGATTAATTGAGTGGTCGGGCACAACCCGACCACTCTCTGTTATTGTTCTGGTAAATCTTTCTCTTTTTTTCCCGGACAATACTTCTCCGCGGCTTTTCTCCTAAACGGTTCATGATATGAACTTGTAACTTTCAATATATATCGACCCTCATCCCTAGTGGTGCATATTACTTTGACGCCATGATGACGTCATTGGGTGTCAAATTACAAGCGATTTCAGCTGAAAAAGTGATCAATTACTTTCACCTATAACTCTTGAACTAAATAATCAATGATGTTTGTATTCCGTTATCGGATAGACCATGAATTGATAAACATTTTTTGTCGTGTACGTGAACTCGCTTAACCTTTACTTCCGGGTCTACCGGAAGGTCAAAGTTAGGTGAATCTAAAATGAAGACTTTAGCCTGAAATCAAAACAAAGCAGAATTTCTTCCAAACGGTTTACGGTATGACCCAGAAACCTAATGTGAACTTATACCATGCTACGAAGATATTATAAATTTTGTTACGTCATATTGACGTCACCAGGGATCAAATTACAAGCGATTTTAGGGCAAATTTTGACAAAAAAGTTTGCGCGATATCTTTTGAACTAAATAGAGTATCGTGTTTGTTTTTGCGTGAGGTTGTAGACTATGCCGTAAGAAACATTTCGTGTCCCCGGACACAAAACCCCATGACCTTCCCTTCCGGTGTTACTGGAAGTGCAATAAAAACCGAACATAACTCAAAAGCGGAAGCATTTTACTACACACATTAAATTAGGAACGTGTTAAGTGAGGAATGTCAGACAAATAAAACAGTGTGATGACGTCATCTTTCGAAAGGGCGCCCCCTAGCGGCACATAAAATAGTGTGAGCTTTCTTTAATTTGAAAACCATTTGTTCAAATTTTACCAAATAGCCCCTTGATATTCTTTGATTAACCACATATAACTTGGCAAGGTTTCAAATTCATGACGTCATCAGACCGGAAGTAACTTCTATGAGAATTTGAAAACGATCATATTTGAGTGGTCGGGCACAACCCGACCACTGTCTAGAATTGTTCTCATAAATCTTCTTTGTTGAGTGGTCGGGCACAACCCGACCACTCTTTGGATTTGTTGCGATTAATCTTTCTTTCTTTCTTTCTTTTTTTTTTTTTTCTTCTGCATAGCACGTTTCCGCGGGTTTTCTCCTAAACGGTATATGATATGAACTTGAAACTTTAAACATATATTGACCCTCAGTCGGAGTGGTGCATATTACACTGACGTCATAATGACGTCATCGGGTATCAAATTACAAGCGATTTCCGTTGAAAAAATTACGATCTTCTTTCATCTATAACTCTTCAACAAAATGATCAATTATGCTCCAATCTTGTAAACAGATAGACCATAAATTGATAAACATTTGTTGTCGTGTACGTGAACTCACTTGACTTTTACTTCCGGGTCTACCGGAAGGTCAAAGTTAGGTGAATTCAAAATGAAGACATTAGCCTGAAATCAAAACAAAGCACAATTTCTTCCAAACGGTTTACGGTATGATCATAAAACCTTGTGTGAACTGGTACCATGTTACGAAGATGTAATAACTGCTGTTACGTCATCATGACGTCATCTGGTATCAAATTACAAGCGATTTGATTGCACGATTTGACAAAATACTTTGACCTATATCTCTTGAACTAAATAGAGTATCGTGTTCGTTTTTTTCGTGAGGTTGTAGACGGTGCCTTGATCAACATTTCTTATTCCCGGGCACAAAACTGCTTGACCTTTACCTCCGGTGTTACCGGAAGTGCAATAGAAACTGAATCTAACTCTAAAACGGAAGCATTTTACTACAGACAAATACATTATGGAAGTGTTAAGTGAGGAATGCCAATCACAAAAACATTATTTTGACGTCATCCACGAAAGGGCGCCCTCCAGCGGCACATAGAAAACAGTTTAATCTTTTAAAATGTAAAATCCCTCAATCAAATTTTATGATATATTGCCCCTATATATCCCGTGAGCAACCGCAAATGAATTTGCAAGGTTTCATAATCATGACGTCATCAGACCGGAAGTTACTGTAGGGAGAATTCAACAATAACCATTATTATTTTTAATTTAAATCCATCATTTGATCCCTGTCTCATGACTATGTTTTTTGCCCCCCCCCCCCACATGGCATCTGTTACACTTAATATTGACCTTTTGATTCCAAATACTGTGACATCATTAAACTGGAAGTTAGCTGTTATTATTACATACACTTAATTTCCATATTTTCATGCGTTATTTTTACTTAATGATAAACAAGTGTCCTCCCTTCCCTGTTTGACTGATGACGCCATCAAACCGGAAATAACTTGTACGTGTACCCAACTGTTTACTAAAATTTATCACACCTTAAAAGACGCATTCTTTTTGTACAAAATAATTGGTACTGGAAATGTTGAAGTTCTTGGTCCTTTTTTTCTGACATAAACATATTCATAACTTAATTGGACAATGTCTAATGAAATGGTTGTCTACCCGACCACTCTGCGTTTGTAACAACAAACGCGAACCTCTAGTCTTTATTTTTTTTTTCCGTACGGCACGTTTCCGCGGGTTTTCTCCTAAACGGTATATGGTATGAACTTGTAACTTTCAACATATATCGGCCCTCATCCCTAGTGGTGCATATTACTCTGACGTCATGATGACGTCATCGTACGTTAACTCGCTTGACCTTTACTTCTGGGTCTACCGGAAGGTCAAAGTTAGGTCAAGTCAAAACGAAGACTTTAGCCTGAAATCAAAACAAAGCAACAATTCTTCCAAACGGTTTACGGTATGATCATAAAACCTAGTGTGAACTTGTACCATGTAACGAAGATGTTGTAAATTTTGTTACGTCATGATGACGTCATCAGGTATCAAATTACAAGCGATTTAAGGGCAACTTTTGACAAAATAGTTTGCGTTATATCTTTTCAACTAAATAGAGTATCGTGTTTGTTTTTTCGTGAGGTTGTAGACTATGCCGTGAGAAACATTTCGTGTTCCCGGACACAAAACCGCATGACCTTTCACTTCCGTTGTTACCGGAAGTGCAATAAAAACCGAACATAACTCAAAAGCGGAAGCATTTTACTACACACATTAAATTAGGAAAGTGTTTAGTGAGGAATGTCAGACAAATAAAACAGTGTGATGACGTCATCTTTCGAAAGGGCGCCCCCCTAGCGGCACATAAGATAGTGTGAGCTTTCTTTAATTTGAAAACCATCCATTCAAGTTTTACCAAATCGCCCCTTGATATTCTTTGATTAACCACATATAACTTGGCAAGGTTTCAAATTCATGACGTCATCAGACCGGAAGTTACTTCTATGAGAATTTTAAAACGATCATATTTTAAATGTAATTCTATCAATTGATCCATGTCGATCTTAGCCCAAAAAAGATATCCATTACAATGTTCACCTTTGCTTCCAAATACTGTGTCGTCATCAAACCGGAAGGTGGTTGTTATGAATACATACGTTATTTTACTTTACAATGAACATCTCTTTCCGTTTTTGAATAATGACGTCATCAACCAAGAAATAGCTTGCATACATGTGTACATAGAATGCTTACTAAAATTGATCACACCGTTAAAGATGTATTTTTTTACTTGCAGATAAAAATAATTGATTTTACTGGAAATGATCTGATTTCGAAATCCTTTGTTCTTAGATAAAAATATTCATAACTTAAAGGAAATATGCAGTGGAAATTCAGCTCATCTTGTTTTCATGCACATTACTATGTGTTGCAACAATACGTACAAGATCTTAATACTTGTTTTCATTGGAAGTGACAAGAAAGTGGTAGTTTTTCAATTATTAGTAAATCCTTTCATCAATATATAAGAGGGCGCTATTTTGCTTTTGTCACACAAGGTACTCCTTGCCAAAGGTGCGTTATGAACAGTACACAAATTAGTCCTTCAAAATTACCCACAAAACTTTTTTTGGAAGAAATATTTGCCACTACGATTGTCCAAATAAGCTGTTTTACATGATAAACAATAAAAAGTGGAATTTACTCCAAGAAAATAAAGAAAACTTTGACATATATTTGGATACACAAAGCTATGGAGACACTACGGTTCTGCCTTGAATGACATCACGCTTTGGCTCATGAATATGGACATTTTCATTAGCATAAAAGCTGAAATGTTGAAATTTCTTTCTTTTACTGCTACAAAGGAGGTGGAAACTTCATAGTTACATTGCACATGGCAAGAAAGCTGTTTTAAATGTATTTAAGTCATATAAATCCTATTACATGTTCCCGTTAACTGGACAGTGTTTCATAAAATAGTTGTCTACCCGACCACTCTGCGTTTGTAACAACAAACGCGAAACTCTAGTTTTGATTTCAGGTTCAAGTCTTCATTTTGAATTCACATAACTTTAACCTTCCGGTTGACCCGGAAGAAAGGGTTAAGTGAGTTCACAAACGTACACAAAAAGAAATGTTTATCAATTCATGGTCTATCTGATTACAGAATATAAACATCACTGGTTATTTTGTTCAAGAGTTATGGGTGAAAGTAATTGGACCCTTTTTCATGTAAAATCGCTTGTAATTTGACACCCGATGACGTCATCATGACGTAAGAGTAATATGCACCACTTTGGATGAGGGTCGATGTATACTGAAAGTTACAAGTTAATATCATGAACCTTTTTAGGAGAAAACCCGCAGAGAAGTATTGTCCGGAAAAAAAAAGAACCAAACAAAGAAGATTTGTGAGAACAATTCTAGACAGTGGTCGGGTTGTGCCTGACCACTCAATAAGCGGAAAAGCCCTATGTTTGCCCATATCATTTGTACACGTTTATTGTTACCCTCACTTTGGGCACTGAAATCAATTCGATTGCTTTTATACTTGGCATACACTTTAGACCAGCAGCTGAAGTTGTGTACCGAACATTGACATCATCGTGACGTCATCATGAGTCACGTGACGTCACATTATATGCGATTTTTCTGTTGTGACTATTTTCTAGCAGAATTCGGCTAGATCTCACAGATTGGGCTATATCTCCAGAACTGCATGTCCGTGTAATGGTTGTGTTGATTATATTTCTTGTTCTTCTATAATGACCCCTTTCTCTGGTTGTTTATTCACTACAAACCTTGCATTTACCTTGTTATTTATTCATGTGACTTGAGTGAAGTCACTCAGTGTGACTCGAGACAAGGCTATACAAAGTATTGATTTTCTAGTGGAGCCAAAAATAGTATTGATTTATGGAGCTGTGATTTTGAACTTGTATTTTGTGAATATTTCTTAGTCAAGGATTATGAACATTATGTTTAGATTTAATCTTGATTAAATCTTGTATTTCAAATTATCAATCACTAGGGTTTGGCTTTAGATCACTTTTGTGGATTGTTCACTTGACGTGAACTGCACGTTGTTAATTCACAGCTCCCAAACCATGCGGTCGCGGCAAGGCCTAGGCTAGGCAGTGCCTGCCCGATCTTTACAGGTAAATGTATTGTACTTTTTTAGGTCATTTTTGAATGCAATTATTTCACCAAAAAATCCAGATAATTATTACTTATGTGCCCTTTATTGTATCAGCAAATTATTATAGATTAATATGGTGGTAGTTTGGAGAATGTAATGAAGTTTTTGGAGAGATTTTTGCTGTAAGAGTTAGGGAGCACTGTGACCAAATGCACGAGGGTTAGCACCCATGTTTGCACTGAGGCACACACAGTGTGACCATGTGCAGTGCGCGTGCGTGAGCAGTAATATAGTGGTAGTTTTGGAGAATGTAATGAAGTTTTTGGAGAGATTTTTGCTGTAAGATTTAGGGAGCACTGTGACCAAATGCACGGGGTTAGAAACCCATGTTTGCACTGATGGCACCACAGTGTGACCATGTGCAGTGCGCGTGCGTGAGCAGTACATGTATTGTGATATGTAACTTACAGTAGTTTGTGGTTTAAGAGTGATTTTATGTGGACGTAGCCTATATTGCATTATTGGGCACTTAATTGTCTGGAGACCAGTATATAGAAATGCTTACAACTGTCACTGTCATATAGTTTTGGAAAGTTCATGTAAGTTGGTGATCATGTTGTGCATTTTAGGGACGGATGTGGGTGCTTGCGGTGTGTGATAGTGTGTGCGAGTGTTGGTCAGTCAGTGCGCAGGGCCGGCTGTCTGTTTGTGATTCCATCCTTGGGTGCTCGATGCGGTCACCATACTTGCATATAGGCTTTTCACTCTTGGTAATTAACTCTGGTAATGTGTGTACATCTTTCTAATACATGTACGCTTATTATTTCATAAGTTACACATGTACATTGTTTGTATTTTGAAATGAAACTTATGAGTGCCTGCCCGATCTTTACAGGTGGCCCCACCTGGGCCGATTCAGTTTGAATAAACAATCAGAGCAAGGGAGATCCAGTTTCCGTGTGAGCACTCACTCCAACAAAGAACCTGCGTGCCCCCCTCTTCCTTACTCCAGAACCAGACCAGAGCCCCCTTCCCTGAAGTCCCCGCAAGAGAACTGCCCCTCACATCCGTTTGAATGAACGTTGATATGTACTGAGACTGGGATGTGTTACAGATGAAAATTTAAGAGACGTCACGATGACTCATCACGTGACATGAGACGTCATATTAAAAATTGAATATTTTGAAGGCCAATATCTACAGAATACAGGTCTGATTGTTGAAACTTGGTATGCACCTAAACCGGGATGTGTTATGAATGAAAATTTAAGTGACGTCACGATGACGTCATCACGTGACATATGCCGTCATATTAAAAAAATATTTAAAAAAATTGTTTTAAAACATTTTGTTTTAAACAAAATCATTGGTTGCACTGGAAGGGTTAAATTTTCGTGGTCTTTGTTTGACATAAAATTATTCATACCTTAACTGGGTTGTGTTAATGAATAGTTGTCGGCCCGACCACGCTGCGTTTGTAACTCAACAAACGCCTTGACCTCTTGTCTTTTATTTGTCTTTATCATTTTCTTTAGGGCATATTTTAATTATTGGCAAGAAACGAATATTTTTAAAACGTGAGCCACAGTCCAAATAATAAAAAACTTGTTGCAGACACTATACTTTACCTTGCAAAACTTGCGTTATTGTTTCGTTAAGTTCAAAAATAGATCAATACAAAGAAACACAGTTTCAGTCCAAGGATAATGTAGCCTGGACACGTTAGACTTGATGCAATATTAAAATAATACTTCATATGGGCTTCAGCGAATCCATTCTTCATTAGAGATAAACTTCTTCAATATGAACTTCAACTTTAATTTGTTCCATGTCTCGCTTCCATGTGAAGTTGTGAGATAACTACATGACTTGTATAGGCTTATTCGTCATAAACCTACCTCATGTACTCCAAAGACCTTGACGTACGTCAGCCTGGGAACCAGCGCAGTTCCTCTCAGAGAACTCAATCGCAAAACATTTTCACCTTAATTATATATAAGAATGAGAAAGCAAGAGGAAAATCGCTAAGAGAATACTTGTAAATATGCGTCCTTCATCACCAACAATGGTAGGCGCACAATGTGAAGAGCCTTCTCAAAAAGTACCAAAATAAGGCGAAAATGGTGACGACAAAATAATAATAGCAAAAAGATAATGGGGAGTGGTCGAGCAACACATTTTTTGGTCAACTGACTGCCTCTGGCCTTCAAATTCATTTTGATTAGATAATGACGCCAATTAAACGCCGCCAATGGGCGCAGGAAAATAACTCAACAAAGGCCACTATCTGTATCGCAATGTGGTATGAAAGACTAGTATAAGCTCAAGCACATGAAGGCCAATTTTCCCTTATTTCCAATCGACCTTTATTTAGGCCTACCTTTTTTCTTTACAACAGTTCCCGCTTTTCAACATTATTTGATGCTTTAGTGACACACTAGGTACACATTGATTAATGGAAAGTGTTTTAAAGGCACGTATAGGGTTTACTGCTTTTGTGCACTTGTTTTCGTTTGAAGCAATAGCTTCAAAGTTTAGCTAGTGTGCATCCTGCTGAAAGTTTTGCTTTATATGAATGCAGGAACAAAACATGTCTGGTAACTGGTATCCGTCGCTCACGAACGTTTAAAGTTGCCCGCGGGCACCCTTTCAAAAACATTCGTCAGGTTTAGTTTTCTTCCGAATCATTTCGCAGGGTGTTTGATAACGGTGTTACGCTAATGTAGTAACCAACGGATAACGTATCACCAACCGATAATGTAACATAAATTGACCCATGGTGTGGCAACATTTACTACACCATCGGTCAATGTTTTTTACATTATCGGTTATAGTGCTATAGCATCGGTCAATTTGTGTGAGACATTATCGGTCGGTGATACGCTATGCGTTGGTTACTACATTCTTCTCAGTGGTAACAAACAGTCTGATGTTCGCTTTGAGCAAGGTTTCTGTCATTGATATACTGTCATACGAATACTCACGGCGTTGAAGAGGGCGTTAAGGCACGTGGTGGTTGCGCTGGTGCTCCCTTTACGAACATTTAAGTCTGGATCGGAAATGAATGCCAGCTCCAGATATTTTGTTGCCTTCGTGTCAATCGGCAAGGCTTCTGGCGGCTCGTCAGCAAATGTTAACGGCAAAGTTGGTGGCGCTTAGGAGAACAATTGCAAAACAAACCAGTCGGGCATCAAGCTTGGAATTTGACAAGCTGTCATAAAAACTGACGAGCAGAGTTGTAACGAGTCACTGATTTTTGTGACTCGAGTCGAGTCGAGTCATTTTAAAGAAGTGACTCAAGTCGAGTAGAGTCATTAGATCAACGAGTCGAGTCGAGTCGAGTCACAGTATGTGGTCGAGTCGAGTCGAGTCAAGTATTTAGCTCGAGTCAATTCGAGTCACAAATATTTTAACACTATTTATAAATTACAATAAAAAGCAACAAACACAAGAGAGAAAGAATACAAGGCACCAGTCTATTACGAAAATCCAAAGACATAAAGTATGCTATATGGTACCCAACCAACAGTTGCTAGCTCATGTCACAGATAAGAAGATGTGAAACCTCGGTCTTATAACTGGTTTGGCTTCGGGTCTAGATTTTGTTGTTCGCTGATCCCTGACAACGTCAAAACCTAAATGCATTATACAAAACTGTTTCTGATTATTTAAAGGTTAGCCGTCCGTATCCATTTTGTTTTGTGAAATCGGGAAATAAATTTAGCCAGCGTTCCACCAAGAGCTTAATAAGAAATCGCGCGAAACCAATGATAAAACCACGGATTGAGAAATGCGTTTTAAGTCTGGTTCCGGGTTTAGCATTACATGCTACAGGTATAGAACCACAAGGTGGGAGTCCGCGACACGGTGTATGTTTGTTGTATCACTATGGAGGAAGGAAAACAGACGGCCGCTGTATATGAGCATACATTATTCGCGAACATAATGTGACGTGAACAAAAATTGGCAACGCGAACGGCGCGGCGTAAGTCATCGCAAATATTTTTTGCAAATAAGTTTTGCTTTTATTTTGGGTCTCGAGTCGTATTAGCCTTCCTCGAGTCGAGTTGAGTCATTGTGATGAGGGACTCGAGTCGAGTCGAGTCATTTGCTCCAGTGACTCGAGTCGAGTCGAGTCATTTACCCGTCGGGACTCGAGTCGAGTCGAGTCACCAAAAAATGTGACTCGAGTCGGACTCGAGTCGAGTCATTGACTCGAGTCATTACAACTTTAGTTGAGAATTCCAGTTTTCAGCTTCAGAATGAATGATCTGCGTCAGAAATGTGAGTTCTTTATTGTTTTGACTTACATGCGGAATTTGTTTTAAAAGTGTGATCAATAAAAACAAAATCAAATAAATTATATTACGTTCTGTCTCGCAGAATGCCCCTCTTTCCACTGGTCTGTTCCTATAGGCAACGTGCGGGTGACCGCGACCAACATCTCGCTTGACGGCATGTTCGTCATCTAGTGGCTCGATGTAAAGCTCACCACGGCCATGGTTGCGAAATATGACCGCCATCTTGCAAAAAAAGACACCATTCAGAAAATAAAACAACCGAATAAAAGGCATGCAAACACACACTTTGGTGTCGGCTCCAGACAAGGATTACTTTTGAAATAATTCCTTTCATTATTTATTTGGGAAATATCATAACTTAGTCCAATCAATGATACAATAAACCCTTCTTCAAACATTTTGGTGGCAGCTATGGGATTCACTTAAGCACTAGGCCTATGACTTACCAAGCCGTCACAAACGGTTACGGATGCAAGAGAGTCCTTTTCACCGGCTACCTTCCCTGTGTAGACGCAGTCAGTCCGAAGTGGCACTTTCTGGATGCCTTCATCTGTGTAGATCTCAACCTGGAGTCCAGGGCATAATTACTGTCGTCGTGGTCTACGATAAGGTTAAGCGTCTCTCCAAAGGCTTCGACTTCCAGTTCTAAGAATGAGGCGGCAGTGGCTCCCTTGCCAACACTCCTCTTGCCTTCAGCTTCGACTACGAGTGGGTACACAATCTCATATTCCGGGGCTACAAAGAAAGGAAATTTAATTGTTATCGTCTTCAGTGCTATGACCTTCTTAGGTGACTTCTCTCAACAATACCCCTTTCAAAATTATTGCAACATGTAATGAGCGTGCACAAAGGAATGCATTGTGGTCATGCGTTGTGGAATACTGAGTTTAATAGCCACTATCCCACCAAAGTGGTTGGGACACTTCCTTGGCCTTTCCCCCGCTCCCCCGGTCAATGTTGTTCTCTCCAGCTATTGGAGCACACGCCGCGCAATGAGAGACAACATTGAGCGGGGCAAGGGGGTTGGGGCCCTAAATGGTGATGCTGAAACGAAATAGTTTTGCAAACGACGCAAAGGTTTGCGACAACCTTCAATAGTTTTTCAAATAAACCCAATACATGTATTATACTTCGTATAAGCAAATATTTTTGTGGCAATAATTATATTTTCTATGATTCGAGAGACAATCATGATTTTTTCATATTCGGTTAGGAAAGACGTCACCAAAATAAACGATGTTTTAGCGCGGTTGCCCACATCAATTGTGCCACAATACCTTTTTCGTGGCTTTCAACACCGAAGTAGCGAAAAAGCTCCTCCGTTGCAAATTCAAGATCTTTGTTACGAACCTATACAGCGAAAAAAAAATAAGAAATATGAGTGTTTTTCATGTATATTTAATACACCCAAAACCACACCCTTTTATACTTCTTTGAAAATCATTTATAATTGGGTGGTGTCTTTTACACATTTGTAAATAAATTAAGTAACTCTTAATGAAATTTATGGATGACTGGTCATTCTATTTATAGTGCATCACATCCGCACGGGAGTTGTGAGCTGTACATGGCACTTAAAAAAGAATCACAGGGAACAAAGCAGAAAGCTGAATCCCATTTAGTACGTGGTTACATAATCATGAAAATGCAAATCATACAGGGTGTCCTGAAAATAATGGCGCATGTAAACCCCGCCATTTTCGCCAATTTACAACCGGAATTTACTGCAAATCGTGTAAGCCCACGATCGTGTAAGCACACGATCTTCAAGGTTACAGATTTAGCTTGAGAATACCGTTTGCTTAATTAAGATTGCTTTTGAAAATCCAGAGAAATGTTTGAATAACCGCAAAGCCCAAAACACCATTCTCTGCCACTTTTAGGAAGCGAGTGCTTCAAAGGTCAGACAATGCCAGCATGGCTCTTTTGATAAGATTATCCCTATGGGTGTAAGACAAACATTCCATTCAAACGACAATATAGGGTTTTGTTCTTATGTTGAAACGATTTAATAGTACAGACAGGTTCACTTTTTTAAAACTTCAATGAAAGAGTTCAATTAAATATAAATAATATTTGCACACTCTGCTTAAAAATGTTAAACTCACTAACAGTAAAATGATTTGGTTTTAGATTGGGACTATACTGATTTTAACTGCTTCACAGAAAGTGGCTTCTTGGCTTTGCCGTTCAAACATATCTTTGGATTTTCAAAAGCTATCTCAATGAAACAAACGATCTTCTCAAGCTAAATCTATTATCTTGACGATGGTGTAAACATCTGTAGAAAATGTTTGTTGTAAACAGTGGCGGCGGAACGGGTTTGAAACTGGGGGGGGGGGGGGGGGGGGGGGGCAGCACCCAAAGGGGCACTTGCAAACCCGTGCTGAAATGTCGACACGTTTTTTTCACCGGACACTTCGCCTCCGTAGAATCAAATAGTGGGTGTGTGGGGGTGTGTACTGGAATTTACTACCTTACGGAGACATGAACACAATAGGGAACAAAAGATTGTATAGTCTCCAGAAGAACATTTCTATAGATGAATACGTCTCCACAAGAATTTTACGAAATAGATATATGGATTTTACTCAAAAACTAGGAATTTCCAAGGTAGGTTGATCTGTCGCAAATGGAAGAGTTTTAGAGAAGGGATATTTAGTCCAAATTTCAGCCCAGGAAATTTATTCTGGTTAAAATTTCACACTCGAAAACTTTACTACACGAGAACAAAAAAATGTCTCCACAAGGATACAAATTCCAGAATGTGTGTGTGTGTGTGTGGGGGGGGGGGGGGGGGGGGGGGGCGGGGGGGGGTGGTACTGGTACCATCTTTCAACATAGGGGGCGCTCTTCAAAACCAATGATTATATGCTAAACATACATTATGTGCCCATTTTCAGGGCGTCTTGTATGGGTTATGGGACTTGGTTTTCATATTCCTCGTTTATATCAAAAAAATCTCTAACATTATTGGGAAATGGTTACTTCTAAGAAATAGTAAGATACTTTCAGGACATTTTTATTTATCTCGAGGGGACACTTTAATGATCGAGGGGGCACATTTATGGCCGCAAAAGGGGCACTTGGGGCCCCCAATGCCCCCCCCCCCGGTTCCCCCGCCCTGGTTGTAAATTAGCAAAATGGAGGGGTTTACATGCACCTTTTTTTCAGGACGCCCTGTAAGTAAACGGAAAAAGCACTGAAACCTGTACAACCAAGATGTACAGGGAGACATGTGAAGCTTAAGTATGTGCCAGCAACAAGACAGCAGCCATTTTCTGCTTGACATATTCAAATTTCACAAGATGTTCATGCATGGCCGACTTGTAGTTGCACAAGAACAGTGTACAGTGGGTATCGAGGGGCTTAACCAATTCCCTACTCTATCAGGTAATGACCCTTGATTGCAAGGTTAATCTTGATATTGTAAGCACGGGTGAAAGATTGGATAGCCAAAACGCAAGTAGAATCATTCAGCAAGAACGGGATAATCCGTTTCAGCTAATTGACACACAAAAGACTGAACAAAACAGGGAGCAGACAAGGCTGGCTTCTCTAAACCAAGACAACCTATAACACGGATAAAATAAACTTAGCCGTTGGAAAGGTATGCCAAGGGTTGCAGTTAGTATAACATACAATATAATATCAGAAGATGCGGTGTCTGAAAGTAGACTCAGCACTTGACACCCGCGATACGAGTTGTTATCGAAAAACTCAAAGTTGAAAGGCCAAATAGTAGAAAGACGCCTCCTTTAGTAGAGTAAGCTAACACAATTCATAACAACTATTGTAATAATTACCAAAACCACCGGAAACACTGAGCAAGTGCACTGGGTGCACACCTATACTAAGGCTTAATTTGAAATAACTTACGCAGTGCTTGCACACGGACTTATAGTAGGCAATTAATCAAGGTCCACAAAACAAACCAGTACATCAAACCCCGGTTAGTTTTACATGAGTAAAAGGGTGGCCGGATCAAGTTTAGCTAACAAAATAATTCATACTGTACAACATAAATGATTCAAAGAAAAAATTGAAAGTTCTTGACAAATTGATTACAGATAGTATGTCAGAGTATAACCAAGTCAATTTTACTAATCCTGTTCAGGTAATGTTAGAAAAACGGTATTACGGAAATTAAGTCATTGTATCAATGAAAGTCAGGTAATGTTATTAAACAACCATCAAAGTAACTTTAATGATGGTAAGAGATTATGGAAAGTAATCCCGAATATACGACATGACATGTTGCCCTTAAAAGGCCAAGAAAGAATGTGACAAAAGAACAAAATAACCAGAAATAAATATAGGTGAATTCAGAAATAGTTTGAAAAAAGTTTAAAAAATTAATAAATAAATAAATTTAAAAAATCAAAAAATAAAGTCAAAGTTATAGAGCATGGTAATCAAGGAATATCGCAAAAAGAGTTGTAAACAACAGGTACCACAGTAAAGATAAGGTCTCAATTTTTTGAAAAAAAGAAAATGATAACTGGAAGCAACGCCAACGTTAGCAAGATTACTAAAAGTTCGTCATAGATAAGGGAAAATAAGGCAAACTGTTTGAAAAGCAACCTTTAAATTGAAGAAGGTCAACAGGTTATTGGAAGGCTAATATTCATATTCATATTCATATTTTATTAGACCAATTCGCAGCCGGACGCTGAATTGCATGGTTATTACAAGAAAATAAAAAAACCACTAGAAAATTCAACAAGAAAATTCAACAAGAAAAATTTGAATTTAAAATGAATAAGAATTACAGAAGTTCATGTATCTACAGTGTAAATATAATCTAAAAAACACACAAAAGGGGACATAACAGTATTATTGTTATTATTGCTGCTAAGGAATTCTGGTTCAGGAGTTTTTGTCAGAGAGGGAATTGCACTATTGCCATACCTATTTGTTTTGTGATGTGGAATCTGGTAAATGTTGGATTGTCTCAGAGTCATATTGTGGGTGCTATTGTTAGGAGGAAACCATTCTGCATATCTAACTGATTTTGTCCATTTACTAGCAAATGGGGAGCAGAGATGGAGTCTTTCTGTCTTCCAGAGTTTGAAGGCTTAACCGATCACAAGCGATTGAGTATGACTCATAGTCAGCTCCAAGAATAATACGACATGCACGCTTTTGAATGCGTTCAAGTTGATATGTCTGATTATTGCTGATGTTACCATGCCAAACTGGGGCTGCATGCTCACAAATTGGACGGACATAACAAGTATACACGGAGACCAAGTCATCGATAGGCAAACCAAACTGTTTCAGGCGGCCAAGCATGTATAACCTACGACTACTTTTTGAGACCATATCACAACCTGAGATTGCCAGCCAAGATTAGATTGGACTATCAGGCCCAATAGCCTAGTCTCGGACACCAACCCAAGCTCAATCCACCAATTTTAAGATAAGGTGGTGTTGGAGGGTCTTTTTTGAAGCAAACTCGCTAACTTTGCATTGGTAGGATTGAGCCTGAGGTGGCTGTCCTTCGTCCACGCATCCAGGCCGTCAAGATCAAATCCAATCTGGCTAGATTCATTAGCATGACGGACCTCTGCAAGTGTCAGATCGTCTACCTATTTAAAGCTTAAAGCTCAACTTAACTAGAGATGAACGTTCCAAAATATTGGAAATAATGGAATGTTACCAGAAAGGTTGGCAGTGAGTGGCGCAAAGATTACAATTTAGCACTAGGATAGCATCATGAACCAGAACTTAATAAAGCCATGAGTCAGAACAATTGAAGCAATTAATAAATAAGTTCAAAACACGCCGATCTACGGAGTTATAAACTTGGTTGCCACTTCTGGAGCCGGATTGGGAATTTCCCCGTGTTTTTTTCCTCAAAAAGTTTTTTCACGGGGTTTTCGCCCATCCCGTTAATCTACAGGATAAATTTTTACTCAGTAATATGAATGAGCCGTATTGGTTTAAAGCACAAAATCTAGAGAAAAATTGATGGCCTACAACCAGACGTTACACAGGTAATAAGTAAAACATTAATGCAACACACTTTTCTGTGATTGTAAAGATACAATGACAAGAGAATACACCAGGAAAACATCGGAAATTTATAGGGCCCTGCTCGCCTTATTGGTTTCATACAACTTTAAACATGGTAATAGGTGCCCCTTTTACCCTTGTTTTCAATCTCAAGGTTGTTCTGCCATATCAAGAAACTCCAAATGCAAGGGTACAAGTGTGACGCCATCTCAAACACAGACCTTAATGTCACAACTGTTTCAGCACAATGCGGGACCAGAATCCTGGACATTTGGCTGTTTTAGCGGTGTTGCTATTAAATAGTTTGTTGTTATGATACAGGTATATGGCAATATGCTAGGTAGCAAACGTTTGGCAGAAAAGGGTCAGGAAGCACATCATGAAGTGTGGTTCATAAATAGTACAGAAAACTCTTAATTACTACAGTGCCTTCATGAAATAACATCACAGCAACAACTTGCGAAATTGTCATGAGAAAAAGAAAAACTGGGAAATGCCAAATAGTTCCGAAAGTGCACGTTACATATAACATTAACCCGAAAGGGAGGTCAGATGTAATGTTTACATTTAGCAGGAGTAGCAAGTGCAGAATATATTTAGAGTAAAATCTATGTCACGATCCCCTAAAAGATAATGAAGGTTTTCTAATGTTTAGATGTAAATATTATTTCACGGCCGGCAAGTGTTCCCTGCAATAGAAGGGAAAGTGAGTCCAAGCGACACTGAGCTTTTTGAGGGGAACCCGCCCGCACAAAAACAACAGCAATGCGCGGTCGATATAGTGGCGAAATGCCCCGCAAACACAGCTCAGTGTTAGTTGCAAAGGATAAACAGGGATGAATTATAACGAAGTGGATGAGTATGCACAGGAATGACAGATAAAGGTTAACTGAAATATTATGAATAAAGCTAACGACAATAATTAGGGTGTGTGCGTGTGAAAACAACCGGCAATCGTGGACGTAGGACAAAAGAATTGGGGCACAAACAATACGTCCACACACAAAACAATGAGAGCTGTTGCTAAAAAGTTAGATACAAACAAAGGAAAGAGGATTAGGGACAATGGGGCGTCCACGATTGACGGTGTTTACGTGTGTGGCAGAGGAGACAACACAGTGTTTCCCCATTTCTGGAAAAACAGGTTTATAGAGGCATTTTGGGTTATGTTTATCGGTGGCAAAATGAAGAGAAACACTAAGGGATCATAGGGGGGAAATGGGTTGAAAGAGTTTTCACAGTTTGAGAAAAATGAGCTTTTGGACTGGTTTTTCTTAACTACACGAAACCAAGGGAATGTCCACACTTGGTATGTAACGTAAACATGCGTGGACTAAGCTGTTGATTTGTCAATGGATGCACAGGGAGAGCAATCTTAACATTATTCAGGTTGGTACAGGTTTTTGAAAACATTTGTCTGACAGGATAACATTCAGCTGTCATTAAAAAAAGTTGTGCAAAAAGCTGTACCAAAAAAAAGACATAATAAACGAGGTATTATGAAGTAACTGGATGTTAGTAAAATAAATATCGACACAATAATCGGCAATGTTCGAAAATTATCTTGCAAAGATGCACTGAATGAAGAGTCTACGTACCCCTGGCTTGGAGTAAGCCGTGTAGGCAGCACGGCAAGCACGACAATCTTCAGCATCATTCTGCAGCTGTTGAGTCGTAGGAATGACGAATTTGGGTCATTTTGTGGGCGATTTATAGACTGCGTTTGGGCTTGTCCATGCGCCCAAACCCCGTTTTTTGTACAACGGGAGACAAACAGAAGCCCTCACACCGTCTCATGCAGCCCCAGAAAGCGCTTCTTGGCGCCCAATGCAAACGTCCTTGTTACCCTACCAGCATCAATAAACACTTCAGAGTTATGGGCTTCACAATTACATTCGAAGACATCAAACGTTATAAGTTAATAAACGTGAAGAGACCACTTAATCGTAAAACTATACTTATAGGTACACTTGTACTGTTTCTTTTAATTAAACAATGAATAGGCCTAGGGGCTAATGGGGCTTCAAATTGATTGCATCCGTAGGCCAATGCTGAAATGCATTGAGAGCTGATGATGAAAAATCAACAAGGTAGACACAGACGCATTTTGTGTTACTCTGAACGGTAAGGTAAGGCAGTAATATTCCCCATGAAGTCTCCGCTGGTCATTTCCCCCAAATGTATAGAAAAAGTGTCTCTCATCCCGAAGTTTTTCGGGGGAACTGACTTGGACAAAGATCGGGAAAATGTTATTTTGACCCTGAAAAGTCCAGGTGAAATATGTGCGTGGGAACGGCCTGAACTCTAGAGTTACTACAATGTCTTCGGTCCTCCTCAACCGTGCCAACGAAGCTGAAAAAAACAAATAAAACACCAACAAACACACAAACAAACAAACAAACAAATACTGCCAGCAATTAACCCAAAAAAACTCAATCCCATCTTCACCCAAGGTTCGTACTTTGACGTTCATTTTGTTGAAGGAGTTCGCTAAGTTGAAGAGCTTTTCGAGCCTTTTTCCCACAAATTCATTAAACTCGAGTTAATGGATTTTTGAAGGTTGCCCCAAAACAATATCCGTAGTATCCGTAGTTTTCATCAGCAATTTGAGTGAAACTTTTTTGCTGGTACTAGCCCTAGAGGAAAAGTGACAATCTCGTGAGTTTTGACGTCACAGATACCTGAGTCAAGTGCAAAGAACAACTGACGCAAGCACAACCTCGTCCCAGGGCTTACCTTATTTTCAACATCGTTTCCAATAGTAAGCCCTAAATGGGAAACTTTCTTCTGTATCCTGATTCGATACCGCAATTAGCATGTAATGGGTTAATATCGTGTACTTGGTGTTGTATTTCCAGCGTGCAATGGCGAGGTTGATTCACAGCTACCACAAAAATCTGCTTCAAAAGTACTGTACGAGTGCAGTGAAGGAGGAAGTATTAGACCGAGTGACCAAAGTGGCTCGAGAGTGCCATCGGTCTTCACCCAGCCATGTCCATCCTCTAGTTTTGGGAGCTAGTTCGTAATTTGGAAGTGGGACCGCTTCAATTGATACACCCTGTAGCTTACTCGGTTGATTATGAGGGATGAGAGAGTCTTTGCAGGGTAGACATGGCACTTGTGGTAGCTCTCAGCAGCCAGATATGCCTTAATCGAGTCATCCAGGAATTTGGTTTGGCCCTGAAAATCGCTTCTCTAATCGCCCCTTTTTCCAACTTAATCCATGAAAATCCTCTCTAGTCGGTACGCCCCTTCCTTCATCTGAGAATTCGGGATACGCCAACGCAGAGAATTCCCTGATACTCTGCCCTGACTCCAGTTATGTCTCTTTGTCTCCCTGACGACGATGTCGCAGCTCATTAAATTGTACACCGCCTGTTGACCTGGGCTAACAATAAGAGTTGATGAAATCCCTGCAGGAATATTTCCTACCCTCGGCCGCCAGCCCAACACACTTAAAGTTGGTCCCTGGAGGGACAAGAAGAAACAAATTTGCTTGCTCGTCGTTCCACACATTGGCCATACGACCGGCCATGAAGTGTACCTTATAGCTTTCAATGCACCTTCCCGTTAAATCTATCGGACAAAATAAAATGTTGGTTTCTTCAACTTTCTCTATCTCTGATTCATCCAAAACGTCTCTCAGAAAACCGATGTCACAATCTTCCAGCAGGGGGCCCTCGCCAGCAAACGTGCTCCATATTGGGGTGCCGCATGGTACTGGGGGTTTATCACGAAGTATCGGGTTTCTCGTCTGCTGTACCAGGGCTGGGGGGGGCCAGAGATGGGTAAGCTAGCTGGTGCTAACGTACAAATTAAACTCTTTTTTCGTACTGAGATGTGGAAATCGTAAGTTTTCGTTAGAAGCTTTTTCGTGCTCTAATCTTTCGGCCACTTGCATTTCTATCTTCTTTTTTTTTTACGTCATTTTGATTTCTATCAGTTTCTCTTATACCGTACAACTTTCGCAGTTCGCTGTTTATCATCCGACCTAGCCTATCGCCATCGTCTTTACCTTGAGAAATAAGATTTTATGTTTTTGTGTTCCACCCAAACTCTTATCTCGTCTTCTTTTTTAGCTTTATACCTAAACTTTTTGCTGAAAGTACGCTTATATCTAGATAGCGCCCTTCAGCCACGATTCACCAAACACCAAATCTTACCAAAGTGAACTGATGTGAACTCTGTTTTTGGGGGCATATATTTATGTTATTTGTGCTTTCATATTTTTTTCAAGTGTGTTTTCAGTAATCCTTTACAGCAAAACCACAGGCGCTCTATAATAAACGACTTTACTTGTGTAGTGATTAGAAATAATATGTCTATAATAGGAATTGTAAAGTTGCCCATTACAGCCGATGAAGGCGCTGTTTCAGTTTACGGGTCGACCTTCCGTGGATTTGCTTGGGGGTTATATGAATAAAAAGTAGTGCGTGCATAATTAAGGGGTCCTTTTGAGGATATAAGTGAAATAAAAGGGGTTCCATCCATTTTTATAAGGTCGAGTAGTACTGAGGGTAAACTTCCAATAAGTAATGGAAAGTCTATGAGTATACTTGAGTATCCATTGGTGATTTTATTGTTAACTGTGTGCGGCTTAATAGTAAACATAAGTTTACGTGAACGGGTTTTGCGGGCATTGCTGAGCTCGCTGGAGTCTCGTTAAAGTACATTTTACTCATTTTTATGGCCATAGAAGGGCCATATGTTTGCAGTTAGGGACCCAAACGAGGGAAGGAGAGGCAACCCAGGGACCCAAGGCACTGGCTGGTATGGTGAAGATTTTCACGCT